>NC_082652.1:64195001-64865834 GCF_028023285.1 Balaenoptera ricei
TATTGAACAATCCAACATAAAAGGACAACTCTTCTGTGCCCTCTATGTTTGTTAGGGCACTCAATATTGACTATTATACAGAAATTGATGTACTGGTACATAATGGAAATAAGGAGGAATGGGTATGGAACACATAGGATACTCTAAAGTTTCTCCTAGTACAGCCATATCCATCAAAATGATTCAATGGAGTAATGTAGAAACCCACGTATACAGAGGGCAACCAAATGTCCGGGTTTGCCTGAGACTGTCTTCGTTTATACACCTTATACTAGCATAATTATTAATAACCCTCTCATACTCAAAACTGCCTCAGATTAAAATACAAAGTATATCTATCTATGTCTATCTATCTATCTATCTATCTATCTGGTGATTTTAATCACATTGCGAACCATCAGAGACTTAGATTCTTCAGGGTTTATGACATGAATTGTCCCTCCAGTAAAATATTCTTGACAAACTAGATGCTGGTTAAGGGCAAGAGGAATATTGAAAGAGCAGTGGAGAAAATAAGTTAAATATACTAACCTAGCTTTGTGGCCAGCTGTGAAAATGAGAACTCTAGAACCTACCCATTTTCTTGTCTTGCTCTCTATTATCTGTATGTATGTATCTATCTATCAGTCATCTATCTATCTAGATATATATCTATAGATACATATCTCCATCTATATCTATATATAGAGTGTGAGATATATACATATAATATCTATATATCTAGATTATATATATATATATATAACTTAAATATACAGATCTAGATATATAGATAAATCTAAATAATATCTACTTATCTAATATATATCTGTGTATGTGTATAATTTATTTTTTCTTACCATTTTTATAGGGTAATAGTGATTGTGATTAACTATAAATTAATGCAGATTTTATTGGCTTATAAAGATAAGCTTGAAGTTAATTCTAATTCCTGGAAAGAATAATAGATTTGACTTGGGCCATTTCATTTGTAAGAGAAGTTAAGTACCTTTTCATTTGTTTGAGGAAGATTTATGCTCTGTAAAGAAGCAGGTTCTTGCTGCTAATGTTCATTATTGGAAAATAATGTATGGGAGAAGTGTGGGGGAAATTCTTAAACATGTAAATCCCTTGGAACACTTTCATACTGGATTCAGTAGGTCTCGCAGTATGGCTTGAGAGTTTGGATATTTAACCATTTCTGCAAAAGATTGGAAAACAAGCAGTTCCCAGGTTACAAATTGGGGAACCCTATGTTTGTTAGAAGGAGAAAGCAAAGTTAAGCAGAATTTGTCAAGGTTAGGATTCCTGATTCAGTGGAAAGCCAAACTTACAGGAAGGTTTTAGGATTCTCCCAACAGTGCTGAGAGTATAAAAGGTATGTATCCTGGTGTCGGCAAACCACTTCTCTTTCCTCCTGTGACATCTGATTCCCTGGGCTGACTGAGATGTCATCTGCACAGAGGCTTTGATGACCCGTCACGAAGGCATACTCAGTGCTTGGGGCTAAACAGAACTCAGACTATACATTTTTCTCCCAACAAAAGTCATCCTTTCTCATTGGGGGCAGCCCCATCAAGATTTTAAGTTTTGCTACAAGGGTGGACCAGATCAAACCAGCTATGTGTCACAACTTGGGCTGTTCTTAATTCAAGCCTGGAGCATAATTGAGGCTCCAGGAAATAGTAGAACCATTTAATTAATTTTGCTCCTCTCTACTGCCTGCTGGAACAGAGCCTTTGGTGAGAAAAAGATAAAGGAATCATAGGAAAAGAAAAAGTAATTCCTATATACGTAGCTGAATGAAGCTGTCATTTTGACTCTTCAGCAACCTGTTGAACATTTAAGGAGAGACTATTTATTGTGTAACCACTATTACCATTTCATATGTTGGCTTTGCTAGTTGAAATGCACTAGGGTTGGGAAGGAAGAGACAAAAAAGAGGAGCCTCTGATTGATTTGGATTACTTTGGCTAGTTTCTTGTGGGTCACTGAGGTTTTTTGTAATTTATTTGGTTAAAATTTTCTTCCTATTTTATTGACCTATAATTGACACATAACACTGTATAAGTTTAATCAGCATAATGATTTGACTTAAATACATCATGAAATGATTACCACAACTTTAGTGAACATCCATCATCTCATATAGACACAAAATAAAAGAAAAAAAAATTATTTTTTCTTGTGGTAAGAACTCTTAGGATTTACTCTTTTTATTAAATAAACATTTTTTTTAATTTTTCCAGTTTTATTAAGATATAATTGGTATATAATATTGTATTGATTTGACTTGATATATGTGTGTATTGCAAAATGATCAGAAAAATAAGTTTAGTTAACATTCACCATCTCACATAGTTACAATTTTTTTCTTGTAATGAGAAGGTTTAAGTTCTACTTTCTTAGAAACTTTTAAATATACAGTACAGTATTTTAACTATAGTCTCCATGCTGTACATTACATCTCCATAACTTATGTATCTTATAATTAGAAATTGGTGCCTTTTGACCACTGTCATCCACTTCTCCTACCCCCCACAAAATCATTGAGTTTAATGATTGCACCAAGCGGTTCAAGGTTTTAAAAAAAACAAAAAATCTCAGTAATCAAAACTAAGCAGACTTTGTAACAACAGGTGGTAAATTTTTCATCCAAAGTCCTTCTTTGATCATATAACAAGGACCTCAGTAATGGAATGAGGGGTAACAATTATTTTTGCTCTTAGTTTCTCCCCAATAAACTAGACAATGTAGAATTGTAGAATCATAGTGCCCTATTTTCAGAACTAGGAGAGATATTTGAGAACATTTGCTCCAGCTTTTATTTCATTGGTGGGAAAAAGAGGCCTAGAGAAAAAGACATCATTTGTCCGAAGTAAAATAGCTAGTTAGAATAAAATAAAATGAGAAAAAACTATGATAACTACTGATAACAAACTTGGTATTTCAATCATATTTTAAAGAGTTTTTTTTTCAGAAAGATATCATGTGCTAGTTTAAGTGAAGGTTCTTTGCTTTAACAAAAATAGTAATACCAGAGAAACTTTACTAGCATTGAAGCTTTGGGAAGATATGAGATACGTATATATGAAAATAGAAACGTGATATTTTCTTCTCTCACAGTTACTTATAAACCAAATTAACTAAGCAGAATTAACTAAAACAGATAATTATTATTAATGGCATACAGTTTTTATTCATCTTAACAAAGAATTTGCTAGTTATTTTTTATTCTGTGGTAAGGCACATAAAAATGTGCATAAAAGATGTCATAAAAACTATGGTGGATAAGGAAAGGAGTAAAAAAGGAGACATACAAGTAACGTAATTTTTCTCTAATGGCTGAAGTTTCCACAAAAGAATTCAACTTCCATTATGGATTTAAAGTAATATAGAGCTGGATATGGACTTAAATGCAATTGGAACATCCTGTGTGACTCCAGTCACACTTAAGGTAAGTAAGCCCCAAAATGCTCCATTAGAATGTAATGTCTTTATTATTTATTGCTCTATGGAGTGAGGGATGAAACATAAAGAGTAATGTATCTCTACAAACTTAGCTGGACATAGCTAAGGGGAAAGAAACTTGGTTTGAACGTTGATATCAGAACTCAGCTGGACTAAAATGAGATGCTGGGTAGGGTAGCATTCTGGTGAGTGCTGAAAGTAGAAGGCAGAGTATAGAGCTTAGAATTCAGAAACAAAAAACAGCGACTGTGAATTATACCTATGATTAGATAGTAGTATAGTTTCCATAAAATCCAAAGAATTAATATTATACAGAATAGTTCTCTTGAGAAAGCAGAATTAAATGTTAAATTAATAAGAGAGGGATATCTGAAAAGTCCCCAAACATTTGGGGAAAAAAGCCAAAACATTCCTAAATATACACTGGGTCAAAGGTGACATTAAAGAAAAAATTTTCCAACATATTTTCAACTGAATTACAGTGGAAAAATTCCTTTTATTTTTATTTTATTTTTTTTAAATTTTTATTTATGATAAAGAATGCTTATTTTATTTAAGCTACTTTGCATTTACATACAAAATATCAGAGTGAATGATGAAGGCTTTTTTGCTCACAGAAAATGCTCCAAATAAAAATGTATTTAACAAATACATTTTTGCATACAGATGCACTTATAATTATGATATCATTGGTTTTGACCAATAGGCTCTATAACAAAGAGACACTGGGAATCTGTGCCTGTAGTTACTGTAAAAATATTGAGAACAAGGGCCACTATATCTATATCATCTTCAAGAAGCTCCATATGACACTCTTTTTTATCTTTTATTTTTATTTTTTAAACAGCTTTACTATACTATAATTGATCAATAATGTGTTAGGTGAGACCCAGAGCAGTATTTAGTGTTGGGTTAATTACTTTCCACTACTGATGCAAGACCTTTCTGGGTTTTCTACCCAATGCCTTGTGAAGCATGAAGATTTCCAGTATAAGTTGTGGAAACAGGTATTATTTCCCCACCTGTGTCAGTGCCAACCAGTCTTACATCCCTGGGCTTGGATAGTTTTCTTACGCAATTCACTGAGCAGCTCTTTGCTGAACTCTTTAAGGAGGACCCTCGCAGATCTCCAGAGTTTTCTCTCTGAGTTCTGTTTTCTTTGGTGTGCTGTGAACTTTATCCACCTTGGTCTCCCTGGACACTCAGCTCTGTCTCTTCAACCCAAGGAATCCACTGGGTTTGGCCTGAGTTTCACCTCCTTGTGCTGTGTCCCAGAAACTCTCTTTAGTCAGTCAGGTAGGACAATCATAGGGTTTAACTCATTTTATTTTCTATTTCACAGGAATCATTGACCTTCATTGCTGATGTGTAGTGTTCTAAAAGCTATTTTTAATATATTTTGTCCTTAGGATGGGGGCAGGTGCAGTTGTTTCAGTTGGTAAGGTAAACACAGTCCCCGTTATATTACTTTGAGTTGGTCAGATGCAAAAGTCCACCTTCCATTAGTTTTAACTAAATAAAAAATGAATTGCTAACTAGATACAAATTCTGTATTATGTGCTTCTGATTCAAAAAAAAAAATTAAGATAAATTTGAGGAGCTTACTCTCTTGTAGGGAATGTAAAACATGAAGGTTAATCATTGCAATAAAAATGCAGAAAAGAATAAGCACCTAATCAGTGGATAAATGGCTGTGAAAGTCTGGATTTAAGGGCAGTGATAGCTTGCTCTCAGCTCATGATATTAAGGCAAGTTTAATAGAAGAAAACACTTTTGAGTTGGATGGGGAATGTAGAATACCTGGGAGAGGTAGAATAGTACAAAGTGACGGTAGAGTGATATAAAGCCAGGAAGAATTTTGGATGCTAGACAAAAGAGCAGTAAATTCTATCAAACATTTATGAAAGAAGTAAAAAAGTCTTTAAAAAACTCTTTTAGAAAATACAGGAGGAGGGAACCCTACCCAACTTATTTTATAAGGTGATCATAACTCTGATACCAAAACCTGACAGAGACATTGAAGGAACAAAATAATATTACAAATCAATGTATGTCATGGATAGTGACACAAAGATCCTCAAAAGAATATTAGCAACTGAATCCAGTAAAGTGTAAAAAGAATACTACATGGTCAGAAATGCAAGATTTGTTCAATCTTTGAAAATCAATGAATATAATTCACTGCATTAATATAACATAAAGGAAAATTTTATTAGTATCTTGACAGATCCAGAAAAAGCAGTTGACAAAATTCAACACACATTCATGATGAAAATCCTCAGCAAACTGTAAAAATACCTCAGTCTGATAGATGGCATCCAAAACTCCTTTAGCATACAACATTATAAGAAATATAAAATTGAACTCTTTACCCATATGAAAAGAAACAAGGAAAACATGAATGCTCATTAAACACATATAAATGTGTTCAATATTAATTGTTATCTGGAAAATCTAAATTAAAATCGCATTGAGGTACCATTACACATCTGCCAGAATAGCTAAAATTATAAAGAAACACAAACCCAAATTTATTGAAGATATGATGAAATAGGCGCTCTACCTGTGATAGAGTTGAAACTCTATCAGTGGCAAAACCACTTTGAAAAAGAGTTTGCTAGTGTTGACTTAAACAAATAGACTGCCAGTTATTTCTCCAGCAAAAATGGGTTTCCTCAGGATCAGCAAAGAATTGCAATTTGGGGTTGGACAACCAAGGTGAGCTAGGTGCAAGTTCCCATGCCACAAAGAGAGAATTCTTTATGGAGGGGAAAGGGAAATTGGGAGGGCTATAGTAAACAAAGAGTCCATTGGAGGAAGTGAAAGTTCAAAGTAAAGTGGCTTTTCATTGACTGAGTTGTGACAGTCTCTCATTGGCTGAATCCCTGCCAAGAAAGGAATGGAATTCTTTCTTCTTCCTGTTGGGCTCTGCTATCATCATTGGGCATGGGAGCTCTCAATTCTGGCCTCCCAACCCTATTTTAAGTGAAGTTTCTGTTTATTATGTTTTACACTAGTTTCTTAAAAAGTTACACATACTAAATGATTCAGCAATTTCATTCTCATGTATTTACCTATGAGAATTAAAGATGTATGTTTATACAAAGATTTGATCACAGAGGTTAACAGCAGCTTTATTTATAATAGACAACAACTGAAAACAACTCAAATGTCCATCAATAGGGGAATGGACAAAAAAGCTACAGTATATTCATACAAGGGAATAATACTCAGCAATAAAAATAAATAACTTACTGATAAATGAAACACCAAGCTGAGTAAAAGCAGCTTGACACAAAAGGGTACATACTTTAGTAACCCTTTTGTATGAAGTTTAAAACAAGCAAAACTAATTTATGGTGACAGAATTCAGAGGAGTGGGGATCCTGGGAGGGGAATATAGGAAATTTCTGAGGTGATGGAAATGTTATCTTATTAGTGGTGTAGATTATACAGGTGTATGCATTATCAAAATGCATTGAATTATACAGTTAAAACCTATGTATCTCATTTTGTAAACTGTATCTCAACTACAAAAATAACTAATGGAAAGAATGACGCAAAGTTTTCCATGAGAGCAGTAATAAATATGATATTCCCAAGAAAGTAAGGAAGAAGTTCTATATTCAGCAGAAGTCTGTGACAGTACTTTCAGAAATAAGAACTGGAGGAATGGCAGATTTTGTTTATAGAAATCCTTGAGAACCAAGCAGAAGATGTATATTATGATGCTCCATCAAAATAAGACCCACAGATGCTTTTTGAACAGCAAGTATCATGTTAAAGCAGTGTTTTTTAGATAAGTATGTGCAAGGATGTGTGTAGAGACTAGAATTAGGTTGTTGTGGAAGAAAGAGCTCCCTGCTTTATAAAACCAAGCATATCGTTGTCTCTAAAGAAAGCCAGGCTGTTGGACCATCACAAGCTGCAAAGTTGAGGTCAAGGGAACAGTGCAGTGTATAAGCATAAACAAGTCCAAAGACATTCTTTCAGTGAATGAAGGACTCTAATTCACTATTGGAATCTGGGAAAAAGATGGATAATGGACTAAAGCCAGGAAGTATTCACATAGAAGCAGCCAGTCTATATCTTAACAGTATAAGCATTGAATTAGCCAGAAGGCACAGAGTCAACACCCAATTACTGAGGAAAGTGCAAAGAGAAGAGACATTGCAGTGCATTGAATTTAAGTGCCTAGCAAATAGAGATCCACTTGCCTTTCCTAAAGATGCAATTAAGAACCTTCAGTTCCAATAACCACATGATCTGGAATTAAAATGTTGCCTGGTTTTTTTTTTCTACAGATGGTAGATGTTCCAACACAAGTTTCAACACAAGTTTCATTCTAGTACATGTTAAAAAGATTCAGTTCACCATTCATTCTATGTGTATACAGGAATCAGGGTGGTGATTAAAAAGGAAACTACTCAACATTGTTTCTCTCTTAAAATACAGAGCTTATTTTTAGTTCAGGTGGCAACTAATACAATAATGTGTGTTTTTTAAAAACAAACCAGAACTTACATATCCAAATGAATTTGTCCTTCTAACAGTCTCTTGCTGTGTATCTATTTTATTATTGGACCTTTATTGAACACTTTTAATCATTGTGTTCAGAACCTATGATGTATGATTTTACTATGAATCCTGAAGAATGATAAATCTTTGCTCTTTGAAGGTGTATTCATTTTATTTTAAGTTGAAAATTTCTTTGAAATATGTTTCAAATAGAGGGTGGGAATACAAGGTAATTCCACTATGGTTAAAAAAAAAAAAAAGGAAAAAAGAAGGTGTTGACAGAAACCAGTTTCTTTGTATGAAATATGCTCTGGCTCTGAAGAGAAATCCATTTAAAAAAATTAGGAACTGTGTTATTAAATGTCTGGATGTTTCCAAATACCCAGCTGTTTGGCATTATGCAGCTCCTTTATCCAGTTGATTGAACAGTGAATGTTTCACTTTACATCTGCCTGTTTGCTGCTGTGTAAATGCTACCATTAACTTTATCATCACTGCTGCAATCTGACCATGTAAACCCTCTCTTATACAGTTCATTAATGTTTTATACTTTTCCAAGGATTACTTATTTTCTGGGTCCTACAATCTTATTAGGTAAGTATGTCAGGTATGACTTGACCCACTTTCCAAATGAGACACAGTCAGTGCCTTGATCTCACTCACTGGCAACTTGTGCAGATTAGGAAAGAGGGCAACAGGGTTGATGTCTGTGCTGTGAGGAAGGAGGACTGCCTTTCTGCTAATTTTCATATTTTTCCCTAGGACTCTCTGAGTGTGTCCTTTTCTGCACTTGTGCTACAGGTATTGTTCTCCATCGCTTTAAGTTTCATTCCACTCATTTCAAGAACTAATTTTTCCCTTTGTGTGAGAGAGAATTAGATAAAGAATATTCTTACCTCTATCTCCTATAGGCAGATGAACCATCTGGGCTTTTTCATATTCTGATATCTTTTAAATTCCCTTCCTGTCTTTTTGACATAGGTATGTTTTTCTTTTGAACATATGAATCTAAGTAAACTGACATCCAGTTTATTATTCTACTTATGTGAGGAACAAAAATCAAGATTATGTATAGGAGTTACTTCTATAGAGTATAAGAGCACCATGCTCTTCTAAGACACAAAGATTTTTGCAAGTGAAATCATAAAACAGTCAGACTACATCAGTAGCCTGTTTAATTAAATTTTAATTTTGCTAAACTTGACATATCCATCTAGTAAATATTCAATTTAGTTATCTAAGGTATTTTAGTTAACCATTGTAGTTTTCCATTAATGTATAATTATTTTGCCTAAATTTGCACTTAAACTTTCACAAAAGGGTATCCTGTACATCATATAAAATCTTTTAAAAATGGCATGGCAAAGTTTAATGAGAGGGTGAGGGGATTTAGTTCTAATCTATGTCATTAGCTGAATATACATATAAATTTAATTGCAAAATATAAAGTGCATTCCAAAGAGCCACGCAGTGATAAAACATAGCACTTCCCACCTTCACACAGTAACAGTACACCTCAAACTACTATGAACGTAGGAAGTCCTCAGTGATTTCACACTGCATCTGATGGGTGGAGCTTAAGGAAATAAAATTATTTCTAATGATAGTAAAATAACTGAGTTTACGAGCACTGACTATAAGAGACTAACTGTCCTCGTGATAAGCTTACCCTTTCTTACAAAGAGGAAAAGCAACATGCCCAAGGTCAAGCTGTT
The DNA here is from genome assembly GCF_028023285.1 of Balaenoptera ricei. NCBI lineage: Eukaryota > Metazoa > Chordata > Mammalia > Artiodactyla > Balaenopteridae > Balaenoptera > Balaenoptera ricei. The sequence goes on from NC_082652.1 coordinate 64,204,685, forward strand.
GTTTGGTGGTGACATAGTCTATCTTCCAGACATACACTCTGACATACAAGGCTACACGGCCTCCTTCTTAGAAAAGGGAATGCTACCAGTACATCTGCTCAGGTTCTTATCCATTTCTAGTAACATTCCCATGAAGTTTCTGTTTAAATTCACAGAGCTTCTCCCTGTTGCCAGAGTGTGGATCAGAGACAGAGAATTCAAATATAATTTATGAATTGACTAATGCAACATTTTGCTTATCCATTTGAGAAACATTAAGTACACTCTATGTTCCTGGCACATGTAGGTGAACATTCCAGAAAGGAATATAGATTTACAAATAGTCACAATACAGTGGGTTACCACAAATTGGTGAGGAACTTCAGGAGACTATGGAATGAACTCTGGACCCAGCAGTGGGGATGAAGTGTGCATCAGGGAAGCTTTATGTCCTCATTCAGTGACTAATTTCAATTCCTTTTTCATGCTTTCCAAACTATCTCTACCTTCTCCAAGTGGGCAAAACTGTCTCTACTCATTTTTTTTTTCTCACTTCATTTGTAAAGATCTAGATCCTCTACTACAAGCCTTTCAATTATCTTCTTTCCATTTAACTATCACTCTGTCTCACCATCAGTTCTTCTTTTCCGTTTTTAAAAACATATCTCTCCTGCTATCCAAAGTTAACTCTTCTACCCCTGCTCTAAATAATAGTTTTGCCCATCTCCTCCAGGTCCTCCAGGGTCTGGCCTCATAATTGTTTCTTCTGATTATTTTTCCTTAAAGTAGAAATGTGCCCAAGTATCCTATATGCTTAAAATCAAAAGACAAAACAACAACAAGAAACATTCATCTAACCAACTGAGCTAAGTTATTTTTTATGTATATATATTTTTCTTTTCCGATAAGCATACCCAAAGAAGGCCTGGGATGTCTGCTGCCACTTCCCTGTCTCACTGCACTTTTTAATTCAAATTAAGCTACACCAAGCCTCCTTATTTTTTATCAGTTCATTTGCAGTGGATTGCTCTCAGCCTCCATTCTGAGTTTCTACTTCATCAACATTTGACTTTGACCCAATTCCTTCCTTCTACTGCTTCCTTGTTCCTAAATTCCATAAAATTTCTCCCAAGCAGCATTTTCCTGAGTATGCTTCTAATATATCCTCTGCACTCTTTAAATATCCTTCTAAATATTTTTCTCTACCTCAGATCAAATATTGCCTCTGCTTGGAATGACCTTCTTCTTATATGTCTGCTGAAATTCTGTGCATAATTAAAGATCTAAAGTGAGTATCATTCACTGCAAAATACCCCTGTTTTCTCTTAGCCAAAATTTAGTGCCTTCTCCTCGGCTTCCATAGGACCTAGTAATATTTTTCACATTCTGACTTTTGCTGTTATTGTTGTTTCTTAAAATTATGACATTTTACAAAAGTAGAGGGAAAAAATATAACAGACACTTATGCTCCAACAAACATTAACATTTGCTATACTTATTTCAGATATATTTTTAGCATAAAAAGTATATGTATGACTGTGCTTTCCCAATGAAAATCATCATCCTAAAAGAATTCTACCTGAATAGATTATCTGTTCTACGTTTTAATTGCCTATATGTATGTATGGATGTATGTGTTTATGTATGTATAATGAATACATATATAAATGTGTGTATAATATGAATACTCTTAAAATATATAATATTGATGTTTGTATTTAATTTTCTCATAAATTGTTTAGGTACATAGTGCTTTGCTACTGGCTTTTCACTAAACAGGGTATTTAATAATTTGTGTATATTAATATATAGGCTAATATGGCAAAATGGGTCATAAATTTTAAATCTACATATGAATTCAATCACATCTATCCATTTGCTATTGGACATTCGGGATTTCGTTGTTTTTGTTTGTTCTCTTTCACTATTACAAACACTGCTAAGATTTCTTTGTGCATATGCACAGATGTTTCTGCATAGTATATGTATGGTGGCCACAAAGTCTTTATATCCTAATAAAAAGTATGTTCTGTTCTATTCTTGGCATAGAGTTGATTTTCTCACCTGGTAATGTAGACATTCTTTTGGGAGTCATTAAGACAGTCCCCTATAGATCTTTTCAAATCACTGCAAAGATATTATGCATAGAGACAATGTAGTTGCTCTGTACATGGAAAGGCATTGCTGAATCATTAATACATATTTCCAAAGGAATCTCCAGATACGTTGGTCCTATTCATACTCCCACAATAAATACATAAAAGTTTCCATTACTCCAGGTTATTGCCAAGAATTGGTGTTTTCAAACTTTTATTTTGTCTGATGAATAATACAGTTAATTAGTCTCATTATTTTAATACAAATTTCACTTGGTACAAGAGAAGATTATCATGTTCTTGTATATATATTGGTAATAACTATCTCTATCCTGAGAATTGCCTATCAATAAACTTTGCCCACTTATATTGTACTATCATTTACTATTGATTTCCAGAACTTCTATTTTCCATGTCCTGTATGTTTAATTTACATTTTAAAAAATTGTTATTGAGGTATAGTTGATTTACAATGTTGTATTAGTTTCAGGTGTACAGCAGAGTGAATCAGTTATACACATACATATATCTACTCTTTTTTAGATTATTTTCCCATATAGGCCATTACAGAGTATTGAGTAGAGTTCCCTGTGCTATAAAGTAGGTCCTTATTAGTTATCTATTTTATATATAGTAGTGTATATGTGTCAATACCTATCTTCCAATTTATCCCTCCCCTCCTTATCCTCAAGTAACCATAAATTTATTTTCTACATCTGTAACTCTATTTCTGTTTTGTAGATAAGTTCATTTGTGGCCTTTTTTTTTTATAGATTCCACATATAAGCATTATTATACGATAGTTGTCTTTCTCTGTCTGACTTACTTCACTCATTATGACAATCTCTACATCCATCCATGTTGCCACAAATAGTATTATTTTGTTCTTTTTTATGACTGAGTAATATTCCATTGTATATATGTACCACATCTTCTTTATCCCTTCCTCTGTTGATGGACATTCAGGTTGCTTCCATGTCCTGGCTATTGTAAATAGTGTTGGAATGAACATTGGGGGTGCATGTATCTTTTCAAATTATGGTTTCCTCCAGATATATGCCCAGAAGTGGGATTGCTGGATCATATGGTAGCTCTATTTTTAGTTTTTTAAGGAACCTCCATACTGTTCTCTATAGTGGCTGTACCAGTTTACATTCCCACCAACAGTGTAACAGGGTTCCGTTTTCTCCATACTCTCTCCAGCATTTATTGTTTGTAGATTTTTTGATGATGGCCATTCTGACTGGTGTGAGTTGATACCTCATTGTAGTTTTGATTTGCATTTCTCTAATAATTAGTGATGTTGAGCATCTTTTTGTGTGCTTTTCAACCATCTGTATGTCTTCTTTGGAGAAATGTCTATTTAGATCTTCTGTCCATTTTTTGATTGGATTGTTTATTTTTTTGATATTGAGCTGCATGAGCTGTTTGTATATTTTGGCGATTAATCCATTGTTGGTTGCTTTCTTTGCAAATATTTTCTCCCAATCTGAGGGTTGTCTTTTCATTTTGTTGATGGTTTCCTTTGCTGTGCAAAAGCTTTTAAATCACAGCAAGATCTTTTTCAATCCACATCCTAGAGTAATGAAAGCAAAAACAAAAATAAACAAATGGGACCTAATTAAGCTTAATTTACATTTTTATTGACCTTTTTCTCAAAATAGTGTATATTTCATAATCATTCTCATTGTAATGTGCTCATATGACATGCTACTCCTAATTTATTATAAATATTAGTTATATAAAGTCAAATAGATCTTTTGTTTTTAAAGGTCATATCCCCATGCAAAATTCCCTCATTTCACAAATACCTTTCAATATAAGTTCATTTATTCATAGAGATCTGACCAATTATTACAACAGAGAGACAAATACACCCAAACAGGCTGTTTACAGTATACAATCAAGAGTGAGTTATTTGTTTCACTTTCAGGCAGTCTTCATATGTTTGCTTGTGATTGTTTCCTCAAACTCAATGAGAATATTCTGTTAAATACTAGTAGCTGGAGTTTAACTACATACCAATTTATAAACACAAATTATGCAAAGATAGAATTACTATGTTTTTATTCATTTAATAGTTCACCCTCTTCTCTTAGTCACAAAATATTAGAAGGAAAAAAAAAGAGGAAAATTTTACAGACCGAAACTCCTTCATAAAGCACCCCATGATTCCTCAGATTCTTATATGCTATTGATGAAATATTATTTTTAAGTGTTTCTTATGCTCTTGAACATACTTATATAAAAATGTATGTTGATTTTAAGTGACGTAGAAATAGGCCATTTATTTTAGAGTATTAGGAAAAGAGTTCTATAACGTTTAACATAAAAAGAAAGTATTTTCTTTCCTTTGACAAAAGAATACCTTCATGAATGAAGAGCTATAGTATGTTCAAAAATAGAAAGACTTAGTGTCTTAAAAATAATTTTTACTAAATTAATCTAAATTTGATGCATACCAAAAATGGTTATTAATTAGTCTGTATGAAAATCAAGCAACTGATTCTAAGTATATTATAAAAGGTCAAGAAACCTTTCCAATGCAGGAAGGAAAGAAGGAAAGACTCCCCAACATATCAAGACTTAAACACTAAAGCTGCATAAATGAAAATACTGTGTTATTGACACTAGGAAGAAAAATCAAGCACTGAAAAAAAGTGGAGGGCATAATAGTAGCCCCACATATTTTTAGATTTTCCATATATGACAAAAAATAATTTTCCAGCTCAGTGGGGGGAAGTAATAGACTATTCCTGATAAAATAGATTAACCAATGGGGAAAATATTAGTATATCCTTCCACTGTACCATATGTATGAATACATTCAGATGAATTAAATACTTAAATATGAAAGTGAAAATTTTAAGGGGACAATATGGAATAACTTTATAACTTTGTATAGAAAGGGATTTATGAAAACAAGATGCAAAATGTTACAGAATATAATGCATAATTTCACATATTTTATTACATAAAAATATAATTCTTAAGTACAAAAAAAAACATACATCATTTGAAAATGCAAACTACATGAACAGGAAATGTATTTACAACACACCTATATGACAAAATATTAGAATCTACAATATATAAAAAGCATCAACAAACCAATAAAACATACAGACACTGAATATAAAAAAAATAATAAGTAAAGGAGGATTCAAGACAATTCCAAGAAAATCAATTACTGAGTCAATAAATATGAGTAAAGATATTCAACTTCACTTATAATCTCTAAATGGTCATAAAACAAGACACCATGTTATATTCATTTGTTAAGCTAAAGTGGAAAAGAGAGAAATAGAAGATTAACAGTGATAACTGTTGCAGACAAGATCCACTGATAGATGCTAAAATTAGTAGGTGAAAATTTGAAGAGAAACAGATTTTTGGATAGTCTCAAAGTATCTTCCTCAAGATACTTATTAAGTACAAAGTGAAACAGAGTTATTTCACAGTGGAGAAACCCAGACAAACACCACTTTAACCAAGTGATTAAGGTTAACAACACCAGTAATGTTGTGTTGTTATCATGAATCCTTTGATACCATGCACCGTACGTCATGTTTATAACATTGTTGCCAAAAAAGCAGAATCTCATTTCAATCTTGATAAAACATAAGATAAACCAAAACTGAGGAACATACTATAAAATAACAGGTTAGTTTTCTTCAAAAAAAATCAAGACAAAGAAAGACTGAGGAAACGTTAAATGTGATCCCACATCACATTTAGTTGCTATTTTTCCTTAGTTTTTTTCAATCTTTAATGTAACATGGTCACCAATTCATTTATGTATTATCTATAATTGTTTTTTCCCTATAAAGGCAGAGTTGAATGGTTACCACAGAGACTGTATGACTTAGACTAAAATATTTACTATTTTGCGCTTTATAGAAAAAGTTTGCTGATCCATGTTAAATAAAAATTACTAAAGTAGAACTACATATATCCAAATGGTTAAATCTCAAAAATATAGTGTCCCAGAGAAAAAAGCTGCAGAATTTTTTGCTGTTTTCAAGAGCTTTAAAACATTTGATATAGATATATATATACAGATATATAGTTTTAATGTGAAAACTTATGTTAATTTTTCTATTTCTGCATAACAAATGACCACAAACATAGTGGCTTAAAACAAAACCCATTTATTAACTCACAGTTCTGCAGGTCAGAGGTAAGAGCACTGGGTGACTGGGTTCTTTGCTCAGGGTCTCAGAAGATTGGCATCAAAGTATTGACCAGGACTGGATCTCATCAGAGGCCTGAAGTTCTCTTCCAAGTTCATTTAGATTGTTGGAAGAATTCGATTTCCTGTAGTGTATAACTGAAGTACTAGTTCCCTTGATGTCTGTTAGCTGAGGTCACTCTAAACAGCTAGAGGCTGCCTGCCTTCCTAGCCACATGGCCCTCTTCACAGCCAACAGTGGAGAATTCCCTTCTACTCCCCACCCCCACCTCTAACCCCTCTCCAACGACGCTGAATCTCTCTTATGTTTTGAGGTTTTGAATCTCTTTCACCAGGAACAGTTCTTTTAAGGGCTTCCTGATTAAATCCAATCACAGTAGTCCCTATATTAATGTTGGATTGAAAAATGGAAGAAGGTATGTGTATACCAATGCTGGGAATCTTGGGAACCATCTAAGAATTCTGTCTTTCCATGTAGTAGAATGACAAATCCCATTTAATAATAGTATTTACTCCAGGAATGGAGAAATGCAGAGATATTTATTCTAAGAGGTACACAGATGTCTTAAAAAAAAAACTGTAACATTTTCTTTCCTCAAATAAACCTAAAACAAATGTGACAAATTTTTGAAATGCAATGGTGCTAGGTATTTAACACACAGATGTGCATCATAGTATTCTTTATATCTTTTGTATATATGGATTTTTCCAATTAGATTAAAAAATGTGTATATCTTCAAGTTTCACTTAAAATTCACCCTTCCAATGGAAGCATTTTTCAACATTTTCTTCATTGTTTTTTTACCACAGATCCTTTGCATTATCATAACTCTCTTCTCATTATAGTTAATACAACCATTCGTGAACATAAAATATATGTCATGGACTATTTTGTGCAATTTACACATACTACCGCTAATTAATATATGAAACCTGTAAAAAAAGGTAAGAGTATCTGCAGGCCAAAGATGAAAAAAAATGTAACCCAGTATGTTGAGTTTCTGATATTTTTACAAGTGGGGGAGTTTGGCAGAATTGAAACACTTTGTATTTTTTACTTCATCTAACTTTGTTCTTAATTTTCTCACGTCTGCCTTGGTACTAAACTCTAATACTTGAAGACAAAAGTCCCTTGCCTTATTTATTTTTTATGACGCATTGGTTCCTAAAAAAGTAATTTCATGTAACAGGTATTCTTAAAATAAATGATTCAATTGATTAAATATTATAGAATGTTCTCAGCATCAGATGAGAGTATGTTCTAGAAAACTTAAATTATTTTATAAACATGAAAAGAGTTTGTGTGTGTACATGAGGGTGTATTAGGTGTGGGCAAGAGTTAGGTATAGTCCCATTTTGACACTGAGAATCTATGATAAAATTCTACTCTAATTCTGATGCTTGGACTCACCCCTCCCCAAGATTAGAACTTTGCATTACCCTTTAATGATGAGGGATTCCTTTCCCTATTCTAGAGGTTCACCAGCTGTAACTTTTTGGTTCCAACTTATATTACCTTATTGATTTGCTAGAATCTCAAATACTTAGTATAAATATTATGTTATTAGCCATAACATTTAACAGATTCCTTTAAGAATCAGAATTTCAAAACAGCACACCAAAACTCTCACTGTGGAAAGTGTGCTAACTGTAAATATATATTTATATCTACAGATATTCAAACACATTCTTTTTTTTTTTTAAATTAATTTATTTAATTTTTGGCTGTGCTGGGTCTTCGTTTCTGTGCGAGGGCTTTCTCTAGTTGAGGCAAGTGTGGGCCACTCTTCATCGCGGTGTGCGGGCCTCTCACTATCACGGCCTCTCTTGTTGCGGAGCACAGGCTCCAGACGCGCAGGCTCAGTAGCTGTGGCTCACGGGCCCAGTTGCTCCGTGGCATGTGGGATCTTCCCAGACCAGGGCTCGAACCCGTGTCCCCTGCACTGGCAGGCAGATTCTCAACCACTGTGCCACCAGGGAAGCCCCAAACACATTCATTTTTGATGAAGCAGAAATAGTCATGTAGTGGTCACAGATGGAATTAGACTTCCATTTATGTAGAACAAATTATAATGTGATGAACTGTTGGAACTCCTAGTCTTTAATATAAAATGTTCTCCAAGCTACCAGTAAATTCCCAAGGAGGTACTCCCAACAGTATTCCTATTTTCCAGGTGAACAAGTTTGTCTGACTATAAATCCTACAAGTTCTCCTAAAGCATTGTATCTCCTATACAGACCTCATTAAATGTTGCAGGCATAATGTAAATAGCAAGAGTAATGAACCAAGGCTCAAAAACATGGATTCTAGAAATATCATCATGTATATAGATTTCTATGACCTTGGACAGATGAAATAAGTTACCTGGATCTCATATGATTCAACTGTCAAATCAGGATAATGTATATTAAGTATTAAGTTATGAAAGAATGCTTCAAAAAATAAGTATGACTATAAGTAAGGAAGGTAGTTTTTTTGTTTGTTTGTTTGATATTTTTTCTGCTCTCTTTTTTCCTTATAACTTAAGTCTGGAGCAAGGCTTTTCAGGGCCAATGTATGGCTTCAGGAGTTTGTCAGGGACACAAGCTTCTTACAAATCTAATATGGTCAACCCATAGTCCTCAGTGTAAAAAAGATTGTTTAAGTTCCGGAATTGACATCTGCATTCCAGGTTGCAGGACAAAGAAAGGGAACATAAAAATGTGTAAAGTAATCCAGCTATATGTTAATGTGGTTTCTCAGAAGCTTTCACATAAAATTTGTGCTTACATCGGCCTGTCATTTTGTCATTCTATTTGTTTTTTTTTAAGTATATATTTGTTAATTTATTAAAAAATAACAAACTCATCATATCTTAGCATAACATTTTAAACATTTAATTTAATTTTTATTTTATATTGGAGTATACCTGATTTACAATGTTGTGTTAGTTTCAGGTATACACTGAAGTGATTCAGTTATACATATATATATATTCATTCTTCTTCAGATTTTTTCCCCATATGGTTATTATATAATATTGAGTAGAGTTCCCTGTGCTATACAGTAGGTGTTTGTTGATTATCTATTTTATATACAGTAGTGTGTATACATGAATCTGAAACTCGTGATTTATCCCTACTCCCACCTTCCCCTTTGGTAACCATACATTTTAATTCTATGTCTGTGAGTCTGTTTCTGTTTTGTAAATAAGTTCATTTGTATCATTATTTTTAGATTCCACATTTAAGTGATATCATGTGATATCTGCCTTTCTATCTCTGACTTAATTCATGTAGTATAACAATCTCTAGGTTCATCCATGTTGGTGGAAATGGCATTATTTCATTCTTTTTTATGGCTGAGTAATATTCTACTGTATATGTGAACCACACCTCCTTTACCCATTCCTCTGTTCACGGACATTTAGGTTGCTTCCAGGTCTTGGTTATTGTAAATAGTGCTGCAATGAACGTTAGGGTGTATATATCTTTTTAAATTATGGTTTTCTCTGTATATATGCCCAGGTGTTGGGTTGCTGGATCATATGGTAAATCTACTTTTAGCTTTATAAGGAACCTCCATAGTGTTTTCCATAGTGACTGTACCAATTTACATTCCCACCAACAATGTAGGAGGGTTCAATTTTCTCCACACCCTCTCTAGCATTCATTGTTTGTAGACATTTTAGTGATGACCATTCTGCTTGGTGTGAGGTGATACCTCATTGTAGTTTTGATTTACATTTCTCTAATAATTAGCGATATTGAGCATATTTTCATGTACTTTTTGGCAATCTGTATGTCTACTTTGGAGAAATGCCTATTTAGATATGCCCATTTTTTGATTATGTTATTTGATTTTTGATATTGAGCTGCATGAACTCTATATATTTTGAAGATTAATCACTTGTCAGTCAGTTCAATTGGAAATATTTTCTCCCACTCAAAGGGTTAATTTTCATCTTGTTTATGGTTTCCTTTGCTGTGCAAAGCTTTTAAGTTTAATTAGGTCCCATTTGTTTACTTTTGTTTTTATTTTCATTACTCTAGGAGGTGGGTCAAAGAAGATCTTGCTGAGATTTATGTCAAAGAGTGTTCTGCCTATGTTTTCCTGTAAGAGTTTTATAGTGTCTGAGCTTACATTTAGGTCTTTAATCCATTTTGAGTTTATTTTTGTGTATGGTGTTAGAGAATGTTCTAATTTCATTCTTTACATGTAGCTGTCCACTTCCCCAGCACCACTTATTGAAGAGGCCGGCTTTTCTCCATTGTATATTCTTACCTCCTCTGTCATAAATTGATTGACCATAGGTGAGTGGTTTTATCTCTGAACTTTCTATACTGTTCCATTGATGTATATTTCTGTTTTTGTGCCAGCACCATACTGTTTTGATTACTGTAGCTTTGTAGTATAGCCTGAAGTCAGGAAGTCTGATTCCTCCAGCTCCTTTTTTCTTTCTCAAGATTGCTTGGCTATTCAGGGTCTTTTGTGTTCCAATATAAATTTTAAATTATTTTGCTCTGGTTCTGTGAAAAATGCCATCGGTCATTTGATAGGTATTGCATTGAGTCTGTAGATTGCCTTGGGTAGTATACTCATTTTGACAATATTGATTCTTTCAAACTAAGAACATAATATATCCTTCCATCTGTTTGTGTCATCTCCTATTTCTTTCATCATCATCTTATAATTTTCAGAATAGAGGTTCTTTGTCTCCTTAGGTAGGTTTATTTCTAGGTTTTTAAAATTATTTTTGATGCAATGGTAAATGAGATTGTTTCCTTAATTTCTCTTTCTGATCTTTCATTGTTAGTGTATAGAAATGCAAAAGATTTCCGTGTATTAATTTTGTATCCTGCAACTTTACCAAATTTATTGATGAGCTCTTGTAGTTTTCTGTTGACTTCTTTAGTATTTTCTATGTAGAGTATTATGTCGTCTGCAAACAGTAACAGTTTTACTTCTTCCTTTCCAATTTGTATTCCTTTTATGTCTTTTTCTTCTCTGATTGCTGTGGCTAGGACTTCCAAAACTATGTTGAATAAAAGTGGCAAGAGTGGACATCCTTGTCTTCTTCCTGATCTCCTGGGAAATAGTTTCAGTTTTTCATCATTGAATATGACGTTACTTGTAGGTTTGTTATATATAGCCTTTATTATGTTGAAGTATATTAGCTCTATACTCACTTTCTGTAGAGTTTTTATCACAGATGGATGTTGAATATTATCAGAAGCTGTTTCTGCATCTATTAAGATGATCCTATGGTTTTTCTTCTTCAGTTTGTTAATGTGGTTTGTGGATATTGAAAAATCCTTGCCTCCCTGGGATAAATCCCACTTGTTCATGGTGTATGAACTCTTTAATGCATTGTTGGATTTGGTGTTCAAGTATTTTGTTGAGGATTTTTGCATCTACGTTCATCAGTGATATTGGCCTGTAATTTTCTTTTTTCCTGTAATATCTTTATCTGGTTTTGGCATCATGGTGATGATGACTACATAGAATGAATTTGGAAGTGTTCCTTCCTCTTCAGTTTTTTGGTATACTTTCACAAGGATAGATGTTAACTCTTCTCTAAATGTTTGGTAGAATTCACCTGTGAAGCCATCTGGTCCTTGACTTTTCTTTGTTGCAAGTTTTTATATTACTGATTCAATTTCATTACTGGTAATTGGTCTGTTCACATTTTATATCTCTTCCTGGTTCATTCTTGGGAGATTGTACCTTTCTTTGAAGCTGTCCATTTCCTCTAGGTTGTCCATTTTATTGGCATATAGTTGTTTATAGTTGTCTCTTATCATCCTTTGTTTTTCTGTGGTGTTGTTTGTCACTTTGTCTTTCTCATTTCTGATTTCATTGATTTGGGTCCTCTTTTTTTTTTTTTTTGATGAGTCTGTGTAAAGTTTTATCAATTTTGTTTATCTTTTCAAAGAACTAGATTTTAGCTTCATTGATTTTTTATATTCTTTTTAGTCTCTATTTCATTTATTTCTGCTCTAATCTTTATGATTTGTTTTTCCTTCCACTAACTTTGGGCTTTGTTTATCATTCTTTAGTTCCATTAGGTGTAAGTTTACGTTGTTTATTTGAGATTTTTCTTGTTTCCTGAGATAAGCTTGCATTGTTATAGACTGTCTTCTTAGAACTGCTTTTACTGCATCCCATAGGTTTTGGGATGTCATGTTTTCATTTTCATTTGCCTCTAGGTACTTTTTTAATCCTCTTTAATTCCTTCAGTGATCCATTGGTTGTTTAGTAGCATATTGTTTAACCTCCATGTGTTTGTGTTTTTTGCAGTTTTCTTGTTGACTTCTAGTCTCATAGCATTGTGATCATAAAAAATTCTTGATATGATTTCACTTTTCTTAAATTTACTGAGGTATGTTTTGTGGTTTAGCATGTGATCTATCCTGGAGAATGTTCCATGTACAGTTGAAAAGAATGTGTATTCTGCTACTTTTGATGGAATGCTCTGTAAATAACAATTAAGTATATTTGATTTAGTGTGTCATTTAAGGCCTGTGTTTCCTTATTGATTTTCTGTCTGGATGATCTGTCCATTGATGAACATAGGGCATTAAAGTCCCCTACTATTATTGTGTTACTGTTGATTTATCCTTTTGTGACTGTTAATATTCTGAGGTGCATCTATGTTGTGTGCATATATACTTACAATTGTTATATCTTCTTCTTGGATTGATCCTTTGATCATTATGTAGTGTACTCTGTCTCTTGTAACAGTCTTTATTTTATAGTCTATTTCATCTGACATAAGTTTTGCTACTCCAGCTTTCTTTAGATTTCCATCCACATGGAATAGCTTTTTCCATCCCTTCACTTTTAGTCTGTATGTGTCCCTAGATCTGAAGTGGGTCTCTTGAAGACAACATATATATGGGTCTTATTTTTGTATCCATTCAGCCAGTGTACACCTTTTGGTTGGAGCATTTAATCCATTTACATTTAAAGTAATTATCGATATGTTTGTTCTTATTGTCATTTTGTTAATTGTTTCAGATTTGTTTTTGTAGGTTTGTTTTCTTCCCTTCTTCTTTTGTTCCCTTCTCTTGTGATTTGATGACTATATTTAGTGTTTTGTTTTTTTCTTTTTTTGTGTGTATCTATTGTAGATTTTTGGTTTGTGGTTATCATGAGGTTTTGTTATAGCAGTCTATATATATAAATATAAGCTCGTTTTAAGTTGCTGGTCTCTTAATTTCCAATGTATTTCCAGTATCCTGCATTTGTATTCTCCTCTTCTCAGGATTGCTGGTTTTCATATCACATTTGTGTGTGATTGATTTTCTACCTTCACTGTATCTTTGCCTTTACTGCTGAGCTTTCCCATTTGTAGTTTTCTTGTTTCTACTTGTAGCCTTTTTTTTCCACCTAGAGAAGTCCCTTTAGCATTTGTTGTAATGCTGGTTTAATGGTGCTGAATTCTCTTAGCTTTTGCTTATCTGTAAATCTTTTGATTTCTCCATTGAAGCTGAATGAGAGCTTTGTATAGTATTGTATTGTTGGTTGTAGTTTTTTCCTTTCATCATTTTAAATATATCATACCACTCCATTCTGGCCTGTAGAGTTTCTGCTGAAAAATCAGGTGAGGACCTTATGGGGATTCTCTAATATGTTATTTGTTGCTTTTCCCTTGTTGCTTTTACTATTTTCTCTTTGGCTTTGATTTCAGTTTGATTAATATGTGTCTCAGCATGTTTCTCCTTGGGTTTATCCTGTATGAGACTCTCTGTGCTTCCTCAACTTGAGTGTTTCCTTTCCCATGTTAGGGAAGTTTTTGGCTACTATCTCTTTAAATATTTTCTCAGGCCTTTTCTCTCTTCTCCTTCTGGGACTCCTATAATGCCAACGTTGGTTCATTTAATGTTGTCCTAGAGGTCCCTTAGACTGTCTTCATTTTTTTTTTTTAATTCTTTTTTCTTTATTCTGTTCTGTGGCAGTGATTTCAACCAATTTGTCTTCTAGCTCACTTATTTGTTCTTCTGCCTCATTTTGTCTGGTATTGATTCCTTCTAGTGTATTTTTCATTTCACTTATTATATTGTTCAATTCTGTTTGTTCTTTACATCTTCTAGCCCTTTGGTAAACATTTCTTGTATCTTCTTTGTTTGTTCCTCCATTCTTTTTCCAAGTTGTCGATCAACTTTACTATCATTACTCTGAATTCTTTTTCAAATAGATTGCCTAACTCCACTTTACTTAGTTGTTCTTCTGGTGTTTTATCTTGTTCCTTTGTCTGGAACCTATTTCTCTCCATCTCATTTTGTCTTTCAGTATTTGTGTTCTCCATTCCTCAGGCTGCAGGATTGTAGTTCCTCTTGCTTCTAGTGTCTGCCCCCTGGTAGGTGAGCTTGATTCAGGGACTTTGTGCAAGCTTCCTGGTGGGCAGGGTTGGTGCTTTCCCACTGACGGATGGAGCTGGTTCGTCTCCCTCTTATTGACAGTGCTATGTCAAAGGGTGTGTTTAGAAGTGGCTGGGGGCTCAGGATGACTTTAGGTAGCCTGTCTGCTGATGGGTGGGGTTGTCTTCCCACCATGTTTGTTGTTTTGCCTGAGGCGTCCCATGACTGAAGCTGCAGTGGGTGGGACCAAGTCTTGGTTGGCCCAAAATGACAACCTTCAGGAGAGCTCATGCCAATGAATATTCCCTGGGGCCTCCACCACCAGTATCCTTGTCCCCACAGTAAGCCACAGCCAATTCCCCTCTAGGAGACCCTCCAAGACCCACAGGTAGGTCTCGCCCAGGATCCTATGGAGTCACTGCTTTGCCATGGTTCCCAATTCACATGAAACTTTATGTGCATCCTCCCAGAGTATGATGTCTGTTTCCCCTGGTCCTGTGGAGTTCCTGCAGTCAAGCCCTGTTGGCCTTCAAAGCCCAATGCTCATCAGGCTCCTTCCAATGCCAGACCCCCAGGCTGGGAAGTCTGATGTAGGGCTCAGAACTCTCACTCCTCTAGGAGAACCTTTGCAAGATAATTATTTCCCAGTTTGTGGGTCACCCACCTGGTGGGTATGGAATTTGATTATATCTTAAAAGTTCACCTTCTACAGTCTCTTTGTGGCTTCTTCTCTGTCTTTGGATGTAGACTATCTTCTTTGGTAGGTTCCAGTCTTTTTTGTTGATGGTTGTTCAGCAGTTAGTCGTGAATGTGGTGTTTTTGTAAGAAGAGGTGAGCTCAAGTCTTTCTACTCTGCCATCTTGTTCTTGTCTCCTTTCAATCCACTGGCAAGGGATTCCCTTTCCAAACAGGGTCAGGGCCATTGTCTTGCCATTCTATTTGTAAAGGAAGTGAGTAATATAGTCATAGGAGACAATATGTCTGACTCAAAGTCAGTTATTCTATCTCTAAGAAAGATGGGGAAGGAAGATATTAGTGTACATAATGAACAGTTGCAACTACATTAGTAAATCCAAGGCTTGAACAGATAGTAAGGTGTAGCTTCTACATCTTAGAGTTATAATTCTATAATCGTTGTATATGCATACATGTAAAATATCCTCACCATATGTACATGCACACACATATTTAACCTTCCTGTCAAATTTATAAATATGAATATCTAGCATAAAAGTACATTTTTTTCTGATAAGCACAGCTTTTTAAAAGTAACATTTCCATGAGGCACTTAAACTTTACTATCTACAACATTTCTAAAAAGAGAAAAAAATACATATACTACAGGGCTTAGAACCTGCTATCAATTCCTTTCGTAGAGGCAGAATGGCTCTTATAGCAAAGATATTTATGAGTTGTAAATTGCTATTTATAAATTCAGTGTTTGGTGTTCATGTCAATGGACAACATATGGTCCCAACATTTCCAAATAGCTTGAACTGATAAATAGGCCACTGAAGTGGTTCATCTAACACATTCATTCCTACAGGAGCCAGGTTGCAGGGTTACATCTGAAGTACTGCTCACTGACTTTGAGATTGCAAGATGCTTGCTTTGGAAACTGGGCCAGGATTTATGAAATTATTTTTCATCATGATTTATATGAGTCTCTGTGGAGAGACTTAGTGATCCATCAAGAAGAACCCTACTCATTTACCTCACATTTCAGAATGAAACAGCCCCCAATACCAACAATGTCTTCCTGTTTGTGTTGAGCTACTACTGAGCTATAT
This sequence comes from Balaenoptera ricei, assembly GCF_028023285.1. NCBI lineage: Eukaryota > Metazoa > Chordata > Mammalia > Artiodactyla > Balaenopteridae > Balaenoptera > Balaenoptera ricei. The sequence goes on from NC_082652.1 coordinate 64,221,085, forward strand.
CTAGTGGACATAATTGGGGGCCATGATGTTTCCATATATTTTAATCCAAATGAGTGATGTCCTTTAGCCTTTCCAAGGGGAACAAAAAGAACCAGTCGAGAGATGTCTGACCTACAGTTAGCACATATATATTAAAAATAAATTTAGAGGGTCTGAAATGTAAGGAACTAACAAGTAAATAACTGAATAAACTGAAAAAAAAAAAAAAAAACAACAGTGTCACCCTTCCCAGGAAGACTTATAAAGTAATTTTTCTCTTTTGTAAAAGGAAGGGTCTTGTCCCCTGATAAAAATATTATGCACATTTGATAAGAAGCATTTGTAGGGTAAAGGGTTGTCTCTGTAACCTTAAAATCACATTACAGGGAAGAGTTTTTCTATCTTCTTTTCTAACTCTGAGAATTTGCCCTCACCTGAAGATTTGAAAACATATTAAATTCCTCACGGCCTAGTATTGTCTTCTTCCCAACCCCAAAATTGTTCCTAATGGTCCGTGTTTGCAGAGAAGAAATCATCAGGTGGATAGATGTGGTTTCCAGCTGTGACTGATAGAAGTAAGAAAGCAGTTGGTGAAGAGAGGAGTCATCAAAGTCATAAACAAATGGAGTCATTTTATAAAAAATCATGTGCTGACTGTGTTCAAACCCCAGGACAGTAATTTAGATCTCAGGTGGCTGTGGGCAGATTTGGTAAGGAGAAATATGATCCTAAATATAGAACTTAGCAGAAAGGGTCAGGACAAGGGACGAGGAGGCGCAGGTTCCAGTCTAGATTATGCCATGCATTAGTCAAGTGGTCTCAAGCAACTCATGTAAATTCTTGAATTAGAGATGCATGAAGGATGGATTTCTGAGAAGATTAAATCATAATGTAATACGTATAAACATGATTTGGAACCTGCAGAAAAAAATTTAAGGCAATGATATTTTTTCTTTAAGAAACTATTTCTTCCTATTTGAAAAATGGGCAGAGGTAATTTTTAATTGAATAGGTCTTTCCTATGTGAGAATAAATTACTACTACTACTCATTATTATAGCAGTTATAATTCTTACTTGTTCTCTAACTTTCAGAGTCTTTTTCTGTATGTTCATTCATTCTACACATGTCCTAAATGCTTTCTGCCCCATAGCCATCACCCATATAGTAGGAACTTATTTCTCTCTTTTAGTTGTGTTATCTAATGATGTTTAGAACATCTCTAAAGGGAAACTTTACACGTAACCACTAACTTTATTTTTTTAAAAAAGAGACTTTATTTTTTAGAGCAGTATTAGGTTCACAGCAGAATTGACCAGAAAGTATAGAGGGTCCTTGACTATCCCCTGCTCCCCCCCCCCCACTTGCAGTCTTCTCCGTATCAACATCCCCAACCAGAGTGGTACATATGTTACAATCAATGAACCTACACTGAAGCATCATTATCACTCAAAGTCCATAGTTTACCCTGAGAACCAATAACTTTTAATCTACTCCAATCTCTTTGCATCATTACCCTCTTTTATACTCTCCTAGTCCCAGTCTGATGCCTGGAGGCCACTTGGAGACATCTAAACACTGACCTTGCCTATCGAAAAGATACTCATGTAGCTGGATTGGTTGCTGGCTCTGGATGCCTCAAATGTTCTAATATTCTGGGAGCCAGAATTGTGTCAGGTCTGAGAAGAAGCACCAGAGAAGCCTGCTCCCCTAATCCTATATTAAATTTTGTCCCTCAAGCTCAGAAACAACTCTTCTTATGTTTAGAATCTCACAAATTTTATCTTGAACAGATTCCACTATCTGTATCTCCACGATCTTTCCGTGGGAATCAAAGCTTAAAAACCTGATAGAGAACAGACATTTTATTTCCTCTTCGTTTTACTGTCTCTTTACCCTCTTACTATATTCTGCCAATTTTTTTAACTACAAAAAAATCCCCCATGCATAGGAAGGGAAACAAATAGACATTTGAGAACAGAGCTGGGTAGGAAGAGGGTATATTGTTAAAATAATAGTAGAAAAGCCAAAAATATATAAGCATGTATATCATAGATGCAAATATGCATAAACAATTATACCAAATACAAAGGAAAGGTGATTTTATTTATTTATTTTTTCTTTAACTGGCCTAATCTCCCTTACAAGCTCGTTCCTTCAACCCTCACTCCACTTAACCAGTCAGCAAGAAAGGTTGAATTTGTCCAATAATGTTATTCAAATTATTCCTGGATTAAATGATTTATTTGTTTAAATATTCAATGAATTAAATGAATTCGGAATTCCTTTCTATCTCAGAGCTGGTTTAATATTTTTTCTTTTTGGTTTGATCAATGCTCAATCTTTTAGATTCTTCTGCTTCCTCTGTTTTTCAAGATGGCAACTGGGCATATGAGAGAGGTCAAGGACCTTTTTTTTCTGGATGAGATGAGACCACAGATCCAGTGTTGTTTCTTGAATCTCTTATGCTATTGTGGAGTGCCTGGTTTAATCCTGTTCCTAATGCGGTGACAGAGTATAGTTAATCAATTTGGTCCTTAGAAGTGTCATGCTTGATCAACCAAGCTCAACAATTCAATGGTAACCACTTATCACATATCAACTTCTTTACTGGTTAAGGATGTTTTCTGTGAATATAGAATTTTGAATTGACAGGTTTTGGCATTTAAAGTTATCTCAGGTATTATTTTATTGTCTTAACTTTCTTTCATTCCTTTCATTCTTCCTTTCTTCTCTCCTCCCTCTTTCTTTCTCTCTTTCTTTCCTTCTTCCTTCTTTCCTTCCTTCCTTTCTTTCTTTCTTTCTATCTTTCTTTCTTTCTTTCTTTCTTTCTTTCTTTCTTTCTTTCTTCTTTCTTTCTTTCTTTCTTCCTTCCTTCCTTTCTTTCTTTCTTTCTTTCTTTCTTTCTTTCTTTCTTTCTTTCTTTCTTCCTTTCTTTTCCTTCTTTCTTCCTCTCCTTCTTTCTTTCTCACTTTCTCTCTTTCTTTCTGCCTGCACCCCCCTGCCCAAGATATCTGTATTTTTATAAAGATCCCCATGTGATCTTTAAAATGTGAAGTCAGGACTGGGAAGCACATTTGGATAAAATTTTCAGGAGAAATAACAGGAAAGAAAAATTGGAAAGATTAATATTTCACTGGAGAACTTAGCTCAAATGGAATAGTTGGTCTAGCATAGGTAGAGAGAGTAAAACTGAGGTTGCATTTTCAAATTTTGTACCAATTCCATTAAAATTTATTAATTCCAATTCTACCTTGACTCCAAAATGTGAACTCATCTGAATGTCGTAATTACTGGTTTACGAAGGAGGAGGCCAAGAATATTCTGCCTACAGTCTTATTTTATCTTTACTCCCCACACTTCAGAATTTTGATTCTTTTATCTCTTTGTAATAGTTGTATTCTGATAGAATTTCTTATGAAAAGTCAGTGGATTTAAATTGATATGTCCCTGTATATAATGTGTCATTTTTTTCTGGCTGTTTTCAGGATTTTTTTTCTTATTTTCTGATACCAATAACTTGACTATGATATATCAAGGTGTGTTCTGTATGCTTATCCTGCTTAAAGTTGCTGAGTTTCTCAAATCTATAAATTTATGTCCAAGCCAAAATTTGAGAAATGTTTAGCCATTATTTCTTCAGGTATTTTTCTGTCCCCTCCTCTCTGTATTATCCAAATGTGCCTCTGAATACATGTATTTTAGATCTTTTTATATTACCTCATGGGCTCTTGAAAATCTTTTTCTTTTTCTTTTTTGAATATTTTTCCTCTGTGTTCTTCATACTAAAATATTTGAATTGATCCATCATCACATTAGCAAACTCAGGGAGGAAAACATTTTCCTTCTTCCCTTCTGAATTCTTTGGCTGGTCTAATAATTACATTGACATAAATCAGATTAATAGGAGAAAAAGAAATTTAATTTTGTATATGTGGGAATTCAAAAGATATGAAACTCAAAGAGTGACCAAAGTAGGTAGGCTTTATACCTTTTAGACAAAGAAACAATTATTTATGAAGATGTGATGAAACAAAGGGGTTTGGGTTTGAGGTAGCAAATTAAAAAGGAAGTAACATAGTTTCTACAGCCTTCTTGGCCTTGAATTCCCTATCTCTGGTGATAAGAATACTTTCTACTTTCCAGGTATAGGGAGGATACCTTCACATATGAAATGTATTTCCTGCTTTCTGGAGGACAAAGGAGGGTCAGAGGGTCCTTGCCAGTTGTTTCTTAAGTAATTTTAATTCAAAATAATCAATATGCCAAAGTGGCCTACTTTGGGTGGGTTATCCTGCCTTCCTTCTGTATCCATGTCATTCATGCAAGTTTCAGTCATCAGCAAGAGATTTGGGAAGAATGTACACACAAAATTTAGAGATTTCTTTCTCTGGCTTTCCCCTTTCCTGGATTTCTACCCTCAATTTCCGTTGACTACTGATGTCCTTTATTCCATTCTCTGGTGTTACACACCAGAAAAACTGTGTTTTCTGAGCTTTTTTCTCCTCTAAATGGTGAAAACTGAGCCTGCTCTCAGTATAAAGACTATGAAGCTAAAAAACTTTTCCAATGTGTAGACTCTAGTCCATTATTTGTCTGTTTTTGGTAACTCTCCCCTGTTTTCAGGTAGGTTTTGTTTTATATGTGTGTGTTTCTTCCAAACTTTAGAGTTGTCTACAAGACAGTTGGATCCATAGAAGCCACTTATTCATAATGGAAAAATATATTTTCTTAATGTCAGTATTTCAGTTCTTCCTTATTGTATCTTATAATATCCTCCAATGCTGTTGTTTTTCTACTGTTTTTTCCTATAGCTCTTCTTTCAGCTTAAATAAAATATATATTCTATTAAGTTTATTTATCCCATCTAGTAGTCTTTGAAAGTTTGTATTCAGATTCTTTGACTTAAGCTTTATTCTGAGCTGACCTTTTTTTTTTTTTTTTTTTTTTTAACATGCTATGTGCTTTTATTTCATTCTCATTTTCATTTTTTTTCCTAAAATGTTTGGATAGTTGCCATGCTCTTGTTTTATTATTTTCATATTTCATTTGGGTAATCAGTCTAATATTATTTATTCTAATAGAATATAATTTTCTTCACTTTAGGAAATCACTGTATTATATCCCAAACTTTAAATTGAGGACTGGAATGATTTTGTTCACTCAACTTTTTAACCTGAGAACAAAAAGAAAAAAGAAAGAAAGGGGAGGTACATTCCCCTAGGGCACTGTGCAGCCTTTGTTGTAGAGCCGGGCTCTTTGTCTCTTCTAAAGTTTGTCTAAATATTTTCTACTGGGTTTCATCCAATGGGGGAGTACAGTAAGCAGAATATCATTATCTGATGGGATGGGACAACCCGATCTTTTAGATTATCCCACAACTTTACTGTAAAGCCCTGGAAAATGGAGAGTCCTGTAGGATTTTACTGATTCTGATGTGGTCAAAGCAATTATAAGTGAAAAAGTTGTACTCGAAAGGATTTTCTGTTATTATTCCATTGACTGTGTAATCATACCCATTCTACTTAATTTCATTGTGGGAGTAATTAGTTGGCAGTCTCAGAATTTTCTTGCTTTATTTCTTTTCTTCTCTGTTTCTTCATGGGGATAAGGGGAGTAGGTATAAGATGCATAGTACTCTAAGCTGCACTTGAATTTTCACTTTATTTCCTAGACTGACACTTTTAAAAGTGTGTTGTATGAGGTATGATGTATGGTTATGTAGGGAAACAAATCTTGCCACCCCAGAGTGTGTTTCTTTGGCTTGAGAAATATGTTGCACTAATTGTCTTTAAGAAACAGAACTCTCATGAAGTCTTTCTTTTTACTTCCCCCTTAACTGCCTAAAAGAATTTAGATAAAGGGCCTGGTCCAGGAAGAGCACTATGGAATAGAGGTGGTAAGGGGAACTCAGCAGGGCCTGGAGACCAAAGTACTTTCTGCATTCCACTGTCTCTGCATGGCATAACAAACATTTGTTTACCAAACATTTGTTTTTTCATCTCCATGTGAATTGCCTTTCTCTTTTTTGAAATCCGAAACCTCTACCTCCTCTCCTTCTCTCAGGTGGCACATAGCCTTAATTGCCTAAATTGTACTTGGGCTTCATATTCTTATGGATCTCTCACACATATGTAAATTTGGTTTTTCTCCTGTTAATCTGTCTCATGTCAGTTTAACCTAGAAAGGATAGAAGGGAAGTTTTTCCCACCCCCACAGTTGCTTTTGACAATTTTTTTTCTGATTTTATTTTTTGTTATTTTGGTAGTTTATATTGTAAGATATTGAAGGTAAGGGGCGGGAAAATTGTGGCTCTTCTATCTGCTTTCTTACCCACAAGCATTTTACCATTTTTTTAAATATACCTTTATTGGAGTATAATTGCTTTACAATGTTGTGTTAGTTTCTGCTGTACAACAAAGTGAATCAGTTATATGTATACATATATCTCCATATCCCCTCCCTCTTGAGCCTCCCTCCCTATCCCACCCTCTAGGTCATCACAAAGCATCAAGCTGATCTCCCTGTGCTATGCAGCAGCTTCCCACTAGCCATCCATTTTAATTTGGTAGTGTATATAGGTCAATGCTATTCTCTCACTTCATTCCAGCTTCCCCTTCCCCTGCTGTGTCCTCAAGTCTGTTCTCTACGTCTGTGTCTTTATTCCTGCCCTGACACTAGGTTCATCAGTACTTCTTTTTTTTTTTAGATTACATATATATGCATTACATATGGTATTTGTTTTTCTCTTTCTGACTTACTTCACTATGTATGACAGTCTCTAGGTCCATCTACCTCATTACAAATAACTCAATTTTGTCCCATTTTATGGCTGAGTCATATTCCATTGTATATATATGTGCCACATCTTTATCCATTCCTCTGTTGATGGACACTTAGGTTGCTTCCATGTCCTAGCTATTATAAATAGTGCTGCAATGACCATTGTGATACATGTATCTTTTTGAATTATGGTTTTCTCAGGGTATTTGCAAAGTAGTGGGATTGCTGGGTCGTATGGTAGTTCTAGTTTTAGTTTTTTAAGGAACCTCCATACTGTTCTCCATAGTGGCTGCATCAATTTACATTCCCACCAACAGTGCAAGAGTGTTCCCTTTTCTCCACACCCTCTCCAGCATTTATTGTTTGTAGATTTTTTGATGATGGCCATTCTGACCGGTGTAAGGTGATACCTCATTGTAGTTTTGATTTGCATTTCTCTAATGATTAGTAATGTTGAGCATCCTTTCATGTGTTTGTTGGAAATCTGTATATCTTCTCTGGAGAAATGTCTATTTAGATCTTCTGCCCATTTTTGGATTGGGTTGTTTGTTTTTTTGATATTGAGCTTCATGAGCTGCTTGTAAGTTTTGGAGATTAATCCTTTGTCAGTTGCTACGTTTGTAAATATTTTCTCCCATTCTGAGGGTTGTCTTTTTGTCTTGTTTATGATTTCCTCTGCTGTGCAAAAGCTTTTAAGTTTCATTAGTTCCCCTTTTGTTTATTTTTGTTTTTATTTCCATTTCTCTAGGAGGTGGGTCAAAAAGGATCTTGCCGTGATTTATGTCATAGAGTGTTCTGCCTATGTTTTCCTCTAAGAGTTTTATAGTGTCTGGCCTTACATTTAGGTCCTTTATCCATTTTGAGTTTATTTTTGTGTATGGTGTTAGGGAGTGTTCTAATTTCATTCTTTTACATGTATCTGTCCAGTTTTCCCAGCACCACTTATTGAAAAGGCTGTCTTTTCTCCATTGCATATTCTTGACTCCTTTTTCAAAAATAAGGTGACCATATGTGTGTGGGTTTATCTCTGGACTTCCTATCCTGTTCCATTGATCTATATTTCTGTTTTTGTGCCAGTATTATACTGTCTTGATTACTGTAGCTTTGTAGTATAGTCTGAAGTCAGGAATCTGATTCTTCCAGCTCTCTTTTTCTTTCTCAAGATTGCTTTGGTGATTCAGGGTCTTTTGTGTTTCCATGCAAATTAAAATTTTTTTTTGTTCTAGTTCTGTGAAAAATGCCATCAGTAATTTGATAGGGATTACATTGAATCTGTAGATTGCTTGGGGGAGTATAGTCATTTTCACAATGTTGATTTTTCCAATCCAAGAACATGATATATCTCTCCATCTGTTTTTATCGTCTTTGATTTCTTTCATCAGTGTCTTATACTTTTCTGCATACAGGTCTTTTGCCTCCTTAGGTAGGTTTATTCCTAGGTGTTTTATTTTTTTGTTGTTACAATGGTAAATGGGAGTGTTTCTCTTTCTGATTTTTTGTTGTTAGTGTATAGTAATGCAAGAGATTTCTGTGCCTAAATTTTATATTCCACTACATTTCCAAATTCATTGATTAGTTCTAGTAGCTTTCTGGTGGCATCTTTAGGATATTCTATGTATAGTATCATGTCATCTGCAAAGAGTGATGGTTTTCTTCTTCTTTTCTAATATGGATTTCTTTTGTTTCTTTTTCTCCTCTGACTGCCATGGCTAGGACTTCCTATTCAAACTATGTTGAATAACAGTGGTGAGAGTGTACATCTTTGTTTTGTTCCTGATCTTAGAGGAAATGCTTAAAGTTTTTCACTATTGAGAAAGATGTTTGCTGTGGGTTTGTCGTATATGTCCTTTATTATGTTGAGGTAGGTTCCCTCTATGTCCACTTTCTGGAGAGTTTTTATCATAAATTGGTGTTGAATTTTGTCAAAAGCTTTGTCTGCAATCTATTGAGATGATCATATGGATTTTATCCTTCAATTTGTTAATATGGTGTATCACACTGATGGATTTTCATACATTGAAGAATCCAATCCTTGCATTCCTGGGATAAACCCCATTTGATCATGGTGTATGCTCATTTTAATAGGCTGTTGGATTCTGCTTGCTAGTATTTTGTTGAGGATTTTTGAATCTTTGTTCATCAGTGATATTGACCTATAATTTTCCTTTTTTGTGACATCTTTTTCTGGTTTTGGTATCAGGGTGATGGTCAACTCATAGAATGAGTTCAGGAGTATTCCTCCTTCTGCTATATTTTGGAAGAGTTTGAGAAGCTTAAGTGTTAACTCTTCTCTAAATGTTTGACAGAAAATGCCTGTGAAGCCATCTAGCTCTCAGCTTTTGTTTGTTGAAGAATTTTAATCACCGTTTCAATTTCAGTGCTTGTGATTCATCTGTTCATATTTTCTATTTTTTCCTGGTTCAGTCTTGGAGGGTTGTACTTTTCTATGAATTGGTCCATTTCTTCCAGGTTGTCCATTTTATTGGTATATAATTTCTTGTAGTAGTCTCTCCTGATCCTTTGTATCTCTGCATTGTCAGTTGTTACTTCTCCTTTTTTGTTTCTAATTCTGTTGATTTGAGTCTTCTCCATTTTTTTCCTAATGAGTCTAGTTAACATTTTATCAATTTTGTTTATCTTCTCTAAGAACAACCTTTTAGTTTTATTGATCTTTGTTATTGTTTTCTTTATTCTTTTTTCATATATTTCTGATCTGTTCTTTATGATTTCTTTCCTTCTGCTAACTTTGGGTTTTTTTTGTTGTTGTTCTTCTTCTTTATCTAACTGCTTTAGGTGTAAGGTCAGGTTGTTTATTTGAGATTTTTCTTGTTTCTTCAGGTGAGATTTTATTTCTATAAACTTTCTTCTTAGAACTTCTTTTGCTGCACCCCATATGTTTTGGGTCATCATATTTTCATTATCATTTGTTTCTCGGTATATTTTGATTTCTTCAGTAATCTCTTGGTTATTGGTTATTTAGTAGTGTGTTGTTTAGTCTCCATGTGCTTGTATTTTTTATATCTTTTTACTGTAATTGATATCCAGTCTCATAATGTTGTTGTTGGAAAAGTTGCTTCATACAATTTCATTTTTCTTAAATTTACCTAGGCTTAATTTGTGACCCAAGATGTGATCTATATTGGAGAATGTTCCACGTGCACTTGAGAAGATACTGTATTCTGTTGTTTTGGAATGGAATGTCCTATAAATATCAATTAAGTCCATCTGGGGGCTTCCCTAATGGGACAGTGGTTACAAATCTGCCTGCCAGTGAAGGGGACATGAGTTCAAACCCTGGTCTGGGAAGATCCCACATGCCGTGGAGCAACTAAGCCCATGCACCACAACAACTGAGCTTGTGCTCTAGAATACACAAGCCACAACTACTGAACCTGTGTGCCCCGAGTCTGTGCTCTGCAACGAGAAGCCACCACAGTGAGAAGTCCACACACCACAATGAAGGGTAGCTCCTGCTCATCACTAGAGAAACGACATATGACACAGCAACGAAAACCAAATGCAGCCAAAAATAAATAAATAAAATAAATAAATTTATAAATAAGGCACTGATGAAGGAAATTATAGATGATACAAATCAACAGAAAGATAGCTCATGTGCATTGATTGGAAAAATTAATGTAGTTAAAATGTCCATTCTACCCAAAATAATCTACAAATTTTATACAACCCCTATCAAAATACCCAGGACATTTTCCCAGAACTAAAACAAATATACCTAACATTTACATGAAACCACAAAAAACCCCAAATTGCCAACACAATCTTGAGAAGAAAGAACAAAGGTAGAGGTGTCATGCTCCCTGACTTCAGACTATACTACAAAGCTAGGGTAATCAAAACAGTATGGTACTGGCACAAAAATAAAACATACAGATCAATGGAACAGAATAGAGAGCCCAGAAATAAACCAATGTACCTATGGTAAATTAATCTATGATAAAGGAGGCAAGAATATACCATGGAGAAAAGATAGTCTCTTCAATAAGTGGTGCTGAGAAAACTGGAGAGCTACATGTAAAAGAATGAATTTAGAACATATTCTCACACCATATATAAAAATAAACTCAAAACAAATCAAAGATCTAAATGTAAGACCAGAAACCATAACATTCTAGATGAAAACATAGGGAGAACACTCTGAAATAAATTGTAGCAATAATATTTTGGGTCTGTCTTCTCAGGCAAAGAAAATAAAAGTAAAAATAAACAATGCAGACCTAATTAAACTTAAAAGATTTTGCACAGCAAAGGAAATTATCAACAACATGAAAACACAACCCACTGAATGAGAGAAAATATTTGCAAATGATATGACCAGTAAGGGGTTAATATCTGAAATATATAAACAGCTCATACACCTCAATATACAAAATACAAACAACTCGATTAAAAAGTGGGCAGGAGACCTGAATAAACAAACATGGGAGCTGACACTGGACCTGGATGAAGGGGAGTTGCCTCCCTGATTAATAATGCTTTATCTCAATTAAAAACACCCCAATAATCACAATTGCAACATGCCATATTGATATAGGAAAACTTTTAACTATTCTAGTAATCACACAATGTAAGGTACTATTTCTCATGCCTTTATATATAGTTGTACTTGGTTTTGATGAAACTTTGCTTTTATTTCAGTGTTACAAATTAACTCACAGAGGAATTGAGGATAAAGTTTTTCCAAACAATTGTTTGGAGTCTTCACTTGGAAATATAACTGGGTATGCAGAAACTGAATAAACAGGTAGTCTATCACCTGTAAACAAAAGCCAAATGCCCTCTGAAGAGAAAGAAGAAATAAATCATCAAGTAAATGAACATTGCATTTTGGCAACAAAATGAACTTAACCCTTGTTTGGTTTTCAAGGAAATATATCCCGTTTAGGAACATTAGAAAAAGAAATATCCACAGCATCCAACTTACTAAAGGAGATGCATGTGCTGATCATTTCTCTCCTATGCTCACTGCCCTAGGCAGGGGAAGGATTTTCCTGCTGTCCTTTTGCCTTATCTCTTCCAATTTTATATTTTCATCCTCAATAGATTTCAAGGCCCACTGTAATGAATATAAATATGTTTGCTACATTAGGACTGTAAAACCACAGTTTACTAGTTTCCTCTATCTTTCTGCCCCAGTGAAATATATCTAACATACAGCTATTCAATAAAGTATCATCTTATAATAGTAGAAAAACCAGCCTGGAATTCAGCCATCTTCCAACTACTAATAAAATATTTCTCTCTGTAATACTGAAGTAGGCTAATGAGGGGTATATTTGAAGTAGAAGTTAGTTTTGTTTTTAATGTATGAGCTCAGGGGAACAACCATTTCTGAACAATTGAATTAAAGCAAAAAACTTGTTTACTACTTTGAAATCATAGTGTTTTTTTTTCTTTCTCCTTGTTAATTCGATTATTTAATTATTAATTGTTGCAGATGTACTATAGTACTCAAGAGTGAAAAAAGATTGAGAAAGAGGTTCTAGACAAAGGAAGAGATGATACAAAAGTAATGGAATCTGTGACCTCTGCTCTTGTGAATGTCTTTCTAAACATTTTTTGAATCCCGTTATAGTCTCACCATCCAATTATTTATTCAAAAAATATTAAATGTCCCCAAAATATAATGCCATGTACTAGGCCTTGGGAAGTCATCATTTAAAAGACAAACACAATCCTCCTAAAGGTATTTACATTATGAGAAATGACAAATGTTATCAACCAGGACTCATTACCTAATTAATTATTTTATAGTTGCCCTGTAAATTAAAGTAAAATAAGTGCAATGAAATTGTATAATAAGAAGCTTAGAACCAGTCAGGGAAATTTTATTTGAAGAAGTACGGTTGGAACTGACCTTTGAAAGATGTATACCTAAATGAGGAGTATCACAGCCAAAGGTAATAGCATTGCCTTAACCCTAAGATGGAGAAAAAAATGCCATATTCAAAAATTGAAAGAATGCCAATGTGGCAGAAACAAGAAAGCAAGTGGAATAACTGCTAGAAATGAGCCTATGAAGTAGGCAGTGGATACATCCCACATACATTCTAGATACTTATTCTTGGAGCAATGAATACCCATTGGAGGATTTTAAACAAGGCAGTGACATAAGCATATTTTCTTAAATTTCACTGTGTGAATAACAAATTAGAGAGTGACAAGTTAGGATTCAGTAAGAAAAGCTAAAACTTGGGAGAGGATTGTAATTCTTACTATGATGGTGGCAGGGAAATTGATAAAAGTGGGTCAGTTTGAGAAATATTTATTTATTTATTTATTTATTTTTTAACATCTTTATTGGAGTATAATTGCTTTACAATGGTGTGTTAGTTTCTGCTTTATAACAAAGTGAATCAGTTATACATATATATATGTTCCCATATCTTTTCCCTCTTGCATCTACCTCCCTCCCACCCTCCCTATCCCACCCCTCTAGGGGGTCACAAAGCACCGAGCTGATCTCCCTGTGCTATGCGGCTGCTTCCCACTAGCTATCTATTTTACGTTTGGTAGTGTATATATGTCCATGCCACTCTCTCACTTTGTCACAGCTTACCCTTCCCCCTCTCCATATCCTCAAGTCCATTCTCTAGTAGGTCTGTGTGCCCCTAGGTTCTTCATGACGTTTTTTTTTTTTTTTTTTTTTTTTTAGAAATGTTTATGTTTCATGGCTAAAGAAGGATGAGGGAGAAACCATAGTAAAAAGCAACCCCTGAATTTCTGCTTAGAGCAATTGCAAGGGTGGTGGTAGTAGTGTTTGTTGACTCTTACAGTCAAAGACACTTGAATCCCAAAACAGCATAAGAAAAAAAAAAATTAGAATTAGGAAATTTATTGACTTGAATAACCAAAAGTTTGGAAGAATAGAGGTAGAATTAGATTTATGGTTGTTTGGAAGGCAATATTATAACACAATAAGATGTTTTCCCTTTCAACACTTATCACTGATTCTCTAAAACTGTTGGTTTGATTTTTCCTGTTGGGTAGATAGTCTTTCTTTATATCATGAGAGACTCAGGTACAGGCATCTCTTTAAATCAAAAAATCAATTAGGCATAAGGAGCTTCTCTCTGCCACTTTTAATTTGGTAAGTCTCAAGAAAGAATTATCTTTGCTTGTTTTCTGTGTTGTCTTCCTGTGGTCAGAGGTTTAAAATGGTTACTGAAGAAGGAAATGAGTGGACTAGGCTGCTGGATGATTCACTATAAACCTTAAAGTCACCATAGTAGTATTTGCTAACATGGAATCATTGAATATCTGAAGAACATCAAATTGGAGGGTTGGGAGAAGGTGAGTTCTAGAAATATTAACCTTTAGAACCTGTAAGCATCTAATTGGAAAGTGTTGACTAGGCACTTAGATTATCAGGTCTGTAGCTCAAAGTTGAGATCTGATCTAAAGATAATAACTTTAGCGTAAGTATGATAATATTATTATAAGATAACTTATTATTATAAGATATTATTATTATATAAGATAATAACTTTATCATAAATTATGAATGAATCATAAGTAGATGTCAATTGAAGCCATGACATTTATGGAATAACAGAGAGAGAGAGTATACAAAGAAAAAAATATAGTTAAAATGAACCTTGAGGTAACATTTAAACTATCAGGCCAAAGAGACTGAGAAGTATGAACCAAAAAAATACAGGGAGGTCTAGGAACCAAAGGAAGAACCTGTTTCAAAAAGAAAGATGTTGTAAATGAGTGGATGCTGCTAAAATCACAGAGTAACACCTGAAACAAATCCATTTAAATAGTAAAATGGATGGCATTGTTGGCAATAAGGAGCGTCATTTTGGTGGAGTGATAGTAGTGGGGAAGCCTGATTAGAAAATGGAGAAGGTGAGAGCAAACAACTCTACCAAGAGGTGACTATGCAACAGAACATGGACAATTGGGCTTAATTGGAGATGAACAGAGATGAGGATTTTTCTTGTGATTTTTATCATATATATGTATATATATATATATACATATATATATGCTTGTGTGTATGTGTAATACAGGACAGTGGTTACACTTAATTGGTAATGGGTCTGTGCATATTTTGTTCTTCATTTAAAAATATACATTAAGGATGCCAGTGGGAAGGTGTACAATGCAAGAAGCTGGAAGAAAGATATAGGAAAGACATAAAGATGATTAAAAATTGTAATGAATAATTTTCCTTTCTGAACCTTAAATAAATTTTTATGTAAGCACTACAAAGTTTGACATTCAAATATTCTATTTCATTAATTTTGCTTTTGTCTCTCTCATATTCTCAATAATATTTTCAGTTTAGAGTCTGTATGAGAAGGCCCATTAGAGCACTTAACAGGGCAGGGCACAGAGTAAACATTCTATAATTTACATTGGGCATTTAATTCCAGTTTAATGGAAAATCAAGACATACAGTAATTTTTGCAAATTTCTACTAATCCATCCTTCATGGTTATAAAAGGGTGTTCACTCAAATGAAATGATCATATGTTCTATCCTCTTATTAATATTGATAAGTTTCATGTGTATTTTTAAAATATCAATTGTATGGATAATTGTGGAGCTGTGAACCTACAATTTTCACACATGCCCAGGCAAGGAAAATCTAGTAATAGATTTTTGTTTGAGGATTTTTTTGGCAGGGACTCATGCTTGGGCATTTTAGATAAGAAAGTTAGTCTCCCGGACTATGCTCCCTAAATATTTATGGAAAAAAGTTCATCTTAATGTCCTTAGAAATCTCACCATTAGGGGGAAACATGCCAGGAGGAAAATAGTTGAGATTCAGGTAGGAAGAAGAAAGTAATAATATTCACAAATACAGGCAGGACATGATGTGGTTTTTATAGTGAAGAGATTTGAAGTCTCCAACTATTAATGGTTAAGTTTCCTTTCTGTGCCTTAACATTTTCCCAATTTCCCAGTCCTACTCTGTACTCCCTATTTCTTCCCAACACGCATCCTGACTTGAGCATTAAGCCGCAAGAATTCTATAAAAGTGACTGCAGTTGCATTTCTCTGGAATTCACCATATTTTTTCTCCAGTGCTGCACATCCAAGGCATTGCAATCCTATAGTTCTTGCATTTACAACTTGGCTCTCTTCCATTCCTCTTTCCTTACTTGGATTTGGAAACCTGTGTATGTAGTCAAAACATTCCAGAACTTCTATAACACAGTAAATAATGTATAATAAAGTACTCAAAAGAATTTGGTCCATGATCTTCAGCAGTTGCTTTAAGTCCTCACAGTGTTCAGAAACTATGAGTCTGGGCATTAAATATTTTCAGATGACAGGATCATCTCAGCCCCAGGTCAAATCTGCTTGTATTAATAGGGATCCCTTACCTCTTCCTTCAGAGAGGACGGATGGCTAGGAAGTTTTTTCTTTTGAAACCTCTGGAGAGAGGGAGAAGTCCATATTATCATTTCTATGAAATATATCAGCTGAATGAGAGATATGAGAGATGACGGTGGGGATATTGTAAGCTGAAAAAAAGAGGTTACATAATCACAGAAGATCAACACTTAGAAAAAATACACTGCCACTAAAATTTTATATGAGGAGTAAATGCAGAATAAAGGCATGATCTATAGAAAAGTGGGAGTGACCAGGGAAATCTCTCAATAACTGGCAAACAGAAATTCTCACCACGTACTGTGTTGGAAAAGAAATATGTCAAAAAGTTCAGTGCAGTTTCAAATTGAGAAATGAATCATAAAGAATGATTAGAATAAAATACTTATTATAGAGACTCAAACTTACTCAACTATGAGAGTTGGTAAAGCAGCATTGGCTCAGTTTTTTCTTCTGCTTTTGCATCTGACACTGAACCTGAAGTTACAGAGCAGGCAGTCAGGAAGAGAAAATGAACATGAAGCAGGGACACCTGGAAATTATGTATATCTCTTACCAGAACCCATGTTGGCTTTTCCCCATTTCCAAGTCTCCAACTGAACTGCCATGGGGATCTGCAGAAAAAGCTGACAGCTTTCTGGTGGAGCTACACTCACACCAGGACCAGAAGTTGGAGAAGGTGAAGTAAGAGTGAGAGGAGGCACGTGACCTGTTGCTGCCCTCACCAGCAAGGTGAGTCAATAGAAATGCAAAAGCATGTGGGAGCTACAACAGGGTCTGAACTGCACCCACCTCCAAGGAATAGACAAAGCTTCTGTTCAGTTCTGCTCATCTTGTGTGACTTTCTCTTGTGGCCTACCTTAATCGGGACATATAGGGTAATGAATTCTGGAAAAGATTGTTCAGCTTTATCAAGTTGAAACATTACCAAGATGTCAGTATCTTTTAGCAAAAATGTTCAGATCAATGACTTAATTTTTATTGAAAAACAAAATCAGATCTTCCTTGCCAGAATACATTATTATTCAAGGGATGCCTGCAGGCTCCAAATCCTCTTACCTTGACCTCCTCCATGTGCGTGAAGTCCTGATGAATTATAGCTAAGTCAAGGAAACCAGGAGTTTTGAAGGGTCTGACCTTTAAGGGAAATATACAATGACTATTTTCAGTTTAACAGGCAGGAATTCCAATTTTTGGAAACCAGCAGCCATTTTTTTTGTTTACAAATATCAGGCTAATAAGTATTTACCAAACCAGCCTGTTTTATGCAATTACTTAGTTCTGTTTACTCTCACTCCATTTTTTATGATAGGCATTTTCAAACATTTCAAGAGGTGACCAGGAAGACACTTACATATGTAGTTAGCACAAAATTATCTAAATAACGGGAATTGGGAGACACTAGGAAAGCTACTCTTATGTAGTATTTTTCTGTTGCCTGAAATTCCACTGCTGTTAATCCCTCTCTTTTCTAAGACTATTCCACTTCCTGCAACTTCCTTTTGAAATAAGGATGAGGTGTTCCAATAAGACAGTGAAATTATCTTATTGTTCATCATATGGATTTTTTCAACTAAGGGAAAATGAAACAGGAAAGGAAGCTAGCTGTCTGAGAAGGAAAGAGGCAAAAGGATTAGATATAATTGTATTAAAGGTAAATGTCCCTAAGTTCAGAGTTTCCCCATGTAAAGTATTATGTCAAGAGCGATACTTTCTGTCAAAAGACTTAAGAAGAGCGCATTCCAGCACATCAGAAGCTCACCACCCAGTAATAATAACCAACATTCTGTGAGTACACAGCGTGTGCCTGTCTTTGCCACTGGTCCAAGGGCAGACCTGCAGTTAATGAGGTATAACTCTTACCAACCCTATGAGGGAGGCACTATGATTACCCTTATCTGATACAGGATGAAATTGAGTCACAAAAGTGTTAGGTAACTTAACTCAGTCTTATATACGCAGTAGAATGCAGAGCTGGAATTTGAGTTTAGAAAGTCAAAGGCTGATAAGGAATTCTCTAATTTAGTTAATCTTAGTAATTCCAGTAAATAAATTCATACAATCACCATCAAAGGGAAAAAAAAAACTTAGTTAAGTAATTAGGAATGAAGAGAAAAGGGTTTTCGTATAGTAAGATATTTAAAACTAGAAAATATTGATGACATATTCACATATGAGTGGAATTCAAAAAAGTTGAATGCTTTTTAAATGAGGTCTGAAGATGAAAGTACGTTATTAGATATGAAGGCATCAAGTACACAAAGTACAGTTGCATTCATTTGACCCACTAATCTTCCACTTGAAATGTTCTCTCCCCATCTCTCTACTTTTCCAAATTTGATTCATTTATCAAGGTCCAGTTTGAGAATGTGGACACAAGCTCCACAATCAATTTACTGGTGATGTTAACCAAGCCAAAGAACATAGGTGTTCCCAGTTATAGAATGAAGATTTGTGGCTAGATATAGAGTGGCAGACACTCTCAGCTGATTGACTGATACCCCTGCTTCCTGGCAAATAGAATCCCACTTTTGTCCAGGGCTATAAGATACACAGTACTAGCTGAGATAACTTACTTTCCCAGATGACTTGGTAGATAGGGATGGTCATGTGACACAATTATAGCCAATGAGGTATAAGAAAGCATCTACTGGTTGTTCTGTACATATTTTTGCTTTTTTGTTGTGGCAGAGAGAAAAAGACACATGTGTATGGCATTACTACTTTCCCTTTTTCTTGTCCTCAAAACAGTTGTTATACCCAGAGATGCAGCAGCCATATTTTGATGGTCAGGCAAGAAAAAGTTCCTAATACGTTAACAATTGCAAAAATAAAACAAAAACCTTGCATTGTTGATGGAATTGTTGAACATCTGAATCAATTCCAGCAATGTTCCAGGCTTATTTATAAGGGAGAAATACTACTACTCTTGTAAAGTTATTTGGGCCATATTTAATGTTAGTAGTAACTGAGGCATTTCCAGTTTTTATTTTCAGGGATCTTAAAACTGAACTGAGGAAAACTCTGATGCTGCAGAGGGTTGTACTAAGAATGCCATGAGGGGCGGGCGGAGTGGGTGATTGTGGGGCACTGAGAATCATACCCTTTCCCCTAACTTCACCCACTTTGTAACAGTTACATGTTAAGTTTCTGCTTAAGAGTTTATCTAAAGATAAATTTAAATGTATTAGAAAATGTTTAAAGCCTTTATCTGACTGATTTCTAACTTCCATTTCAGTTTTAAAATCTCAATTTCTGAATTATTTCCTGAAACTTTCCCTAATAATTCAAAGTCTTACTTATTTTTGACAAGTCATGGTGCTTATTATCTATATTATCTTTTGACAGTTTACTCTGGCAACTTATAATTTACATTATACTTTACACATAATGCCTAGAAAATTTTTATTTATATTAGTCTTATCTGTAGAGATTGTCAGTTAAAAGCTACAGAGTTTGAAATACCTCTAGGAATGTGGTAGAAGTCCTGTACATATACATACATAGAAAGGGTCCAGTACATGTGCATTCAGTTGGATTATGTGCCATCTAAAAATCTTTGATCCTTGTTACCTCTACGTCAGAGACTTCAGGTTACATTACTCACCACATTCAAAGTACAATGGAAGAAAATTACACACATTTGATACCCATGTTTCATACCCTAAAGACATCATCATAAAATTAGAAGGGGCTTCTCTTTGAAGAAAAGGACTTCTTTACATTCATCTTCATCTCTGCCTCTAGTCTGATCTGGCATTTATTCCTGACATAAACAAAGTTGAAGCATGGAGTTGCTAGGATTATTCTAGCATACTAAGAGTGTTTTTTCAGATTGCAGAATTAGTGTGTCATGTTTCTTCACAGCTTCTGCCTTAATTTCTGTTAATGTTGCTGATCATTGGTTTCACAATGAAATTCAGTCTAATGAGTTAGTGGGTTTCCACCTTTACACTGATAGCACAAAAGGCTGCATAGGTAATGTCAGAGTATCTGCAGGAGGCAAATAAAGAAAGGGATTGATACACTATGTAAATAGCTTTCACACAGAATTTTATTTTATTGTATTTTGTTATATTTTTATTGCTGAGTTGGTACAAGCACAACTGTGTGTGGGTCAGAGGGGAGCACGATAAAGCTACTCACAGTTGAGATAATCAATGATATTATTTTGGAAAAGATGCCCAACCAGTAGCAGGAGAGGCTTCCTATTCTGGAGTTCAAACTTTTATTCATTTGTGTATTTGAAGAATGCTTATGGAAAACAACTTTGCTTGGCACATAGGAGACAGAGGTTTACAGGATAATTCCTGCCCTCCAGAAACATGCAAAGAAAAATAAAATAATAAGATAAAATTAAAGTAATATGTATCTAACACAGTTATGGCACAAGGGAGAAGCTTAATAAAGATTAGGTAAAATTGTTATTAGTGGCAAGAATAGGTTTGCTTCAACTCACCCATTGAAGTCCACAGATGCACTCAAGCCTTCTTTCAAAGTATAAGTGCTCATGATTTCAAAGGTAGTTCTAACAAGTGTGTAACTTGTTTCTTAAATTTTCAGAAGATTAGAAGAGGCTAATTAAACAGAAAGGGGAGGGTGAACAAATAAAAAAGGTGAAAAATAGGTATGTCAAAAAATTATAAAAACCCACATGCAATAACAACAAACAGACAAATACAAAAAACCTATATTATTCAGAAGCTTTTAAGTGTGGGACAAACAGAATGCATAGTTTAGGAGCCTGCACAGTAGACTATAAGGGGCATACAGAATAGACAACAGTCAAGTAGCATTTGAGCACTAGGTTTTCTTCACATGTTTATGTCACTCATTCTTTACAAAGACCCTGCTGGAGTAACTTGTTCTAGTTAACAAAAGAAGAGATAAAGGATTCAAGTAGTCAAGAAGCATATTCAACATGAATCATGAATATGAAGTTCAAGATGTTAAAGTAATTTAAATATGTAATTTTGATTTCATCTTTGAGTTTTAGAGCTGCTTGGGAACGAATCCGTTGAGGGGATACATAATTATAAATCTGTAAATGGAATTTAAGAGTTTCCTAATGCTCTAATCTTATTAGAGTTAAATATTCCTAATTCAGAGAACAATTAATATGGCCACATTCAAATACATGAAGAAACCAAGAACTTTCTTCAAAAACAGTATGTCAAATGTGCTACTGACCTGATCAAGGATAGAAAATCTTGCTAATTTCACTCCTAGATCCTTAAGACTCAGCAGAATTCCAAGTAAAAAATTAATATTCAATTAGCATGATTTAGAAATTGTTGATTACTTTACTTTCTGTTTTTTTGTTTGTTTGTTTAATTGTTGCCACACCCAGTTGCTTAAAGTGATGAAAAGTGATCACAGTGGATTCTTTCCCTCTTTTTTCTTTATTCTCCACATCAACTACTCCTGCTCTTTTCTCCTCAGACAGATGATTATAACATTCTTTTCCCATGTCCTATCCATCAGAGTGGTCATAGACAAACACTTTCTGTCCCAGTTACTTTTCTATAGCAGAACTCCCCTATATGGTAAAATCAGAGTCAAGAAATCCTCCACATATCTCATATTCATGGTAAATAACACTTAGATATTCTCTTTGCACCATTCCTTTAAAAAGTTAACCCAAAATAATTTATCTCAGTGCTCAATCTGACATAATAAAATGTTTCTTTTTACATAATTTGCTTTTTAATGGTCCAGTCATATTAGACATTGAAATTCAAGATTACTGTGTTTTGATCTCCTTTATTTTCATCTTTCATCTACTTTATTTCTGAGTGGTATTTCTTCATCTTGAGCTTGCAGTGGTATTTGGACTCGTTTGTACTTCATATGTATGTTCTAAAAGCCCCTAGAAGGAGTCAGGGACACCCTATCTTCTTCAGGTATTTGTCTTTACAGTATTTACATATATATTTACAGCATGTGGTATGGGGCTTAGAGTGACCTGTGCTATTTATAAGTTTAAGATCTTGGACAATTTGCTTGACATTTCCAAGCCTCAGGCTTTTCATTTATGGAAAGGGGATAATAATAGTTACCTCATGGTTGACCATAAGATTACATGGCATAAGTTTTTTAAAGCAGATACTGAGGTTGCAATAAAAGAGTACTAAGCATTATCACTTTTATTATCTAACACAGTGCCTAAAATAATAAAGGACTCAAAGACCTATTGATGATGACAAAATCTCAAGAGAGATTAAAATTCCACTCCTTGTTCCTTACTGTATTAATTAGTAATACAGTCTCAATTCCCCAGAAAACTCCACGTTTGTTTTTGAGTTTTGTGTGATCCAGTTGGCTCTCTAACTATTAAATAGTGATAAAATAATTCAGTTCATTTCATTTTTCCTCATTTCACATTCCAGTCTCCTGCCTCTTATACACCCTCAACCCAGCTGCTCAATACCTTCCTGAAATTAAGGTGACTGCCAAGAAACCCCACAGAAGTATCCCTTCCCGTATGTAAAGCATAAAAAGGTGGTAGGCTTATCATCAGAAAACATGCACATGATCTTCATCTCTACCATAAGCTAGCTCTGTAACTTTACATAAGACTGGTAACCTCTCTGTGCCGTAGTTTATATAACTGCAAAATGGGATGAAAATCCTCAATTTTTTCACAAGAAATTTGTAAAGATTGAATGTGGTAAACATTTTTTTGTTTGTGAATACACTTGACATCTATAATGATGTCTAAATCTTAGGCATTCTATTATACTACATGCTCCAGATTATGCCTTCATGAATATTCTTCTTTCAAAATGACTCACTTCTATGTGCATTTCTTCTGTCTCTGACTTAATTAGTTTTATCTATCACATAACTAGCTAACGGTGTTATTAGTGTTAATTGGTACTTAATGATCGGTAATGTAACCCAGGTGAAATATTTGGATTTTGATAGAAGGCTTCAAGGTACAAAATATACCTATCAGGAGTGGATCTAGTGAAAACAATAGTTGTCTCTGAGTTCATATTGGAAAGTTCTGGGAAATATATTTGACACAAGTTGGACTTTTGTGTTATAACACAGTTTATTGTCAGTTTCCTATAGTCAGGGATGACTCCCGATTGGGTATAAAAATTAAAACATTCTCCCTTGCCTTAAACTTACATCTCATTCAGTATCAACTGGGAAAAGAGGCAGTTTTGATTTCATGGCTGTCTATTTTATGAGAAGTGGATTAAAATACACACCACATCATGAACCAGTGGGGGGAGGTTGAATTCCAGTCAGATTTAGATGAGAAAATTAAAATGAAAAAAAGTAAAGTTAGCTGTTTGGTACATGGCTATTTGTGAACATGTTAACTGAAGTGTGTCTAGATGTATCCTCCTTAGCCACTAGGGGTCAGAATTACACAGCACACTCACAGAACATGGATAACTAGTGGGCCTGAAAGGAGGGACCAGAAATCACCGTTTGGAAACGGTTTTGAGCATTGTGTGCAGAGTACACTGAGAGAGCATTTGCCATATGCCTGCCAGGTCTAATTATATGTTAAAGGGTAAGAACATGAAATTGGCACATCGACTTGCTCAGCCTATTTTTCCAGTCTTATTTTACTCTATTCCCTTATAAGATACCACTTGGAACTAGATTTGAAAGAGACTCTCCCCAACTCTAGAGGTCAGATTTCTGTCAGCCACCATGGCAGGAAAATTTGACATTGAAGAACTTAAAATCTTCTGTGGGGAATAGGATTAAGAGAGGCAGTATGTATGGTTAACCTATTGAAAACCATTATAAATATCAGCTACCTTTGCCAAAACAAAATAATAAAACAGCATAGAAAAAAAAATTAAATAGGAAAATGTCAATGCTTTTTAATGTATTTTAAAAAGAATAGTGGACAGAACTATAAATTTCTAACTATCATCTCTTGGCTCATTAGTTTTTCATGATTGCCCTACAACTTCAAAGAGGTACATATAATTGTTTATTTGTTGCAAATAAATAAGACATGAAGACATGAGGCATATTTGTCTGTCTGATCCTTAACATCTTTTGGTTTTACTACTGGAGAGCGGACCCCTCCTGTTCCTCGAATTCCACTATGGGCCCTAATACCAGCCCTCCCAGGTTTCCTCTGCCACCTCCTGTGCATTGCTTCAGCTGTCTCTCTCCTTACAACAACAAGTCACAGAGAGCTCTTGTGATATCTAAATTTATTCACCTCATCTTCCTTTTCCTTTCTTAAGGCTTTTGGTAAAAACCTAACTTTTTGACATTGGTTTATCTCCCTTTCCTATTAACAATGAGGGGGGGGGCAAGATGGTGGAAGAGTAATACGCGGAGATCACCTTCATTCCCACAGATACAGTAGAAATACATCTACACGTGGAATTGCTCCTACAGAACACCCACTGAATGCTGGCAGAAGACATAAGACCTCCCAAAAGGCAAGAAAATCCCCACGTACTTGGGTAGGGCAAAAGAAAAAAGAAATAACAGAGACAAAAGAATAGGGGCAGGACCTGCACCAGTGGGAGGGAGCTGTGAAGGAAGAAAGGTTTCCACACACTAGGAAGCCCCTTCGTGGGCAGAGACTGCGGGTGGCAGAGGGGGGCAGCTTCGGAGCCACGGAAGAGAGCGCAGCCACAGGGGTGCAGAGGGCAAAGTGGAGAGATTCCCCCACGGAGGATCAGTGCTGAGTAGCACTCACCAGCCTGAGAGGCTTGTCTGCTCTCCCGCTGGGGCGGGCGGGGGCTGGGAGCTGAGGCTCGGGCTTCAATGCTAGCCGGGAGGGAGTCCGGGAAAAAGTCTGCAGCTGCCGAAGAGGCAAGAGACTTTTTCTTGCCTCTTTGTTTCGTGGCACGCAAGGAGAGGGGATTCAGAGCACCGCCTAAACGAACTCCAGAGACGGGCGCGAGCCACGGCTATCAGCGCAGACCCCAGAGGCAGGTGCAAGCCTCAGCTAACAGCGCGGAACTCAGAGACAGGCGCGAGCCGCGGTTATCAGCGTGGACCCCAGAGATGGTCAGGAGACGCTAAGGCTGCTGCTGCCGCCACCAAGAAACCTGTGTGCGAGCACAGGACACTCTCCACACCGCCCCTCCTGGGAACCGGTGCAGCTCGCCACGGCCAGGCTCCCATGATCCAGGGACAACTTCCCTGGGAGAACACACGGCGCGCCTCAGGCTGCTGCAACGTCACGCCAGTCTCTGCCACCGTAGGCTCGCCCCGCCTCCTCAGTACCCTTCTCTCCCCCCGGCCTGAGTGAGCCACAGCCCCCGAAGCAGCTGCTCCTTTAACCCCGTTCTGTCTGGGTGGGGAACAGACGCCCTCAGGCGACCTACACGCAGAGGCGGGTCCAAATCCAAAGCTGAACCCCGGTAGCTGTACGAACAAAGAAGAGAAAGGGAAATCTCTCCCAGCAGCCTCAGAAGCAGCGGATTAAAGCTCCACAAACAACTTGATGTACCTGTATCTGCTGAATACCTGAATAGACAACGAATCATCCCAAATTCAACAGGTGGACTTTGGGAGCAGGATATATTAATTTTTCCCCTTTTCCTTTTTTTGTGAGTGTATATGTGTATGCTTTTGGGTGAGATTTTGTCTGTATAGCTTTGCTTTCACCATTAGTCCTAGGGTTAGGTCCATCCGTTTTTGTGTTTTTTTTTTTGTTTGTTTTACTTAAAAATTTTTTTTTTCCTAATAAATGTTTTCTTAATAATTTTTTCCTTATTTTCTTTTTTTAGAAATTAAAAAAATTTAATAAATTTTTTCATATTTTTTATTTTAAAAATTTAAATTTTTTTCTTAAATTTTTTTCTTAATAATTTTTTCTTATTTTTTATCATGAAAAATTAATAAATCTATTTTTAAAAATTAAAAAACAATTTTCTGAATACATTTATTCTTAATAATTTTTCTTCTTATTTTTTATTATAATAGCTTTATTTTATTTTATTTTTTCCTCTTTCTTTCTTTCTTTCTTTCTATTTTTTTCTCCCTTTTATTCTGAGCCGTGTGGATGAAAGGCTCTTGGTGATCCAGCCAGGCATCAGGGCTGTGCCTCTGAGGTGGGAGAGCCAACGTAGGACACTGGTCCACAAGAAACCTCCCAGCTCCACATAATACCAAATGGCGGAAATCTCTCAGAGATCTCCATCTCAACATCAAGACCCAGTTTCACTCAACGACCAGCAAGCTACAGTGCTGGACACCCTATGCCAAACAACTAGCAAGAAAGGAACACAGCTCCATCCATTAGCAGAGAGGCTGCCTAAAAACATAATAAGGCCACAGACACCCCTAAACACACCACCAGACGTGGACGTGCCCACCAGAAAGACAAGATCCAACCTCATCCACCAGAACACAGGCACTAGTCCCATCCACCAGGAAGCCTACACAACCCACTGAACCAACCTTAGCCACTGGGGACAGATACCAAAAACAATGGGAACTACGAACCTGCAGCCTGTGAAAAGGAGACCCCAAACAAATTAAGATAAGCAAAATGAGAAGACAAAAAAACACACAGCAGGTGAAGGAGCAGGGTCAAAACACACCAGACCTAACAAATGAAGAGGAAACAGGCAGTCTACCTGAAAAAGAATTCAGAATAATGATAGTAAGGATGATCCAAAATCTTGGAAATAGAATAGACAAAATGCAAGAAACTTTTAACAAGGACGTAGAAGAACTAAAGAGGAACCAAGCAACGATGAAAAACCCAATAAATGAAATTAAAAATACTCTAGACGGGATCAATAGCAGAATAACTGAGGCAGAAGAACGGATAAGTGACCTGGAAGATAAAATAGTGGAAATAACTACTGCAGAGCAGAATAAAGAAAAAAGAATGAAAAGAACTGAGGACAGTCTCAGAGACCACTGGGACAACATTAAATGCATGAACATTCGAATTATAGGGGTCCCAGAAGAAGAAGAGAAAAAGAAAGGGACTGAGAAAATATTTGAAGAGATTATAGTTGAAAACTTCCCTAATATGGGAAAGGAAATAGCTAATCAAGTCCTGGAAGCACAAAGAGTCCCATACAGGATAAACCCAAGGAGAAACACGCCAAGACACATATTAATCAAACTATCAAAAATCAAATATAAAGAAAAGATATTAAAAGCAGCAAGGGAAAAACAACAAATAACACACAAGGCAATCCCCATATGGTTAACAGCTGATCTTTCAGCAGAAACTCTGCAAGCCAGAAGAGAGTGGCAGGATATACTTAAAGTCATGAAGGAGAAAAACCTACAACCAAGGTTACTCTACCCAGCAAGGATCTCATTCAGATTTGATGGAGAAATTAAAACCTTTACAGACAAGCAAAAGCTGAGAGAGTTCAGCACCACCAAACCAGCTTTACAACAAATGCTAAAGGAACTTCTCTAGGCAAGAAACACAAGAGAAGGAAAACACCTACAATAACAAACCCAAAATATTTAAGAAAATGGGAGTAGGAACCTACATATTAATAAGTACCTTAAATGTAAATGGATTAAATACTCCCACCAAAAGACACAGACTGGCTGAATGGATACAAAAAACAAGACCCATATATATGCTGTCTACAAGAGACCCTAATCAGACCTAGAGACACATACAGACTGAAAGTGAGGGGATGGAAAAAGATATTCCATGCAAATGGAAATCAAAAGAAAGCTGGAGTAGCAATTCTCAGACAAAATAGACTTTAAAATAAAGACTATTACAAGAGACAAAAAGGACACTCTATAATGATCAAGGGGTCGATCCAAGAGGAAGGTATAACAATTGTAAATATTTATGCACCCAACATAGGAGCACCTCAATACATAAGGCAAATACTAACAACCATAAAAGGGGAAATCGACAGTAACACAATCATAGTAGGGGTCTTTAACACCCCACTTTCACCAATGGACAGATCATCCAAAATGAAAATAAATAAGGAAACACAAGCTTTAAATGATACATTAAACAAGATGGACTTAATTGATATTTATAGGACATTCCACTCAAAAACAACAGAATACACATTTTTCTCAAGTGCTCATGGAACATTCTCCAGGATAGCTCATATCTTGGGTCACAGATCAAGCCTTGGTCAATTTAAGAAAATTGAAATCATATCAAGTATCTTTTAGGACCACAACACTATGAGACTAGATATCAATTACAGGAAAATATCTGTAAAAAATACAAACACATGGAGGCTACACAATACACTACTTAATAACGAAGTGATCACTGAAGAAATCAAAGGGGAAATCAAAAAATACCTAGAAACAAATGACAATGGAGACACGATGAACCAAAACCCATGGGATGCAGCAAAAGCAGTTCTAAGAGGGAAGTTTATAGCAATACAAGCCTACATCAAGAAATAGGAAACATCTCGAATAAACAACCTAACCTTGCACCTAAAGCAATTAGAGAAAGAAGGGCAAAAAAAAAACCCCAAAGCTAACAGAAGGAAAGAAATCATAAAGATCAGATCAGAAATAAATGAAAAAGAAATGAAGGAATCAATAGCAAAAATCAATGAAACTAAAAGCTGGTTCTTCAAGAAGATAAACAAAATTGATAAACCATTAGCCAGACTCATCAAGAGAAAAAGGGAGAAGACTCAAATCAATAGAATTAGAAATGAAAAAGGAGAAGTAACCACTGGCACTGCAGAAATAAAAACGATCATGAGAGATTACTACAAGCAACTCTATGCCAATAAAATGGACAACCTGGAAGAAATGGACAGATTCTTAGAAATGCACAAACTGCCGAGAGTGAACCAGGAAGAAATAGAAAATATGAACAGACCAATCACAAGCACTGAAATTGAAACTGTGATTAAAAATATTCCAACAAACAAAAGCCCAGGACCAGATGGCTTCACTGGCGAATTCTATCAAACATTTAGAGAAGAGCTAACACCTATCCTTCTCAAACTCTTCCAAAATATTACAGAGGGAGGAACACTCCCCAACTCATTCTATGAGGCCACCATCACCCTGATACCAAAACCAGACAAAGATGTCACAAAGAAAGAAAACTACAGGCCAATATCACTGATGAACATAGATGCAAAAATCCTCAACAAAATACTAGCAAACAGAATCCAACAGCACATTAAAAGGATTATACACCATGATCAAGTGGGGTTTATCCCAGGAATGCAAGGATTCTTCAATATACACAAATCAATCAACGTGATACATCATATTAACAAACTGAAGGAGAAAAACCATATGATCATCTCAATAGATGCAGAGAAAGCTTTTGACAAAATTCAACACCCATTTATGATAAAAGCCCTGCAGAAAGTAGGCATAGAGGGAACTTTCCTCAACATAATAAAGGCCATATATGACAAACCCACAGCCAACATTGTCCTCAATGGTGAAAAACTGAAACCATTTCCACTAAGATCAGGAACAAGACAAGGTTGCCCACTCTCACCACTATTATTCAACATAGTTTTGGAAGTGTTAGCCACAGAAATCAGAGAAGAAAAAGAAATAAAAGGAATCCAAATTGGAAAAGAAGAAGTAAAGCTGTCACTGTTTGCAGATGACATGATACTATACACAGAGAATTCTAAAGATGCTACCAGAAAACTCCTAGAGCTAATCAATGAATTTGGTAAAGTAGCAGGATACAAAATTAATGCACAGAAATCTCTTTCATTCCTATATACTAATGATGAAAAATCTGAAAGTGAAGTTAAGAAAACACTCCCGTTTACCATTGCAACAAAAAGAATAAAATATCTAGGAATAAACCTACCTAAGGAGACAAAAGACCTGTATACAGAAAATTATAGGACACTGATGAAAGAAATTAAAGATGATAAAAATAGATGGAGAGATATACCATGTTCTTGGATTGGAAGAATCAACATTGTGAAAATGACTCTACTACCCAAAGCAATCTACAGATTCAATGCAATCCCTATCAAACTACCACAGGCATTTTTAACAGAACTAGAACAAAAAATTTCACAATTTGTATGGAGACACAAAAGACCCTGAATAGCCAAAGTAATCTTGAGAAAGAAAAATGGAGCTGGAGGAATCAGGCTCCCTGACTTCAGACTATATTACAAAGCTACAGTAATCAAGACAGTTTGGTACTGGCACAAAAACAGAAATATAGATAAATGGAACAGGATAGAAAGCCCAGAGATAAACCCACCCACATATGGTCACCTTATCTTCGATAAAGGAGGCAAGCATATACAGTGGAGAAAAGACAGCCTCTTCAGTAAGTAGTGCTGGGAAAATTGGACAGGTACATGTAAAGGTATGAAATTAGAACACTCCCTGACACCATACACAAAAATAAACTCAAAATGGATTAAAGACCTAAGTGTAAAGCCAGACACTATCAAACTCTTAGAGGAAAACATAGGCAGAACACTCTATGACATAAATCGCAGCAAGATCCTTTTTGACCTATCTCCTAGAGAAATGGATATAAAAACACAAATAAACAAGTGGGACCTAATGAAACTTAAAAGCTTTTGCACAGCAAAGGAAACTATAAACAAGACAAAAAGACAACCCTCAGAATGGGAGAAAATATTTGCAAATGAAGCAACTGACAAAGAATTAATCTTCAAGATTTACAAGCAGCACATGCAGCTCAATAACAAAAAAACAAACAACCCAATCCAAAAATGGGCAGAAGACCTAAATAGCCATTTCTCCAAAGAAGATATACAGATGGCCAACAGACACATGAAAGAAGTCTCAACATCCTTAATCATTAGAGAAATGCAAATCAAAACTGCAATGAGGTATATCATCTCACACCGGTCAGAATGGCCATCATCAAAAAATCTACAAACAATCAATGCTGGAGAGGGTGTGGAGAAAAGGGAACACTCTTGCACTGTTGGTGGAAATGTAAATTGATACAGCCGCTATGGAGAACAGTATGGAGGTTCCTTAAAAAACTAAAAATAGAACTACCATACGACCCAGCAATCCCACTACTGGGCATATACCCTGAGAAAACCATAATTCAAAAAGAGCCATGTACCAAAATGTTCATTGCAGCTCTATTTACAATAGCCAGGACATGGAAACAACCTAAGTGTCCATCATCAGATGAATGGATAAAGAAGATGTGGCACATATATACAATGGAATATTACTCAGCCATAAAAAGAAATGAAATGGAGGTATTTGTAATGAGGTGGATAGAGTTAGAGTCTGTCATACAGAGTGAAGTAAGTCAGAAAGAGAAAAACAAATACAGTATGCTAACACATATATATGGAATCTAAGGAAGAAAAAAAAAAAAAGGTCATGAAGAACCTAGTGGCAAGATGGGAATAAAGACACAGACCTACTAAAGAATGGACTTGAGGATATGGGGAGGGGGAGGGGTGAGATGTGACAGGGTGAGAGAGTGTCATGGACATATATACACTACCAAATGTCAAATAGATAGCTAGTGGGAAGCAGCCACATAGCACAGGGAGATCAGCTCGTTGCTCTGTGACCACCTAGAGGGGTGGGATAGGGAGGGTGGGAGGGAGGGAGATGCAAGAGGGAAGAGATATGGGAACATATGTATATGTATAACTGATTCACTTTGTTATAAAGCAGAAACTAACACACCATTGTAAAGCAATTATACTTCAATAAAGATGTTAAAAAAAAATGAACAGTTTCCTTTTTCTACAACTGTACTCGAGTGATATGTGTGTGTATATATATATATATATAAATATATATTAATTCATATGTAATGTATGTTCATAGATATAATATATGAACATATGAATATAATATATATTATATTAATATAAATAAATTATTTTATTATTAATATCATATTAATGTAAGTAATATTAATATAATATATCACTACTATTATTATATTTAATTGATGTTAATATTAATATAATATTTCTATTATTATATTACTATTATATAAATACAATTATATAATATATAATATATTCATATATGACATGAATATATATGAATATATTATAGTGGATCTTATATATTCATTATAATATATTTATATATATATAATATATATTCATTCATATATTATATATTAATTCATATATATATATTATATATTAATATATATGTGTGTATATATATATTCATTTCTCATATCTGGTATCTTATGTGATCATAACTCTAAACTATTAAATATGGGCTGGAAAAATTGATTAAATGCATTTGCATTCTCTTTGGATGAAGATAGGACATTACAGAAACAACACAAACAGGGACTTCATTTGTGCAGATATATAGGCAGTGAGGTACTATAAAATAAGCACAGACAGGTAAACAGGTGGCAGAGCAAGTAAATAGCTTGTGTTTAAAAATCCACAATAGAAAAAGAATCTCTGAAAATCACTGACAAAGAAAATGTTTGAAAAAGAAAAATAGGAAAGGGGACAATGAATATAAAGAGACAATTTATAAGGCAAGAAGTGCTAAGGTCAATATTGGAAAGAAACAACTTCATTGGTACCTGAGAAATGAAAATTAGAACAGCAGTTAATTAATATTAATGCTTTTGTATGGCTTCAATTACAAAAGAAATAATACTCGTCTAAAGTAGTATACTCTGTAGTACTTCCCCCAAATTTAACTACTTTTTCAAGTATGGAAATTATTCCTCTGGACTTTTATCTATGAACAAATAGATAACACTGAGATTCTTAGATTTATAGTGATGGTGGCTATTCTTATTTTTCTAAGGGGAAAGGTTTATTTGTTGTTGTTTTTCTCTTACATGTCATAGAAGTCATTCGTATGGGGTCTTTTTATGTCATCCATTTATGTTTTATAAGATTATGTATCAGAGATGTTATTTGAAATTTCATTAACCATTCCTTTATTGATAGATATTTAGGGTCTCCATAATGTTTTATTATAACAATGCTGGAACAATTTTTACACGTTACCAATTGAGATAAATTTTTCACCCTTAAGACTGCCAGTAAATGTAAGTAATTGATGATGTCTGGCATGACATGGACATAGGCAAACAAATACCTTTTTACACATTTTTGGGAAAATAATTGGTAAAACTTCTTTTGATGGCAATTTGGCAGCATCTAGAAAAGAACGAAATCTTGGGAGGAAACACACTAAGTTTTTAACTGAGGTTATTTCTGGGAAGAGCAGTTAGATTACAGAAGATGGAGTAATTTAGATAGAATTTAACATTTTACTCTATATAATGCCTTACTGTTTGAATTTTTACAATAATTGTGTATCCCTCTGAAAAAAGAACAAAATAAGAACTAGGAGAATTCCATGATCAAATACTCTTTCATCCCATATACTATCTTTCCCTTTTAGACATTTACAATGTTCATTAGCACATTTAAGCCCTGATAAGTCTCAAGTTATTCAAATACTGTGTCATTTATTCAAATAATTCCTATCAATACATCCACAATTGAGTATTTCCCTTTAGAAAACTATGCTAATTGTTGAAGAATAGGTCTAAAGAAAAAGAGGTCTTTCCAATACCAAATTGCTCAAAATCAATCACTCTTGAGGTTTCCATAAGAATCAGCCTCACACCTTTAGGTTCAAGGGCAAATAACCTCTAAGGGCAAATGACATCTCCTAGGTTGGTTTCGGTAATTAACTCTGTGCTTCATGAATTTTGTGTTTCCGGGCAGTGTATACTCCTAACTTTAAGTATGTGGTCCTCACAGCAAGCCAAGGAACTCTAAAGTCCAATACAATAAAAAAAAAAAAGTCCACTTATTTATTTATCATGTTTAAATCTAGCTTGAGTGTAAGGCTTTAACCATGAGCAAGATACAGCACAGTTTCTTCATTTTCTCAAACCACAGCTTCTTTCGGCTTGCCTCCCCTACCTCAGCTGCTGACATTCAAATTGACTTTTCACATTTATAATAGGGGTTTTTCTCTTGTTTTTACCATTGTCCTCTGAGACCACTGCTGTAATTTTCTGCTGATGCACAAGATGGAAGAAGGTGCCCTGGAAAGTACACCACTTATTCCAGTCATTTTGCTAAAGGATGCTCAAGTGTGGACAAAGTCGTCAGAGAAAATGACAGGGAGCTACATGCTGCTGTCAGGAATTGCTTCCTCATCAGTGGCCCAATTTTCAGAAATGAGACCAAAAACCACGTGCTCTCCAGCTTTCAGACAAGAAAGAATTGAGATGTACAACATCTAAACTAAAGGAATGAGCCAGATTACTTTTTTTAAAAAGCAACAAAAAGGAAAAACAAAAAGAAAGAAAACCTCAGTGATGCATACCCCTGGGCACAAACACCAGCATTTTGAAAGGCAATATTAAACTTGATACAAAGTCAATCCATGACACTCAAATGTTTACTGAGTGCTTTGTGCTCTGCCTGTTAAGTGAGAAAAAGTGGAAAGTCAGGGTAAAGAATGCAGAAAGAGGAAAAGAATAGGAGCTATGATTTTCAATCATAAGAAGTCTGTGACTCAGAAGATAAACACAAATAAGAAATAGAGATGGAAGGGTGGGGCAGTAATTCTATATTTTTCAAAATATGTTTCATGAAACAATATTTTCATGGATGCTAATAGGTATAACGACAAAAAAAAACTAAAACAAAGCAAAATGGAATCAACAAAAAATGACTCTCAGGTAATTAAATGTCAAACTTCTCAGGGCTGGTACTGAGTAAATGAGTTTCCTGATTCAAAAAGAGGGAGGTATAATTTGCTACGTTTGAGAATAGAACGGTTTTTATTGACAGCAAGTCTATTAACTCTGTAAAACTACCTTTTTGGAGAAAAGTGATTAGGAGACATCAGAGGTCTCTAGTCTATTTCTGCTGCTGTCTAGTTATATGACTTTGACAAATATCCATCCTTTCCTGAAGTTTAGACTTCCCATCTGTAAAAAAACAGAGTTGTCAAGGTAGTCCCAGAGGCCTAAATATACTATGTTTACATGATAGTACATCCCCAAGTCCTCACATATGTAGCACAAACTAGAATATTACTTTATTGCTTAGGTAACATTTTCTCAGGCCACACCTTCTGAGAGAGTTATAATAGCAATGAAAACAAACAACAAAATCTTTGGCTCTGAACCTTTATTCTGAAGACCAAGTGGATATAGTATGAAAATTCAGGTTTGATAATTGGTGGTCATTAAACTCGTCTAGTTGTAGTTGTCGGAAGTCTGTGATCAACTGTCCAGTAAACTATAGGTCACTACCAAGGCCATGTAGACCTCCCAAGTGTGTGGGCCTCTTTCTGTGAAGTTGTTACATTTATTTCATCTTAATGGGAAATATCAGCATGAAAAAACATGGGACTTCATGTTTTGTCTTCAACATTTGAAGAGCTTAGAGGCTGTCACTTCTGTCCTTACAACAAGAAAAAGCTAGGTATATTGAAAATTAATTATTTTTGACTGATCAGAAAATTGAGTTTGTAGGGCAAACTGCAACCAGGAGATCTGGAGAGACAGGTGCATCCAGAGAGTCAAAGCTGGGTAAGTTGCTAGAGGCATAAACTGGTGGGAACTCAGTAATAATTTTGACAAATTGCTGGAGGCTGAGTTTGGACTAGGGTGAGTCAGAAACACCTGGAGTCCTGGTGTTTGAAGGGCTCCACACTTTCATGAGCTTTACCACCAGAAACCCCACCAGGATCTCACAGTGAAGATCCAATAAAGAATCCTTCATGACTCTGGCAGGGATCATGGGAGAATCATCTTTGTGAAACACATGCTTTTTACATAACAAAAAAGAATTTTCCTTCCAGGGGAAAAGACTTTATCAGAGCCTTATCCCTGATGGGGGAAAGGCATTCTTCCTATTCCCATTCCAGCCCAATCTCTTGTTTCACCTAAGGGGAGAAAAGTACACAGTCAACAGGAGCCAGGGCTTCAAGGATATAGATTTGGGACTCAGTAGCCAGGGAGGAGTATGTATGGCAGGAGGGAAAACTAGACCTCTTTAGAAACTGTTGTGAAAGTCTGAACTGATGGGTAATGTAAGCCAAAAAAAAAAAAAAATCAACATGATAAGACTGAAATTTAATCAGAAGATTATTAAACACTTTCCCTACTTCATATCTTATCACCACACCAACAGGACTCCAGTTTAGTAATTGTTGATTACAGTTGAAAGAGTTGAAAGACAAAGACTCTAACTGAGGAGTTTCTAGGGAAGTCCAAAGACAATATGGGGGTACAAAACAAGTGCACTATAGGAATTTGAAACCTCTGACACCTACAGCTACAGCAAACATTAAACACAGTCCAATTTTTAGCCAGAGTAACATAAAATCTCAAGCTAAATGCCTATTTACCTTACTTCCGATTACTCGATGTATGTGCAGATTTCAACAAAAAATTAGAAGGCATTTCAAAAGACAAGAAAAAGCACAATCTGAAGAGAAAAAAAAAGGATCAGAACAAAATTTCATTATGACACAGATGTTGGAATGATCAGACATGAAATTTAAAATAGCCAAAGTGGAAATGTGGAGGGGAGGCATAAATTAGAAGTTTGGGATTAACAAATACACACTACTATATATAAAATAGATAATCAACAATGATGTACTGTATAGCACAGGAAACTCTACCCAATATTCTGTAATAACCTGTATGGGAAAGGAATCTGAAAAAGAATGGATATATATATATATATGTATAAATGAATCATTTTGCTGTACACCTGAAACTAACACAACATAGTAAGTCAAATATACTCTAATATGAAATATTTTTTTTTTAAAGTAAGCATCATGCTTCTGACAGGCATGTGCAGCTCTGTAATGGCATCTAAACAATAAAGATTTAAAGGAGGAAAATAAAGTAATACTGTAATTAATAATATTAAGGTCTTAATTGGAAAAAGTAGACAACATGCCAGAACAGATGGATAACATAAGCAGAGAAAATAAAAATTATAAGAAAGAAACAAAATAAGAATGTACTTTAATAGAGGAGTCAATATGCAGAGTGGAGGATGTGGAATTCGTTGCTCCTCACAAGTACATCAAGAATACATCTACAAATGGAACAATTCTAAAAGAGTACCTGCTGAACATTAGCAGAAGACTTCAGACACATAAAAGGACAAGAAAAATCACCTCAAACCAGGTAAGACAAAAGAAAGAAAAAAAGAAAAGAGGAATCAAAATAGGGAGCAGCAAGCAAACCTAGTGGGAAGCTGAAGGTGAGCAGAGACCCCTGCACTCAGAAAAACCCCCTCATGGTGGGGAAATCAGCTGGGACAGAAAAGGACTTTGAGGGATCAAAGGAGAATGCAGCAGACTGTCTGTGGAAGGCAGCACAAAGTAAGAACTGTGTGCATGGTCTGTGCTGCAACCCTGTGCACCCCAGCCTGAGTGGTGTGTCTCATGTTGTGGAAGGAGGCTGGGTGCTGGTAATTGGGTTTGGAGCATGGACCCAGGGAAGGGACAGCTGTTGGTTGTGAAAAGACAGCCTGAAGTGACAGGAGTAAGGAGCTCCACAATGGGGAAAGTTCGTGGGAAAAGCCCAGGACACCATAGTAGCAAGGCATCATAGCTGAGTGGAGTGTAAGGGGCAGGGCCACCATTGCAAAACCTTTCTCCACTTGCCAGCTTCTTCAGCCTTCTGTGGGCACTGGGAGAGGCACCCATCTGAGCAGGTTCACCTGCTCCTCAAGCCAAGGCCTCTTCTGCTCATGTAGGCAGCAGGGTCCTGAGTGCCCAACTCAAAGCCTCCTTAGAAATCAGCCCTGAGCACCTCTGCCTGAGATAGGAATCTGTCAGTGCTGATGGGGGCTGAGTGCTAAAGCATGGGGTTAAGAGAGCAGATCTAGGGAGAGGACCGCTCTTTGTTGCATGGATACAACAGAGGGGACGGGAGTGAGGGGCTCCACAGCCAAAAGGGCCCCTAGAGGAAGCATGGTCTACCTAGGAAATGAAGTTCCATTTTTAAGTGGCACGCAAGGGGCAAGTCCTCCACTGCCCCCACATGCCAGCCCCTCCCTCTGTGGGCACTGGGAGGGACTCCCACCAGAATGAGTGCACCCCAGTCTGCTGCAGCTGCCTACCAGTCTACACCACCACAGGCAATTCATGCACACCCCAGTTGTGGCTGCCATAACCTTCCCCAGCCTGAGTGAGTAAGTGTGCCCCAATCAGTCACTGCTTTCATTCCCTCTTGCCTTGATGGGAAGCAGACACCTGAAGGTAACACACACACAAAGGTGGGGCCAAAACCAAAGCTGAGCACCATGGGCAGTGCAACTAAGAAAAAAGGAATGGAAATCTCTCTGTGCATCTGCAAAAGCCACGGATAAAATACCGATTGGCTTGGTAAATCCTGCATCTGTGGAATATCTGTATAGACAACGAGTGTCCCCACAGCTGAGAAGAGTCTGGATATAGAACCAGTGGACTTTGGGGGCAAGCACATGTGGGTGTTGGGACAGGTCAGAGTCTGAGCCAGTCCCACAGTGCCCACAGCAGGTCCAGAGACCTACCTAGAGGTATTGGAGAGCCCCCTGGGTAGGCAGGTGTTGGCTCTGGCTCACTGTGGGAGCAAGGACACTGACAGAGGAGGTCCCAGGAAAATATTATTATTACTGTTATTCTTTTTTTGTTTCATTTTGTATAGTTGTTGGTGTTGTTTTTATTATTGTGTATATATATATTTAATATATCTTTATTTTTCTAGTTTTATTTTACTTTTTTGTTGTTTTGTGTATTTTTCTTGTTTTTGTTCTTAGATATTTTTACTTTTTAATTTTTTGATCATTTTAAAATGTTTTATGTTTTCTTTGTTTTTTCTTTCTGTTTAGTTTGCTGTCTTTGTTTAATTTTTCATTTTTTGTTTATTTTAGTTTAGTCCTTATCAATTGTTCTCATTTTTGAGTTATATTGTTTGTTCTCGTTTTTTTTTGGAGGGGTTACAGTTTTGTTTTTTTTTTTTCTTTTCTGTCTACTTCTTTGTTTACTTCAGTTAGTTTTTTTATGGTTTTCTAGTTATCATTTGTCTTGGATTTGGTGTATCTGCTTGTTTGATTTCTTTGTTTGTGTGCATGTGTGTGTGTTGTGTTGTTGTTGCTGTTTGTTTGTTTTTGTTTTTGCTATTTGTCTTGGGTTTCATTTGTGTGTTTGTTTTCTTTTCTTTCATTTCTTTTTTCTTTGGCCTTGCTGCGTGGCTTGTGGGTTCTTTGTTGCCTGGCCGAGGGTTGGGCCTGGGCCTCCAGGGTAGGACAACCAAGTCCAGGACACTGGGCCACCAGAGAATTCCCAGACCCAGGAAATATTAATTAGCACGTGCTTTCCCGGAGATATCTATCTCAACAAAAAGACCCGGCTCCACACAACTGCCTACAGGATTCAGTGCTGGATACCTGATGATGAACAACCAGCAAGAGAGGAATGCAGCCCCACTAATCAGCAGACAGCTTTCCTAAAGTTGTACTAAGCTCACAGACACCCCAAAACACACCACTTGTTGTGATCCTGCTCACCAGAGGGAAAAGACTCAGCTCCACCCACCAGAGAGCAGGGACCAGTCCCTCTCACCAGGAAGCCTATTCAAGAACCTGGACTAAACCTCACCCACAAAGAGACACAAAAGAAACAAGGGGAACTATGATGCTGCAGCCTGTGGAAAGGAAACCATAAACACAGTAAGTTAGACAAAATGAGATGACAGAGGAATATGTTGCAGATGAAGGGGCAAGGTAAAAACCCACAAGACCAAATAAATGAAGAGGGAATAGGCAATCTACATGAAAAAGAATTCAGAGTAATGATAGTAAATATGACCCAAGATATTAGAAATAGAATGGAGGCATGGATCAAGAAAATAAAAGAAATGTTTCACAAGGAACTAGAAGAAATAAAGAACAAACAGTGATGAACAACACAATAACTGAAATGAAAATACACTAGAAGGAATCAATAGCAGAATGACTGAGGCAGAAAAACAGATAAGTGAGCTGGAAGATAGAATGGTGAAAATAACTGCTACAGAGCAGAATAAAAAAAAAACTGAATGAAAATAAAAGAGGACAGTCTCAGAGACCTCTGGACCAACATTGAATGCACCAACATTTGAATTATAGGGGTCCCAGAAGAAGAAGACAAAGAGAAAGGGTCTGAGAAAATATTTGAAAAGATTATAGATGAAAACTTCCTTGACATGGGAAAGGAAATAGGCAATCAAGTCCAGGAAGAATAGAGAGTCCCATACGGGATAAACCCAAGGAGGAACACAAGGAGACACACATTAATCAAACTAAAAAAATTAAATACAAAGGAAAAATATTAAAAGCAGCAAGGGAAAATGAACAAATAACATACAAGGATATCCCTATAAGGTTATCAGCTGATTTTTCAGCAGAAACTCTGCAGGCCAGAGGGAGTGGCAGGGTATATTTAAAGTGATGAAAGGGAAAAACCTACAATCAAGATTACTCTAACCAGTAAGGATCTCATTCAGATTCGAAGGAGAAATCAGAAGCTTTACAGACAGGCAAAAGCTAAGAGA
The DNA here is from genome assembly GCF_028023285.1 of Balaenoptera ricei. NCBI lineage: Eukaryota > Metazoa > Chordata > Mammalia > Artiodactyla > Balaenopteridae > Balaenoptera > Balaenoptera ricei. The sequence goes on from NC_082652.1 coordinate 64,261,699, forward strand.
ATACAGCACCAACAAACCAGCTTTACAGCACATGTTAAAGGAACTTCTCTAGGCGGGAAACACAAGAGAAGAACAAGACCTACAAAAACAAACACAAAACAACTAAGAAAAAAAATGGTAATAGGAACATACATATCGCTAATTACCTTAAATGTAAATGGATTAAATGTTGCAATCAAAAGACAGAGACAGGCTGAATGGATACAAAAACAAGAGGCATATATATGCTACCTACAAGAGACCCACTTCAGAGCTAAGGACACATACAGACTGAAAGTGAGGGGATGGAAAAACATATTCCATGCAAATGGAAATTAAAAGAATGCTGGAGTAGCAATACTCATGTCAGAAAAAATAGACTTTAAAATAAGGTCTGTTACAAGAGAAAAGAAAGGACAATACATAATGATCAAGGGATCAATCTAGGAAGATATAACAATTGTAAATATTTATGCACCCAATATTAGAGAACCTCAATACATAAGGTAAATGTTAAGAGCCATAAAAGGGGAAATTGACAGTAGCACAATAATATTGGGAATCTTTAACACTCCACTTACAGCAACGGATAGATCATCCAGACAGAAAATTAATAAGTAAATACAAGCCTTAAAATGACACATTAGATGAGATAGACCTAATTGATATTTATAGGACATTCCATCCGAAAGCAGCAGAATACACTTTCTTCTCAAGTGCACATGGAACATTCTCCAGGATAGATCACATCTTGAGTCACAAATCAAGTCTCAGTAAATTTAAGAAAATTGAAATTGTATCAAGCATCCTTTCTGACCACAACACTATGAGATTAGAAATCAATTATGACAAAAAAAAAAAAAAAACAAACTGTAAAACACACAAACACATAGGGGCTAAACCATATGCTACTAAATAACCAAGAGATCATTGAAGAAATCAAAGAGAAAATTTTTAAAATACCTAGAAACAAATGACAACAAAAAATTCATGACCCAAAACCTATGGGATGAAGCAAAGGCAGTTCTAGGAGGGAAGTTTATAACAATACAATCCTACCTCAAGAAACAAGAAAAATCACAAATAAAAACCAAAACTTACACCTAAAGCAACTAGAGAAAGAAGAACAAACATAACCAAAACTTAGTAGAAGGAAAGAAATCATAAAGATCAGAGCGGAAATAAATGAAATAGAAACAAAAAAGAAATAGCAAAGATCAATAAAACCAAAAGCTTGTTCTTTGAGAAGATAAACAAAATTGATAAACCTTTAACAGACTCATCAAGAAACAAAGGGAGAGAACTCAAATCAATATAATTAGAAATGATAAAGGAGAAGTTACAACAGACACAACAGAAATACAAAGGATCATAAGAGACTACTACAAGCAACTATACGCCAATAAAATTGGAAACCTGGAAGACATGGACAAATTCTTAGAGAAGTACAACCTTCCGAGACTGAGAAAGGAAGAAATGGAAAATATGAACAGACAAATCAGAAGTAATGAAATTGAAACTCTGATTAAATATCTTCCAACAAATAAAAATTCAGGACCAGATGGCTTCACATATGAATTCTACCAAACATTTAGAGAAGAGTTAACACCTATGCTTTTCGAACTCTTCCACAAAGTTACAGATGGAAGAACACTCCCCAACTCATTCTACAAGGCTGCTATCACCCTGATACCAAAGCCAGACAAAGATATCAAAAAGAAGAGAAAAAAAACTACGTGCCAATATCACTGATGAACATAGACTTAAAACTTCTCAACAAAATACTAGCAAACTGAATCAAATAACACATTAAAAGGATCATACACTACGAACAAGTGGGATTTATCCCAGGGATGCAAGGATTTTTCAATACATGCAAAATAATGAATGTGATGCACCATATTAAGAAATTGAAGGATTAAAACCAAATGATCATATCAATAGATGCAGAAAAAGCTTTTGACAAATTTCAACACCCATTTATGGTAAAATCTCTTCAGAATGTGGCATAAGAGGAAGCTTCCTCAACATACTAAAGGCCATATATGACAACCCCACAGAAAACATCATTCTCAGTGATGAAAAACTGAAAGCATTTCCTCTAAGTTCAGGAACAAGACAAAGTGTTCACTCTCACAACAATTATTCAGCATCATTTTGGAAGTCCAAGCTACGGAAATCAGAGAAGAAAAAGAAACAAAAGGAATGCAAATTCGAAAAGAAGAAGTAAAACTGTCACTGTTTGAACATGACATGATACTTTACATAGAAAATCCTAAAGATGCTACCAGAAAACCTCTAGAGGTCATCAATGAATTTGGTAAAGTAGCAGGATGCAAATTAATACACAGAAATCTTTTGCATTCTTATACACTAATATGAGAAATCTGAAAGAGAAATTAAGGAAACAATCCCATTTACCATTGCAACAACAACAACAAAAATACCTAGGAATAAACCTACCTAAGGAGGAAAAATACCTGCAGAAAACTATAAAATACTGATGAAAGAAATCCAAGATGACACAACAGGTAGAAAGATACACCATATTCTTGGATTGGAAGAATCAATATTGTGAAAATGACTATACTACTCAAAGCAATCTACAGATTCAATGCAATCCCTATCAAACTACCAATAGCATTTTTCACAGAATTAGAACCAAAAATTTTACAATTTGTATGAAAACACAAAAGACTTCAAATAGCCAGAGCAATCCTGAGAAAGAAAAATGGAGCTGGAGCAAGCAGACTCTCTGACTTCAGACTATACTACAAAGCTACAGTCATCAAAACCAGTATGGTACTGGCACAAAAACAGAAATATAGATCAATGGAAAAGGATAGAATGCCCAGAGATAAACTCACATACCTATGGTCCCCTAATCTGATAAAGGTGGCAAGAATATACAATGGAGAAAAGACAGTGTCTTCAAAAAGTGGTTCTGGGAAAACTGGACAGCAATATGTAAAACAATGAAATTAGAACACTCCCAAACACCATACAGAAAAATTAACTAAAAATGGATTAAAGACCTTAATGTAAGGCCAGATAGTATAAAACTCTTAGAGGAAAACATAGGCAGAACATTCTTTGGCGTAAATCTCAGCAAGCTCTGTTTGATCCACCTCCTAGAGTAATGAGAATAAAAACAAAAATAAACAAATGGGACCTAATTAAACTTAAAAGCTTTTTCACTACAAAGGAAACCATAAACAAAACAAAAAGACAACCCTCAGAATGGGGGAAAATATATGCAAATGAAGAAACTGATTAAAAGGGTTAATCTCCAAAATATACAAACAGCTTATGCAGCTCAATATCAAAAAAACAAACAACCTGATCAAAAAAATGGGCAGAAGATCTAAATAGACATTTCTCCAAAGGAGACATACAAACAGCCAAAAAGCACATGAAAATATGTGCAACATCACTAATTATTAGAGAAATGGAAATCAAAACTACAATGGAGGTATCACCTCACACTGGTCAGAATGGCTATCATCAAAACATCTACATACAATAAATGGATAAAGAAGATGTGGTACATATATACAATGCAATATTACTCAGCCATAAAAAAGAACAAAATAATGCCATTTGCAGCAACATGGATGGACCTAGAGATTGTCATACTGAGTGAAGTAAGTCAGACACAGAAAGAGAAATATCATATGATAATGCTCATTTGTGGAATTTAAAAATAAAGGGTACAAATGAACTTATCTACAAAGTAGAAGTAGAGTCATGGATGTAGAAAACAAACTTATGGTTACCAGGGGATGGGGGGGAGAGATAAATTAGGAGATTGGGATTGACATATATACACTACTATATATAAAATAGATAACTAATAACAACTTGCTCTATAGCACAGGGAACTCTACTTAATAGTCTGTAATGGACTATATGGAAAAAGAATAACAAAAAAGAGTGAATATATATATAACAAAAAAAAGTGACTCAGTTATATATATATATATATATATATATATATATATATATATATATATATATATAACTGATTCACTCTGTTGTACACCTGAAACTAATACAACTTTGTAAATAAACTATATTCCAACAACTTTTTTTTAAAAAAAGTAGACCTTGATATTTAAGAATGCCTGTTATAAAGTGTGGGAAAATAACTAATTTTTTAAAATTATTATATAATTGATAATGGTAAATTAAGAGAGAAAATTGGAGTATATAAAATGCTCAACTAATATTAGAGAAGGCAGAAAAAGAGGGAGAAAAAAGAAACAGAAAGTCTTAGTGAATAGAAAATAGTTACAAATATGATAGATGCCAATCCATCAATATCAAAACATCACTTTAAATGTAAATGATCTAAATAACAACTTAAAAGACAGTGATTGTCAGAGTAGATTTAAAAAAATAAATTACCTGTTGTCTGCAGAAAATCCTCATTAAATATAGAAACTCAGATAGGTTAAAAGTAAAAGGAAGGAGGAACATATACAATGCTAATACTGTCAAAAGAAAACTTTAGTAGCTATACTAATTTCAGAACAAGGAAGATAAGCAGAGATAAAGAGGAGCACTACATAATAATAAAGGCATCAATTCTCAAAGAAGAAATACCACGTATGGAGCTAAAAAGAGAATATCAAAATACATGGGGCAAAAACTGATAGAACTAAAAGAAAAATAGACAAATCCACTATTATAGTTGGATGCTTCAGTATTACTCTGTGAATAACAAATAGACAAAGTAGACAGAAAATTAGTAAAGATATAGATGACCTGAATATCAATGTTATTCAATTTGGTCTAATTGCATTTTATAGAATACTCCATCCAACAATAATAAAATACACATTTCCCTCAAGTTCATATAGCACATTTATCAATATAGACCACATTTTGTTCATTAAACACACATTAAAAAATTTTAAAGTACAGAAATCATAAAAAGTAAGTTATGAGACTACAGTGAAATTATGCTAGAAATTCATAAAAGAAGGATACCTAGACAATTCCTAATATTTGGAAATTAAAAACATATTTCTAAATGGTAGATGGATCAAAGAAGTCTCAAGATAAATTTTAAAATATATTTTAAACTAAATTAAAGTGAAAATATAACTTATCAAAATTTGTGGGCTACAGCCAAAACAGTGTTTAGCAGAAATTTTATAGCATTAAAATTTATAGCATTAAAATACATCTATCAGAAAAGAATAAAGCTCTAAAATCAATAATGTAAGCTTCCATTTTAGAAAAGTAGTTTAAAATAAGTAATCTTAGCCTAAAGCAAGTGGAAGAAAAGAAATAACAAATTTTCATTGTCAATGCACCTGAAAACCAAAAAACAATAGACAAAATCAACAAAATTGAAAACTGGTCTTTCAAAAAAGCCTATGAATTCAATGAGACTCTATGGATGAATAGATCTTGGGGGTAGGTCAAACAAAGCAAATAAAATGTATATTATTCATAAACATCACACAAACTTCATAAAGTAAAGTTTGTAATTATTTCCCATTACCTTAGGTAATGTATTGATGGTTAACCATATCATTCTTTTCTAAAGTATGTATCAAAGGAATAAATAACATTAAAAGATGAAGCCAAATATAATTTCATAAAGGGGGCCAATATTTGTTATGTTGTGAAGGCCAGGTTATGTGTGATCTCAAGCTAATCACACATGCAATGAGGAAAAAATTTTATCCTTGTTCTTTGGCCCATTAGATTTTTTTTCTTGTGATTTTTTTCTTGGTACTGAGAGCTATTTCTATCCCATTTGTCATCATGTAATTTAAACATGAACATTTAATGGAAGTGTATGTCTGGGGTCATACAATGCTTAACAGGAAATAGGCACAGATAACTATCAACAGAGATAAACTATGCAATTCCAGGTAACACTCGTGTTTTTTGGCTGCAAACAACCAAAATCAATAAAGGGACTAAATCATATGGTGAAAGACATCTCACAGAATCCTTAGGAAGTTGAATCCTAGGCTTGGTATCTACTCTGTCAGGATAAATATGAAGTCATACCACAGAGTGAGTCTAGAGAAAACACTAAATGTACAAAGTGCACCTTACTTATACCTTCACCAAAATGTATTCAGTCTATTTTCTCCTTTTGACATCCTGACATCCAAATCTTGGTAGGGTATGGTACAGAAGTGGACCTAGGTCATATACATTCATTCTCTAGATGGAAAGGAGGATGAACTAGTGAGTATCAGGCATATTTAGTCTCTGCATAGGGATGTAGGCTCAGCTGCTTAAGTGGAGAAATTCCCAAACATAGGAATGGAGTTGAAGTGTTTGGAGCCCAATAGCATTGCAAATGCCACTACAATTCTAATTTTATTAAGAGCATAATTCTTTTTTAGATCACATAAGTATGTCATATTGAAGCTGAAAGGGACAACTGCATTACCAATGGATACATAAATGCATATATTTTATGTATGTCTGTCATATATAGATTTATAAAATATACATGAAATGTTAAATGTGTGTTCCTGTATGTATGTATATGAGTACATGCATGTTACCATTCTGACTACTGAGCACACTGGAGATAGAGCTAATTGATACCGAATTTTTTTCTGTCCAGCTCAGATAAAACATTTATGAATACTATGATCTAAGTATCTGATACTAATCAATCATTTAAGGTAAAAATCTACTGCAAACATAAAACCACATTATTGTAAAAGAAAGAAATCAGAGACTGAAAGATCATAAAGACAATTATCAAGTTCAAAACAGAAAAGCATTGGAAAACTCAGGGTTAATGGCTAATAGCTAATATCTGGCTCCTCAATCTACCAGTCACTCTTCTGAGAGCTTTATGTGTAATAATGTATTAAATACTCATAACAAACATGTAAGATAAGCATTATCATAATTCCCATTTTATGGATGTGACAACTGAAGCACAGAGAAATAATTTGCAGATATGAGATTTGAACCCAGATAATCTACATCCAGAATCCATGCTCTTTACCATGATGCTAAGCTTCTCACAAAACTTAACTAAGAGTAGACATTCCAGCTATAAAAACTACTCTTATCAAATTTCAAAACTACCTAAAAATTAATTTTCTTTTTCACTCAGAATTTGTATTTTATAACATCTCGAGTATTGAAATAAGTTTCTTAATCTTTTAGTTAATTTTGATGAAAAATTCTGCTAGTTACCTGTCATTTAACTTCAAATGTGCAGACAGAGGAACAATTCATTAAAGACCATGAAGAACTGCAGTAACACCATACCACACACACACAAAAAAAATTCACAATTCTCCAGAAACCAAACTTAAAGCCATACAGTAGTGCAATCTACCTGATAGAGATTTTATAAAAGCTGTCACAAGGAAACTAAGACAGGAAGTTTAATGAGCTCAGGGATGAAATTAATGAACAGAAAGAATACTTTATCAAAAGAAACTGAAACTCTAAAAAGGAACCAACCAGAAACTCTGGAGCTAAGAACTTAATAAACAAGATGAAGAATGCTTAAGAAAACATTGGAAATAGAGCAAACCATATGGAAGAGAAAATCAATAAGCTTGAAGATAAAAATCCAGAAATAATACAAGTAGAAGAGGAAAGAGAAATAAAATATAAGTAAATGGGGAAATTATATGAAAGCTATCCACCTCTTTTTAGGATGGATAACATTAGAGTAATGGATATCCCAGAAGTAAAAGAGAGGAACAAGGGAGCAGAGAGTTTATTTAAAGAAATAATATCTGAGAACTTCCTAAAACTAAGGAAGGAACTGGATATACAAGTCCATGAAGCTAAGAAAACCCCTAATTACCTCAATGCAAAAAAACCTTCTCCAAGAGACATAACATTAAAATTATCAGAAGTCAATGACAAAGAAAGAATTTTAAAGGAAGCAAGGGGGAAAAGTGGAGACCTACAAAGAAACCTTCAATGGCTATCAACAAATTTCTAACAGAAATCCCACAGGCCAGGAGGGAGTGTAATGACATTCTCAAAATACTGAAAGATAGAAACTGTCACCCAAGAATACTCTATCCAGCAAAATTATCTTCTTCAGATAAGAAGAGATACTTTCCCAGAAAAACAAAAGCTGAGGGAGTTCATCAACACTAGATCTGACTTAAAAGAGATGTTGAGAGGAGTTCTTCTACCAGAAACAAAAAGACACAAATACAGAAAACTTTGAGCAAGTTTATAGAGAGAATCAGAAAATTGCCACACTTTATTAGAATAGGTTATTAAATGCTCTATTATAACATAAAGATTAAAGGGAGAAAAAAAGTAGAAAAATAACTACAGCTATTTCAATTGCAGTATATTTATAACATAAAATGATAATTTGAGATAAAAAAGAACAGATCTCATATAAGAAAATGAAGATAAGATGATAATAGAAAAAAATTATATTTTATCTACAAGACGTTTCATAGAAACCTCAGAGTAACCACAAAACATAAATATAGAGCAGAGAAATAAAACATTTTTAGAAAGGAAACTAAGAAAAACATTATAGAAAACCACCAAACCAAAATGGCAGACAGAGACATAATGAAAAGGAAAAATGGAGCTATAGAAAAAACTAGAAAATAAAAGCTAAAATGGAAGTACTAAATCTTCATTTTCAATAATCACTCTAAAGTCAATGGATATAATTCACCAATCAAAACACACAGAGTGGCTGGGTGAATTAAAAAACAAGACAGAAATATATGCTGCCTCCAGGAGACATATCTCAGTTTTAAAGACAAACATAGACAAAAAGTGAAGGGATGGAAGATGATACTCCAAGCAAATGGCAACCAAAAGAAAGTGGATGTAGCCATACTGATATCAGACAAAATAGACTTCAAGCCAAATGTAACAGGAGACAAAAATGGATGGTAATAATAATAAAGGGGGCAATTCATCAAGCATACATGACAGTTATTAATATGTATGCACTTACATAGGAGCATCAAAATATATAAAGAAATTATTAACACACCTAAAGGGAGATATTAATAGCAACACAATAACAGCAGGAGACTTTAGCACTGCACTTACATTAATGGGTATATCATCCAGGCAGAAAGTAAACAATGAAAGAGCAGCATTAAATAAAACATTAGCACAGATGGACTTGATTTGTACAGGACATCCCATCCAAGTATGCAGCATAATACACATTCTTCTAAAGTGCACATAGAACTTCTTCGAGGATAGACCATATGTTGGGACACAAAACATGTCTCAATAAATTTAAGAAGCCTGAAATCATATCAAACATCTTTTCTAAGCACAATGGTATGAAACTAGAAATCAACTATGAAAAGAAAACTGAAAAAAATCACAAATGTGTTGAGGCTGAACAACATGCTACTGAACAACTATTGGGGCAATGAAGAAATCAAAGGAAATATTGAAAATTGTCTGAAGATAAATGAAAATAAAAATAAATCATAGCAAAATCCATAGGATACAACAAAAGTGGTACTAAGAGGGAAGTTTATAGCAGTACAGGCCTACCTCAAGAAACAAAAATCTCAAACAATTTAACACAACACATAAAGGAACTAGAAAAAGAACACATGAAGGACAAATTATCAAAAAGATAAGAAATAACAAATATTGGTGAGGATGTGGAGAAAAGGAAATCCTCCTACACTGTTGGTGTGAATGTAAACTGGTGCAGCCACTATAGAGGACAGTATGGAGATTACTCAAAAAATGTCATACTATCCACCTATTCCACTTCTGGGTATTTACCCAAAAAACATGAAAACACTAATTCAAAAAGAAATATGCATCCACAATGTTCATAGCATCATTATTTACAATAGCTGAGATGTGGAAACAACCTAAGTATCCATCAATGGATGAATGGTTAAAGAAGATGTGGTGTATATATATATATGAGTATACCTTGAGGGTTTTATGCTAAGTGAAATGAGTCAGACAAAGAAAAAAAAAACATGATTTCACTCATATGTGGAATATAAAAACTAATAAATAGACAAAAATAAATAAATAAATAAGCCAAACTAAACTAAAATAAACACATAAATACAGAGAACAGAGTAATGGTTATCAGAGGAGGAGAGGATAAAATGAATAAAGGGGATCAATTGCATGAATGACAATTGACAATTCTCAAATTAATTTATAGATTTAATATAATCTCAATCAAAATCTCACAAGGCATTGATGTGGAAATTAACAAGTTGATTCTAAAATTCATATAGAGATGCAGAAGACTTAGAATAGCCAAAACAACCTTGAACATGTATAAAGTTGATAGACTAACACTATCCAATCATAAAAATTATTGTAAATCTACAATAATGGGAGCAATGTGGTATTGTCATAAAGACAGACAAATGGATCAACAGAGTGGAATAGAAGTAGACTAACATAAATGAATAACCTATTTTCTAGAAGTTATAAAGGTAATTCAGTGAGGAAAGCATAATTTTTAAGCAGGTATTGCTGAAACAATTTGCTCTCCATAAACAAAAGCAAAAATTTAAGTCATTACTCACACTATATAATAAAATTAATTCAAAGTGGATCATTAAATTAAATAAACAACTTGCAACTAAAATACTTGTAGAGGAAACATAGGAGAAGCCCATTATGATTTTATGTGAGGCAAAGATCACTTAGATACATCACAAAATGTGTAGCCTATCAGAGACAAAATTTATAAAGTCAACTACATCAAAATTAATATCTCACCATATTGAAAGACACTTATAAGAGAATTAAAAGGAAAACCACAAACTGGGATAAATTGAATGCAGAATATATAAAAAAAAATTTTAAATATCAAAGATAAGAAAATAAATAACTCCATAGTGACTGAACCAATTTACATTCCCACCAACAGTGTATGAGGGTTCCTTTTTCTCCACATCTTCTCCAACATTTGTTATTGTAGACATTTTGATGACAGCCACTCTGACAGGTGTGAGGTGATACATCATTGTGGTTTTGATTTGCATTTCTCTAATAATGAGCAACATTGAGAATATTTATATGTGCCTGCTAGTATGTTTTATTTTGAAAAGTGTCTATTGAAATTTTCTGCTCATTTTTTAATTGAATTACTTGTTTTCTTGATGTTGTATTGCATGAGCTCTGCATATTTTGGATATTAACCCATTGTCATTCACATCATTTGCAAACGTTTTCTCCCATTCCATAGGTTGTCTTTTTGTTTTGTTGATGGTTTCCTTTTCTGTGCAAAAGCTTTTAAGTTTGATTAGGTCCCATTTTTTTTATTTTTGCTTTTATTTCTTTTACCATAGGAGATTGACCCAAGAAAATATTGCTACTATTTATATCAAAGACTCTTCTGCCTATGTTTTCTTCTAGTATCTTATGGTTTCTGATCTTACATTTAGGCCTTTAAACCATTTTGAGTTTATTTTTGTATATGGTGTGAGAGAATGTTCTAATCTCATGGTTTTACATGTGGCTGTCAAGTTTTCCCAGCAACATTTGTTGAAGAGGCTGTCTTTTCTCCATTGTATATTCTTGCCTTCTTTGTCATGGATTAATTGACCATAGGTTCATGGGCTTATTTCTGAGCTCTCTATTCTATTCTGTTAATTGGCTTGTTGTTTTTGTACCAATCCCATGCTTTTTTCATTACTATAGCTTTGTAGTATAGTCTGGAGTCTAGGAAGGTTATACCTCCAGCTTTGTTCTTTTTTCACAGGATTGCTTTGGCAATTCTGGGTCTTTTGTGGTTCCATATACGTATGGAGTTTCTGTAAAAAACTAAAAATAGAACTACCATATGATACAGCAACTCCATTCTGGAGATACATGCACCCCAATGTTTATAGCAGTACTATTTATATTAGCCAGAGCATGGAAACAACCCAAGTGCCCATCATCAGACAAAAGGATTAAGAAGATGTGATATATATAATATTACTCAGTCATAAAGAGATACTGCCTTTTGCAGCAATGTGGATGAACCTGGGGAATATTATTCTTAGTGAAATAAGTCAGGCAGAGAAAGACATATATTATATGATATCACTTATATGTGGAATCTAAAAAATAATACAAATGAATGTATATGCAAAACATAAACAGACTCAAAGATATAGAAAAAAAACTTGTGATTACCAAAGGGGAGAGGGAAGGGTGAGGGACAAATTAATAGTATGGGATTAGCAGATACAACCTGCTATATATAAAATTGATAAGCAACATAACACAGAGAATTAAACCCATTATCTTGTAATAATCTATAATGTAATGTAATCTTCAAAAATACTGAATCACTATGCTATACACCTGAAACTAACACAATATTGTAAATCAACTATACTTCAATAAAAAAGAATACAAGTATATAAATAACTCAATTATAGATAAAGATTTAAACAGTTACTTCACCAATGTGAATATACAAATCGGAAAAATTGCATGAAATGATTCCTACCATCATTAGTCATTAGGAAAATCCATATTTAAACCACAATGAGATAACACTAAACACTTATCAGAATGCCAGTAATTTAGTACTATACCCAGTGTTAGTGAGAATATGGATCAACTAGAAGTTTCATGAAGATATTTGCTCATATATTCACACATTAGAGATGGCCTCCTCGACCACCCTATATCAACTTATTTTTCATATATAGAAACTTTGGCCTAAGTTTTAGCAACTGACAGTCAGATACCTTCATGAAACCTACTACAATCTTCCAGGTGATCTTTACCTAATAATTCTCTCTGTGCTGTCTCAGTCTTGAATAAGTGGAAAGGAATTGTTTGCTGCTATTTTCCATAGATCTTTCCAGATAAATGAAAATGTATTTCTCATTTCCAGGGCATGCCTGAGAAAGGATTTTAGTCCATTATTTCTGCTAAATTATGTATATAAATTAAAATATATGCCACTTTATCTTGATAAATGCCTTTTATATAAGTAGGATTCATGACTGATATGCATAATTGTTTATATCTGACAACCTTAAAAGATAAAGGGTCAGGATGGCCTATACTTTTTCTGGCAACATTCTTCAACTTTCCCAATTTCAAATGAGTCAAGCTAGTTATCCTTCATATAGGTCTATAAGTCGTCAGCTGAACATATCACTGTTTTTATATCTAATGATTTTTTATCCTCCTGGGTAAAGGTTTCCAAACTCCTACTACTCACCTTAATGGTTTACATCAATGAAGAACTGTAAGAACTTTAAGAACTTACTGTATGTAAGAACTGTATGGGAACCTAGGGATGAATCAATTTTATTGAAGAAATCATTAAACAAAAATAAAAACAGTAAGATGCTTCTGATTTTGTTTTTTGTTTGTTTGTTTGTTTTCAGGGAGTGGGAGGTATGTTACTCCTAGACCATCTGCTTGAAATTCTCCTGAAAGTCCACATGATAGTTTAAGTAATTCTTGGAGCACAGTTTGAAAATACAAATTAAATACAATCTTTCATTTCATAAACCCAGTAAAATGACTTATAAATGTTCACGCAGCTAGTGGTAATTTTTCTAACAAGTTGCCTTCCACAACCAATCTCCTCTTAACTTTCAAAAGAATGGACTTAGTTTCTATGTAGATGCTCCAGACTCAGCTCACTTCCCACTGATTCTGAGTGACTCATGCCACCAAAATATCATATACCTACCTCTATAAAAAAGAAAAAAACAGGACTTACCAAGATGGCAGAAGAGTAGGAGGACATGGAGTTCATCTCTCTCCACAAATGCATCAAGAATACATGTACAGATGGAACAATTCTCACAGAACACCAGTTGAACACTAGCAGAAGAACTTGGACACTGGAAAGGACAAGAAATATCTTCACATAATCAGGTAGGATGAAAGAAAGAAGGGAAAAAGAAGAGGAGAGGAAGCAGGACAGGATCTGCACCCCTGGTGGGTAGCTGAAGCAGAGGCAAGGCTCCTGCATCTAGGGAAGACCCCTCACTGATGGGGAAATCAGTTGGGACAGAAGGGGTGCATCTGAGGCTATCAGACGAGGGTGAAACAGCTGGTCTGTGGCAGACAGGACAGAGTAAGACCTACACAGATTGTCCGTGCCACAGCCCTGTGTGCCCCAGACTGAGATGTGTGCCTGCCAGTGCACACAGGGGCTGAGTGTTGAAATGTGGGAATTGGAGAGCAAACCCGAAGGGAGGACTGCAGTTGGCTGTGAGGAGACAGCCTGAGGGATGGGAGGGAGGAAATTTGTAATGCTTGTGGAGGAAACCCAGACTGCCATAGAAGCAAGGCACCACTGTTGAGTGATGCAAAGAGGTAGAGCTGCCTTTGCAGCCTCTCTCTCCATGCGCTGGCCCCCTGACCCACCAGCCACTAAGAAAATCCCCCTCCAGAACTGACCTTCTCGTGCCTGCCACCAGACTCCAAGAAAAGTCCCCAAAAGCACTGACCGTCTAACGCCAGCCTCCAGACACTAGGGCCAGATCTATCGCACCCATGGCCTCTGGCTTTCCTGTACACCAGTCACTACCAGGGTCCCCACAACCTAGGTAGTAGTACCACCTCAGTGCCCTGTCCTCACCAGGGCAGACCCAAGTGTCCTGGGCAGCCTGCTCCCATAAGCAGAGGTGAAGCTTAAACCACAGCTGAGCCCCAGGAACAGGGTGATAAAGGAAGAGGAACAAAAGTCCTCCCATGCAGCTGCACCAGCCACAGATTAAGTCCCTGCAATCAGCTTGGTAAACCCTGCATCTATGGAATATCTGAATGGACAATGAGTGTTCCCACAAATGATGCTGGTCTAGCTCTAGCATCTGTGGACTTTGGGGAATAATACACACAGGAGTTGGGCCAGGTCAGAGTCTGATCTGCCCCCACAGTGCCCAAAGGGATAGCAGAGACCTACCTAGAGGTTTTGGAGGGCCTCCTGGAGAGGCAGAGGTTGGCTGTGACCCAAGGTGGGGGCAAGGACACTGAAAGCTGAGACCCCAGGAAAATATATAATAATTATTATTATTTTTAATGTTTCATTTTCTTCTGTTGTTGTCTTATGTTTTTATTTGTATTTTCACTTGGTTTTTTGTTTTTTTAATTTTTAAAATATATTTTTTATTTTTTATATTCCTATTTCTACATTACTTTTTCATTGTTCTGTGTTTTTTCCTTGTTTTCTTTTATTTTCTTCTCTTTGCTCTATTTTGTTTATATCTTTTTTCTTTGTTCTATTTGTTTTTATCTTTTTAATCTTTTTTAACATTTTTGTGTGCTTGATTTGTTTTCTTTGCTTTTTTCTTCAGTTTGCATTCTGCTTTTGTTTTGTTTTTATTTTTTATTTTTGTCAGTCTTGTATTTAATTGTTTGATTTCATTTTGGGGTTCTTTTGTTTGTTTGTTCTCTTTTTTTGTTTTCCCTGTTTTTGTTTCTGTTTTGTGTGTGTGTGTTTTTTGTTGTTTTGTTGCTGTTGTTTTTGTTTGGTTCTGCTTTTACCAACAGTCTATGATTTTGTCTGTTTGTTCTTGATTGTTGTTACTGTTTGCTTGTTGTCTTTTTTGTTTAATTTAATTTTTTAAAATTTTTGACTGCATTGGGTTTTTGATGGGCTTTGTCTAGTTGCGGCGAGTGAGGAATACTCTTTGTTGTGATGTACAGGCTTCTTATTGCAGTGACTTCTCTTGTTGCAGAACACAGTCTCTAGGCATGTGGCCTTCAGTAGTTGTGGTGAACAGGTTCAGTAGTTGTGGCTCACAGGCTCTAGAGGACAGGCTCAGTGGTTGTGGCACACGGGCTTAGTTGCTCCATGACATGTCGGGTCTTCCCACACCAGGGATCGAACCTATGTCCCCTGCATTGGCAGCCAGATTCTTAACCACTGCACCAACAGGGAAGTCCCTGTTTGATTGCTTTTGTCTTTGCTGTTTACTGTGGGTTTTTTGTCTGTTTGTTTTCATTTGTTTTCTTCCTGCACTTTCTTTTTTTTCCCACATTTTATTGCCAAGCCGTTTGGCATGTGGGGTATTGTTCCCCAGGCCAGGGCTTGGGTCTGAGTCTCTGGGGTGGGAGTGCCGAGTCTAGGACACTGGAAAACCAGACAATTCCTGGTCCCAAGGGATATTAAACAGTGAGAACTCTCCCAGAGGTCCTCATTTCAACTCCAAGACCTGGCTCCACCCAACTGCCTACAGACTCTAGTGCTGAATGCCCCATGCCAAACAAAAAGCAAGACAGGAACACAAACACACCCATCAGCAGACAGACTGCCTAAAGTCATACTAAGCCCACAGACACCCCAAAACACACCACCTGACATGGCCCTGCTCATCAGAGGAGAAAGAACCAGCTTCAACCACAAGAACACAGGCACCAGTCCCTCCAACCAGAAAGCCTACACAAGCCACTGGACAAAGCTCGTCCATTGGGGGCACACACCAGAAGCAAGAGGAAATAAGACCCTGCAGCCTGCAGAAGGGAGACTTCAAACACATTAAGTTACAAAAAATGAGAAGAGAAATATGTTTCAGACGAAGGAACAAGATGAAAACCCACAAGACCAAATAAATGAAGAAGAGATAAGCAAGCGACCTGGAAAATAATTCAGAGTAATGATAGTAAAGATGATAAAAATCTTGGAAATAGAATGGAGAAAATACAAGAAACGTTTAACAAGGACCTAGAAGAACTAAAGAGCAAACAACAATGATGAACAACACAATAACTGAAATTAAACATACTCTAGAAGGAATCAATAGCAGAATAACTGAGACAGAAGAACGGATAAGCGAGACAGAAGGTAGAATGGTGAAAATAACTGCCACAGAGCAGAATAAAGAAAAAAGAATAAAAAGAATTGAGGACAGTCTCAGAGACCTCTGGGAAAACATTAAATGCACCAACATTCGAATTATAGGCATCCCAAAAAAAGACGAGAAACAGAAAGGGTCTGAGAAAATATTTGAAGAGATTTTAGTACAAAACTTTCCTAACATGGGAGAGGAAATAGTCAGTCAAGTCTGGGAAGGGCAGAGAGTCCCATACAGGATGAACCCAAGGAGAAACATGCAGAGACACATTTTAATCAAACTAACAAAAATTAAATACAAAGAAACAATATTAAAACTAGCAGGGAAAAGCAATAAATAACATGCAAGGGAATCCCCATAAAGTTATCAGCTTATCTTTCAGCAGAAAGTCTGCAGGCCAGAAGAAAGTGGCAGGATATATTTAAAATGATGAAAGATAAAAACCTACAACCAAGATTACTCTACCCAGCAAGGCTCTCATTCAGATTTGATAGAGAAATCAAAACCTTTACTGGCAAGCAAAAGCTAAGAGAATTCAGCACCAACAGACCAGCTTTACAACAAATGCTAAAAGAACTTCTCTAGGCAGGAAACACCAATGAAGAAAAAGACCTATAAAAACAAACACCCCAAAATTAGAAAATGTTAATGGGAACATACACATTGATAATTACTTTAAATGTAAATGGATTAAATGTGCCAACCAAAAGACACAGACCGGCTGAATGGATACAAAAACATTATCCATGTATATGTTGTCTACAAGAGACCCACTTCAGACCCAGGGACACATAGAGACAGAAAGTGAGGGGCTGGAAAAAGACATTCTATGCAAATGGAAATCAGAAGAAAGCCGGAGTAGCAGTAGTCATGTCAGACAAAATAGACTTTAAAATAAAGACTGTCAAAAGAGACCAGGAAGGACACTTCATAATGATCAAGGGATCAATCCAAGAAAAAGATATAACAATTATAAATGTATATGCACCCAACATAGGAACACCTCAATACATAAGGTAAATGCTAACAGCCATAAAAGGGGAAATTGACAACAACACAATAATAGTGAGGGGCTTTAACACCCCATTACACCAATGGATAGATCATCCAGACAGAAAATTAATAAGGAAACACAAGCCTTAAATGACATATTAGGCCAGATAGACTTAATTTTATTGCACATTCTACCTGAAAGTAGCAGAATACACTGTCTTTTCAAGTGCACATGGAATAGTCTCCAGGATAGATCACATCTTGGGTCACAAATAAAGCCTCAGTAAATTTAAGAAAATTGGAACCATAGCAAGCATCTTTTCTGACCACAATGCTATGAGATTAGAAAACAATTACAGGAAAAAAAACCAAAAACACATGGAGGCTAAACAATATGCAACTAAATAACCAACAGATCATGGGAGAAATCAAAGAAGAAATTGAAAAATAACTAGAAACAAATGACAAGGAAATCACAATGACCCAAAACCCATGGGATGCAGCAAGAGCAGTTCTAAGAGGGAATTTTATAGCAATACAATCCTACTTCAAGAAACAAGAGAAATCTCAAATGAAAAAAAACTAACTTTACACCTAAAGCAACTAGAGAAAGGAGAAAAACAAAACCAAAAGTTAGTAGAAGGAAAGAAATCATAAATATCAGAGCAGAAATAAATGAAATAGAAAAAAACAAACAACCAGAAAATAAAACTAAAAGCTGGCTACTTGAGAAGATAAACAACATTGATAAACCTTTAACCAGACTCATCAAGAAAAGAAGGGAGAGCACTCAAATCAATAAAGTTAGAAATGAAAACGAAGTTACAACTGACACGCAGAAATACAAAAGGACTACTACAAGCAACCATATGCCAATAAAATGGACAACCTGGAAGAAACAGACAAAATCTTAGAAAAGTACAACCTTCCAAGACTGAACCAGAAAGAAATAGAAAATATGAACAGCCCAATCACCATTAATGTAATTGAAACTGTGATTTAAAATCTTTCAACAAACAAAAGTCCAGGACCAGATGGCTTCACAGGCGAATTCTATCAAATATTTAGAGAAGAGCTAGCATCTATCCTTCTCAAGCTCTTCCACAAAATTACAGATGGAGGAACACTCCCAAACTCGTTGTATGAGGCCACAATCACCGTGATATCAAAAGCAGACAATGATGTCACAAAAAAAGAAAGTTACAGGCCAATATTACTGACGAACATAGATGCAAAAATCCTCAACAAAATACTAGCAAACAGAATCCAACAACACATTAAAAAGATCATACACCATGATCATTTATTTATCTGTGATTTATCCCAGGGATGCAAGGATTCTTCAATATATGGCAATCAATCAATGAGATACACTACATTAACAAATTGAAGAATAGCAACCATATGATCATCTCAATAGATGCAGAAATATCTTTTGACAAAATCCAAAACCCATTTATGTTAAAAATTCTCCAGATGGTGAGCATAGAGGGAAGCTACCTCAACATAATAAAGGCTATATATGACAAACCCACAGCAAACATTATTCTCAATGGTGAAAAACTGAAAGTATTTCCTCTAAGATCAGGAACAAGACAAGGGTGCCCACTCATGCCACTATTATTCAACATAGTTTTGGAAGTCTTAGCTACAGCAATCAGAGAAGAAAAGAAATAAAAGTAATACAAATTGGAAAAGAAGAAGTAAAACTGTCACTATTTGCAGATTACATGATCCTATACATAGAAAATCCTAAAGATACCATCAGAAAACTACTATAGCTAATCAATGATTTTAGTGAAGTCACAGGACAGAAAATTAATACACAGATATCACTTGCAATCCTATACATTAACAACGAAAGATCAGAAAGAGAAATTAAGGAAACAATCTCATTTATCATTGCAGCAAAAAGAATAAAATACTTAGGAATAAACCTACCTAAGGAGACAAAATAACTGTACACAGAAAACCATAAGATACTAATGAAAGAAATCAAAGATGACAGAAACAGATGGAGAGATGTACCATCTTCTTGGATTAGAAAAATCAATATTGTGAAAATGACTATACTACCTAAACCAGTCTACAGATTGAATGCAATCCCTATCAAATTACCAATGATATTTTTCACAGAACTAGAAAAAAAAATCATACAATTTGAATGGAAACACAAAAGACCTCGAATAGCAGAAGCATTCTTGAGAAACAAAAATGGATCTGGAGGAATCAGGCTCCCTGACTTCAGATTATACTACAAAGCTACAGTAATCAAGATAGTATGGTACTGGCACAAAAACAGAAATATAGATCAATGCAACAGGATAAAAAGCCCAGAGATAATTCCATGCACCTGTGGTCACCTAATCTATGACAATGGAGACCATAATATGCAATGGAGCAAAGATAGCCTCTTCATTAAGTCGTGCGGTGAAAACTGGACAGCTACAGGTAAAAGAATAAAATTAGAACACTCTCTAACACCATACACATAAATAAATTCAAAATGGATTGAAGACCTAAATGTAAGACCAGACACTATAAAACTCTAAGAGGAAAACATAGGCAGAACACTCTTTGACATAAATCGCAGCAGGATCTTTTTTAATACACCTCCTAGAGTAATGAGAAAAGAAACAAAGATAAACAAATATGACCTAATGAAAACTAAAAGCTTTTTCACAACAAAGGAAATCATAAACAAAAAAAACAAAAAGGTAACTCTCAGAATGGGAGAAAATATTTGCAAATGAAGCAACCGACAAAAGATTAATCTCCAAAATATACAAACAGCTTATGCAGCTCAATATCCAAAAAACAAACAACCCAATCAAAAAATGGATGGATGATCTAAATAGACATTTCTCCAAAGAAAACATGCAGATGGCTAAAAAGCACATGAAAAGATGCTTAACATCAGTAATTATTATAGTAATGCAAATCAAAACTACAATGAAGTATAACCTCACACCAGTCAGAAAGGCCACCGTCAAAGATCTACAAACAATAAATGCTGGAGAGCATGTGGAGAAAAGGGAGCTCTCATGAATTTTTGGTGGGAATGTAAACTGATACAGCTACTATGGAGAACAGTATAGAGGTTCCTTAAAAAGCTAAAAATAGAACTACCATATGACCCAGCAATCCCACTCCTGGGCATATACCCAGAGAAAACAATAATTTGAAAAGATATGTTCACCCCAGTGTTCATTGTAGCACTATGTACAATAGCCAGGACATGGAAGAAACCTAAATGTCCATTGACAGACAAATGGGTAAAGAAGATGTGGTACATATATACAATGGAATATTACTCAGCTACAAAAAGGAATGAAATTGGGTCATTTGTAGAGATGTGGATGGACCTAGAGACTGTCATACGGAGTGAAGTAAGTCTGAAAGGGAAAAACAAATATCATATATTAACGCATATATGTGCAATCTGAATAAATTGGTATATACGATCTTATTTACAGAGTAGAAATAGAGACAGATATGGAGAACAAGCATATGGATACCCAGGGGAAAGAAGGGTGTGAGATGAATTGAGAGATTGGGATTGAAATATATAGAATATTGATACTATGTATGAAATAGATAACTAAGAAGATCCCACTGTATAGCACAGGGAACTCTACTCAATGCTCTGTGGTGACATAAATGAAAAGGAAATCCAAAAAGAGGGGGTATATGTATACATACAGTTGATTCACTTTGCTGTACAGTATGAACTAACACAATATTTTAAAGGAACTATACTTCAATTTAAAAAAAAAGCAAAGGAAAGAAAAGAAAAGAAAGATTAAAAAAAAATAACAAGAACAGACTGTCCACCCACGAAGCAACTAAGGCTTTAGGTCAATCTTATATTTTCTAGGTTATGCTAATCATTCACCCTGAGTCTTTGTTCATAAGATAGCCCTAGTTGTATCTTAAGCTACCCAAATATATCCAGTTGTTGCCTAAGATTAGTCCAAGACTTTTGTTTTTGTATTATTAAATACTCAGTTACTAAATAAGAATGCAAATATGTCTTGACTGAGAGACCAACTACAACCTGTTGGAAATGTTTACACAGTGCTGTTTCTTTTTTAATTTTTTTTTTTTAGTTTTTTTTTTTAATAAGAATTATGAGGAAAAAGTTTTATGACTGATTAGCAAAATATGCCACGAGCTGTAGAGTGTTAGAATCTGACACTCATGCCATATAAATGCTATACCTTTCTTGAATTTTATGAGAAGTCCTAGATGACAAAGCCATAATATCATATCACTGCCTTCCCTGATTAAGTAAAACCAGTTACCTGAACTTTCACAATGACTGCTGGCTCTCCACTAGTTCCACTAGTTTCCTCCTAGGTTCTGTCTTTCTCACTCCCTAATTTGCTCCACTCTCCTCTGTCTTAATTTTCAGCCTGCCTACTGATGTTTTTTTCCTGTGCGTTTTGGTAGCTTTAGCTACTTGATCTGTTTCTGACTAAGTGTCTGGCCTCTAGAACATGGTATTCAACTATTTCTGCATTTGAATAATGTGTAAACATCTTCCAATATACACATTCCCAAAGAATCTGACACATTAGGTTAATGATGTGACCAAAGAGTTTCATACTTTTAAGAAGTTGCCTAGGACTTCCCTGTTTGTGCAGTGGTTAAGAATCTGCCTGCCAATGCAGGTGACATGGGTTTGAGCCCTAGTCTGGGAAGATCCCACATGACACAGAACAACTAAGCCCGTGTACCACAACTACTGAGGCTGCGTGCCACAAATACTGAAGCCCACGCACCTATAGCCCGTGCTCTGCAACAAGAGAAGCCACCTCAATGAAAAGCACACACACCACAATGAAGAGTAGCCCCCGCTCACTGCAACTAGAGAAAGCCCAGGTGCAGCAACAAAGACCCAATGCAGCCAAAAATAAATAAATAAATAAATTTATTTTTAAAAAAATTTGCCTAGGTAAACCAGTAGCATAAAAAAAATAATAATAAAAACTGCCATAGACCATATTTCTATTAACAATTTCCTCAAATTCAGTTATTTTTAAACCTTTTGGCTCCCACTGAAACTTTGGACAGTTTTGAAGCTAAGACAGAGAATATGGATGTCATCTCAAACTTCCTTTAAAAATAAAGGATAAAAATATAACCAAACTTCACCTATGCAAATCAACTGGGAAAAAAAGGGTGGAGCTCTATATCATCTGAAATTTATCCAGATGAAAAATGATATTTGCTCTAAATAAATTTCAGGGGCTTCCCTGGTGGCACAGTGGTTAAGAATCCACCTGCCAATTCAGGGGACATGGGTTTAAGCCCTCGTTCAGGAAGATCCCACATGCTGCAGAGCAACTAAGCCCATGTGCCACAATTATTGAGCCTGTGTTCTAGAGCCCACAAGCCACAACTACTGAGTCCATGTGCCACAACTACTGAAGCCTGTGCACCTAGAGCCCATGCCCCACAGCAAGAAAAGCCACTGCAATGAGAATCCTGTGCACCACAGCAAAGAATAGCCCCCATTTGCCATAACTAGAGAAGACCTGCATGCAGCAATGAAGACCCAACACAGCCAAAAATAAATAAATAAATTTAAATAAATTTCAAATGAAATCTGTTCTAGATTCAATGGTTTAGAATAACTTTGAAGGTATGCATATATATATATTACTTTCATGATACACACAGAATAATTTGAAAGGATTTATTAGGGTAGTAGACCTTCAACAAATATATTTTAAATGAAAAAATAATAGATTTTTACATGGTAATGGTCAGACTGATCCTTTTGATAAATAAGCAAGAATAATTACAATTGAAATGGTTGAAATAACTGAGCCTACTTTGATAAATAAGCAAGAATAATTGCAATTGAAATAGTTCTAGGAAAATAGTTTAAAGTTCTTGGAAAACAGACTAGTTTTTTCCAAATTCCATATAAAACCAGAGAGAGTAATAAAATAGAAAAATAATAACAACATCAAATGGATAACATTTATGATAAAACAGGGTAATAAGATATCCTTATGGATCTAAAATAGTAGATAGGAGCAAATTACCAAATGTGAAAAAGTCTGCATTCTCTAAGCATCTTCACAGACGAGGGAAAGAGAAAGCAATGGGATGTCTAATGTACATGAGACCATAATAACCCCCAAATAGTCAACAAGTATTCACTGAAAAGCATGACAAGCCAAGAGAGAACAGTGGTTGAAAATGGAAGGATTATTGCACACACCAATAATGGGTAAGGATAGAGCCTGCAATCTGGTTCCATGTACTTTTTAAACTGTGTGACCAGGCTCTCCCCTCCCTTGGGTCTTGACACCACATTAAGGAGTAATTGAGCATAACAGGGAAAATATACAGGAAAAAAACTGAAAGTCCAAATAAAAGTCAGATTGTGGAAAGAATGAAAAAAAAAAAAACTCAAAAAATAAAAACCTATATTTTAAATGATGATCAAGCAATAGAAGGAGCTCATTTTGGAAAGAAAGGCAGTATTGAAGCTTGCGTCTTTTTAACGTTTTAAGAAAACTGATTTAATATAACAAATAGACACCAGAAAGATATTAAGGTAAAATTCCATAAAAGGTACTATAAGAAAACAAAGACAGTAAGGAACAGAAAATAATCTTATAAAAATAAAGGTCAAAAAGACATACTGCAATGTACTGTTTTATTTTATTTTTTATTGATATATTTGACATATACATTGTATAATTTTAAGGTGCTGCAATGAACCATTAAAATGTAGGATTATAATTGCAATGTGCTATTTCAAAATTAGCTTTAAAATTGTATAAAATTAGCAGCATAAGTCATAATTTGAAGAACTCAGACACAATTTAACAGCATTCAGGAAACAAAAATAAAATTTGACTCACTTTAAAAATGAAGACTAAACTGAAAGAAAAAGCACAAAAGAATGAATAAATACATCAAATAATACTTTGAAATAAATGGAAGGTGAAAAGAAGAAAGTTTTTAAAAGAAAAAATAGTAAAGAGATAAAAAGTATTTGAGAGAAGGTGACAAATATTGAAGACAGACAATGAAGATCCAACATACAAACAATAGGAATCTTTGAAGCAGAAAACCAAGGCAAAACAAATGAAAACAGAAAAAATACTGAAACAATAAATCAAGAAAATCCACAATAAAAAATGAAACCCACCTATAGAAACAGCATACAGTGTACCTGAAAATATTAACCCAGAATGACCATAAAAATGGTTAAGAAAATGGGGACGATCTGAGCAAAAAAGAACAAAAACAAAAATAAAAGTTTTTAAATGTTTTAAGAATCATTATTAATAGCAGTAATATTAGAATTATTCAGTCTATTTTGTGTGAAGAGTTAAATAAAGCAAATGCCTTTCAGTGAAATAAAGTAATTTGTTCTTGAGACTCTCTGTGTAGAAGAAAGAAAATGTAACCTAGAAGAAGTTAAATTAAAAATTCTGTGGTTCCGAACTTGAATTGAAAATATCAATCTGAATTCATAACATGAATATATAGCTTGGCTCTATCCACCCAAAAGACCTAGTAACAATAACCAACCCAGTGGCAATGAATATCCCTAAGGTCTTGAAAATAACTAGAAGTTGAAATGAGGGAAGGGAGGAAGAAAGAAAGGAAGGAAGGGAGAAAATAAAGGAAGGAAGGAAGGAGGGAAGGAAGGAAGGAAAGAAGGAAGGAAGGAATGAAGGAACGAAGGAAGGAAGGAAGGAAGGAAGGAAGGAAGGAAGGAACGGGGGAGGGAGGGAAGGAAGGGAGGGAAGAGAGGGAGGGAGAAAAGTATGGGAAAGGAGGGAGGGTATGGGGAAGGGAGGGAGGAGGGAAGGAAGGGAAACAAGGAGGGAAGCAGAACTTTGTGGAGAAATTTTAATTTTGGTTTCTAGAACATTTTTACTTCAATACTGGTAAGCACTGTAATGTATTGAAACTCTTCAAATATGTTTAAATGCATGAATTCCTAATGATACATTTTAAAAAATCTTACATTATAAGAAAGACAGGGAATTATGTAAATTTAA
The DNA here is from genome assembly GCF_028023285.1 of Balaenoptera ricei. Taxonomy (NCBI): domain Eukaryota; kingdom Metazoa; phylum Chordata; class Mammalia; order Artiodactyla; family Balaenopteridae; genus Balaenoptera; species Balaenoptera ricei. The sequence goes on from NC_082652.1 coordinate 64,287,464, forward strand.
AAAACAAAGTTTAAGCATTTACTCTGACTTTTCTATGTGTATTGTACTAACAGGTGACCAAATAGTAGAGGCAGGAGGTGAGGGAAACATTTTCTTATAAAGTTAATACAACTTGTAAGGGAAAGTAAAATGATATCATTAACATTTCACCATTTTGCAGTCCCAGAAATGGATGCTGACATTGCTTGTCAACATTTTCTAGCATCGCTGAAAGAGACAAAATCTGATATACTATGTTTTTCCTATAGTCTTGCAATACAATACTTATAGTTTTACCGAAGAAATTATACCTAAGAGCAAGTCAGTCTCTGCCCTCTTGTGTTTGCTCAAAATTATGCTTAACAAATCTTTATAGCACATAGATACCAAAGAAAGAAGATAGGAGCTACAAAACAGATTTCTAGTTTTAGCTCTGTCAGTTTTTGCACTTATGAAATGAAGCATTTGCACTAAATGTTATCTCTCTGTGTGTGTATGTGCATATGTGTGTGTTTCCCATTTCTAAACATTCTAGAATTTTACTATCTTGTCAGTTTTATTCAAATACCAGGTGGATAATAAAAATTTCTGTGTAGAACAATTTTTATCACATTTTGAACTTTCAAAACTATTTTATACATATTATCCCATTTAATCTTTAAATCAATGTTTAGAGACGGGTCAGAGCCAGCATGTGCTACCGGCACACTGGACTTAAGCACCATGGGGAGTAAACTGATGCAGTAAGGCTTGAAAGTATATCTCCTGTTACTCATTTGGCAGTAAATAAATAAATAAATAAATAAAACACTTTCTTTTCTGTTGTATTTAGAGGAAATAAAAGCCCTTGCCCCATCTTTAAAACGGAATTGCTGACCTTCAAGTTTCTAATAACCATAATTACCATTGAGGAAGGGCAAATAATTTTTATTTTATTTATTATTTATTTACATTTTTTAAAAATGGTGGGTTTAGGTGCCATTTTGTAGATTTGAAGCTCAGAATGAGGGAGAAATAGGAGGAACAAACTTGGCAGGAAAGGAATTCTGAGCAAAAGAAACAGTATTACAAGATACTGATTGGGTCCTGGGCATTGGATATCTGGGCCCCATCCCTTAAACTGGACTCATCATTCATTTTTGGCCTTAGGAGTGTCAGGGGTAGGACACTAGAGCAAGGATCCTGGGAAAAGTGCTATCTCAATGCCCAGAGGCCATGTTGGAACAGAAAAAAAATCTCACACTTCTGACCCAAATTCTTCCAACCTTAGCAATCTGCCATTCAGTGAGTTGGGACTTCACTCTGCCTATGCTTCAAGATTTAAATGATTGAAGGTATAGTCTTTGAGAGGAAATACTGCAGTCCTAAAGTTAAACCATTTGGCTGTTCAGTGAGGAAGCTGCCCTGCTGTGCACGGCATACTCAAATACTTAAAAACCTTCAGGTACTACTTAAGAGAGTGAGTGTGGGAAAGGAACACCATCCATATTCTTTGGGCAAGAATGGGGCAGCTAAGCTGAGAATAGAGGACAGTGCACACCCCTACAGCACAGGGGATGGGCAGTGCTGGGACAGGGATTGGTGAGCTAACTGGGTGAGGTCATGTTCTTAAGGAGAACACCAGCGTTCCAGCTACTCTGAGGAGCTCGGGCAAGATCCAGGAGTCTTCACCATACAAAAGATCTAGTCCTGTAGTTACCCGCAAGGCAACTAGGATTTTTAAGTATGAGAATATATATAATTAGGTCAGTGATTCTCTTTTCAGAGTTACAAAAAAAAAAAAACACTTTGTTGTTTTTTTTTTTTTTTTTATAAAAGGACCCAAACAGTGTTGAGTTGTATAATTTGGGCAGCACTGGGTTTAAAACAATTGCATGGAGTCCTATGCTGAGAAGGATCAGCACTTGGTATAATGCTCTTCTGTGGCCATCTTTAATTTCTTAATAATTTCACAACAATACCATGTTTTTACTGTTCAGTGAGCCTCACAAATTATGTAGTTCCAATTCTTAGAGATAGTGACCTAGTAAATGGCTAGTTTGATTTTCAAGCCCTCATGTCATGGGCTAGACCTTTAGGCAGTAATTTTGTCCCAGTAGAGAACTAGAATGCAACACAAGCTAGAAGAGAAAACTAATTTTATAAACTTGGCTCACCCAAATGAGGTTAAAGAGTAGAATATATTTAGTGGGCTGAGGACATGAAGGGACTCACTGGGTAGAGGACTAAAGGCTACAAAGATGAGTAGTAGATACAGGGATTCAGGTAAGTTGCCTGTCATGAATAGGCTGTTTCAGAGATTAAATGTGGCTCACGTTGCAAATTATGATTGTAAAGTTTTCCAAAATGTGGGCTGTGTCTCATTCTTCTATAATAATCACAAATGGAACTTTTCTAAAGTTTCAGTTGCATCATATTCTTCTGTAAATCTTTAGATGAAAGTATAATGCCTAACACAGGGGAAAGTGGGTGGTGAATGGAACAACACTGAGCTGTAGATCAAAGTCTTCAGTGGCTGCAGCTCTATATTTTTTGTTTTAGCAGAAAATTTCTAGATAGGCAGGACAAATGATAAACAAGAAAATTAGATTAAGGGATCCAGTCAAAGTCACTTCGATGATACTAGATGTTACCAGAATTCAGTTCTCCAGATTCTAAACCAATTCTGTCATGCTGTCTCCTAAATTAATGAGGTTTTACTGAACTGAAAATACATCCACACAAGACTAATTTATTTGAAGATGAGGCCCTGAATGCTATCACTGGCTCTCTGGGAAGAAACTCAGTGAAAGTGAGATTCATGTATCATAACCAGGAAAGGTTGTGGAGTCTTCATTTATGATTATTCCAGTTTTCAAAGACATGATGAAAAAGGAAATGAGCTATACGATGTTCTTTTCACTTCATTGTCTTTCATTATTGAGCAATTCAAACCTATGAACTTTTCTAGGTCAGAGTAATTCTAGGATATGGGAACAAGTTATGAGTATTAAAAAAAGCCTAGGTTTCATCATTTTGTCATATTAATCAATTAAAACAATAGGCTCCCAATAATTTCATTGTCATTATTATGCATTACCAATCTTTTAAAAATATATCCTCTTTTCTATGTGGCTTCAGATTCTGTCTAATAAATTGAACAACTGAATAATTATCCAGTTAGTTGAATCAGGAAAGACTGTTGATCTACTTAATATTCCCTGAAATATATCTGTTATATTAAAACTGATTGAGACCTTGAAAGCTATTTGGCTTTGTAAGAAACATGATAAAATTTATACCTCTAATATTTATATCTCCACCAATGAGAGTGTGATTCTTCCCTGAAGATGTTTATTCTCATGTAGGAATAGGACTCAAGTTAATCAGAGTCAGCCGCCCTTCTAGATTGGAGCTTGCAACCTCAGCTGCATATTAGAATCACCTGGGAAACATTTAATAAGCAGGGATGTCCACTCCACAAACCAGACCAATTAAATCAGAATCTTTTGAGGTGGGACCCAGGAATCAGTATTTTTGAAAACTCCACAGGTGGTTCTAATAGGCAAACAAGGTAGATAACCATTGTCTTGAAGTCTCTGTGACAGCAGAAAATTTAGAATCTCTTTTACTTTCTTGTAAATAAGCATCTTCAATCTAAGCGTCTACACTTCCATGTCATTGTTATTGGTGAAAATATGCTTAGTTTTAAGTTGGTACACCTGTGGTCGATTGCTTAGATGTGTCCAGTTTGCCCCTAATATAACAGGCCAGGCAAAGCAAGGACACTAAAACTCAACTCTTCTCCCACTTCTACTTTGTCTCTCCCACCCCAGCTGTTTTCAACCTGCTTTTCCTATAATTCTCTCTCTACCAAAATTCAGGAAGCTTTATATTCTCCATGTAGACCAGGATTCCAGCCTCTGCCCTTGCCAAGACTTATTACTTCTGCTCTTACTAGTATTTGACTTTATTTCCCCATTTGGACTTTGCTGTGGTTCCATTCAGTGTCACCCATTGTCTCTGAAGATATTTTCTTACCCTCATGTTTACCAGCAAAGAAACCTATTCCTGACCCTTGCCACATAATCGGCATTTACCTGAGTCTCTTGGGGAAATTGTACAAGTTCAGTCCAAAATCAAGGCACTCTTTAGAAGATCAGCAAAACTAATGGAAGAGAGTTTACTAAGATGGCTCTTAGTAAAGCAAATTTAAAATCTCCTCTGACTTACTTGAATGAATAAAACAGCTAAATCAACAGTGGCCACTTATGATAAATTTAGTCTTTGAGGTTCCTTTCTTAGAAAGGCCAAGAAAGACAGCCAAATTAAGAAACTCCTTCAGCAATATGCTCATTCTACCACAAGTAAAATATCCAAGGCTCTTAGCTACAAGACATACCAGAGCTTAAATATCATAGGCCAATGTAAAATAAAAGGAGGTAGTATATACGAGGGACAAGAGATTTATCCTTATGCTGGATCTCTAAAATAGCAGTAGCCAATAATTCATTATAGAGCTTCCAAGATAAGATAACCCCACTGAGGTATTTGTGAAGCTGTTGTCAAGCTTAATGATGTCTAATGAGTTTGGTTAGTTCAAGATGCTGAAAATAATACTCAGAGCTGGGTGGTCAGAAATACAGTCCTCCAGGTGAACCTGTATTGAGTAGTGCCTCAAGATGTGCCTGGGAATATGGGTCACTGGTGCCAAGACCTTTCCTCAGATAAAATAGAAAGAGAATACAAGGTGGCAGATCCTTGGCCAAGTGGAATTTAATTTATAACGTGTTTCTCCAGCTCCCACTAGAACAGGAATACAAAGCAGGAAGGGAGGACACAAGTCCAGTATAATTAATGGCACATCAAATCAGGTGACTAAATCTCTTAATGTCCTCAGTGCCTTAACATTTTCTCAGTCTGCTTAGGGTTCAACACACAACATAGGTGCCTCAATGACGCTTACTGAGAGATACAAGTCACAGCTGCTTATCATAAAGTTTTTGGCTTGTCTCTTTCTCGCCACATTTATACAAAGTTTGGCTGCCCTTATGTGAACATAAGCAGATTTATTTGGACAGACATAGAACTAAAAGGGTGTTAACATTTAGTTAAGTACACAACGTGTTAGACACTTCTAGGTACTTTGCTAATATTATACCATTTAATTTAAGGTGAGAACCTCTGCGCAAAGTTGTTATTTCTTTTTTTTTTTTTTTTTATACTGCAGGTTCTTATTAGGCATCAATTTTATACACATCAGTGTATACATGTCAATCCCAATCGCCCAATTCAGCACACCACCATCCCCAAACCACCGCAGTTTTCCCCCCTTGGTGTCCATATGTCCATTCTCTACATCTGTGTCTCAACTTCTGCCCTGCAAACTGGCTCATCTGTACCATTTTTCTAGGTTCCACATACATGCGTTAACATACGATATTTGTTTTTCTCTTTCTGACTTACTTCACTCTGGATGACAGTCTCTAGATCCATCCACATCTCAACATATGACTCAATTTCGTTCCTTTTTATGGCTGAGTAATATTCCATTGTATATATGTACCACATCTTCTTTATCCATTCGTCTGTTGATGGGCATTTAGGTTGCTTCCATGACCTGGCTATTGTAAATAGTGCTGCAATGAACATTCGGGTGCATGTGTCATTTTGAATTAAGGTTTTCTCTGGGTATATGCCCAGTAGTGGGATTGCTGGGTCATATGGTAATTCTATTTTTAGTTTTTTAAGGAACCTCCATATTGTTCTCCATAGTGGCTGTATCAATTTACATTCCCACCAACAGTGCAAGAAGGTTCCCTTTTCTCCACACCATCTCCAGCATTTGTTGCTTGTAGATTTTCTGATGATGCCCATTCTAACTGGTGTGAGGTGATACCTCATTGTAGTTTTGATTTGCATTTCTCTAATAATTAGTGATGTTGAGCATCTTTTCATGTGCTTCGTGGCCGTCTGTAATGTCTTCTTTGGAGAAATGTCTATTTAGGTCTTCTGCCCATTTTTGGATTGGGTTGTTTGTTTCTTTAATATTGAGCTGAATGAGCTGTTTATATATTTTGGAGATTAATCCTTTGTCCGTTGATTCATGTGCAAATATTTTCTCCCATTCTGAGGGTTGTCTTTTCGTCTTGTTTATGGTTTCCTTTGCTGTGCAAAAGCTTTGAAGTTTCATTAGGTCACATTTGTTTATTTTTGTTTTTATTTCCATTACTCTAGGAGGTGGATCAAAAAAGATCTTGCTGTGATTTATGTCCAAGAGTGTTCTTCCTATGTTTTCCTCTAAGAGTTTTATAGTGTCCAGTCTTACATTTAGGTCTCTAATCCATTTTGAGTTTATTTTTGTGTATGGTGTTAGGAAGTGATCTAATTTCATTCTTTTACATGTAGCTGTCCAGTTTTCCCAGCACCACTTATTGAAGAGACTGTCTTTTCTCCATTGTATATCTTTGCCTCCTTTGTCATAGATTAGTTGACCATAGGTGCGTGGGTTTATCTCTGGGCTTTCTATCTTGTTCCATTGATCTATGTTTCTGTTTTTGTGCAAGTACCATATTGTCTTGATTACTGTAGCTTTGTAGTATAGTCTGAAATCAGGGAGTCTGATTCCTCCAGCTCTGTTTTTTTCCCTCAAGACTGCTTTGGCTATTCGGGGTCTTTTGTGTCTCCATACAAATTTTAAGATTATTTGTTCTAGTTCTGTAAAAAATGCCATTGGTAATTTGATAGGGATTGCATTGAATCTGTAGATTGCTTTGGGTAGTATAGTCATTTTCACAATGTTGATTATTCCAATACAAGAACATGGTATATCTCTCCATCTGTTGGTATCATCTTTAATTTCTTTCATCAGTGTCTTATAGTTTTCTGCATACAGGTCTTTTGTCTCCCTAGGTAGGTTTATTCCTAGGTATTTTATTCTTTTTGTTGCAATGGTAAATGGGAGTGTTTCCATAATTTCTCTTTCAGATTTTTCATCATTAGTGTATAGGAATGCAAGAGATTTCTGTGCATTAATTTTGTATCCTGCAACTTTACCATATTCATTAATTAGCTCTAGAAAGTTTTCTGGTGGCAGTTTTAGGATTCTCTATATATAATATCATGTCATCCGCAAAAAGTGACAGTTTTACTTCTTTTCCAATTTGTATTCCTTTTATTTCTTTTTCTTCTCTGATTGCCGTGGCTAGGACTTCCAGAACTATGTTGAATAATAGTGGTGAGAGTGGACATCCTTGTCTCGTTCCTGATCTTAGAGGAAATGCTTTCAGTTTTTCACCATTGAGAATGATGTTTGCTGTGGGTTTGTCATATATGGCCTTTATTATGTTGAGGTAGGTTCCCTCTATGCCCACTTTCTGGAGAGTTTTTATCAGAAATGGGTGTTGAATTATGTCAAAAGCTTTTTCTGCATCTATTGAGATGATCATATGGTTTTTCTTCTTCAATTTGTTAATATGGGGTAACACATTGATTGATTTGCATATATTGAAGAATCCTTGCATCCCTGGGATAAATCCCACTTGATCGTGGTGTATGATCCTTTTAATGTGTTGTTGGATTCTGTTTGCTAGTATTTTGTTGAGGATTTTTGCATCTATATTCATCAGTGATATTGGTCTGTAATTTTCTTTTTTTGTAGTGTCTTTGTCTGGTTTTGGTATCAGGGTGATGGTGGCCTCATAGAATGAGTTTGGGAGTGTTCCTCCCTCTGCAATATTTTGGAAGAATTTGAGAAGGATAGGTGTTAGCTCTTCTCTAAATGTTTGATAGAATTCACCTGTGAAGCCGTCTGGTCCTGGGCTTTTGTTTGTTGGAAGATTTTTAATCACAGTTTCAATTTCATTGCTTGTGATTGGTCTGTTCATATTTTCTGTTTCTTCCTGGTTCAGTCTTGGAAGGTTATACCTTTCTAAGAATTTGTCCATTTCTTCCAGTTTGTCCATTTTATTGGCATAAAGTTGCTTGTAGTAGTCTCTTAGGATGCTGTGTATTTCTGCAGTGTCTGTTGTAACTTCTCCTTTTTCATTTGTGATTTTATTGATTTGAGTCCTCTCCCTCTTTTTCTTGATGAGTCTGGCTAATGGCTTATCAATTTTGTTTATCTTTTCAAAGAACCAGCTTTTAGTTTTATTGATCTTTGCTACTGTTTTCTTTGTTTCTATTTCATTTATTTCTGCTCTGATCTTTATGATTTCTTTCCTTCTGCTAACTTTGGGTTTTGTTTGTTCTTCTTTCTCTAGTTTCTTTAGGTGTAAGGTTAGATTGTTTATTTGAGATTTTTATTGTTTCTTTAGGTAGGCTTGTATAGCTATAAACTTCCCTCTTAGAACTGCTTTTGCTGCATCCCATAGGTTTTGGGTCGTCGTGTTTTCATTGTCATTTGTCTCTAGGTATTTTTTGATTTCCTCTTTGATTTCCTCAGTGACCTCTTGGTTATTTAGTAACGTATTGTTTAGCATTCATGTGTTTGTCTTTTTTACGTTTTTTTTCCCTGTAATTCATTTCTAATCTCATAGCATTGTGGTCAGAAAAGATGCTTGATATGATTTCAATTTTCTTAAATTTACTGAGGCTTGATTTGTGACCCAAGATGTGATCTATACTGGAGAATGTTCTGTGCGCACTTGAGAAGAACGTGTAATCTGCTGTTTTTGGATGGAATGTCCTATAAATATCAATTAAATCTATCTTGTCTATTGTGTCATTTAAAGCTTCTGTTTCCTTATTTATTTTCATTTTGGATGATCTGTCCATTGGTGTAAGTGAAGTGTTAAAGTCCCCCACTATTATTGTGTTACTGTCAATTTCCTCTTTTATGGCTGTTAGCAGTTGCCTTATGTATTGAGGTGCTCCTATGTTGGGTGCATATATATTTATAATTGTTATATCTTCTTCTTGGATTGATCCCTTGATCATTATGTAGTGTCCTTCCTTGTCTCTTGTAACATTCTTTATTTTAAAGTCTATTTTATCTGATATGAGTATAGCTACTCCAGCTTTCTTTTGATTTCCATTTGCATGGAATATCTTTTTCCATCCCCTCACTTTCAGTCTTTATGTGTCCCTAGATCTAAAGTGGGTCTCTTGTAGACAGCATATATATGGGTCTTGTTTTTTGTATCCATTCAGCAAGCCTGTGCCTTTTGGTTGGAACACTTAATCCATTCACGTTTAAGGTAATTATTGATATGTATGTTCCTATGACCATTTTCTTAATTGTTTTGGGTTTGTTTTTGTAGGTCCTTTTCTTCTCTTGTGTTTCCCACTTAGAGAAGTTCCTTTAGCATTTGTTGTAGAGCTGGTTTGGTGGTGCTGAATTCTCTTAGTTTTTGCTTGTCTGTAAAGCTTTTGATTTCTCCATCAAATCTAAATTAGATCCTTGCCGGGTAGAGTAATCTTGGTTGTAGGTTCTTCCCTTTCATCACTGTAAGTATATCATGCCACTCCCTTCTGGCTTGTAGAGTTTCTGCTGAGAAATCAGCTGTTAACCTTATGGGAGTTCCCTTGTATGTTATTTGTCATTTTTCCCTTGCTGCTTTCAATAATTTTTCTTTGTCTTTAATTTTTGCCACTTTGATTACTATGTGTCTTGGCGTGTTTCTCCTTGGGTTTATCCTGTATGGGAATCTCTGTGCTTCCTGGACTTGGGTGGCTATTTCCTTTCCCATGTTAGGGAAATTTTCGACTATAATCTCTTCAAATATTTTCTCTGGTCCTTTCTCTCTCTCTTCTCCTTCCGGGACCCATATAATGCGAATGTTGTTGCGTTTAATGTTGTCCCAGAGGTCTCTTAGGCTGTCTTCATTTCTTTTCATTCTTTTTTCTTTAGTCTGTTCCGCAGCAGTGAATTCCACCATTCTGTCTTCCAGGTCACTTATCCATTCTTTTGCCTCAGTTATTCTACTATTGATTCCTTCTAGTGTAGTTTTCATTTCAGTTATTGTATTGGTCATCTCTGTTTGTTTGTTCTTTAATTCTTCTAGGTCTTTGTTAATCATTTCTTGCATCTTCTCAATCTTTGCCTCCATTCTTATTCCGAGGTCCTGGATCATCTTCACTATCATTATTCTGAATTCTTTTTCTGGAAGGTTGCCTATCTCCACTTCATTTAATTGTTTTTCTGGGGTTTTTTCTTGTTCCTTCATCTGATATATAGCCCTCTGCCTTTTCATCTTGTCTATCTTTCTGTAACTGTGGTTTTTGGTCCACAGGCTGCAGGATTGTAGTTTTTCTTGCTTGTGCTGTCTGTCCTCTGGTGGTTGAGGCTATCTAAGGGGCTTGATGGGAGGCTCTCCAAAGTTGTTATTTCTATGAAATAACATGAAATAGCATGAAAACACTGAGGCAAAGAAATCAAGCAATTTCCCCCAAATCAAATGAGTTTTAACTACAAGGGTCAAAATTTAATTACAGAAATTAAATGACATAGGAAAATGTCTTGAAGTGAGAAAAAAACAAGCATGTAATCTAAAGGCATTGATCATTGAATGGCCTTCTCATTGTCTCTTCCATGCTCGGCAAATTGTGACATTCATTTGATATCTTAATGCTTGACTTAGGTCTTTCTCCCAAGAGCAGCAACAAAGTTCAGATAAATATTTGCAGTTAGAATGATCCAATATTATTACCTAAGGGAAAATTACACACAAAACGCACACACATAAACAATGTTTACTTTAACACTAAGAGACATTGCTTAAAACAGGTGGTGGAAATGAAGACTAGAGAGACACAAAATGACTTATGGAACAACTACAACTTCCAAATTCCAGTAAATAGGAGAGGCCAGAATACTGTCCCAGTATTGATTCCAGCCCCTACTGCATTGGTGATGAATTCAATTTAATTATGTATTAAGCAACAACTTTTTGTAAGGCAGTACGCTAGGCACAGATGATAGAAATTCAAGTAAATCTTGGTCCTGTTCTCATTATACTTTCAATCTAATATAGAAGGAAAGATTTAAAAAAGGAAAAGAGATATGGCAAAAAGTATTATGTGTCATTAGATATTTGCCAACATCTCTGCAGATCTTAAGAAGAGATAATATCAGCTCAGAAGACTGAGAAAATTAAAGTTTCATTGATGATGACTTACATAGAAAAGAGCAGAGTTTGAATGAATAAATAAGTGAAATTCATTTTGGTAAGTGGAATGGGGGGTGGAGAGAATACCATATAAAAGAAGAATTTATATTTATGAAGACACAAGGATAGAAAATTATAATATATGTGAAAGAAAAACTAAATTATCAGATTAAACTGAAATTCTGAGTGTATGCTCAGGAATGATATGTATTTTAGTCCATTTGGGATGCTATAAAAAAAAAATACTAAAAACTGGGTGGCCTGTAAAAAACAGGCATTTATTGCTCAGAATTCTGGAGGCTAGGAGTCCATGATTAGTGCGCCAGTGTGGTCAGGTGAGGGCCTGTTCCAAGTTTCAGACTTTTTGTTATAGTCTCACAAGGTGGAAGGGGCAAGCAAACTCCCTGGGATCTCTTTTATAAGAGCCCTAATCCCATTCATGAGGGCTCTACCCTCATGCTCTTATCACTTCCTAAAGGCTCAACCTCCTAATATCATTGCCTTGAAGGTTAGGATTCCAACATATGAATTTTGGGGAGTTGGGGGTGGGGTGGGGCTAACATTAAGACCATTGCCGTTCAGGTTAAGGCTAAAAAAATAGGTTACTATCTGTTGATCATTCCAGGCAAGCTCCTATCTCAAATCCTTTCCCCTTGCTATTCTCTTTGCCTGGAACTCTTTAACATTTAAAAGTTTCTTGGTTCATTTCAGATGAATTCAAACATTCAGGTGGATTCTTATGCATCATTACCTCCTCAGAGATTCCCTCCTTGACTATCATTCCTGAAGTAAGGCTCTCTATCATTATTTATAACATGTTATGCTTTATTTTTTATTATAATCTGAATTGTTTTTGAGTTATCATAGTTTATTTGTTCTTATCTCCCCCCTTACTAGAATGTAAGATTCTTGAAAATAGGTACTATGTCTATCACTGTATACATCTCTAAGATCAATGCTAGGTATATACCAGTAGCTTAACAAATATTTATTGAATGCATGAAAATATCTTTATGATTTTGATGTAGGAAAGAATTATTTAGGATAGAAAAAGCATACATTATGAGACAATAATATTGATAATTTCATTACATTAAAATTAAAAATGTTTGAACTAAAAAGCATGTTAAATAAAATAAAAAGAAAAGCTATGATCTTGGAGAAGATTTTTTTTTAACCATGTAACTAAAAAAACATAAAAAGAGGTACCACAAAATGAAAAGACAAATGGATAAGGGAAAAATTAAAGCAATTTATGAACAGACCATTCATAAGAGGAAACAAGAACATCCATAAGTGTAATTGATGTTCAACCTCATTAGTATTCAGAGAATGCAAACTAAAATTTTTACCCCCATTAAATTGGAAAAGTGTATCTCTATACATACAATAGATAAACAAGAAGTGTTGATAAGGATATGGGAAGACAAACTCTTAAAATCACAGAAAAAAGTGTAATTGGCACAACTACCTGTGTATCCTTGAGAAACTCCTGCACAATGTCACAAGATAATGAACATAAGGGTATATACTGAAGCATCTATTACTATTATACAATGTTAGAACAATTTAAATGCCCCCCAAAAAGGCAAATGAGTGTATAAATTGTAACACATTCATGTTCATGTGATGGAATAAAAACAAATGTCAAACAAACTAAAAACGCTATAGGTAAATGATAAGTTTAAATAGGATAGCATTTCTGTATTATTTAAAAATCTGAAGAATACTAGTAAATATTTCTATTTATACATAAATATGTAATAACATAGAACATTCAAGCAAAGAATAAAAAATCTTACAGTGGTTATCTCTGGGAAGGGGGAATTAAATGAGTTCATGAAAACATACATATTGGGATGAATTCTTTAGAAAAAAATTGAGAAAAATAGTAATTTTTTGAACTTGCTATACATTTTAAACTATTAAAATTGTATGCATGTGTATTATGAATGTTACTTATTTACACAGACCTTAGATATTATTAATATACAGTTGATATAATAGATCACTTCTAATCTTTTAAACCCACTTAATTTTTTGCAACTATCTGATAGTCTGAAATCATGTATGTGGCTGATACTTTTAAACTCTCCCTCTATCCACATTTATACGTAGGGCTCCAACCATATCTCTACATTTGTGTATTGAAGGTACTAAAGCCTTCAACTCTGGGTGATGATTAATGCCCTCTTTTTTAGTGGACTTTACAGAGTTATGTAGTCAGTTATGTAATATTGTAGTTTGTAAAGTGATGATAATACACACTTGCCCCCAAATATTCTTCTTCCTGATGCTTAAAATATCTTAAGTACTACTTTATTCCTTTAAGGTAAGTATCATCCTCTTCATTATTCTTCATTGAAATGCAAATCTTTCTGGGTGGGATTTTCATTTTAATTAAGCCCCTAATGCTTCAGAGTTAATGAGTTTATGTAACACTTTCTTCTTGACAGAAAGGTACAAGGCTAACTAAAAGGCCTTTTGATCATTTGGGGAAAGTGTTTGGGACATACATGTGTTATTAAAAAAGTGATAAAAAGCACAGATTAGGGACAAAGCTATGCAAAAGATTTGCTCCGGAGACTTCAGTATCCCACACAATGCTGGATGGGATTCATCGCTTCCCTTTGCTTTCCTACATTTTAGTCTCATTCTTTTCAATCTTGCTTAGAACAGCCTAACCAACACACTGGACCAATAAACTTACCAACAAAGTGTTGTCATGTGCTTTTTATGACCTTAATAATGTCTCCACTGGCCAATTTAGAAACTTCTGTAGAACGAGCACTGTGATGAAATTCCAAAATCCTGAGCTAAAACCCTAGATATACTTCTTATTTTAGTAAAATGTGATAACCTCTTTGAGCCTCCAAATTCTTATCTATAAAATAAGGATAATAACATCTGTGCATTTAGTTCACAGATTGCAATACAGGATCAAGATAAATAAAGTAACTTATAAAATATAAAATGATTTACTTATGTATGTTAATTAAAATGTTTGTCATTGCAGGTAATAATAAACTCATATCAAACTTGTTTAAAAAAAAGAGGTAGCTATTTGTTCATATTGATAGAAAGTTTAGGATTTATAGTTTCAGGGTTAATTCTGTCAGGGTTTTTACTCCATTTCTCTGTTATTCCCTCACTGTCTCTGGCATCCTCTGAATGTCAGCTGTCAGCTTCATCCTCAACCTGGTGGCCTCAGGTCACAAAGCGGCTACTAGTAGCAAATTGACCCATTTCCCTTCTCAGTAATTTCAGGAAGTGTGGGGAGAGAAGGTCAAGTTTCATAACCATCAAATGTGTCTCTGGGTGTCATGATGATTGTCTACTGTTGAAGCTTACTGAACATCTCTGTGGCCAGAGGAATGTCATACGTTGATCAGCATAGGCCTTCACTGTCACTGCTATAGAAGTGATGAGATTCTCTAAACTGGTTTAGGTCAACCACAACTGGCCTTTGGTGATGGATCAATCCCACCTCAATTACAATTAGGGTGGGTGAAATAGTTATATCATTTATAATCTTATACCAATTGGCAACTACAGATTATTTTGTTATTTTTTCATTAATAATAACCATATAACTATTATTTTTTTTTTTTTGCTTTTTTTTTTTAAAATATATTTATTTATTTATTTATTTTTGGCTGTGTTGGGTCTTTTCTGTGCGAGGGCTTTCTCCAGTTGTGGTGAGTGGGAACCACTCTTTATGTCGGTGCACGGGCCTCCCACTGTCGCGGCCTCTCCCATTGCGGAGCACAGGCTCCAGATGCGCAGGCTCAGTAGTTGTGGCTCACGGGCTTAGTTGCTCCGCGGCATGTGGGATCTTCCCAGACCAGGGCTCGAACCCGTGTCCCCTGCATTGGCAGGCAGATTCTTAACCACTGCGCCACCAGGGAAGCCCCATATAACTATTATTATCATCACTATGACTGCTGCTTCTACTATACCGCTGGTATTATTTCTATCACAATTACTATGTATTTCTAGGAACTGAAAATCAGTTATAGTTATATAGCATTGTCACTACTTTTCAAGGACAATGAATATACAATTGATCTGATTTCATTGCAAAATTAGGTTTCATTATCAGTGCATTTTAGAATATTTGTTTTTTAACTCAAAGCTGTTTTTTTCTCCCTTTATCTTAATCAATCAGTAGAGCATTTTGTGATGGTATTGTTCCATGAAAGTCAAAGTGATTGTTTTCAAACTAATTTTACCTCTTGTCTTCATTGACTGATGGCTAATTTGTCTTGAAAACTCATTGAAATTGGTTTGATAAACAGTCAAATGAACACAGTAGTGAAATACATAATTTGTGGAATCTGAAGGAATCAGATTTGTTTTTATTGATCACTTTCTTAATAAAATAAAAAATTTAATAAAGTGCAATTTCTGGAATATGATTCACACAGACTTCTGGTTCTAGAGTGTTCAAAACTCCAACATGACCTTTTCCTTAATGAGAATTCTGACTATAAATTTGTAAATGGGGATTATGGGACAACCCATATAAAATGACTTCCAAGTTGCCATAATGGTTCTACTTCTTTTTATTTTATTTCCAGTTCCGAAATGTTAAACTATTTCGGAACTGTCTATTGTCTAGTGCTTTTAATCTAATCAACTGTATTAAATTTTATAATTATACCAATTAATTAGATACTTGTTTTGATTAAATGTACAAAGATATAGAAAATATAGCCTCTTCTATGCTGGAGTCTGAAATATAGTTAGTATTAACAGGATATGTGATTTAAAATCATTAATAATGTAAAATTATTAGAACCTTATTCAAGATATAAGATGGAAGACTATAGATATCAAAACTTCTTGAAGAAAAGATATATCACTGAGGGCTGGGACTGTCAAAATAGCCTTTGTAAAAGTCACAGAGCTTCAGGTAGGCCTCACCAACTAGGAAAAGCTAAAATAGGGAAAGAAAAGAATAGAGGATATTTTAGGTAGGGGGATATTATACAGAAAAGCACAGAATTAACAATGTCCAAGTTGTGTTTAGGAGACTTTGCATAGGTTAGCTGTATCAAGAAGAAAGTTTGTACAAATAAATAGCAGGAAAAAAAGCTGGTGAGCAATTTGAAGAATTAGGTTAAAACCTTGAATATTGATATTAATAGATATCATTTGTAAGGCACAAATACGGTGCTAAAACCCATAAACAATAAATTTGGAAGCATTTAACCTTGATAGCAGCCCTATGACATAAGAAAAATGAACTTAGAACTTATTCTATATCAAGGAGCTAAGTCTTTAAAACAGGAATTATTCCATTTACCATTCCAGAGTCTATAGATGGTAGTGACTTAGTCTTGAATTAGAGAAGATGATACATGTAACCTGCTTAAACAACAATAACAACAAAACTAATCTAAAACTGATATGTGTCTAGAGTTTTTTGAAATGAGAAGAGTCTGAATATGGAAGACTTGTTACAGAACCTAAGTAACTCATAAACAAGTGATGAAGGCACAAGTAGAATTATAAAATTATGTAATATAGAAAAGAAAAAAGAATTAAATTTTAAAAATATTATGATGGAAGCATTAATAGAGTTTGGAGACTGACAACATGTGAAAGAGTCAATAATGACTGGAAGGCAATGGGGGAGTGTAATACTGTCATATACAGACAAAAATAAATTAAATGAGAATGCTAATTTTAATAGAAAACTGGAGCTATGGTTTTTAGCTAGGGTGATTTTAAGGTGACAAAGGATTTCAAGGTAAATCATTCTAGCAAGCAGAAATTCTAGAAGAGATTTTACAATAATATATATTTGGGATTTACTAATTTTAAAAGTTACAGTCGACACCAGTTTTTGTATATGTGAGCATTTTTCTCTTCTACAATCACTTTTACGAGGACTGCCCATTAACACACATGGTTTTACAGGAGTAGCCGTGTTTGTATAATATGAGATTAATCTCACACTACACTTGTGTTCCAAGAGTGGGAAACTGTCAAAAGTTTGGCCAATCAACATTTTTCTCCAGATATTTTGAGTTAGACTAAGCAGTTCCTAAAAGAGGAGACTAAAATAGTCAGTAATGTGTACTTTCCATGACTGGCATTGGTAAATAAAGAAAATTTGCCTGGAGCAAAAGCCAAGAATAAAGCATATATATATAAAGAGAAACAGAGATTGGAGACAGAAAAAGAGGTTTCTGTGCCCTGAATCACTATTTTAGTCTATTTCTGAGGCCAAGCTACAACTCCACCTTTTGAGTTCCTGGAGACATCATACATCCTAATAACAAATGGCTCTCTTTACATAAATAGGTTTGTCAGATTTGACAATATATAGAACTCTTAGTTACATGTGAAGTTCAGATAAACAATGAATACATTTGTTTCAGTATAAGTATGGCCCATGCAATAATTGTGGCATACTTATATTTAAAAAATGTCTCTACTAGTTGCTTATCTTATTAAAAGAAAAACTGAGACATATTAAAAATTATGAGTTTATTTGAGCAAAAATCCATTTGAATCAGGCAGCATCCAATCTAGCAGTTAGATGGGATCTCTGAAGACTTTTATAAGCAGAAGGGAGCAGAAACAGGTATTATACAAGGCCAAAACAGAAAAAGTGGGTTGGTTATTGCAAGGTTACTGTCCTTTAGGGGATGGCAGGAGTCTATCAGGAAAATTATATAACTAGTGCTGATTAGGTGATTCCTGATTGGTTTAAGATTCCATTTCTGGGAAAACTAAAATGGTAATTAAGTCTGTGTTTGGTGACGCTAGGCTTAGCA
This sequence comes from Balaenoptera ricei, assembly GCF_028023285.1. Lineage (NCBI taxonomy): Eukaryota > Metazoa > Chordata > Mammalia > Artiodactyla > Balaenopteridae > Balaenoptera > Balaenoptera ricei. The sequence goes on from NC_082652.1 coordinate 64,305,318, forward strand.
TGAACAACTCCACTTGTACCCTGTTGTCTTGTTTTTAAACAGTCTGAATTTCACATTTAACTGGGTAGCCTGCATTTTATCCAGCTGTTGCAGGAGAGAGAAATGTCACATTCCAGGACATGCACTAGTGCCTAGGACAGCTCACCAAGTGAGGGTCCTTGGCTTCACACAGGAAATAATTCAAGAGCAAGCCAAAGTAAAGTGAAAGCAAGTATATTTAGAGAGATACACATTCCATAAGCAGAAGGCGGTTGTTTCAGAAGCGGAGAGCGGCAGCCGGGTGTGGAGGTGGTTAGTTTTAAAAGCTGGGTAATTTGAGTGGGAGGAATAGACTATTTGAGGGAAGGGGTGGGGTTTCCAGGAATTGGGCTCCTGCCCACTTTTTCCCTTTTATAGTAATCTTTGTAGGTGTCATGGCATGAGGGGGAGTGACTTTTACTATTATATTGAAGGTATAATGAGCTAATGACCGAGCCATCCTTGATGCCATTTTGGTTTTAGCTGATTCCAGCCGGTTTTTGTTGTATCCTGATTCTTTTCAACAGCTGTATCCCCCCTCATTTTTTTAATGGTTGTGCCCTACCTATTTCCTTCATGTCTCATAGCAACCTTATACGTGAGCCATTTAGAGTTAGCTGGTTACTGTTTTTTGTAGCCAAAATACTCCTAAAATCGGATCATTGCATTTCTGAGGGAGGAAATAAGATAAGTATGAGAAATGAGTCTTAGGAGAGACCCATAATCAATTCCGTGGTCTTCTAATTTACTGATCTCCCAAAGCATTGGAATGCCCATCCTTGGTCAATAATCATATCTTCAATTTAAAAAAAAAAAATGCTTATTTTTCATACAACTTATACTTGGATAATTCATCAGAACCAAAGACTTTGATAGCAGAGACCATGTCATTTGTGTGTGCATTTCCCACAGCACTTAACTCGGGCCTGGCCACGAAATGAACAGTAAATAAATAAGAGTGAGATTGAAATTTTCATTATATAGATTACAGGCACAATTAGCTCTTTGTTTTCTAAACTGTTTTTTGCTCTTTATGCCCTAATTACATTTGAGATTCTTTGAAAATTGAGAAGGCTTAGAGAACCCACAGTGTTATATTAGCATTAAAATTAAGAGGAAGAACAAGCCTGGGGAGGGGTGGGAAACAAAAGCAAAAGAAAAACCTGAAAGAAAGCTCAACATTTCCACTAAACACTTCTCGCTTGCCCACTTCAGCCTCTGAAGGCAGCAATTATATTCTAAAGGAAAATGTTTTACAATTGTAATTACACATAATAGGAGGAATGTATTTTTCCCTCATTCTACTCCCATGGCAAGTCAATTTAATTTTTAAATACAAGAGACATAATTGATTTTAGCCCTAGATTAGCGCTGAAAATGATCTATATGTGTTCTTGCTAATGGAACAAGAGAGTTGGTCCTCCTTGGAGACTTTTACCCCAAACCTGTTCAAGCAACAATTACTACTGTCTGACAGGTTGGTGTGCAAGGAGAAGGATGCATGAGGGAAACACCCCACAGATTAACAATTGAGCAAAATAATTAATATTATGCTCTTCCCAGTTAATTATGGATTCAGCACAAATATATCTTTATTTATCTTTATAGAGGCCACAAAGTGATGAGACTGACTGGAGGAGACTTGTCCTGTTCACCAGAAAATGGGTTTTCTCTGAGGGTTTCAGGGCAAACCTATTTATAAATAGGGCTCTCTCAGAAGGGGATGGATAGGGGTGGACTCAATTTCTCCAGACCCATCTGTTATCTGGCAATTGATTTTCCATCTGCTCCTCTACTAGGCTACAACACAGCTTAGGGAGTAGCAGTAGGTCAAGGCAAATTTATGAAATAGGTAGTTTATACTCTGCCGTTTTGAAACAGGAGGGAAGGGGGCAGGGCACAACCTTTAAAAGAATGACATAGCCATAAGATATGACAAAAACTGGTTAGAACCAACTAGGTCCAAGATGGCAGAAGATCTGACTTTCAGTGGACGTTGAGTTTAATTATACGCTTATTGTAATACATTAGCATGCTAAAACGACACAGCTACCAGTGCCATGACTGTTCTGAGGCTAACCATAAAAGACCAAAAAGTGGGCAGTGGCCAAATTCTTGGAAATCACCCCCCATTCCCCAAAATAGTAGGAATAATCCTCCCACTCATTAGCCTATGAAATTACCTAGTCTGTAAAAACTAACCATGCCGTATTTAGGGCCTCTCGCCTTCTGACATGGCCCATACTCTGCCTGTGGAGCATGTTTCTCTCTAAATAAATCCACTTCTTACCTATCACTTTGTCTCTCACTGAATTCTTTCTGCAGTGAGACATAAAGAACTTCAGCTTCTTTAAGTCCTGAGACCAGGTGTGTGATCACAATTAAAAGACTGTGGGTTCAAGTCCCATCTGGGTTCTCTCCAGGCTCAAGTCCCGGCCTGTGGGTTCAAGTCCCAATCTGAGTTGCACGGTTTCAATTTCACCATCAAAAAAAGCTGCCTTAAACACAACTTCAGAGTCCAATTCTTACTCTCACTGAGTTGTTAACTAATCCCCCCTAAAGCAGAATTAGTAACTGAGGTATTAGCTTCTAGGACCACAATTCTCAGGTGTATTTGCATTTTAATCAATGATTCTAGAGAGGGAGATTTTGTACAGATCTATCACTGGAAAGGTAGTGTAGAGACATATGTTCTTGTCTACATCCCTCCATTTACCAGCTAGGTAATTTCCAAGTGTAAAATAGGATTGTATCTATCTTATGAGATGTTGTGATAAGTAAATTATATAATATATTGTGAAATTCATTAGCATGGTGCTCAACACCTTTGAATGTGTCTCAAGGTTGGGCAGGGGAGTCTGTCAAATCCCCAAATCATAAAACTACTATGGTGATGTTGTGTGACCCTGGAAAAGTTACTTCACCTGTTAGGGCTTCAGTTGCATTGCTTTTACAAGAAGAGTGCTTATCCATATGATAGCTAAGATTCTTCCCTTTTATAAAGTTTTAAGATCTCATTTCTGCAAATTAGTAGAACTCTCATTAGTAGAATGCAAACAAATAAGGACATGCAGGTGCAAAGAGCCAGCCCTTCAGTCATGAATGTAGACAGTCTTTCAAAACATCTATTCAAATATGACTAGCTCTGGAATACAGACTGTGTCAGGGTTCAGGGCATTGAAGTTGGCAGTTAGAAATATTATAAGCTGGTGTGTTTTCCTGTGGGGAAATGGAACAAGGAAAGAGCTGAAGCAGTAATAAACTCTCTCAACTTCAACTGGCTAAAAAAGTAATTTTTAAGTCTTGCCTCTATTTTATGGTTCAACAGCCCAAGCCTCTGATGGATTGGAATATATAGTAAAAGTTCACAACCAATTGATCTTTCACCTGTGTGTGATGTCTCACATAACCCTGCCTGATGATTTTACATCACTCAAAGCATGTCATTCTGAGAAACAGAAAGAAAGCATGTGTTTGTGTGTGTGTGTATGTGTGTGCATTTGTCTCATGTTTGTGTGCATGGCCATGTGTCTGTATGTCTATGTATTGTGTCTGTTTGTATTCCATGATAGACTATCTCTGGTAGATGTAGAAATCATATAGCTTGTCTTTAATAATATTGGATGTGCACTATATGGAAAATTGTCTGTATTCCTAAGAAAGCACTGGAGCATATAGTTCGTTGACTCACTAAAATGCTCATGAGTGTTTTGACATACCTTTAATGCTCAAACTCACACATCCAAGAACACACACAAGAGCTTCAGGTGGCAGTAAGCCAGGCCCATGAACCTCATTCCAACCACTAGGGCAAGTGGGAGGCCATAGAAAAAAATTGTTCTCATCTCAATTCACGTGACCAGATCCTTCAGTATCAACTGACTAGTACAAAAACCCATTACTTTTGTGTCTTTTTATGTGTGTGTTTATGCTTATAGATTTCATTCTTTTACAATATAAACAAACATTTCTATATGTAATCAATTTATATATCCATTTCTATAATTTCTTTTTTATTGAAATATTGATGATGTACAATATTATGTTAGTTTCAGGTGTACTACACAGTGATTTGCCATTTGCATATGAAATGATCGCCACCATACGTCCAGTAACTATCTGACCCCATATGCAATTTTATATTATTAACCATATTCTTTATGCTATTTATTATACCCTTGAAAATTATTTATTATATAACTAGAGATTTGTACCTCTTAATCGCCTTCACCTGTTTTGCCCACCATCCCCACCAAGACCTTCCTTCTGGCAACCACCAATTTATTCTCTGTATCTATGAAGCTGTTTTTGTTTTATTTTGTTGGGTTTTGATTGTTTTTTAGATTCCACATGTAAGTGAGGTCATGTGGTATTTATTTTTCTCTGTCAGACTTATTTCACTTAGCATAATACACTCGATGTCCACCCATGTTGTCAAATGGCAAGATTTCATTTCTTTATGGATGAATAACATTCCATTGTATGTATATATGTTTATATATATATATATATATATATATATATATATATATAAAATATGTAAACATCTTCTTTATCCATTCATCTATTAATGGACATTTAAGTTGCTTCTGTATGTGACCTATTGTAAAGAATGGCACAAGGAACATTTTTGTGCATGTAACTTCTCAAATTAGTGTTTTTATTTTCTTTGGATAAAAAAACAGAAATGAAATTGTTAGTTCATATGGCAGTTCTATTTTTAATTTTTTGATGAAATTCCATAACATTTTCCACAGTAGCTGACCAATCTACAATCCCACTAACAGTGTACAGGGGTTGCCTTTTCTCCATATTCTCCCCAACACTTGTTACCTGTTATCTTTTTGATGATAGCCATTCAGACAAGTGTGAGGTGGTATCTTGTTTTGATTTGCATTACCTTTAGGATTAGTGATGTTAAACATATTTTCATGTACCTGTTGGCCATATTTATGTCTTCTTTGGAAAAATGTCTATTCAGTTATTCTCCCTATTTTTAATCAGGTTGTTTAATTTTTGATGTTGTGTTGTATGAATTCTTTGTATATTTTGAGTATTAACCACTTATCAGATATCTCATTTGCAAATATCTTCTCCGTTTTTGTTTTGTTGCTAGTTTCCTTTGCTGTGCAAAAGATTTTTAGTTTGATGTAGTCCCATTTGTTTATTTTTGCTTTTGTTTCCCTTGCCTGAGGAGACATAGGCAAAAATATATGGCTAAGACCAATGTAAAAGAGTGTACTGCCTATGTTTTCTTCTAGGAGTTTTATGGTTTCGGATCCTACTTTTAGGTTTTAGATCCTACTTTTACTTTAATCCATTTTGAGTTTATTTTTGTATATGGTATGAAAAAGTAGTCCAGTCTGATTCTTTAGCATGTAACTGTCCAGTTTTCCCAAAAGCATTATTGAAGAGGCTGTCTTTCCCCCATTGTGTATTCTTGCCTACTTTGTCATAGATTGACCATAAATGTATTTTTGGGCTCTATTCTGTTCCATTGATTTATGTGTCTGTTTTGTGCCTGTATCATACTCTTCTGCAGATGGTAGCTTTTAGTACAGGTTGAAAGCAAGGAGTGTGATACCTCCAGCTTTGTTCTTTATCAAGATTGTTTTGGCTGTTAGGGTCTTTCGTGTTTCCACACAAATTTTAGAATAATTTGTTCTGTGTCTGTAAAAGAAATGTCATGGGTATTTGTATTTTTAAATCTGTAGATTACTCTGGGTAGTATGATCATTTTAACAATATTAATATCTTCCAATCCATGAGCATGGATTGATATCAATCATTGATTGATATCAATGGAAAGATATCCATTTCATTGTGTCATCTTCAATTTCTTTCATCAGTCTTATAGTTTTCTGAGTACAAGTCTTTTGCCTCAGTACTTAGATTTATTTCTAGGTATTGTATTCTTCTTGATGAGATTGTAAATGGGACTGTTTTCTTAATTTCTGTTTCTGATAGTTCATTGTTATTGTATAGAAACACAACAGATTTCTATATATTAATGTTACATTCCACAACTTTACTGAATTCATTTATTAGTTCTAATAGTTTTGTGGATTTTTTAAGGATTTTCTATATATAGTATCATATAATCTGCAATGACAGTTTTACTTTTTCCCCTCCAACTTGGATTCCTTTTATTTATTTTTCTTCTCTGATTGCCTTGGCTAGGACTTCCAGTACTATGTTGAAATAAGTGTCAAGAGTGGGCAGCCTAGTCTTGTTCCCGATTTCAGAGGAAATGCTTTCAGCTTTTCACCATTGAGTATAATGTTGGCTATAGGTTTGTCACATAATGGCTTCTATTATGTTGAGGTATACTCCCTCCATACCCACTTTGCTGAGAGTTTTTTTAATCATAAATGGACGTTGAATTTTGTTTAAAGCTTTTTCTGCATCTATTGAGATTATCATATCATTTTTATTTTACAATTTTTTTTATGTGAAGTATCACATTGATTTATAGATATTGAACCATCCTTGCATCCCTGAGATAAATCCGACTTAATCATGGTGTATGATCCTTTTAATGTATTGTTGAATTCAATTCACTAACATTTTTTGAGGATTTTTGCATATATGTTCATCAGTGATATTGGCCCATAATTTTATTTTATTGTGGTGTTTTTGTCTTGTTTTGGCATCAGGGTGATGACTCATAGAATGAGTTTGGAAACATTCCTTCCTCTGCAATTTTTTGAAATTGTTTGAGAGGGATAGTTGTTAAATCTTCTTTAAATGTTTGGTAGAATTCATCTGTGAAGCCATCATGTCCTCAACTTTTGTTGTTTATTTGTTATTTTATTACTGACTCAGTTTCATTACTAGTAATTGGTCTGTTCCTATTTTATATTTCTTCCTTATTCAGTCTTGGGAGATTGTACATTTTTAGGAATTCATCTGTTTCTTCTAGGTTTTCCATTTTGTGGCATATAATTGTAGTCATCTCTTATGATCCATTGCATTTCTGTAGTGTCATTTTTAACTTCTCCTCTTTCATTTCTGATTTTATTTATTTGGGCCCTCTCTCTTTTTTTCCTGATGAGCCTGGCAAAAGTTTTATCAATTGTGTTTACCTTTTCAAAGAACAAGCACTTAGTTCTGTTGATATTTTCTATTATTTTTTAAGTCTCTATTTCATTTATCTGTGTTTTGATCTTTATTATTTCTTTCCTTCTACTGATTTGGGGCTTTGATAATTCCTCTTTTAGTTTAAATTGTTTATTTGAGATTTTTCTTTATTCATGCAGTAGACTTCTAGCACTGTAAATTTCCCTTTTAAAACTGCTTTTGCTATGTCTCATTGATTTTGGATTGCTGTGTTTCCATTTTCATTTCTATTTCCATTTGTCTCAGGTATTTTTTAAATTTCCTGTTTGATTTCTTCAGTGACCTATTGGTTGTTTAGCAGTATATTGTTTATCACCCATGTTTTCTGCAGTTTTTTTTTTCTTGTACTTGCTTTCAAGTCTCATAGCATTGTGGATGGAAAAGTTGCCTGATATAATTTCAGTATTCTTAAATTTATTGAGACTTGTTTGGTGGCATAGCATGTGATCTAAACTGGAGAATGTTCAGTGGGTACTTGAATATAACATATATTCTGCTGCTTTTGGATGGAATATTCATATATATATATATATACACATTAAGCTCATTTGTTTTAATGTGTCTTTAAAGGCCAGTGTTTTCTTGTTGATTTTCTTTCTGGATAATTTGCCCATGGATGTAATTGGGGTGTTAAAGTCCCTTACTATTATTGTGTTACTGTCAATTTCTCCCTTTTTGTCTGTTATTACTTGCTTTATGTATTTAGGTGTTTGTATGTTTTGCTCAAATATATTTACAACAGTTATAGCTTCTTCTTGGGTTGATACCTTTTTATTATGTAATGTCTTTCTTTGTCATTTTTTACAGTTCTGTTTTAAAGTCTACTTTGCCTGATACAAGTATGGCTACCCCAGTTTTCTTTTCATTTTCATTTGCATGAATACCCTATTTCATCCCCTCACTTTCAGTCAGTGTGTGTCTTTAGATTTGAAGTGTGTGTCTGGTAAGCAGCAAATATATGTCTTTTTTTTTTTTTTAATTCTTCAGCCAATTCATGTTTTTTGATCAGAGCATTTAGTTCAATGACATTTAAAGTAATTATCGATAAGTATATACTTATTGCCTTTTGTTCATTGTTTTGGTGTTTCTTTTGAGAAAAGTTCTCTTTTGGTCCTTTCTTCTTCTTATGCTCTCTTCCTTTTTGTTTTGATAACTATCTCTAGTATTATTTTTGGATTTTTTTTCTCTTTTTTTTTTTTTGTGTGTGTGTGTATCCATTATAGGTTTCTTTCACTTGTTTCCATGAAGTTTATATAAACTATGTATATATGATTATTTTTAGTTGATGATCTCTTAAGTTCAAACACATTTTAACAACTCTGCCTTTTAACTCCCACCACCTATTTTTAATGTTTTTTGATGTCTTATTTTACATTATTTTATTTTGTGAATCCCTTAACTACTTATTGTGGGTATAGATGATTTTATTTCTTTTGTCTTTTAACATTCTTAATAGCTTTATAAGTGGTTCATCTTGCCTACCAATTATATTTTCCCTTTTGTAATTTTTATATTTCTAGCTGTGGCCTTTTCTTTTCTGCTTAGAGAAGTCCCTTTAACATTTCTTATAAGGCCAGTTTAGTGGTGCTGAACTCTTAGTTTTTTCTTGCCTGTAAAGCTCTTTATCTCTATTTAAAATCTGAATGGTAGCCTTGACAGGTAGAATATTCTTGGTTGTAGGTGTTTCCATCACTTGGAATATATCATGCCACTCCCATCTGGTTTGCAGAGTTTCTGATGAAAAACTAGCTCATTGTTTTATGGGAGTTTCCTTGTATGTAATTAATTGCTTTTCTCTAGCTGCTTTTAAGTTTTCTCTTTATCTTTAACCATTTGAATTATACTTTGTCTTGTTATGGACCTCTTTGAGTCCATTTTGTTTGGGACTCTCTGTGCTTCCTGGACTTGGAGGTCTGTTTCCTTCCCCTGATTAGGGAAGTTTTCAGCTATTATCATTTCAAATACATTCTCTGTCCGTTTCTCTTTCTCTTCTCTTTGTGGGATCCCTGTAATGCAAATGTTAGCATATTTGATGTTGCCCCAGAGGTCTCTTAAACTATCTTTATTTTTAAAATTCTTCTTCTTCTTCTTTTTTTTTTTCTGTTCAGCTTGGGTGATTTTTTCACCACTTTGTCTTTCAGTTTACTGATCCGTTCCTCTCTATCATCTAAACTACTATTTATTCCTTCTAGTATATTTTTATTTCAATTTTGTGTTCTTCAGCTCTGTTGGTTATCTTTATATTTTCTAAATTTTAGTTCAAATTCTCATTTTGTTCATCCATTTTCCTCCTGAGTTCATTGAGCATCCTTATGATAGTTATCTTGAACTCTTTATTGGGTAGATTGCTTATTTCCAGTTTGTTTAGTTCTTTCTCTGAGGTTTTGCCTTGTTCCTTTGTTTGAAACATATTTCTCTGTTGACTCATTTTACCTAATTTTCTGTGTTTATATTTATGTAATAGGTAGGTTGGTTACATTTTCCAAACTTGGAGAAATTGCCTATGTAGGAGCCATATTATGGGGCCCAGCAGCACACTCACCTCAGGTCACCGTATTTATCTAGGGGTGCCCCCTACATGGGCTGCATGGGCCCTTCTTTTGTGGTAGGGCTGACTTCTTCAGTGCACCAGAGGCCCAGTTGGCAGCCTGATTGGCTGCCAGGCCTTGACCTGTGTGGTGTCTGTCAGTCCACTGATAGATGGGGCTGGGTCCCAGGGAAGCTGGCTACATTACAGGTAGGTCACAGGACTGGTGTTGGCCCACTGGTGCGTGGGTAAATCCCCAGCACTAATAGACTAGAGGAAGTACTCTAAAATGATGATTACCAGCACTAGTGTCCTTGTGGTAGAACAACCCCCAAAATGTCTGCCACCAGTGTCTATGTCCCCAGAGTGAGTCCCAGTTGCCTCCTACCTCTCTGGAAGGCTCTCCAAGATCAGCAAGTGGTGTTTCTCAGAGACTTCTCAAATTACCAGGTCTGCATTGGGACTTGGACTGTGTGAGATTTTTGCACACCTTTTAAGAGTGAAGTCTTTTTCTCCTACAGTCCTCTGGCTCTCCCATACACAAACCCCTCTGGCCTTTAAAGTCAGATATTCTGGGGACTCATGCAGGACCTCTGGGCTGGGGAGCACAATGTGGGTCTCTGACTCCTGGCTCCTGGGAGGAATCTTTACAATTGTCATTATCCTCTCACTTGTGGATTACCTACCTAGGGGTGTAGGTCTTGACTATATCATGTCTCTGCTCTTCCTGTCATCTTGTTGTGGCTCCTTGTTTATATATTTAGTTTTGGAAAATCTTTTCATGTAGTTTTTAGGTCATTCTCCTTGTTAGTTGCTCTGTAAATAGTTGTAATTTTGGTAAGAGGTGAACTCAGGGTTTTCCTACTCCACCATCTTGGATACACCTCCTTTGGTTTCTTTATATAAATGGACTCCTAAGAAATTTAGTAAATTCTGAGGGTTAAAAAATTCTAAGAGTAACAATTGTATATATTCTGGTCAAACTACTCAAATAGACAGAAACAGTGGTCATTTATGTGACCTGGCAGGATATTAGAAACAATTGTCTCCCTAAAGAACCTGAATTTCCCGTCTTTCTCACCTGATGAAAAAATAGGCTTTAAGGATATTAATGTATCTTTAATGGCTTAGTATTGAAATTGGATGTAAATATGAATTATTTGTGGAAAAATTCAACATTTTCCTATTTTGTTGAAGAAAAAAAATGAGATCTCAAATAAATCAATTAAATGCTTCCTTTCCAGGAGTGCAACATTGATCCTTATAACCATGAACTCTTCATTTTAGAAAATCCTGTGACTAACCAAAACAGTAATAACAGGGTAAGTGTTTTAAATCTACATTTGAAGGAGGATCAGGGATCCCTGAGTATCTGGAGTAGAATTAAAGATTGGATGTATCCTTTGTATCATCTATAACAAATTAATTAAAATAAGTTTGCCTTAAAAACATAATTTGGATGGCCAGTTTAAAGTTTGTGTAAAAGGATTACTGAATTAAATTGAGAAAAGGGGGGTCTGTGAATGGATGTCAATCTGTCATGGGCATGAAGTCCTACCTGATTTCCTTGAATGGGTGTTCCAGAAGTAAATTTCAGGATCACCTATGGCTTGCCTTTATAATATAACCACTTCCAGACTCAAAAGAATCACTTCCTCCTTTAAATGTTTTTTATTCTAGTTTGTTGGCATCTGCTACTTTGACATTTCCTGTATAGCTATTTTTCTTTGGCATCTAACTTCCTAGGTAAGAATATTTGAAGCCCTGAGAGTCGTTAAAATGACTCCAGTTGGTGATAATTTCCTTTGTATTTCTCTTTCTGATGCAATACAAGCTTCTTAAGTAATAAGACTTGTGTCTTATTTTAATCCTCCACAGCTCTTAACATGATGTCATTTAGATGACAGGAAATCAATAAATAGTAGTTAAATCAATGAATTTATTAAGAGTGCAAGAAAGCATTTAGTGGCAAGTGGGTGAGAGAGGCCTGCTTCTACAATGGTGGAATGTGGATTATTGGTCTTATTAACACTTGAATGGTTGGACTGATTGCTAGCTATCAAAATTAGAAACTCTTCTTTGTCTCAGGCACTTTTCATAACTTATATAATTCACAGGAAACCAAAAAGTAACTTACCTATTTTACAGAGAAAGAAACTCAGTCACAGAATGATTAAGTAACTAGACCAAGATCACATGGCGAGCAAGTGTCAGTGAGAATTTCTATCCTGAACTTTTTCAATGACAATGCAGTTGTCTCTATCACATCACCTCTATGAAATTTCTGCCCAACAAGACCTAACTCAATTTCTCCATTGTGTCAGTATTACAAAAATAAAGAAATATACTCCAATTGGATTAATTTTAGGAAACTAATAAATGAACAGTTTACAAGGCACTTAAGAAATAGGGGTAGGGAAACCATAAACCATGCTTCTCCCCTCTGCCTTCTCCTCCACTGTCTGGAACAGTGACTAGCAGTTGAGTGTTGAGCAACAGTGAGGAAACTAGGGGAATAAATTCTGATCTCTTGCTGGTGCTTCCTGTTCATCAAATCCAAGAAGCTATAGAGCAAGGGAATCTATTTGGAGAGGTTGTATAAGTCAGTCTTCCAGTCTACAGAGCAGATAGAAGGAGAAAACAGAAACTTTCCAGCCAACTGATCACAAAATAAGTAAAAATTAGAATCATGCTTTCAGTAATTTGAAGTCTTTGGAGGCAGGGAAATCTATAAAACAAAAGTAAGTCTTGACTAACTTTAAAAAAAAAGGACTCTATAAAGTTATCAAAAGGTATTTGTTCACTTCTGAGTTCAGTTTAAGCCAGTTTTTTAACCTAATGACTGGCATCAAGGGCAAACTTATAATGCATTCAAGATATTAATTGGAAAACAGTTGTAACCAAGAATGAGGACATCGAATAATGGCAGCACATTTAGCACAGTGGGTAGCTCTGTTTTGTCATATCAAAATGGCTCTCAGCCTGGGAGTGGTGCATTTCAATTCCACTTTAACAGTCACGGCACCCTGGAGGAAGAGGTCGAAAATGGCAGTTAACATTTTAAATTTAGTTCTCTAGAGTCAGTAGATAAACTTTTTCTTTCAACTCCTTGATTCTCTGCTCTACTCAACATACAGGCTTTAAATGTTCTTACCAACCCAAACCTTAATTAATATTACTTTCTCAGCTGTGATATCAGATCTGTTTCCACTGACCTTAGAATGCCCCTTACTTTGCATCCTGGGAGTTCTTTTAATCTTCCCTATCTACAACCTGCACCCTGGGTGTTCAGCATGGGTCAAAGTGACTGGCATGGATTGGATACTGAATTGACAGACACACTTAATAAATGAATAAATAACTAAATAAATAAGCAAGCTGGAAATAACATGTCTCCCTCCAAGTGAAGCCAGGCAGAGAGCAGGAATGAAAGGAAAATAGGAGCCAGCTCTTTGATTTGAGAATGTATTGATGTACAGTTTAAAACCTATATTTTTTAAGTTGGCTTTTTTTTAAAGAAAATGTATTACTTACATTTTCCTAGTGTTACTGAAATATCTGAGGACAGTACAAATGCAAAAATGTGGGAAGAGAAGGTGAGGGAACTGGGCATACATGGGAACTGGGGGGGAGAGGGACAATGACTATTATTTTATAACAGTAGAATTCTCCATTTCTTATGCTCTCATCTGTGGTTCAGCCACACTCCAAGGTTCACAGGGATAAAAGGAATCCCTCTCATGTTTCTTGTTTATTCTCCAGCAGAGGCCATCACATATGGGATACTTCATGTAACTGACAAAAAGCAGTGGCCAACATCCTTTGCCATTCCAGCTAATAGTGGTATATACAACTAAACAGATATCTTTGAGACTATTTGAAAACCCTTGGAAAAGCAAGCAGTTAAGAAACTTTACTGACAAATACTCAAGTTTCCCCTGAATGTGATTTCTTTAAGGGTGCAAAGGAGAAAAACAGAAGTAAGGGTAAACCACTGAACAAAGGAATCAGCAGAGGGTAATTTACTATTAGAAGAAATTTAAAACAGTTTGCATGCTATTGTCCAACAATTGTTAAGACTTTTTTCTTATTATAGAAATTCCCAATCTATATAGAAACTAAGTGTTTAGATATGAAGGGAAAAATTAATTCCACTACAAGGTTTACCCTACCTGCTAAGCAATCTGAGTCAAGCACTGCCTCTGTATAGGTAATTATATTAAGCATTTTCAAATTGCCCTGTTGTTTCCAAGAATCATTTATAACTTCTTAAATTTTTAATAAAACATTATTTTAAAAATGTCTGCCATTTCCTATAGGCTACTATAGCTGTTTTAGCTTTCTACCTGTGCATTCTTTGCAAGAGAAAAGAGTTCTGGTTTGGTTTTTTCTTTGTTTGTATTGTCTGCTTTGTTTTGCTGTCCTCCTTGTGTATTCTATTTGGGATAAGCTGGCTTTGTATACAGTCTAACAGAACTGCTAGCTAACATTCTTATGAGATACCCAGGGAACATAGAATCTAGATCTGAATTGAAACATGTCAAGTTAGAATTAGCATGACACAGGGTTAGTCAGAGAATTGTGGGTGAGGCAAGGCTGGGACAATTAGTGTGTTTACTGTTGATCTTTCAGACCATTTCTTCCTTGGAATTCCACAGAGCTTTCTGATCCCTGATACACAACCTTCCCCTCTTTCTTCTCCCTGTCTCCCCCTAACCCCACTCCTGACCTCTATCCCCACATATTATAGGGCTGGGCTGGCTTTTCCTGCAGCTCTAGATATGTCATAGGCATCCCTATGTTGAACATGGAAGAAAACCACACTATCCTCTTCTATTGAATTCTGTCAGATAATACACCACATAGACTATGTATTAGAGGTCGGTGCCCTCTGATAATCTTTAACTCCTTGAGTTACACAAATATATAACTGAACAGGTTATCCATCAGGCTGAACTGAAATTAGGAGACTCCAGCCTGTCCTTGAACCTGGCTCACATTCTAAGGATTTTCCCAATTTGGGCCCTGTTTGCTTAAATGCAAAGCCTAGTGAACAAGAGTATCTATATTAATTATCCACAAATTCTTCCCTCATTCTAACCCTCATTCTTATTTCCATAAAGAGTTTCAAAAAAGGAAGCTTAAAGTAGAAGATGAATGTATTTCCTAACTCATTTATTACTTATTGTTTATAACATACATGTAGAGGATTCTGTCTTATGGGCCTACTATCTGGATTGTAGTAGATCATATGTCTGATTTCCTCTAGGTTTCTATTGATATTTTCCAGGTTGGATAATCTAAATTTACTGATTATTTGTAAGTATTCAAAGTCAGATATAGGACCTCCAGATATTTTCCAAAGGATCTATGCCTTCTTGGAGGAAACAAGAGAATAGAGGGAAAATCCAAATTCCTGGGCTTGAAAGTCCTGCTGACAGGTCCATGGAGACATAGAAAATCTCCTTATCCTCCTTTCTTACAACAAAATCTTTGACTCAGAGAAACAGAAACACTATTTCCTAAGATATATCCAAAGATCTATTATCATTATTGATTTCTAGTGGTGTCTAGAGTGCAATTGTGGTTTTAGACAAAGACTTCTTAGAAAATTGGTGAAGAAATGTAAATATTGTATTTTCTTCTGGTCTCATTTCAGTGTTATTCCTTTTATTCTATGAGGTGTTCTCCTCTGATTCTTCATGATCCATATATCTTTCCACTGGATCTTGTAGCAAAACCTATTTTTTAAAAAGTCCTTTTATTATTCATGTACACTCTGGTATTAATTTGATCGTTTTATTATACTTATTCATCAGTTATTTAATGTTTTCATACTAGAAACTTTAAAAGATTCAAGAAATATGAAAATTAATGTAGTATATGAGACATTGGTGGATTACCAAAAATTGGGAAGATTCTTGAATATTTGAAACCACATGCCACACACTTTACTATCTATATAAATATGACTTGACTACCATCTTGTTTTCATTAGGATAACTTTACTAATCCAGGAGACCCTTTCCAAAAAGATTGAAGTATCAAATAACTTTATTGTTTATTCCCAATCTTTGGAAAGATCCATCAACTTTTCAATAGAAAGTATCAGTTGAAAATTTATAGCCTTTTAACACTTTGCCTCAAATGTCCTCCAATCTTAATCAATTATATCATGATCCTAATAAGTTTTCAGCACTTAAACCAGACTTCAAAGTCTCAATAAATATAGCAACTTTGTTTTTTTTCCCTTTTTGAGGTAGTAGTCATCCTTACCTTGGAAAGAAATAAACTAAGCTTTCTCTTAACAATGAGTTGTTTTGGTGATATATGGAAAGGGAGTACTTGATGGATTACATGAGTTCCTATTCTGGGTACGTGTGCTATTGAAGAGTTCAGGAACCCATTACTTTCCATTGCTTAGAGTGACCTAGATTCTTGGAAACTTACCCTTTCATTTTCATTAAATACTCTGGGATTTTCTGCTGGATCCATTTTGGTAAAGGAGTGTCTGACTCTCTTGCTTATGTTTCAAGTCTAATGATCATATAACCATGTGTTAGATTTTTATCCCCTCAAGCTATTGATATTGATCACAAATGGACAAAAATACCAGCTTCTCACATGTCATAATGATTTTGTTTGTGAAAAGAGAAACAAATTAATCCTGATCCAGCCTTTCAGTCAAATGTGTGTAAAGAGATCATAGACTACAAGAAGCTCTCTATTCCCCTATTTAAACATCATCCACCCCTCCCCCTGGCTGTAGGAGTAAAAAGACGACTATGCCTGTCACAGTTAGATTTGAATTCCCTAATGCTAATGATTATTGTCCTAAAAAAGGAACATAGTAATGTCAACTGCTGTCATCTACAAATTGATGTGAATCAGTTTGTTAGGGATTTGCCATGTGACAGGAACAGTAGACTAGACGTTGAAAAAAAGAGTCAGAATAAACAGTCAAGGGATAGGAGGAGGAATAATCTGAAGCCTAAGAGCTGAGGAGAGTGAGAGCCACGAATGAATTTGATTCAGAGATGGGAAAGACTGACGTGGTTTTGTGTATACTAGCACCTTCACAATTTTATCAAGGTGACTGTGTAAACCTTTCTGATATCGTCAGTGTTTTGTCCATTTATGGTAAATTTGATTTTGGGAAATAATTTTAAAAATTACTATTTTGGAGTTAGATGAAGGGCTCCAATAGATGATGTAATTTTGGATCCCAAAATGGGGATAGAGGGTACTAATCAGATTATTTTTATAACTGTTGTTCTTATTATTTATTGCTTCTTAACTTTCTTTGAAGGAAAGTACCACAGTCATAAGTTTAAACCTCCAAAGATGACTACTATGAAGGGTACACTTTATTTTAGAATATGAAGTTTTCTTCACTAATTTAAAATTAACTTGAATTCTGTAGCTAAATTCCATACAAAAATGAAATTCATTCAGTTGGGGCTTCTCTTTAAATCAAACTTATCCCTATCTAATAGGAGGATTTCATGATAGATGGATTCATATTTTTTATTTAGAAAATTGTATTCTCTCAGTGATATTATTAATGCTTAAACCAGATTTCTAGCTGTTTTGATTATTTATTCATTTTTTATATATGGTTTGGGGACATTATCTGGAATTTAGTGGGCTTCTTGCTGGAATACTTCTTCCAAGAAGTTTTCACAGAGAAACTCAATTTATCTGAAGCCTGTAAAACCTGAGATTTTGCACAACTGAGGTCATGTATAAAGCTTTGAAGAGCTTAAAATACCTTTATTGCACCTTCAAATTTAAATAAAAGTTTAACCAAATAGATAAAATAATCTTCTACATAGAAACTACTCTTTTTCTCTTAATATTTTGAATATGTTACTCCATATTATTCTTGGTTTTTGTGTTGCTAGTTAGAAGATTATCATCAAAATGACACTTGTTCGTTATAGATTACTCATTTTTTCCAGAAACCTTAATTCTGTTTATATTTGATATTATTAAATTTCAATCAAATATTTCTAAGTTAGTGTTTTCTTTTCTTATAGCTCCTGTTTGATAATGTTGAACACTTTTAGTCTAGATTTTTAAAAATATTTAATTCTTAAAAATTATTAGTAATATTTTCTTCAAATATTTTTCCTTTAATCAAATGAATTTTGCCCTTTCTGTGAAATATATTTTGCAAATATTGACATTCCCATTTCTATCGCCTATATTATTTTTCTTTTTAATTTTCAGTTTTTATGCCTTCTTCATATCTTGAAGTGTTTCTTTAGCCAATGTTTAAATTTATTAATTTATTCTCTAGCTTTACACATTCTACTACTCAATTAAACTAAATTATTTATTTTCACACACATTTTTCATGCCAAATATTGCCTTGATCTCATTAAGAATGTTTGTTATGTTAACTTAAAATGGTTGTTAATTCTTCCTTTGGTATAAGATGTTCCAGTGCATGATTTTTTAAATTTTATAACAGTGATGATACTTATGCATCTATTTTGCTCATTGGTTGCTTTTCTGTTAGCTCATACTCTTCTGCAATATCTGGAACTTTGCAAATATGCATGAGGAAAGGTACATCCAGGGTACATCTTTTTTTTGGGGGGGTGGGTATAGTTGCTTTACAATGTTGTGTTAGTTTCTGCTGCACAACGATGTGAATCAGCTATATGTATACATCTATCCCTTTCCTCTTGGACCTCCCTCTTACCCCACCCCACATCCCACCCATCTACATCACCACAGAGCACTGAGCTAAGCTCCCTGCACTATAGAGCAGGTTCCCACTAACTATCTGTTTCACACATGGTAGTGTATATATGCCAATAACAATCTCCCAATTCATCCTACCCCTTTCCCCCCACAGTGTCCACACATTTGTTCTCCACATCTGCCTCTCTATTTCTGCCCTGCAAATAGGTTCATTTGTACCATTTTATCTTGAAATTCCTTAGTTGGCTTAGGGAAGGTAGGAATGAAGCGTATTGTGCCTCACAGTGAAGATCTTCCGGTGTTACAATCTGAGCTCAACTAAATCTCATTTGTATATGTTCTCCCACAGGTGACTGCCTTTCAGAGAACTCTTGTTACCCTCTGCTTCAGGGGCTAAGATTTTCCAAGTGTGGCTTCTTCTTTACAGTTACCCATTGCTTAGGAATATGTGGGTAGGGGTAGGTATACTCAGGGGTTTGTGGATTTTCTTGCATATGTTGTATGCTTGTAGTCCCAGATGGAGGCTACTTCTCCACCAACATTACACACACAATGCCTGTCTGACACTGAGAGGTGCTGCCTCTCTCTGCTTCATAATGACTCAAGAGCGGGCATTGGAACTCCCAGGCAATGTGGAAGAAAGTAAAACACAAAACTATGTTTCCCCCTAACATGTCCCCACTGTGACATGTCTTCATTCATTTTAGGCTGCTGTGCTCCTGAAACCAGGATGTAGCAATCTACTTTTTTCAGGGGATTCTATAATTTTATTTCCATAAAATAAGCTATGTCTACAAGAGCAAGGTAGAATATTGACCCAATAACTTAGTAAGCTGGTGGGAAATGGGAAAATATTGCATAATTTCCAATATTGTGTTTTTCTATTCTCTAGATATCATTCCAGCTTACACTGACCTTTCTGACAGACCACAGATCAATCATGAGTGCTTATCAGGTTGAGAGCCATATGCTTTCTTTGTCTAATAGCTTTCAATGTACTCAGATATCCAAGAAACACATTGCTAATGGTTAAATGGCATATAAATAACCACAAGGCTGAGCTCAGTGGAACCCTTACAGAAGGAGGTAGGGGTAATTTCTGTGAACTGGGGTAATAAAGAAAAGCATAAAAATGTAAAAATAATATTTACATATGTAATATACATAACAATATAGTTTTAATCTTTATGAGAACCCATTGACATGGGTACAAATATTCCATGTTTATAGATGATAAACTGAGTTCCAGAAAGCATAACATAATTTGTTGAGATCACACAGGTACCAAGTGCCAGAGCTGGGGTTCAGACAACTTTCTGACTCCAAAACTATTGCTCTTTTGAGCCTGCCATAGTCCCTATTATAAAGGAAATTAATCTTAACAGTGTGTATACATGATTCAGTAAAACTGACATCTACAAACATAAACACAGTCACTTTGTGTTATGTCAAATCGAATAGACACATACATTGAAAGGAGAAGACCCCCACTACCACAATGATGACCACTATCTCTTGTATGTGCTGATTGATGGCCCCTCCACATTAAAGTATAGATGATCAGGTCTGTCCGACGTAGTAATATAGAACAGGGCAGTAGTTTTCCTTCCCAAAGAATGAAAGTTACTCTAACTCCAAATACATAGAGCATTTCAAAAGTGAATTTACAAAGATCAAAATGTTTTAGATAAAATAATAGACTCAGGTAGGGAAATGCAGCTCTGAAATTTATTTTCAGTACTGTCAGTATTTCAGTATTACAAAGTTTCATGAGCAATGTTAACAGGAATGTCAGAAGTTTAGTCTGCTTGTCTGGTTGTAGCAAGCATCCTCCTGTGGATGTGGTATGAGAAAGCCTGAATTTCTAGCAGAAGAACTCATAATGGAGCATACAGTTATGTCTTCACAGGAAAAGTAATGTATGGTGCAAAAGATAACCAAGAAGAGAACAATACGATCTGCATGCATTCCTGGGGTTATAGCCAATCAAGTGGGGTATTAAAATCTGAGCACACTTAATTAAATGTCTCATTTTGAGTAGTGTGATGAATAAGGGTCATGAAATGGTTGGTGTTGAGAACTGAAAGTCAAATGCCCTAGATTCTATTCCAAACACCATCTTCAGTTTGTAGCTGGGATTGAAAAGGCAGGAATTCAAGCTTCTGCTTAGTCAGAAACCTGCCTTGTGGTCTACAACATAAACTCCAGGTTACTACTCTATCTTGTCAAATTCCACATGCAACTGGGAAAACATAACTTAGCCATTTGGTTATGAAGAGCAAAAGAGAAACAGAATCATTCAATTCATCAAGAAATGTAGAATGCCCTGATTCTATCTTTTAAAATTTTATCTACTTGTAATAAGAGTTTTCTAAATATATGCCTCCCTTCAAAAGGCAAATTACACATTTTTAAAGTTTGTTTCTTATGGGAATGCAAAATCACTCTTGATAACTGTAGTTTTTGTCTGTAAAGAATTGTGGGAAATGTAGGAATTCACCCTTCATAGGGTCATTGGTATTGCTCTTTTTAATAATTCTGCAAATGGAACTAGTTTATTTTGAATATTTGTTTTCATTCTAATGTAAGGTCTTCCAAAAGGCTAAGTAAACACACGATCTTCCCTCAGTTTCATCTAGGTGTTAGAAAAAACTCATTTATTAAGCCTGCAAGATTCATTATTAAAAGTTTGATATTTGATACAATTTGTGCTGGACTCTCAGTATTTTTACTTTGTATATAACCTGATTCCTATATTCTTCAAGAGTTCCCACAAAAGTTAGAAGTTAACATATTCACATGAACAGATCCTTAAAACTATAAAAATCTAGGAAAAGTATCACATAAGTAAGGCATTCAGAAATCAGGCATGGAGTCAAAACTATGTAATCAAAAATTACTCAGTACTCACTTTAGGCAGGACAATGAGGGAGCTGCTCTGGATGATATAAAGGAATTTATAAGTGCAAATCTAGGTTTTCCCTGTTTCTCACTGCCACAAGTGCACTTTCTTAGCTATTATGTAAATATTAAATTGTTCTAAGTGCTTTTAGAAATAAAATGTTTACTTCTATAAAGGCAAAGAATAACCCCTTCCTCTTGTAAAGCACCTGGCAATTTTCAAACCACTTTTATATTCATGATCTCACTTCATATTCACAACAGACCTACAAAATAAGTAAGGCAGGGATATATATGTATACATACATATATTTTACACCTTAGAAAGTGAGGTGTAAAGACATTGCTACTTTCTCAAAGACACAGCTAATAAGTGTTGGAAAGAGATTAGAACAAAAGTATTCGAAATTCTAACATGGTGTTCTTTTTACAACAATATACAAAGGAGGCAGTGTTATTTGACAGAAAGTAAGAGAGGACAGGATATGAAAGAAGAAGAGAGAAGTTTTAGAGGCACTTATCAGACAAAAGTAATGATCAGCCTCCCCTGTCTCTAAATATTCTTCATGCTATCCTACCCATTTTTATTGCTATATTATTTTTGTTCCAGAGCTAGTCATGTCCTATCACATTTATAAATTTTTTTAGCTTATTTCAAATTCCACTTAGGACCCTCTGAACTTAATTAACATTTTTAACTTTAATGGAAATAGTAATCCCTGCTCATTGGTCATTTGCATGCATATTCTTTCAAGTTGTTATTTATAGTTTCATATCTCCATGATTAGATGATAATCTTCTTGCCAGCAAGTAGCAGAAAAATAAACCATTCTGTTCCTTCAAAATTCTTAGAGATAGGGCTTCCCTGGTGGCACAGTGGTTGAGAATCTGCCTGCCAATGCAGGGGACACAGGTTCGAGCGCTGGTCTGGGATGATCCCACGTGCCGCGGCGCAACTGGGCCCGTGAGCCACAACTACTGAGCCTGCGCGTCTGGAGCTTGTGCTCCGCAACAAGAGAGTCTGCGACAGTGAGAGGCCCGCACACCGCGATGAAGAGGGGCCCCCACTCGCTTCAACTAGAGAAAGCCCTCGCACAGAAACGAAGACCCAACACAGCCAAAAATAAATAAATTAAAATAAATAAATTAAAAAAAAAAAAAAAGAAAAATGCCTCCATTTGGAGAACACACTTATAAAAAAAAAAAAAAATTCTTAGAGATATACAGAAGGGAAAGTACCCCTTTAAAAGAGATCTCACCAAAGCAGAATACTTGAATTTATCCTGAGCTGTTGTCTCTGTTTCCTAGTTACATTTACTTTGCTACTACATCAGTGTAGAGCTACACTGTCAAATTCAGTAGCCACTAATAGTTTGCAGCTATTTAAACAAAATTTTAAAATATTTATTGAAACATAATTGACATATCTTGTGCATAATTAAAATGTACAATTTGATAACTTTTGACATATGTGTACACCTGTAAAACCATGGCCATAACCAGGATAGTGAACATATCCATTCCCCACCAAAGTCTCTTCACACCCTTTGTAAGCCATCCCCCATGCAACTTTCCAAGGCTCTGGTGTAGTGTGTCTACTCTATCTACATCCTTAACAAGGTGTCTGATTCTGGCCTATGGGGATCCCTCAAACTTCCATTCTGCCAACTGTTCTTCCTGGGTACCCTGAGAGTTAGAAGACCAGGCCATCGCCTATGTGTGTGAGAATCAAGCCTGCTGAAATGTCTATTAATGAACCCTGCAAATTGAAAACAAACAAAACAAAACAAAACAAAACAAAACAAAACAAAACTGCTAATCAGTGAGTGTCTTCTCCCCTTGGGCTGGGTCAGAAGATGGAGCTTCCCAACCCACCAAAGAATCAGGCCCTGCAGGGCCTGAACTTGCAACCATCCTTGGGCAGCCTATCACCAGGTAACCTCTAACATCCTCATTGCCTCTTCATGGGCACACACTCTCCCTGGAATAAACTTAATGGTGTCCAGTGGTAAAGAATAAAATAAAACAACAACAACGCATTGATCTACTTTCTGGCATTATAGATTAGGTTGCATTTTCTAGACTTTTATGTTAAGGGAATCATATAGTATGCATTCATTTGGGGGGGGGGGATCTGTCTTCTTTCAGTAGGCATAATTATTTTGAGGTTCTTCCACACATTTTTGCATGTATCAATAGTCATTTGTTGTTGTTGCTGAGTTGTATTCTATTATATGGATGCATTACAATTACTTTAATCTCCTCTTGGTGGACTATTGAGTTGTGTCCAGTTTTTGAGTATTACAAGTAACACTGCTATGAACGTTCCTGCATAGATCTTTGTATGGCCATTTGCTTTCTTTTTCTTCTAGTTTTAAAAAAAATTATTTGGAGTATAGTTGACACAATGTCGTGTTAGTTTCAAGTGTACAGCATAGTGATTCAGTTATACATATACATACATTCATTCTTTTTCAGATTCTTTTCCCATATGGCTATTACAGAATATTGAGTAGAGTTCCCTGTGGTATACAGCAGGTACTTGTTCGTTATCTATTTTATATATAGTAGTGTGTGTATGTTAATCCCAAGCTCCTAATTTATCACTTCCCTCTACATTTCCCCTTTGGTAACCATAAGTTTGTTTTCAAAATCTTTGAGCCTGTTTCTGTTTTGTAAATAAGTTCATTTATATTATTTTTTAAAATTAGATTCCACATATGAGTGATATCACATGATATCTGTCTTTCTCTTTCTCACTTACTTCACACTGCATGGTAATCTCTATATCCATCCATGTTGCAGCAAATGACATTATTTCATTCTTTTTTATGGCTGAGTAATATTCCATTGTATATATATACCACACCTTTTTTGTCCATTCCTCTGTGGATGGACATTTAGGTTGCTTCCATGTCTTGGCTGTTGTAAATAATGCTGCTATGAACATTGGGGTGCATGTATCTTTTTGAATTATGGTTTTCTCCAGATATAAGCCCAGGAGTGGGAATATATGGTATTCTGGATCATATGGTAGTTCAATTTTTAGTTTTTTAAGAAACCTCCATACTGTTCTTCATAATGGTTGTACCAATTTACATTCCCACCACCAGTGTAGGAAGGTTCCCTTTTCTCCACACCCTCTCCAGCATTTATTGTTTGTAGACATTTTGATGATGGCCATTCTGACCAGTGTAAGGTGATACATCATTGTAGTTTTCATTCACATTTCTCTAATAATTAGTGATGTTGAGCATCTTTTCATGAGCCTATTGGCCATCTGTATGTCTTCTTTGGATAAATGTCTATTGCCCATTTTTTTGATTGGGTTGTTTGTTTTCTTGACATAGAGCTGTGTGAACTGTTTGTATATTTTGGAGATTGATCCCCTGTTGGCTTCTTCATTGGCAAATAGTTTCTCCCATTCTGTGGGTTGTTTTTCATTTTGTTGATGGTCTCCTTTTCCATGCAAAAGCTTTTAAGTTTAATTAGGTCCCATTTGTTTATTTTTGTTTTTATTTTCATTACTCTAAGAGGTGGATCCAAAAAGATCTTGCTGCGATTTATGTCAAAGTGTTCTGCCTATGTTTTGCTCTAAGAGTTTTATACTGTCTGAGCTTACATTTAGGTCTTTAAACCATTTTGAGTTTATTTTTGTGTATGGTGTTAGAGAATGTTCTAATTTCATTTTTTTATATGTAGCTGTCTAGTTTTCCCAACACCTCTTATTGAAGAGACTGTCTTTTTTCCATTGTATATTCTTGTCTCCTTTGTCATAGATTGATTGACCATAGGTACATGGGTTTATTTCTGGGCTTTCTATACTATTTCATTGATCTATATTTCCATTTTTGCTCCAGTACCATACTGTTGTGATTACTGTAGTTTTGTAGTATAGTATAAAGTCAGGTAGCCTCATTCAGTCAGCTTCGTTTTTCTTTCTAGGATTGCTTTGACTATTCAGGGTCCTTTGTGTTTCCATAAAAATTTTAACATTTCTTGTTCTAGTTCTGTGAAAAATGCTATTGGTGATTTGATAAGGATTGCATCGAATCTGTAGATTGCATCAGGTAGTATAGTCATTTGGACAATGTTGATTCTTCCAGTCCAAGAACATTCCATCTGTTTGTGTCATCTTCAAATTCTTTCAAATTCTTTCATCAGTGTCTTATAGTTTTCAGAGTACAGGTCTTTTGCCTCCTTAGGTAGGTTTATCCCTAGGTTTTTTATTATTTTGATGCAATCGTAAATGGGATTGTTTCCTTAATTTATCTTTCTGATCTCTCATTGTTAGTATAGGACATGCAAGTGATTTCTGTGTATTAATTTTGTATCCTGTAAATTTACTGAATTTATTGACAAGTTCTAGTAGTTTTCTGGTAACATCTTTAGGATTTACGATGTATAGTATCATGTTGTCTAAAAACAATGACAGTTTTACAACTTCTTTTCCAATTTAGATTCCTTTTATTTCTTTTTCATTTCTGATTGCTGTGACTAAGACTTCCAAAGCTATGTTGAATAAAAGTGGTGAGAGTGAACATCCTTGTCTTATTCCTGATCTTAGAGGGAATGTTTTCAGCTTTTCATCCTTAAGAATGATGTTAGCTGTGGGTTTGTCATATATGGCCTTTATTATGTTGAGGTAAGTTGCTTCTATGCCCACTTTATGGAGAGCTTTTATCATAAATAGTTGTTGAATTTTGTCAAAAGCTTTTCCTGCATCTATTGAGATGATTGTGTGGTTTTTATTCTTCAGTTTGTTTTTGTGGTGTATCACACTGATTGATTAGTGGATATTGAAGAATCCTTGCATCCTGGGGATAAATCACACTTGATCATGGTGTATGATCTTTTTAATGAATTGTTGCATTCAGTTTGCTAGTATTGTGTTGAGTATTTTTGTATCTATATTCATCAGTGATATTGGCCTGTAATATTCTTTTTGTGTAGTATCTTTTTCTGGTTTTGGTATCAGGGTGATGGTGGCCTCATAGGATGAATTTGGAAGTATTCCTTTCTCTGCAAGTTTTGGGAACAGTTTTAGAAAGATTGGTGTTAACTCTTCTCTAAATGTTTGATAGAATTCGCCTGTGAAGCCATCTTGTCCTGGACTTTGGCTCATTGGAAATTTTTAAATCACTGTTTCAATTTTAGTACTTGTGATTGGTCTGTTCACATTTTCTCTTTCTTCCTGGTTCAGTCTTTGAAGGTTGTACCTTTCTAGGAGTGTGTCCATTTCTCCTAGATTGTCCTTTTTATTGTCATAGTTTTTTGTAGTAATCTCATGATCATCTGCATTTCTGTGCCATCCATTATACCTTCTCCTTTTTTATTTCTAATTTTATTGACTTGAGCCCTCTCCCCTTTTTTATTGATGAGTCTGGCTAAAGTTTTATCAATTTTGTTTATCTTTTCAAAGAACCACCTATTAGTTTCATTTATCTTTTCTATTGTTTTCTTTGTCTCTATTTCATTTATTTCTGCTCTGATCTTTATGATTTTGTTCCTTCTACTAACTTTGGGTTTTGTTTTTTCCTCTTTCTCGAGTTGTTTTAGGTGTTATGTTAGGTTGTTTATTTGAGATTTTTCTTGTTTTCTGAGGTAAGATTGTATTGCTACAAACTTCCTTTTTAGAACTGCTAGGCTGCATCCCATAGGTTTTGAATCATTGTGTTTTTGTCATTTGTTTCTAGGAATTTTTTTATTTCCACTTTGATTTCTTCATTGATCCATTGGTTTTTTAGTAACATATTGTTTAGATTCAATTTGTTTTTGTTTTTTACAGTTTTTTTCCTGTAATTGATTTCTAATATTATAACATTGTGGTTGGAAAAGGTGATTTATATGATTCACTTTTTTCTATTTACAAAGGCTTGACTTGTGGCTCACGATGTGATCTATCCTGGAGAATGTTCCATGTGCACTTGAGAAAAAAAGTGTATTCTGCTGTTTTCAGATGGAAAGTTCCGTAAATATTGATTAAGTCCATCTGGTCTACTGTTTCATTTAAAGCTTGTGTTTCCTTATTTATTTTCACTCTGGTTAACCTGTCCATTGATGAAAGTGGGCTGTTAAAATCCCCCATTATTATTGTGTTACCGTCAGTCTCTCCTTTTATGACTGTTAACCTTATATATTGAGTTGCTCCTTTGTTGGGTGCATGTATATTTACAATTGTTATATCTTCTCGTATTGTTCCCTTAATCACTATGTAGTTTTCTTCTTTGTCTTTTTTAACAGTCTTTATTTTAAAGTTTATTTTTTCTGATATGAGTATTGCTACTCCAGCTTTCTTTTGATTTCATTTTGCATGGAATATCTTTTTCCATCCCCTCACTTTCAGTCTGTATGCATCCCTACATCTGAAGTGAGTCTCTTGTAGACAGCATATATATGGGTCTTGTTTCTGTATCCATTCAGCCAGTCTATATCTTTTGGTTGGATCATTTAATCCATTTACATTTAAGTTAATTATTGATATGTGTGTTCCTATTGTCATTTTGTTAATTGTTTTGGATTTGTTTTTGTAGGTCTTTTTTCTTCCCTTACTCTTTTGTTCACTTCTCTTGTGATTTGATGACTATCTTTAGTGTTGTGCTTGGTTTGCTTTTTTGTGTGTTTTTATCTACTGTAGATTTTTGGCTTGTGGTTCCCATGAGGTTTTGTTACAGCAGTCCATATATATATATATATGGACTTGTTTGTATATATGTATATATATATACAAAGAAGACTGTTTTAAGTTGCTAATCTCATAATTTCCAATATCCTGCATTTGTATTCCTCTTCTCACGATTGTTGGTTTTGATATATTTGTGTGTGGATGATTTCCTACCTTTACTGTATCTTTGCCTTTACTGGTGAGCTTTCCCATTTGTAACTTTCTTCTTTCTAATTGTGGCCTCCTTTTCTTTTCCACCTAGAGAAGTTCCTTTAGTATTGGGTTGACCAAAAGGTTCATTCAGCTTTTTTCCATAAGGTGGCTCTAGTAGTGCTAAGTTTTCTTTAACTTCATTCAAAACAATTTTTTTAGATTGTATTGTGACAGCTATCATATCAGCTTACATTAAAAAAAAAAAAAAACCTTACCAATATTGGTGAATTTTTGTGTAGCCATTTTAATATTGAAGAAGGAAGACAAAAAGCAACATTTTTGGCATATTATGCTTTATTGTTTCAAGAAAGGTAAAAATGCAACTGAAACACACAAAAAAAGATTTGTGCAGTGTATGGAGAAGGTGCCGTGACTGATCAAATGTGTCAAAAGTGGTTTGCAAAGTTCTGTGCTGGAGATTTCTTGCTGGATGATGTGCCACAGTTGGCTAGATCAGTTGAAGTTGATGGCAATCAAATTGAGACATTAATTGAGAACAATCAACATTATACCACATGTGAGATTGCTGACATATTCAAAATATCCAAATCAAGTGTTGAAAATCATTTGCACCAGCTTGGTTATGTTAATCGCTTTGATTTTTGGGTTCCACGTAATTTAAATGAAAGAAAGCTTCTTGACCGCATTTCCACATGTGATTCTCTATTTAAACATAATGAAAACGTTTCGTTTTTTTAAAAAATTGTGGTGGGTGATGAAAAGTGGATACTGTACAATAATGTAGGAGGGAACAGATCATGTGGAAAGTGAAATGAACCACCACCAACCATACCACAGGCCAGTCTTCAACCAAAGAAGGTGTTGCTGTGTGTATGGTGGGATTGGAAGGGAGTCCTCTATTATGAGTCCCTTCCGCAAAACCAAACAATTAATTCCAACAAGTACTGCTCCCAGCTAGACCAACTGAAAGCAGCATTCGGTGAAAAGTGTCTGGAATTAGTCAACAGAAAATGCATAATCTTCCATAAGGATAATGCAAGACTGCATGTTTCTTTGATGGCCAGGCAAAAACTGTTACAGCTTGGCAGGGAATTTCTGATTCATCCACCGTATTCACCAGACATTGCACCTTTGGTTTTCCATTTATTTTGGTCTTTACAAAATTCTCTCTATGGAAAAAATTTCAATTCCCTGGAAGACTGTAAAAGGTACCTGGAAGAGTCCTTTGCTCAAAAAGATAAAAAATTTTGAGAAGATGGAATTATGAAGTTGAAAAATGAAAAACGGCAGAAGGTAGTGGAACAAAACGGTGGGTATGTTGTTCAATAAAGTTCTTGGTTAAAATGAAAAATATGTCTTTTATTTTTACTTAAATACAGAAGGAATTTTTTGGCTAACCCAACGTTTGTTGTAAAGCTGGTTTGGTGGTGCTGATTTCTCTTAGTTTTTCTTGTCTGTAAAGCTTTTGATTTCTCTGTCAAATCTGAACAAGGGCCTTGCTGGGTAGAGTATTCTTGGTTGTAGATTTTTCCCTTTTGTCACTTTAAATATATTGTTCCACTCCTTTCTGGCCTGCAGACTTTCTACTGAAAAGTCAACTGATGACCTTATTGCCTGGGGCCTCTGCCACCAGCATCCTTGCCCCCACCCCAGTGAGACATTGTCAACCCCTGCTTCCCCAAGAGACCCTCCAAGACCTGCAGGTAGGTATAACCCAGGCTCCTATGGAGTTACTGCTTTGTGTGGGGTCCCATTGTACATGAAACCTTGTGTGCACCCTCCAAAAGTGAAAGCTCTGTTCTCCCCAGCCCTGTGGAGCTCCTGCTCTCAAGCCCTGCTGGCTTTCAAAGCCAACTGTTCTGGGGGGATTCCTCCTCCCAATGCCAGACCCTCAGTCTGGGGAGCCTGACATGAGGCTTAGAACCATTACTCTTGTGGGAGAACCTCTGCAATATAATTATTTTCCAGTTCGTGGGTCACACACGCAGCAGATATTGGGTTTGATTATGTCATAAAAGTGCCCCTCCTAAAATTCCATTGTGACTTCTTTTTTGTCTTTATATGTTAAAGATCTTTTTTGGTAGATTCCCATCTTTTTTGTCAATGGTTGTTCGGCAGTTAGTTGTGATTTTGTTGTTTCCATGTGAGGAGGTGATCTCAAGTCCTTCTAGTCCATCATCTTGTCCAGAATTGAGGGGCCGCTTTTAGTTTGGATGTTTGCTGCCTCTTTCCTCAATGTGTGCTGGCTGCTATTCCCTTGATATGGGGTGTGTAGGTGTAGCAGTCCTTGGGCACTTCCAGGACAGCAGGTGCTGTGTTTGGCCATTTGTTTTCATTTCTCTTGGAAGAGTATCAAAAGTGGAATGACTGGATTATATGGCAGTTATATGTTTAACATTTTAATAAACTCCAATATTTTCCCATTAGCATGATTCTGGCTTTGAGGATAAGATGGATATATTAAGACAGCATTCATCTTTTGCTATGTTATTGAAAAATTTTATAAGAATTTTTGGTGTCAAATGCTTTTCCAGCATCTGTGCAGATGCTCACATAATTTTTCTCCTTAGACTATTGGTAAAATAAATTATATTAATAGGCTTATCAATATTGAATTATCATTATATTCTTAGAATAAACACTCCTTCATCATCATTTTTTCATGTTTTTTTGGATTCTGTTTTTCTATGTTGTCCTTAATATTTTTGCACAAATACATAAGTAAGGTTGGTGTGTGGAATTTTTGCAGTTGTACAGTTTCAATATTAATATTTTTTTTAAAGTTCTGAGAATTAACATATGGTAATTGTCAAATCCCAGGGTATCTTTTTTTTTTTTTAATGCTATTCTTGTCTGCTTACATTCTTTTTATTTATGTATGTATGTATGTATGTATGGCTGTGTTGGGTCTTCGTTTCTGTGCGAGGGCTTTCTCTAGGTGTGGCAAACGGGGTCCACTCTTCATGGCGGTGCGGGGGCCACTCTTCATCGCGGTGCATGGGCCTCTCACTATCGCGGCCTCTCGTTGCCGAGCACAGGCTCCATATGCGCAGGCTCAATAATTGTGGCTCACGGGCCCAGGTGCTCCGCAGCATGTGGGATCTTCCCAGACCAGGGCTCGAACCCGTGTCCCCTGCATTGGCAGGCAGATTCTCAACCACTGCGCCACCAGGGAAGCGCCCTCAACATTAATATTAAACTATTTTCATGAAAAGAAATTGATATATTTGCTTTTTTCCCTACTTTCTGGAACATTTTACATAACATTAATTTACCCATTCTTTCTTTCTTTCTTTCTTTATCTATTTATTTATTTATTTATTTATTTTAACATCTTTATTGGAGTATAATTGCTTTACAATGGTGTGTTAGTTTCTGCTTTATAACAAAGTGAATCAGTTATACATATACATATGTTCCCATGTCTCTTCCCTCTTGCATCTCCCTTCCTCCGACACTCCCTATCCCACCCCTCTAGGTGGTCACAAAGCAACGAGCTGATCTCCCTGTGCTATGTGGCTGCTTCCCACTAGCTATCTATTTTATATTTGGTAGTGTATATATGTCCATGACACTCTCTCACCCTGTCACATCTCACCCCACCCCCTCCCCATATCCTCAAGTCTATTCTCTAGTAGGTCTGTGTCTTTATTCCCGTTTTGCCACTAGGTTCTTCATGACCTTTTTTTTTTTTTTCCTTAGATTCCATATATATGTGTTAGCATACTGTATTTGTTTTTCTCTTTCTGACTTACTTCACTCTGTATGACAGACTCTAACTCCATCCACCTCATTACAAATACCTCCATTTCATTTCTTTTTATGGCTGAGTAATATTCCATTGTATATATGTGCCACATCTTCTTTATCTATTCATCCGATGATGGACACTTAGGTTGCTTCCATGTCCTGGCTATTGTAAATAGAGCTGCAATGAACATTTTGGTACATGACGCTTTTTGAATTATGGTTTTCTCAGGGTATATGCCCAGTAGTGGGATTGCTGGGTCATATGGTAGTTCTATTTTTAGTTTTTTAAGGAACCTCCATACTGTTCTCCATAGTGGCTGTATCAATTTACATTCCAACCAACAGTGCAAGAGTGTTCCCTTTTCTCCACACCCTCTCCAGCATTTATTGTTTCTAGATTTTTTGATGATGGCCATTCTGACCAGTGTGAGATGATACCTCATTGTAGTTTTGATTTGCATTTCTCTAATGATTAATGATGTTGAGCATTCTTTCATGTGTCTGTTGGCCATCAGTATATCTTCTTTGGAGAAATGTCTATTTAGGTCTTCTGCCCATTTTTGGATTGGGTTGTTTGTTTTTTTGTTATTGAGCTGCATGAGCTGCTTGTAAATCTTGGAGATTAATCCTTTGTCAGTTGCTTCATTTGCAAATATTTTCTCCCATTCTGAGGGTTGTCTTTTTGTCTTGTTTATAGTTTCCTTTGCTGTGCAAAAGCTTTTAAGTTTCATTAGGTCCCATTTTTTTATTTTTGGTTTTATTTCCATTTCTCTAGGGGCTGGGTCAAAAAGGATCTTGCTGTGATTTATGTCATAGAGTGTTCTGTCTATGTTTTCCTCTAAGAGGTTGATAGTGTCTGGCCTTACACATAGGTCTTTAATCGATTTTGAGTTTATTTTTGTGTATGGTGTCAGGGAGTGTTCTAATTTCATACTTTTACATGTACCTGTCCAATTTTCCCAGCACCACTTATTGAAGAGGCTGTCTTTTCTCCACTGTATATGCTTGCCTCCTTTATCGAAGATAAGGTGACCATATGTCGTGGGTTTATCTCTGGGCTTTCTATCCTGTTCCATTGATCTATATTTCTGTTTTTGTGCCAGTACCAAACTGTCTTGATTACTGTAGCTTTGTAATATAGTCTGAAGTCAGGGAGCCTGATTCACCCAGCTCCGTTTTTCGTTCTCAAGATTGCTTTGGCTATTCGGAGTCTTTTGTGTCTCCATACAAATTGTGAAATTTTTTGTTCTAGTTCTGTGAAAAATGCCTGTGGTAGTTTGATAGGGATTGCATTGAATCTGTAGATTGCTTTGGGTAGTAGAGTCATTTTCACAATGTTGATTCTTCCAATCCAAGAACATGGTATATCTCTCCATCTATTTTTGTCATCTTTAATTTCTTTCATCAGTGTCCGATAATTTTCTGCATTCAGGTCTTTTGTCTCCTTAGGGAGGTTTATTCCTAGATATTTTATTCTTTTTGTTGCAGTGGTAAACGGGAGTGTTTTCTTAATTTCACTTTCAGATTTTTCATCATTAGTATATAGGAATGCAAGAGATTTCTGTGCATTAATTTTGTATCCTGCTACTTTACCAAATTCATTAATTAGCTCTAGTAGTTTTCTGGTAGAATCTTTAGGATTCTCTATGTATAGTATCATGTCATCTGCAAACAGTGACAGCTTTACTGTTTCTTTTCCGATTTGGATTCCTTTTATTTCTTTTTCTTCTCTGATTGCTGTGGCTAACACTTCCAAAACTATGTTGAATAGTAGTGGTGAGAGTGGGCAACCTTGTCTTGTTCCTGATCTTAGTGGAAATGGTTTCAGTTTTTCACCATTGAGGACAATGTCGGCTGTGGGTTTGTCATATATGGCCTTTATTATGTTGAGGAAAGTTCCCTCTATGCCTACTTTCTGCAGGGCTTATATCATAAATGGGTGTTGAATTTTGTCAAAAGCTTTCTCTGCATCTGTTGAGATGATCATATGATTTTTCTCCTTCAAATTGTTAATATGATGTATCACGTTGATTGATTTGCTTATATTGAAGAATCCTTGCATTCCTGGAATAAACCCCACTTGATCATGGTGTATAGTCCTTTTAATGTGCTTTTGGATTCTGTTTGCTAGTATTTTGTTGAGGATTTTTGCATCTATGTTCATCAGTGATATTGGCCTGTAGTTTTCTTTCTTTGTGACATCTTTGTCTGGTTTTGGTATCAGGGTGAAGCTGGCCTCGTAGAATGAGTTTGGGAGTGTTCCTCCCTCTGCAATATTTTGGAAGAATTTGAGAAGGATAGGTGTTAGGTCTTCTCTAAATGTTTGATAGAATTCGCCTGTGAAGCCATCTGGTCCTAGGCTTTTGTTTGTTGGAATATTTTTAATCACAGTTTCAATTTCAGTGCTTGTGATTGGTCTGTTCATATTTTCTGTTTCTTCCTGTTTCAGCCCCGGCAGGTTGTGCATTTCTAAGAATTTGTCCATTTCTTCTAGGTTGTCCATTTTATTGGCATAGAGTTGCTTGTAGTAATCGCTCATGATCGTTTGTATTTCTGCACTGTCAGTTGTTACTTCTCCTTTTTCATTTCTAATTCTACTGATTTGAGTCTTCTCCCTTTTTCTCTTGATGAGTCTGGCTAATGGTTTATCAATTTTGTTTATCTTCTTGAAGAACCAGCTTTTAGTTTCATTGATTTTTGCTATTGTTTCCTTCATTTGTTTTTCATTTATTTCTGATCTGATCTTTATGATTTCCTTCCTTCTGCTACCTTTGGGGTTTTTTTTGCTCTTCTTTCTCTAATTGCTTTAGGTGCAATGTTAGGTTGTTTAATCGAGATGTTTCCTGTTTCTTGATGTAGGCTTGTATTGCTGTAAGCTTCCCTCTTAAAACTGCTTTTGCTGCAACCCATAGGTTTTGGGTCGTCATGTCTCCATTGTCATTTGTTTCTAGGTATTCTTTTATTTCCCCTTTGATTTCTTCAGTGATCACTTCGTTATTAAGTAGTGTATTGTTTAACGTCCATGTGCTTGTATTTTTTACAGATATTTTCCTGTAATTGATATATAGTCTCATAGTGTTGTGGTCAGAAAAGATACTTGATACGATTTCAATTTTCTTAAATTTACCAAGGCTTGATTTGTGACCCAAGATATGATCTATCCTGGAGAATGTTCCATGAGCATTTGAGAGAAATGTGTATTCTGTTGTTTTTGAGTGGAATGTCCTATAAATATCAATTAAGTCCATCTTCTTTAATGTATCATTTAAAGCTTGTGTTTCCTTATTTATTTTCATTTTGGATGATCTGTCCATTCGTGAAAGTGGGGTGTTAAAGTCCCCTACTATGATTGTGTTACTGTTGATTTCCCCTTTTATGGCTGTTAGTATTTGCCTTATGTATTGAGGTGCTCCTAGTTTGTGTGCATAAATATTTACAATTGTTATAGCTTCCTCTTGGATCGATCCCTTGATCATTATATAGTGTCCTTCTTTGTCTCTTGTAATAGTCTTTATTTTAAAGTCTATTTTGTCTTATATGAGAATTGCTACTCTAGCTTTCTTTTGATTTCCATTTGCATGGAATATCTTTTTCCATCCCCTCACTTTCAGTCTGTATGTGTCTCTAGGTCTGAAGTGGGTCTCTTGTAGACAGCATATATATGGGTCTTGTTTTTGTATCCATTCAACCAGTCTGTGTCTTTGGGTGGGAGCATTTAATCCATTTACATTTAAGGTAATTATCGATATGTATGTTCCTATTCCCATTTTCTTAAATATCTTGGGTTTGTTATTGTAGGTGTTTTCCTTCTCTTGTGTTTCTTGCTTAGAGAAGTTCCTTTAGCATTTGTTGTAAAGCTGGTTTGGTGGTGTTGAACTCTCTCAGCTTTTGCTTGTCTGTAAAGTTGTTAATTTCTCCATCAAATCTGAATTAGATCCTTGCTGGGTAGATTAACCTTGGTTGTAGGTTTTTCTCCTTCATGACTTTAAGTATATCCTGCCACTCCCTTTTGGCTTGCAGAGTTTCTGCTGAAAGATCAGCTGTTAACCTTATGGGGATTCCCTTGTGTGTTATTTGTTGTTTTTCCCTTGCTGCTTTTAATATCTTTTCTTTATATTTAATTTTTGATATCTTGATTAATATGTGTCTTGGCGTGTTTCTCCTTGGATTTATCCTGTATGGGACTCTCTGTGCTTCCAGAACTTGATTAACTATTTCCTTTCCCATATTAGGGAAGTTTTCAACTATAATCTCTTCAAATATTTTCTCAGTCCCTTTCTTTTTCTCTTCTTCTTCTGGGACCCCTATAATTCGAATGTTGGTGCATTTAATGTTGTCCCAGAGGTCTCTGAGACTGTCCTCAGTTCTTTTCATTCTTTTTTCTTTATTCTGCTCTGTAGTTATTTCCACTAATTTATCTTCCAGGTCACTTATCTCTCTTCTGCCTCAGTTATTCTACTATTGATCCCATCTAGAGTATTTTTAATTTCATTTATTGTGTTTTTCATCGTTGCTTGGTTCCTCTTTAGTTCTTCTATGTCCTTGTTAAATGTTTCTTGCATTTTGTCTATTCTATTTCCAAAATTTTGGATCATCCTTACTATCATTATTCTGAATTCTTTTTCAGGTAGACTGCCTATTTTCTCTTCATTTGTTAGGTCTGGTGTGTTTTGACCCTGTTCCTTCATCTGCTGTGTGTTTTTCTGTTGTCTCATTTTGCTTATCTTACTGTGTTTGGGGTCTCCTTTTCACAGGCTGCAGGTTCGTAGTTCCCATTGTTTTTGGTATCTGTCCCCAGTGGCTAAGGTTTGTTCAGTGGGTTGTGTAGGCTTCCTGCTGGAGGGGACTAGTGCCTGTGTTCTGGTGGATGAGGCTGGATCTTGTCTTTCTGGTGGTCACGTCCACATCTGGTGGTGTGTTTAGGGGTGTCTGTGGCCTTATTATGATTTTAGGCAGCCTCTCTGTTAATGGATGGGGCTGTGTTCCTGTCTTGCTAGTTGTTTGGCATAGGGTGTCCAGCACTGTAGCTTGCTGGTCGTTGAATGAAGCTGGGTCTTGATGTTGAGATGGAGATCTCTGAGAGATTTTTGCCATTTGGTATTACGTGGAGCTGGGAGGTCTCTTGTGGACCAGTGTCCTGTAGTTGGCTCTCCCACCTCAGAGGCACAGCCCTGATGCCTGGCTGGAGCACCAAGAGCCTTTCATCCACACAGCTCAGAATAAAAGGGAGAAAAAAATAGAAAGAAAGAAAGAAAGAGGATAAAAAGAAATAAAATAAAGCTATTATAATAAAAAATAAGAACGAAAATTATTCAGCATAAATTTATTAAGAAATTTTTTTTAATTTTTAAAAATAGATTTATTAATTTTTTATGATAAAAAATAAGAAAAAATTATTAAGAAAAATTTTTTAAAATAAAAAATATGAAAAAACTTATTAAATTTTTTTTTAATTTATAAAAATAGAAAATAAGGAAAAAATTATTAAGAAAACATTTATTAGGAAAAAAAATTTTTAAGTTAAAAAAAAAAAAAAAAACCACGGACGGACCTAACCCTAGGACTAATGGTTAAAGCAAAGCTATAGAGACAAAATATCACCCAGAAGCATACACATATAAACTCACAAAAAAAGGAAAAGGGGAAAAATTAAAATATCCTGCTCCCAAAGTCCACCTCCTGAATTTGGGATGATTCATTGTCTATTCAGGTATTCAACAGATGCATGCACATCAAGTGGTTTGTGGAGCTTTAATCCGCTGCTTCTGAGGCTGCTGGGAGAGATTTCCCCTTCTCTTCTTTGTTCATACAGCTCCCAGGGTTCAGCTTTGGATTTGGACCCGCCTCTGCATGTAGGTCGCCTGAGGGCGTCTGTTCCCTGCCCAGACAGAATGGGTCTAAAGGAGCAACTGCTTCGGGGCTCTGGCTCACTCAGGCTGGGGGGAGGGAGCGGTACAGAGGAGGCGGGGCGAGCCTGCGGTGGCAGAGGCCGGCGTGACGTTGCAGCAGCCTGAGGCACACCATGCGTTCTTCCGGGGAAGTTGCTTCCGGATCACAGGAGCCTGGCAGTGGAGGGCTGCACCGGCTTCCGGGAGGGGCGGTGTGGAGAGTGACCTATGCTTGCACACAGGCTTCTTGGTGGCGGCAGCAGCAGCCTTAACGTCTCCTGCCTGTCTCTGGAGTCCGCGCTGGTAACCGCGGCTCGCGCCCGTCTCTGTGGTTCGCGCTGATAGCCGCGGCTTGCGCCCGTCTCTGCAGCTCGTTTAGGCGGTGCTCTGAATCCCCTCTCCTTGCTGCCGCAAAACAAAGAGGCAAGAAAATGTCTCCTGCCTCTTCGGCAGCTGCAGACTTTCTCCCAGACTCCCTCCCCCCGGCTAGCACCGAAGCCCGAGCCTCAGCTCCCAGCCCCCGCCCGCCCCAGCAGCTGAGCAGACAAGCCTCTCGGGCTGGTGAGTGCTACTTGGCACTGATCCTCCGTGAGGGAATCTCTCCACTTTGCCCTCCACACCCCTGTGGCTGCGCTCTCCTCCGTGGCTCTGAAGCTTCCCCCCTCTGCCACCCGCAGTCTCTGCCCGTGAAGGGGCTTCCTAGTGTGTGGAAACCTTTCCTCCTTCACAGCTCCCTCCTACTGGTGCAGGTCCTGTCCCTATTCTTTTGTCTCTGTTATTTCTTTTTTCTTTTGCCCTACCCAAGTACGTGGGGATTTTCTTGCCTTTTCAGAGGTCTGACGTCTTCTGCCAGCATTCAGTGGGTGTTCTGTAGGAGCAGTTCCACGTGTAGATGTATTTCTACTGTATCTTTGGGAAGGAAGGTGATCTCCACGTCTTACTCTTCCGCCATCTTGCTGCTCTCTCATACCCATTCTTTAAATGTGAAACCAGTAGAAGATATTGCTTTTCCCCCATGGTTTCTTGTTCAGAATTGGAAAGGAGTCTGGTAAAAAGTTCTCTCTCTTCTGGGATAGTTTTGGTTAAGAACTGAATCCACTTGCTTCCACATAGTAATTACCAGCACTGAGATCCAAGACCACTTACGTCAGTCTGACTTTACTATTGGTATAAGAAATTTCTTTCCCAGGAAGATAAAAATATAAATCAATAAATAACTTGATTATTTGCTTACAGAAATGCCTGAAAACCATTTTGTCCAGTTTACTCACCTTGTCAAATAGCTATTCTGATAAACAATAGATTGTTTATCTAGGCAAGCATTTTGCTTAATAAAGAACAGTTTACTGATCAAGACTTGTTTCTCTACTCTCATTGCATTGTGTTCACCAATCCTAATATATCACATCATGAATTTACCCCAATCTCAAAGAGTTACCTACCTTGATAGACCCATCTTAAAACACTTGATCCCAGACTCCAAAACCCTAGGCCTCTCCATTGTGAGATACTACAAAGCCTCCGTCATGGTTGTGTTCTTCCTTACTGCAATCGTTTAATGAACTTAGCTTCGCTTAATCAACAGGTTATTCAGTGGTCTTTTGTGGGAGTTAGCAGTTGACATAGTAAAGTAAATTATATTTTCCTCCAATATTATCCATTTTTTCCAGGTCTTTGAATTTATTTACATACAGTTGAGCATACAGTATTGTATGGTATTTTAAATTATCTTATATTTTTTTCTCTTTTAAACTGAATTTTTGAATTTAAATTGAATTTTTCTTTTTTAAAAATTTCTGCACTTGAAATTTTTCCACTTTGTTTCTTGACTAGGTAACCAACTGGTCTTGTCTATTTATTATTTATATTGTTACCTGTTTTTTAACAACAAAACTATTTTTTTAGTACCTTCAAATCCACATTTGATAGACAGTAGTATTTAATGCTTTTAATACATTCAACAATTTTTTAGAAACTTCACAAAGACAATTTCTTCTTCCACTTTGACCTAAGAGTTGAATAGTTATTTTTGTAGACATAATTTACTGATTTCTAGTTGAGGATCCTATTGGCTTTTTGATTCTGTTAATTTCAATTTTCATTTTCTTTTGAATAGAAAAGATGATATTTAATATTTCTAATTTTTAAAATTTACCAAAGTTTTCTTTGTGGTATAATATATATATTCAATTTTTATCATGTTCATGAAATTTGAAAAGACAAAGCTGTAACCTCTATTTTCAGGGTACAGAGTTTGTTATATATAATGATATGCATATATATTTATTACATGTAATTTTATTTATATAAAATAAATGTACATATCATAGATGTTTATTATACTACATAATATAATTGAAAATTTATATTATTATATATTATTAGATTATATAAATTTAGCTTATTAATTACATTATTAATACTCACCATTTTTTTTTTTTCTTTTTACTATACATGCTCTGTCATGGAGTGAAAGCTGTGAAATAAGGTTTCAGACTACCAGTGCAATTCTCCCTACATTTCTATTTCTCCCTATGTTTCATGTAGTTTAGCTTTGTGTGTGTTGCTGTTGTTATTTGGTGCAGTGGTAGTCATAATTTAGTTTTTATAAAGTGCCTTTTTTTCTTGATTAATGCTTTTTTATGTGAATTCTAATTGTTAGCTATTTTTAAAAATCTTATTTACTTGTGATAGTATTGCCTTGTATAAGTTTTTCCATCACTTTATTTTTATAAATAATCACTTTATCTTAGATAAGTCTTGTGAGTATATCAGGGAATTGGGTTTTGTTTTATGATTACTGGATAACTTTCATTAGCAACTATTTGTATAATCATAGATTTTTTATTCATTAATTATATTGGTAGCCTTCTAGACACAGGTTCACTGTGTCTATCACAGGATTTATTACTAGAATAAATCCTCTTTTTGAAATATATTATTCTTTGATATCTGTCTGGATTCTATTTGTCCATTTTTAGTGGGAATTTTACATATATATTCCTAAATAAGACTGATTTATACAATTTTTTTAATATATTATTAAAGTTTGGTATCCCACTCATAGTGTGGGATAATTTATAGAACATTAGAATTTTCTGTTCTTCAATTGTTAAATAGAGTTCAGCTGTGAAACTTTGGTTCTAGAATAACTTTGGGGTAGTGTTAATCTTTCATTTTGATTTTTAATTTTATGTTTCATTAATTTTCATCTTTTTTATTTTTATTATCTTTATGGTGTCTTTTGATTTATATATTGCACTATTTAAAAAATTTTAGCATGAACTTATTAACTTTAAAGTTATAAATTTTAAAAGTTTTACATGTTTTCTATCAGTTGTGGTAAGAAGTTTTATAAATATTTTGAGGTGTCTATGAAACACACATATGAAACACACATTCTTCCATTAGACCCATTTAACCCAGTCAAGTCATCCTAATTACTGTCAGTAAATTGTGGATCAAATTCACTTTTACCTGTGATTACTCTGTACTTGGGCATATGACCAAATTATGGTAATGAGATGTGAATGGATATCTACTAGGGGATTTTGAGCAAAAGTTTATTTGTTCTTATAAAGAGATATTTTAAAAGAAATGCTCTCTTCACCCAAAGGATGGTGGCATATTTGAATACCGTACCTGGAAATGAAACTTCTCTCTTGTAAATATGAGGAGAGGGGACTGAGAACAAATCCAGCAAACTGAGAATGGCATGGCAGATCAATTGGAAGAAACATAGGGCCCTGATGAGGTACTTGAGCAGCTGAAGTATCCTTTGAAACATCACATTTCAGGATTCCTTGTTAAAACTCTTGAAATGGAGGATTTGAGAAGATGGTGGAAGAGTAAGACACGGAGATCACCTTCCTCCCCAC
This sequence comes from Balaenoptera ricei, assembly GCF_028023285.1. Taxonomy (NCBI): domain Eukaryota; kingdom Metazoa; phylum Chordata; class Mammalia; order Artiodactyla; family Balaenopteridae; genus Balaenoptera; species Balaenoptera ricei. The sequence goes on from NC_082652.1 coordinate 64,346,949, forward strand.
AGATACATCAGAAATACATCTACACGTGGAACTGCTCCTATAGAACACCCACTGAACGCTGGCAGAAGACCTCAGACTTCCCAAAAGGCAAGAAACTCCCCACGTACCTGGGTAGGGCAAAAGAAAAAAGAAAAAATAGAGACAAAAGAATAGGGATGGGACCTGCACCAGTGGGAGGGAACTGTGAAAGAGTAAAGCTTTCCACATACTAGGAAGCCCCGTCACGGGCAGAGATTGTGGGTGGCGGAGGGGGGAAGCTTCGGAGCCACAGAGGAGAACGCAGCAACAGGGGTGCAGAGGGCAAAGCAGAGAGATTCCCGCACAGAGGATCAGTGCCGACCAGCACTCATGAGCCCGAGAGGCTTGTCTGCTCACCCACCGGGGCAGGCAGGGGCTGGGAACTGAGGCTGGGGCTTCCATCAGATCGCAAGGAGAGGACTGGTGTGGGCAGCGTGAACACAGCCTGAAGGGGGCTAGTGTGCCACGGCTAGCCGGGAGAGAGTCTGGGAAAAAGTCTGGACCTGCCGAAGAGGCAAGAAACTTTTTCTTGCCTCTTTCCTGGGGCCTGAGGAGAGGGGATTAAGAGAGCTGTTTAAAGGAGTTCCAGAGACAGGCGCGAGCCATGGCTATCAGCGCGGACCCCAGAGACGGGCATGAGACACTAAGGTTGCTGCTGCAGCCAGCAAGAAACCTGTGTGCGAGCACAGGTCACTATCCACACCTCCCCTCCCAGGAGCCTGTGCAGCCCACCACTGCCAGGTCCCGTGATCCAGGGACAACTTCCCCAGGAGAACACATGGCGCACCTCAGGCCGGTGCAACGTCACGCCAGCCTCTGCTGCCACAGGCTTGCCCCGCACTGGGTAAACCTCCCTCCCACCTGCCTGAGTGAGCCAGAGGCCCTGAATCAGCTGCTCCATTAACTACATCCTGTCTGAGCAAAGAACAGACGCCCTCAGGTGACCTACACACAGAGGCGGGGCCAAATCAAAAGCTGAAACCCGGGAGCTCTGCGAACAAAGAAGTGAAAGGGAAATTTCTCCCAGCAGCCTCAGAAGCAGCAGATTAAAGCTCCACAATCAACTTGATGTACCCTGCATCTGTGGAATACCTGAATAGACAACAAATCATCCCAAATTGAGGAGGTGGATTTTGGGAGCAAGGTATATTATTTTGTCCCCTTTTCCTCTTTTTGTGAGTGTCTATGTGTATGCTTCTGTGTGAGATTTTGTCTGTATAGCTTTGCTTTCACTGTTTGTCCTAGGGTTCTGTCCGTCCATTTCTTTATCTTTTTTTCTGTTACTTTTAAAATTCTTAATAATTTTTTTTATTTTTAATTTTAATAACTTTTTATTTTATTTTATTTTATCCTCTTTCTTTCTTTCTTTCTATTTTTTCTCCCTTTTATTCTGAGCTGGGTGGATGAAAGGCTCTTGGTGCTCCAGCCAGGAGTCAGTGCTGTGCCTCTGAGGTGGGAGACCCAACTTCAGGACACTGGTCCACAAGAAACCTCCTAGCTCCATGTAATATCAAATGGCTAAAATCTCCAGGACATCTCCATCTCAACACCAAGACCCAGCTTCACAAAACGACCAGCAAGCTACATTGCTGGACACCCTATGCCAAACAACTAACAAGACAGGAACACAACCCCACCCAATAGCAGAGAGGCTGCCTAAAATCATATTAAGGCCACAGACACCCCAAAACACACCATCAGACGTGGACCTGCCCACGAGAAAGATAAGATCCAGCCTCATCCACCAGAACACAGGCACTAGTCCCCTCCACCAGGAAGCCTACAAAACCCACTGAACCAACCTTAGCCACTGGGGACAGACACCGAAAACAACGGGAACTACAAACCTGCTGCCTGTGAAAAAGAGACCCTAAACACAGTAAGATAAGCAAAATGAAAAGACAGAAAAACACACAGCAGATGAAGGAGCAAGGTGAAAACCGACCAGATTAACAAATGAAGAGGAAATAGGCAGTCTACCTGAAAAAGAATTAAGAATAATGATAGTAAAGATGATCCAAAATCTTGGAAATAGAATAGAGAAAATGCAAGAAACATTTAACAAAGACCGAGAAGAACTAAAGAGGAAACAAGCAATGATGAACAACACAATAAATGAAAGTAAAAACACTCTAGATGGGATCAAGAGCAGAATAACTGAGGCAGAAGAATGGGTAAGTGACCTGGAAGATAAAATGGTGGAAATAACTACTGCAGAGCAGGATAAAGAAAAAAGAATGAAAAGAACTGAGGACAGTCTCAGAGACCTCTGGGACAACATTAAATGCCCCAACATTCGAATTACAGGGGTCCCAGAAGAAAAAGAGAAAAAGAAAGGGACTGAGAAAATATTTGAAGAGATTATAGTTGAAAACTTCCCTAATATGAGAAAGGAAATAGGTAATCAAGTCCAGGAAGCACAGAGAGTCCCATACAGGATAAATCCAAGGAGAAACACGCCAAGACACATATTAATCAAACTATCAAAAATTAAGTACAAAGAAAAGATATTAAAAGCAGCAAGGGAAAAACAACAAATAACACACAAGGGAATCCCCATAATGTTAACAGCTGATCTTTCAGCAGAAACTCTGCATACCAGAAGGAAGTGGCAGGACATATTTAAAGTGATGAAGGAGAAAAACCTACAACCAAGATTACTCTACACAGCAAGGATCTCATTCAGATTTGATGGAGAAATTAAAACCTTTACAGACAAGCAAAAGCTGAGAGAGTTCAGCACCACCAAACCAGCTTTACAACAAATGTTAAAGGAACTTCTCTAGGCAAGAGACACAAGAGAAGGAAAACACCTACAATAACAAACCCAAAACAATTTAAAAAATGGGAATAGGAACATACATATTGATAATTACCTTAAATGTAAATGGATTAAATGCTCCCACCAAAAGACACAGACTGGCTGAATGGATACAAAAACAAGACCCGTATATATGCTGTCTACAAGAGACCCACTTCAGACCTACGGACACATACAGTCTGAGAGTAAGGGGATGGAAAAAGATATTCCATGCAAATGGAAATCAAAAGAAAGCTGGAGTAGCAATTCTCATATCAGACAAAATAGACTTTAAAATAAAGACTATTACAAGAGACAAAGAAGGACACTACATAATGATTAAGGGATTGATCCAAGAAGAAGATATAACAATTGTAAATATTTATGAACCCAACATAGGAGCACCTCAATACATAAGGCAAATACTAACAGACATAAAAGGGGAAAGCAACAGTAACACAATCATAGTAGGGGACTTTAACACCCCACTTTCACCAATGGACAGATCATCCAAAATGAAAATAAATAAGGAAACACAAGCTTTAAATGACACATTAAACAAGATAGACTTAATTGATATTTATAGGACATTACACCCAAAAACAACAGAATACACATTTTTTTCAAGTGCTTATGGAACATTCTCCAGGATAGGTCATATCTTGGGTCACAAATCAAGCCTTGATAAATTTAAGAAAATTGAAATTGTATCAAGTATCTTTTCCTACCACAATGCTATGAGACTAGATATCAATTACAGGAAAAGATCTGTAAAAAATACAAACACATGCAGGCTAAACAATACACTACTTAATAACCAAGTGATCACTGAAGAAATCAAAGAGAAAATTAAAAAATACCTAGAAACAAATGACTATAGAGACACAATGACCCAAAACCTATGGGATGCAGCAAAAGCAGTTCTAAGAGGGAAGTTTATAGCATACCATCCTACCTTAAGAAACAGGAAACAGCTGAAATAAAGAACTTAAACCTTGCACCTAAAACAATTAGAGAAAGAAGAACAAAAAAACTCAAAGTTAGCAGAAGGAAAGAAATCATAAAGATCAGATCAGAAATAAATGAAAAAGAAATGAAGGAAACTATAGCAAAGATCAATAAAACTAAAAGTTGGTTCTTTGAGAAGATAAACAAAATTGATAAACCATTAGCCAGACTCATCAAGAAAAAAAGGGAGAAGAATCAAATCAATAGAATTAGAAATGAAAAAGGAGAAGTAACAACTGACACCGCAGAAATACAAGGGATCATGAGAGATTACTACAAGCAACTCTATGCCAATAAAATGGACAACCTGGAAGAAATGGACAAATTCTTAGTAATGCATAACCTGCCGAGGCTGAACCAGGAAGAAACAGAAAATATGAACAGACCAATCACAAGCACTGAAATTGAAACTGTGATTAAAAATCTTCCAACAAACAAAAGCCCAGGACCAGATGGCTTCACAGGCGAATTCTATCAAACATTTAGAGAAGAGCTAACACTTATCCTTCTCAAACTCTTCCAAAATATAGCAGAGGGTGGAACACTCCCAAACTCATTCTACGAGGCCACCATCACCCTGATACCAAAACCAGACAAAGATATCACAAAGAAAGAAAACTACAGGCCAATATCACTGATGAACATAGATGCAAAAATCCTCAACAAAATACTAGCAAACAGAATCCAACAGCAAATTAAAAGGATCATACGCTATGATCAAGTGGGGTTTATCCCAGGAATGCAAGGATTCTTCAATGTATGCAAATCAATCAGTGTGATACACCATATTAACAAATTGAAGAAGAAAAACCATATGATCATCTCTATAGATGCAGAGAAAGCTTTTGACAAAATTCAACACCCATTTAAGATAAAAACCCTGCAGAAAGTAGACATAGAAGGAAGTTTCATCAACATAATAAAGGCCATATATGACAAACCCATAGTCAACATCGTCCTCAATGGTGAAAAACTGAAACCAATTCCAATAAGATCAGGAACAAGACAAGGTTGCCCACTCTCACCACTATTATTCAACATAGTTTTGGAAGGTTTAGCCACAGCAATCAGAGAAGCAAAAGAAATAAAAGGAATCCAAATTGGAAAAGAAGAAGTAAAGCTGTCACTGTTTGCGGATTACTATATATAGAGAATCCTAAAGATGCTACCAGAAAACTACTAGAGATAATCAATGAATTTGGTAAAGTAGCAGGATACAAAATTAATGCACAGAAATCTCTTGCATTCCTATACACTAATGATGAAAAATCTGAAAATGAAATTTAATAAAACACTCCCATTTACCACTGCAAAAAAATAAAATAAAATATCTAGAAATAAACCTACCTAAGGAGACAAAAGACCTGTATGCAGAAAATTATAAGACACTGATGAAAGAAATTAAAGATGATACAAATAGATGGAAAGATATATCATGTTCTTGGATTGGAAGAATCAACATTGTGAAAATGACTATACTACCCAAAGCAGTCTACAGATTCAATGTAATCCCTATCAAACTACCACAGGCATTTTTCACAGAACTAGAACAAAAATTTTCACAATTTGTATGGAAATACAAAAGACCCCGAATAGCCAAAGCAATCTTGAGAAAGAAAAACAGAGCAGGAGGAATCAGGCTCGCTGACTTCAGAGTATACTACAAAACTTCAGTAATTAAGACCGTATAGTACTGGCACAAAAACAGAAATATAGATCAATGGAACAGAATACAAAGCCCAGAGATAAACCCACACACATATGGTCACTTTATTTTTGATAAAGGTGGCAAGAATATAGACTGGAGAAAAGACAGCCTCTTCAATAAGTGGTGCTGGGAAAACTGGGCAGCTACATGTAAAAGAAAGAAATTAGAACACTCCCTAACACTATACACAAAAATTAACTTAAAATGGATTAAAGACGTAAATGTAAAGCCAGACACTATAACACTCTTAGAGGAAAACATAGGTAGAAAACTCTATGACATAAATCACAACAAGATCCTAAAGAAATGGAAATAGAAACAAAAATAAACAAATGGGACCTAATGAAACTTAAAAGCTTTTGTATAGCAAAGGAAACCATAAATAAGAAGAAAAGACAATCCTCAGAATGGGATAAAACATTTGCCAACAAAGCAACTGACAAATTATTAATTTCCACCATTTACAAGCGACTCATGTAGCTCAATATCAGACAAAAAAACAAACAAATTGGGCAGAAGACCTAAATAGACATTTCTCCAAAGAAGATATACAGATTGACAACAAACACATGAAAGGATGCTCAACATCACTAATCATTAGAGAAATGCAAATGAAAACTACAATGAGATATCATCTCACACCGGTCAGAATGGCCATCATCAAAAAATCTACAAACAATAAATGCTGGAGAGGGTGTGGAGAAAAGGGAACCCTCTTGCACTGTTGGGGGGAATGTAAATTGATACAGCCATTATGGAGAACAGTATGGAGGTTCCTTAAAAAACTAAAAGTAGAACTACCATAACACCCAGCAATCCCACTACTGGGCATATACCCTGAGAAAACCATAATTCAAAAAGAGTCATGTACCAAAATGTTCATTGCAGCTCTATTTACAATAGTCAGGACATGGAAGCAACCTAAGTGTCCATCAATAGATGAATGTTTAAAGAAGATGTGGCAGATATATACAATGGAATATTACTCAGCCATAAAAAGAAACGAAATTGAGTTATTTGTAGTGAGGTGGATGGACCTACAGTCTGTCATACAGAGTGAAGTACATCAGAAAGAGAAAAACAAATACAGTATGCTAACACATATATATGGAATATAAGAAAAAAAAAAAAAGGTCATGAAGAACCTAGCGGTAAGACTGGAATAAAGACACAGACCTATTAGAGAATGGACTTGAGGATACGGGCAGGGGGAAGGGTAAGCTGAGACAAAGTGAGAGACTGGCATTGGCATATATACACTACCAAACATAAAATAGATAGCTAGTGGGAAGCAGCCGCATAGCACAGGGAGATCAGCTCGGTGGTTTGTGACCACCTAGATGGGTGGAATAGGGAGGCTGGGAGGGAGGGAGATGCAAGGGGGAAGAAATATGGGAACATATGTATATGTATAACTGATTCACTTTGTTATAAAGCAGAAACTAACACACCATTGTAAAGCAATTATACTCCAATAAAGACGTTAAAAAAAAAAAAAAACAAAAAACTCTTGAAATGTCCCAACTCAGGATTCCTTGTTATAGGAGATTATCATTATTATTATTATCATCATCATCATTATTTACATCTTTATTGGATTATAATTGCTTTACAATGTTGTGTTAGCTTCTGCTGTACAACAAAGTGAATCAGTTATATGTATACATATATCCCTTCCCTCTTGAGACTCCCTCCCACCCTCCCCATCCCACAACTCTATGTAGTTCCAAAGCACCCAGCTGATCTCCCTGTGCTATGCAGCAGCTTCCCACTAGCTATCTATTTCACACTTGGTAGTGTATATGCATCAATGCTACTGTCTCACTTTGTCCCAGCCTCCCCTTTCTCCCTTGTGTCCTCAAGTCCGTTCTCTATGTCTACATCTCTATTCCTGCCGGCAGGAGATTATTGTTAAAACAGTTTGACTCTGGTCTCTCTGATACTTATATCCAAATAATCCTAACCACCATAGAAGTGCTTATTTGCCTTTTCTTCATCTCCTAGACTGTTTGTAATTTTAGTTTTGACTTTTCTTCAGCCCTAAGAATTATGAAGGCAGACAATCTTTAATTAGTAAGAAATTAATATTTGAAGGATTTTTATATTAAAATTACGTTGGATTATGATCAGAGATTGTAGACTATAAATTTTCTCTTTTTGAAAATATTTTAAGATTATTTATGGATAGGATGTGAATGATTATGGCAAATATGCCCTGAATATACGGAAAATTGTCTTTTCTCTTCTTGCAGGATGCAATGATGTACATATTGTGTGTCTGTACACCCACACATAAAATCTAGTTTATTGACTATTATTCTATGCCTCTATGCCCTCACTTACTTTTTGTCTATTATATCTGTGCAATTCTTGAGTGTGATGTAATAAAATCTCCCATAATTGCATTTTTATCAAGGTCAATGTGCATTTCTAATATTTTGCTTTATATATTTAGCTGCTATCTTCCTGGTGCATGCAACTTTATGACTTTTATATATTCTTCATAAATTGTTCCTTTTATCTTTGTGTAATGTACATCAGTATCCTCTTCAGTAGTTTTAACCTTCAATCCCACTTTCTCTGGTATTAAGTCAAATACTCCTTTGTTTTGTTTGCATTTGTCTAGTATCTATTTTCCCATCCTTTGTTTTCAAACTTTTTTATTGCTTTGTTTAAAGTGTTTTTGCAAGTAATATATAACCAAATGTTTACATTTTGTTCAGTCTGAAAGGTCTATCTACTTACAGGTAGTATGAACATTGATACCACTCTATTTAGTGTCTGCCAGTTAATTTACTTTGCTATGTCTTCATTTATTTTTCCTGATTTTAACTTACTTCATTTATTTACTATTCATTCTACTCTTTCCCTTGTTAAGTCAGAAATTGCACTGATTAATTGACATTCCATTCCTGTGGTTGCTTTCCTTGCAGTATTAATCACACTCATTTATCTATTATTACATATAACAAAAGCCTTTTATTTTTCCCTATCATGACTCTCATCCCCTACACAGAAGTTTAGAATGTTTTTATAGCCCCCCTTTCTTGATATTTTACAGCTCCTGGGTTTTGCTGAAATATTTCAGTTCTTTTATATAACTATATTATTATTATATTTCTCCTTGCAATATGTCTTTTCTATTTCACAAATCTATATTTAATAATTATATTATATATAGTAATATCTCATAATCAGTATAGATTTAACTATATCTTAACCTATGATTTCCTGCTGATCTAATTCTTTCCCTGCATTGAGATTTCAGTTTCAATTCATTTGATGTTTAATGTTCTTCCTCAGGTCATTTCTTCTTATGGGCACTTGATTATTAATATCCTATATTTTTAAATCCCATATGTGAATGATATCTTGGCTGGGAATAACATTCCAAGTTCAACGTCTTTTTAGTTCAATAGAGCAAACATCATTTTTCCATTATTGTCTAACTATCAGCAATATTTTTATGTAAAGGTTCAGATAATAATAAGTTTGGATTTGCAGATCAGTCTCTATTTTTACTATTCACACCACAGTTGTGGCACAAAAGCAGTCATAGATAATATGTAAAAGAATAAATGTGCTGTGATTCAATAAAACTTTACAAAAACAGGCAGCAATAGGATTTAGCCCATAGGCCACTGTTTTAAATATTGGTCCAATGCTCATCTGATTATTTTACCTTTATATGAATTTTGTGTTTTTTTTAATGTTTTTGCAAAATTTTCTTTCCACTATTTGGTTTTGAATATTGACAGAACATGCTAAGGCATATGTCTTTTTCTTTACTGCTACTTTGAAATTAAATGATATTTCAAACTGCACACAATACTTTTTCAGTTTTGAAAAACTATTTTCTATTACTTATATAAGCATTGCCTTTTCTTCCTACTTTTTCTCTTATTTAATAATAGGAACTCTTATTATAGGTGTTTAGGGCTCCTGAATATCTGCCCTCTACGTTTCTTTTCCTCATGATCTCTATAATTTTGTGGAGTTGTTTTTCCACATTTTCTTCCACTTGATCGTCTAGGCCACCCATTCATATATCATATCAATTATCTACCATCAATTTAATGCTGCATAATAAAGAAAATCAGTCATAATACTTCAGTGACATATAATACACACATTTATTTAGCTCCCAATTTTACAGTTCAGTGATTTAGGCTGGGCTCAGTTGGGTAGTTCCTCTGGTTTCACTTCTAAATGTCTGATAGTCAACTCTGACTTGGCCAATCTAGGATGATCTTGGCTAAAATAACTGGTGTGACTCAGCTCTGCTCTACATGTTGCATTTTCCAGCAGGGCATATTCTCATAGTGAAGGTAGAGGCACAAGTGAAAACTCCTCAGCTTCTTCAGACCTCTACTCAGAACTAGCACACCATCACTTTTGCCTTACTTGGCCAGTCAGAAACCCAGCCTGGACACACACATATGGTAAATGTCAAGAATACAGGAAAAGAAGATGACTTGGGGCATTGATACAATCAAGCCACAAGTCTCGAAACTGATAATTCTTTGCTTACATTTATGTAATGAATGTTTTTACTATAAACAACCATCCCACTCTGCTGGAAGACTTTCTGTTTATTTGTTTAATTGCCTAATTTTCTAATTGATTATTAATGCTTTAATATATATATATATATATATATATATATATATATATATATATACTTAGTGTTTAAGAAAATACCCACATTTTGTAGTAATTTTGTTTTAAGCTGTCTGTTCTGGATGCTGTGTTTTTCTCTCCAATTCCTGATTGTTTGTTTTCCCCAGTCAGAATTTTCTTCACTTTTTGGAGCCAATGACTGGAGAGAAAATCCCATGAGTGCTGAGAGGAGATTCAGTAATCCTGGCCTCTGTAGGGAAGTGATTTGCCAGATTACAATTTGCTGCTTCCTTGTCAAGACACTAAATAACATGCATCTTCTCAGGGGCCATAGCTTTACATGACCCAACTCTCTACAGGAGTAAGAGAGTTCAGATGCCTGACTAGGAGTCTTTATTCCAGATTCCCTTATGTCATTTTACAACTACTTTGATCCTGGAACAGCTGTAAGCTGGCTTCCACTTGTGGACTCAGCCTGCCACCAGTGCCACACTTTATCTGGGTACCTGAAGTGGTTGGTAGTTTTTTTGTTGTTAGGAAGGGAGAACAGCAGAGATGAGTGTTCTGATAAATCTTCCAGGATCTCCTGAGTCATAGCATTTAACCACTAAATAATACTGATTTTTCTTTATAATGTGGATTTGTGAATTTGGCTCTGGAAGAGATGACCCAACCAGGCATCCCAGGAAATGCTTAGTCACCAGAAATTCACGTCCTTGGAGGACCCACCCATGGGTTACCTCTGCCCTTAACTGGTAACTAGAACAGTCATTAGGAACTCTCTCTACCAATTAAGGCCAATGATAAACCATGGGTTATTCCATTCAGTAGATGTCCAGACCTAATATACAAATGACATATTTTTTTATATAATGATAATAATTACCTAGAGGATTTTATTTTAACAGAGTCCTAAGGATGCTCAACACAAATACTTTATGATGCAAATTATATTTCCACACATCAGTACTTCTCAGTCACAATCTCTTACTGTTTCCTTAATACAAATGCCTATTAGCAGGTAGTAGTAGGTTCTTTGGTCCTTCACCGTAACAGCTACTATCTTAGCCACTACCGTCTATGTTTTGATTGTATCATTTCTCTAGATCTGCTGTTTTTCTAATGATAATTCCATTATCTGCCAAGAGACCATCTTACATGTACCTGTCAGCTTAACATCTTTTACTAGTATGGAGGAAAAGAATCTGGATGCCTTACAGAAGCATTTGGTATGTTTACCATATCAAAATAAATTTCAATATTTGACTTAGGGTAAGTGTTGGCCAAAGGATTGGTCATATCATCTACCACTCTCTTATTCAGAACCCAAATTTTTTATCACTGAAACTTAGATTCCACTCTAGTGTTTGGTTATGGGGAGAGAAGTATGGGGGGAAAAAGATAATTAAGTCTTATCAATCAGTGTATGCCATTAGTTAATTTATTAGTTAAATTAGTTAATTTTACTATTTCTCTCAGTTTTGATTTTAGGTAGATATAAAGATATAGATATAAAATACAGTTTTATAAAAGATAATTTTCAGAAAAAAGGTAAAATTATGACTCTCCTACAAGTATTTTAAAAAACATGTGTCAAAGGATTTTTTTTACTCACATGATATGAGGGAATCAGGCAGATGTTATAATTAGTTCAAAGGACAAGTCAAATATCACATATTTTACATTGAGTAATGTTGAAAAGAATTATAAATAGAGAAAATCTTTCCCCACAGTGGGCATAGGAAGTCAAATAAAATCATTTTTAGACAGAACAGCATTTACACATCTATCAGTTTCAATTTACAGAAAGTTGCTAAATATTTCAAATACAATGAACTGGACTGGAATCTGACAACCTGATAATCTGATAAATATCATGTAGTTTTCTACTGAAACATGTAATAACTTTTTAAGATTAACTTTTGTTAAGGTGGAGCACAAGGTGTCAGATGGTGAGATGTAGTTCAACAAAAGATCACAAAAAATTAAAATAGAAAAGTTTTTTTCAGCTTTTTCATTGAAGTATACTTGATTCACAATCATAATTTCAGATGTACACCATAGCTATTCAGTATTTTTTTTTTTTTTTTTTTTTTTGCTATTCAGTATTTTTAAGATTATACTCCATTAAAAGTTGTAAGATAATGGCTATAATTCTCCATGCTATATAATATATGATTGTTGTTTTTCTATTTTATGCACAGTAGTTTGTATCTCTTAATCCCATACCCTTAATTTGCCCCTTCCCCCTTCTCTCTCCCTTTTGGTAACCATTAGCTTGTTTTCTATATCTTTGAGCCTGTTTCTGTTTTGCATTTTCTTGTATTAATTTTAGATTCAACATATAAGTGATATCATACAATATTTGTCTTTCTCAGTCTTATTTTACTAAACATATATCCTCTAGGTCCACCCACATTGCTGCAGATGGCAGAATCCAATTCTTTTTTAGGGCTGAGTAATATTCCACTGTGTGTGTGTGTGTGTGTGTGTGTGTGTGTGTGTGTGTGTGTGTGTGTATGTGTGTATACCAAATCTTCTTTATCCATTCATCTGTTGATGGACACTTGGGTTGTTTTCATGTCTTGGCTATTGTGAATAGTGATGCTATGAACATTGGAGAGCATGTATCTTTTCGAATTAGTGTTTTAATTTTTTTCTGGATATATACCTAGGAGTGGAATTGCTGGATCATATGGTAGTTCTATTTTTAGTTTTTTGAAGAACCTTCATACTGTTTGCCATAATGACCACACTAATATACATTCCCACCCACAGTGTACAAAGGTTACCTTTTCTCCACATCCTCTCCAACATTTGTTATTTGTTGACTTTTTGATGATAGTCACTCTGACAGGTGTGAGGCGATATCTCATTAATATTTTGATTTGCATTTCTCTAACAATTAGTGATGTTGAGCATCTTTTCATATGCTTGTTAGCCATCTGTGTATCTTCTTTGGAAAAATGTTTATTCAGGTCTTCTGCCCATTTTTTGATTGGATTTTTTGTTTTGATATTGAGTTATATGAGCTGTTTATATATTTTGGATACTAACCCCTTATTTTTCATATCATTTGCAAATATTTTCTCCTATTTTGTAGGTTGTCTTTTCATTTTGTTGATGGTTTCCTTTGATGAGCAAAAGCTTTTAAGTTTAATTAGGTTTCATTTGTTTATTTTTCTTTTATTTCTTTTGCTTTATAAAACATCTAAAAAAACATTGCTGTGGTTTATGTCAAAGAATGTTCTGCCTATGTTCTCTTCTAGGATTTTTATGGTTTCAGGTTTTACATTAAGATCTTTAATCCATTTTGAGCTTATCTTTGTATATGGTTTGAGGAAATGTTCTAATCTCACAGGTCCTGGAGGATGTACACAGCATACCAAGGGGTCACATGGGGAGGTTAAGGTAGGGTACAGGCAGAGAGAAAGAAACATGCCTTTATTAGGGTCTGTGTGTAAAGTGTTTTGAGGTTCCCAAGCTAAGATCAGTCAATTCAAACCAAAGACAGTTGGGTTTTGGTAAATTACATAAGGGTCTTTTTTAAGGGGTATACAAGGGAAAGACCTGGTGAGGTAGGGGAAACTGTTGATCACAGGGGCTGTTGGGGAAGTCATATTAGGAATTTACATTTGCTTGTGATTCTCCAGGCTGTTTTCTAGAGTGTGCTCTTACATTAGGGCTAGTGTCAGTTTAAGGTCCCCATAGGCCACTAGGCCAAACAAAATGAATGCTGTGGCAGCAGTACTATGTAGTAGCTTAGCTAAAATCTTGACAAAACACAAATTTTTTTCCTAAAATCTCCCCTTTTTGATCAAAATCAATTTTCAAAAAACTATTATTCTTGATCACAAAATTAAAACTTATCTCATTAGATTTGGCCTATTATTTACATAAGTGCAACAAGAGTGTTAGTTTGTCATATGAGCTTTCTTAAATTTGCTTTGCTGAAACTTTTCATAAGGAATATCAGGTTGAACATTTAAAAGCCACTTGAGACTAGGAAATCAGGGCAAATATTCGCTGTAAGATTTCACTGGCATTCCTTATTAATTTGGGTAAATTTCTCTCTTCTTGAGGTCCTCAATAATCTAAGTTTCCTATGCCTGCCAGGAGGAGACACTCCTTACTCACCTGTAGGCTGAGGATCCTGTAAGCCAGGCACCAGGTCAGTTTTCCTATGAGAACTTTGTAAGCATTGAGTCCATAAAGTAAACCTTAGTTCCTTAAAAGTATTAAATGAGCATGTTACTCAAATATGGCATCAGTGGCAAGGCTTTCATTGCAGTCAATGTTTCCAATTAGGTCCTAATGAAAAGAAGGACAGATATTATTGAACCCATGCAAAAAACTACATTCCCATGAAAATTGAAATAAGCAGTAGGAGTTTCTGAATTAAGATGAGAATAAGGGAGAATAAGATATCACTTATGAATGCTTCATTTTAGTTTACAAAATAGAGTCTTCTAAATTGTAATGAGTTACAGGTAGCTTAAGAAGAAAGAGAAAGGGCTTCCTTATATATCTAGAAAATAGAACATTAAAATAGTATCACCACTATTCTAAACAAAATTACAATTATGCCTCATCAGTTCATTTAGTTCTATGTAATTAAGTTTTGTTCACCTGCCTCTTGGGTCAGCAATCTCATGAACTCATCTTCTCCAGTAGAGTTCTGGAAATCCTGATTCAGTTTGTTATCAGTGACTCATATCATGGTCTCAAAGTTGTTAAAGTGATGCCAACAGAAGACTGTATTCAAATGTACCTTTTAGGACTTCCCTGGTGGCGTAGTGGTTAAAATCTGCCTGCCAATGCAGGGGACACAGGTTTGAGCCCTGGTGTGGGAAGATCCCACATGCCATGGAGCAACTAAGCCTGTGCACCACAACTACTGAGCCTGAACTCTAGAGCCCTCGAGCCACAACTACTGAGCCTGCATGACACAACTATTGAAACTCACGCACCTAGAGCCCGTGCTCCACAACAAAGGAAGCCACTGCAATGAGAAGCCCATGCACCACAACAAAGAGTAGATCCCGCTCACCGCAACTAGAGAAAGCCCGTGTGCAGCAACGAAGACCCAACACAGCCAAAAATAAAAATTAATTAATTAATCTTAAAAAATTGTAAAAAAAAATGTACCTTTTGTAGTCCTTTTCCATGGGACCTGGGATCTGGGACACCTTCTTGGTTGAAGATAAAGCAATCTACCTGTAACACATTGCAAAAGCTTTCAGGAAGCATCAGAGTAAAACTAACAAAAGTAATCTGTAGATGACAAAAAACTCTAAATGCTGTGGTCAATTTATTGTTGATTATTTTCTAACATGAAAGATCTCATGTGAGTTCATTACAAGAATAAGGCAACTGACAAGGGACTTTGTTTCTATAGAATGCAAAACAAAATTAAAAAGTCAATTCAAAAAAAGAGTCCTACACATTTTTATTTTTGTTTTTATTTCCATTACTCTAGGGGACAGATTGAAAAAGATGTTGCTGTGATTTGTGCCAAAGAGTGTTCTCCCTATGTTTTCCTCTAAGAGTTTTGTAGTATCCAGTCTTATATTTAGGTCTTTAATCCATTTAGAGTTTATTTTTATATATGGTGTTAAAGAATGTTCTAATTTTATTTTTTTATATGTAGCTGTCCAGTTTTCCCAGCACCATTTATTGAAGAGACTGTCTTTTTTTCCATCATATAGTCTTGCCTCCTTTGTTGTAGATGAATTGACCATAGGTGCATGGGTTTATTTCTAGGCTTTCTATCCTATTCCATTTATTTATATTCCTGTTTTTGTGCCAGCACCATACTGTTTTGATGACTGTAGCTTTGTAATATAGTCTTAAGTGAGGGAGCCTGATTCCTCCAGCTTCATTTTTCTTTCTCAAGATCACTTTGGCTCTTTGGTGTCTTTTGTGTCTCCATACACATTTTGAGATTTTTTTGTTCTAGTTC
Source organism: Balaenoptera ricei (assembly GCF_028023285.1). NCBI lineage: Eukaryota > Metazoa > Chordata > Mammalia > Artiodactyla > Balaenopteridae > Balaenoptera > Balaenoptera ricei. The sequence continues at coordinate 64,363,065 of NC_082652.1, forward strand.
TGTGAAAAATGCCATTGGTAATTTGATAGAGATTGCATTGAATCTGTAGATTGCCTTGGGTAGTATAGTCACTTTGACAACACTAATTCTTCCAATTCACTTTGCTGTACACTTGAAACTAACACAGCATTTTAATCAACTATACTCCAATATAAAATAAAAATTTAAAAAATAAAAAAAATCACTGAATAAAGAGTAATTAAATAAATCTGCAATCTACTATTAATACAAAGTAGTCCATAACTTTCTAGATTGTGTTCTACTTTTATGTTGTTTTTCACTCAATGGCATATCATGGATATACTTTCCTGTCAATAAATATATTTCATAATCCTTTTAAAAAGTCTTATACAGAATTATTATACACACAATGATTAACCCCATTTAAAGAATAGAGCAAACATTATACCTAATTTATAAAAATGGATGAAATATATACATTTCAGAGAAAAAATCTTATAACATGTAATAATCCTGATATAATATACCATCAATATACCAAGCATATAATAAAAGCATATCTAGAATAGATAAAAATTATTGAGTAAAGAAATTCAGTAAGTATGGAGTGGTTTCTAAACAGCTATTTCTTCTAGAAAAAAAGTGTTTTCCTTTACTTTACACTATACTTCACTTCTGACACTAAATGTGTGTGTTTTCCACACATCAAGAAATTCTCTGACACCAGCTGCGTGTCATACAATCCAATACAATTCCAACACTATCTGCTTGGAATTAATGTCACATTCTATAAGTTAAGGGCTCAGTTACACAAGACTACTCCCATTTTAGACAACTATTGTCAAGTCCCAGATTGTCACCTATACTTCTGACCTATCCGATAGAAACCAGGATTTCCATGACCCCTTTTTAGGCTCAATAATTTGCTAGAATGGCTCACAGAACTTAGGGAAACACTTACTTTTACTAGTTTACTATAGAAGGTATAATAGTACACAGACGAATAGTCTGATGAAGAGACATATAGGGTAAGGTATGCAGAAGGGGCATGGAACTTCCATGCTCTCTCCAGGTGTGCTATCATCTCAGGACCTCCATGTGTTCAGGGACCTGGAAGATCCCTAAACTCCACATTTTGGAGATTTTTATGGAGACTTTATCTCATAGGCAGGATTGATTATTAACTCCATTTCCAGTCCCTCTCCTCTCTCCAGAGAACGGGGGTGTGTGGCTAAAAGTTCCAAGCTTTTAATTGTGTCTTGTCTGTCTAATGACCAGCCCCCATCCAAGAGCTCCTCATCCCAGTTGCCTAATTAGATCAAAAGATACTCCTATCACCCAGGAAATTCCAAGGGATTTAGCAATTCTATGTCAGACACTCCTATTCCTCAGGAAATTACAAGGGCTGTCAGGAACTGGGGTCAAACACACACACACACACATATATATATTTCTTATTATTTCACAATATATTAATAAAACTCATAGGTAAGTGGTGTGAATGAAAATCACTGCCTGAAATATATTGGATTAAAATTGAAGAAATAAAAATGCAACCAAATTAACATGTTAAAAAGCAACTGAAATTATGACTAATAACATACCAATTTTGTCTAATATTATGCAACACAGCAGCAGAATTCTGATAATTGGAAACTTGTCAGGGAAAGTGAAGGCATTTTAAAAAAAAAAATTATTGAAGAATAGTTGATTTACAATGTTGTGTTAGTTTCAGGTGTAGAGCAAAGTGAATAGGTTATACCCACATATGTATCCACTCTTTTTTAGACTCTTTTCCCATATAGGTCATTACAGAGTACTGAGTACAGTTCCCTGTGCTATACAGTATGTCCTTATTAGTCATCTATTCTATATATAGTAGTGTGTATATGTCAATCTCCCAATTTATCCCTCTCTCCCTTATCCCCTAGTAAACATAAGTTTGTTTTCTATATCTGTAACTTTATTTCCGTTTTGTAGATAAGTTCATTTGTACCTTTTTTTTTTTTTTTAGATTCCACATATAAGTGATATATGATATTTGTGTTTCTCTGTCTGACTTACTTCACTCAGTATGACAATCTCTAGGTCCATTGGGTGTTGCTGGAAATGGCATTATTTCACTTTTTTTTATGGCTGAGTAATATTCCATTGTATATATGCACCACACCTCCTTTATCCATTCCTCTGTTGTTGGACATTTAGTTTGCTTCCATGTCCTGGCTACTGTAAATAGTGCTGGAATAAACATTTGGGTGCATGTATCTTTTTGAATTATGGTTTTCTCCAGATATGTGCACAGGTGTGGGATTGCTGGATCATGTGGTAGCTCTATTTTTAGTTTTTTCAGGAACCTCCATATTGTTCTCCATAGTGGCTGTAGCAATGTACATTTTTGCCAACAATTTAAGAAGGTTCCCTTTTCTCCACACCTTTTTCAGCATTTATTGTTTGTAGATTTTTTGATGATTTTTTTTATTCTGACCAGTGTGAGGTGATACCTCATTGTAGTTTTGATTTGCATTTCTCTAATAATTAGTGAGGTTAAGTATCTTTTCATGTGCTTTTTAGCCATCTGTATGTCTTCTTAGGAAAAATGTCTACTTAGATAATCCAGTCATTTTTTGATTGGGTTGTTTTTGGTTTTTTTTTTTTTTTTTTTTTTTATTGAGCTGCATGAGCTGTTTGTATATTTTGGAGATTAATCCTTTGTCTGTTGATTCGTTTGCAAATATTTTCTCCCATTCTGAAGGTTGTCTTTTTGGTGTTTGTTTATGGTTTCCTTTGTTGTGCAAAATCTTTTAAGTTTCATTAGGTCTCATTTGCTTATTTTTGTTTTTATTTTCATTACTCTAGGAGGTGGATCAAAAAAGATCTTGGTGCAATTTATGTCAAAGAGTGTTCTGCCTATGTTTTCCTCTAAGAGTTTTATAGTATCCAGCCTTACATTTAGGTCTTTAATCCATTTTGAGTTTAGGTATTTTTGTGTATGGTGTTTGGGAGTGTTCTGATTTCATTCTTTTACATGTAGCTGTCCAGTTTTCCCAGCACCACTTATTGAAGAGACTGTCTTTTCTCCATTGTATATTCTTGCCTCCTTTGTCATAGATTAGGTGACCATAGATGCTTGGGTTTATCTCTGTGCATTCTATCCTGTTCCATTGATCCATATTTCTGTTTTTGTGCCAGTACCATATTGTTTTGAAAACTGTAACTTTGTAGTATAGTCTTAAGTGAGGGAGCCTGATTCCTCCAGCCCCATTTTTTTCTCATTGACAATTATTTAGGAATTTCCCATATATCGTAAAATTTCTGAAGTATTTATATTAATAACATTTTACCATTACAAATTTAACCTAGGGAAAGCTAAGTATTTCTTCTAATATGACAACTCTTCCCATGCAATTCATTAATAGTAACATACCAAGTAAACCTAATTATTTCTAATACCTCTGGTTTTATGAGGTGAAAAAAAACATATCTATGTGACTTTCCAGGGGCTCTTTGGCAAATATAGTAGACACTTCTAGGTGCAAAAGATATCCTAAAAGATTATTTTACTTATTTCAGTTTACATTTAGGATGCCATTTTGGGGAGGCAAAAAATCAAAACTGTCAGAAGATTTTAACACCTAAGATAGAGATCAGATAAGGAACGCCTGAGAAACAATAGTTGTCACATTTCCAATTGACAACAAAATATTAAAAAATAAACATGGAAGAAAACATGATTGTAAAGGAACTTAGCTTTATTTCAAGTGAGAAAACTTTGTTTTCTTAAATAATCTGAGATATAGTAAACAGAAAGAAAATTATAGAAGATTATTCTGGTAGGACATTGAATCTGTTATCTAGACAGATTACATACAATGCAAAAAAAAAAACCCTTTTTACATGGAGGTGGAAGCATTCGATAATAAACAAGCAACAACAACAATAACAACAACAAAAAGCCTATCAAAATTGAGACACTTTGCCAAGATTTTAAAACATGTCATAGCCTTTCAGACTCAGGTATTATGAACCATGGTAAATAAAATGTACTTAAATGTTTTTTTTACTTCATTATGCCCCTTCATATTCTGGAACAAAGAAACACTTTACCTTAGGATCAATTGCAGTGTTTGAAAGATTAAAACTAATTTCATATTATTATTAAGTTGTTAACATGCAGTGCATTCATCTTGGTTATTTTCAAATGAACCAATAAATAAATATTTTTAAAACTCTGTTTCAATTTCCAATATGGTACAAATCAATAGCTACAACCCACAAAAACTCTCTGGGTCCTCAATAAGTTTAAATAGCATAGAGGTGTTTGGAAACTAAAAACAGCAACAACAACAGCAAACAGAACAAAACAAAATGTCTCCTCCTTTAGAGCAAAACTACTCTTTCCTTGAAAACAGAAGTACACACAGTTGTTTTTCTCCAAAACTATTACTCCTAAGAAGAAACTATTATCCAAAGTAATCCCTATGTTATAGAGAAAACTATGGACAACCATGAATGTCACACACCAACATTCTGGTAGCCCAGCAGTGCTCATGGGTACACACAACACAACTTTCAGTCATACTTTATACAGCTTCTCAAAGTAGCAAAAATAAACATGAATTAAGAGACTCAGAGATATAGTCTGACTATATTATGTGAAAATACAAAGCAAAAGCTTATGAATTTAAAGTTATTGCTTAGTAATCAATGTTTCAGTATTTTATCTTAAAAAATATCTAGCTATTTAATGAATATCTCCAAATTAACTCATTTAATATCCATGAAAGTTTTAAGTTACTTAATGGTCTTGGATATTATCCTCAAGCAAACATGCCAAAAACATAATTACTGTGGAGATTGAAATTTTACCAGAATAATTAATCAATTTGGTTAAACATAAATTTAATTCTTTTTATAATCTTAAACATTAAGTAGAAGTACTGTTAACTATTTGATTAGTAAACCTGTGTAAGTTTAGGAAGAAAATACTCAACAGAATAAATACAGGATTTTATTACAGTTAATGATGAAAATATACATTTTTACTAAACTAGTTTCATTTGCCAAATATTTACCTAAATTATGTGAATTTGAATTCTTAAAACATTTTTGAGTTAATTTTCATCAGAATACTTAAAAAATCTAGCACATTAAAAGTATTAGAAGGTCAACTTCCTTTTTGGAGGGGAAATATATGAATATTCAATTTATATAAGCACATATTTATCTCTCTAAGACAATCAGAATAGAATTCCTTAAAGCAGCTCTATAAACTTGATAATTAATACCATATAAAAGTAGAAATCTATTATACACACAAAGGCCTTTCTGAATTACAGAAACATAAACAGACATACAGACACTAATAGAGAAAGCTTATATCTTTAATTCTAAGATTTCAGCCATGGGCCAGTCAAGAGTAAACACAAATTACAGAACTCAGCACTCTGTATCAAAGAGCTAATCTCTTTCCCTTGGGTAGGAATTCTTACTTGATTTGATTTAAAATAGACATATAAACAGAAAAGACTAACAGATTATCTGACATCTTTCACCCAGATACAAGATTTCTATAAACCATTAACCCATTTACAGATATCACCAAATGGTCAGACCATAAGACTCACTGGGGAATAACTTATCAGCTGTAAACAAACTAATAACAAATTAAAACAAACCTAATAGAGAGCAAGATTAAAATTAGAAACAGAGAAAGTAAAATTCTCTTGTCACTTTGATTTCATCTTGGGGAGTCAAGAAAGATGCACCTGGACTTAAATAATTCATGAATTGCACTTTGCAGGCAACAAAGTCTATCTGGCTCTGGTAAATAAAACCATTGGACATCTCAGTGGAATCCTCATACTGGAAAACTGTTAAAAGTTCATTCTCAGGAAAAGGTAAAATCATGACTCTCTTAATCAAATACCTGTAGAAGGCAAGGCTCTGAGTAAACATGTACTCACTACTTTAAAATATTTTAGTCATACTAAGGAGTATAATGGGATTGGGTGATTGCTCCTAACTGTGCTGGAGAAAATGGAGAAAAGAAGAGAATGAATTCAGGCTTTAGACTCCCAGTTCAAGCTCCTCATAAGTGACCTAGAAACTTCTATATCTGCTCAAAAAAAAAAAAAAAAAAAAAAAACAACCCAAAATTATTTCCTCCTGTAGCTACATGGCTGGGATTTCTGAAAACCAAACCCAGAGTCTCATACTGTGAGTGGCTGAATTACAGTTCAAATTGAATCCCCAACTTATCAGGGTATCTTCTCTTAAAGCAAGGAAATTATTGTGAAATAATGGGGTCCTGATCGTTGGAATGGGGACGTGTAAGGATATTTCAATGAAGCTAGGAATATTGAACCCCTATATTTTGACTAGTTTTCTCTGCTCACTGATGCAGTCCTTTTATTCCTGCCTGAGGAGGTTAACCCTCCTTTGCCTGAAGAACGTATAATGGCCTCCCTTGGGATAGTTGCCTTGTAAGACACTGTTGATTTTGCCCAAGTCATCCTGACATTTGCTTCTAGGTCCATATCTAGACTCAAGCCCCAGAGGCCCCATAGTTTGTTACAAAGCATGATCCACAATGAAGTACACTATATGCCGAAAGAACTGCACGGCTGTTCTAATATATACAGACAGAAATATGTGTGGAAATGTATATTAAGGGTGTGGGATAATGGTAGAAGGAACTTCAAATTGGATCTTATTAAATTTTTTAATATGGGCATAAGCAGAGATTCTGGATTCAATGTTTTATTTTAATGGGTTAAAAAGAGCTCTATCAGTTTAGTTGGTTAAAATATGCACCTGAAGGTGACCTACACTAAACGAAGTTGAAATGCCTGAAGTTCCTTGTTATGCTATAGAGAAAGGTATCCAAATGTTTAGGGACATTGGAAGGTTAAAGCAGATTTTTCATGGAAGATCTGTTTATCTACCCTGGGAAGGTCCACAGGACACGTCTTTCACCACTATAAGAAATAAATTTGTGAAGGGAGCCCCACATCCTTGAAGATCTCTGTGAGTGCATTTTTGTGTAGTCGGAAATTACAGTGGGAATTTTACCATCTAATTGGGGTCCCTAAATAAAATGGAGATAATTGAATCCCAGAGTGACAGGGGCCCAGTAGTTAACACATAATTTTCCAAGACAAAGTAGATGTGGCTATTGTAATGAACTTCAGAGTCAAAGCAGTAATCGGAATAGTCTGACTTGCAGAAATCTATGGCATTGACTAGTTGATCATGTTGTCCCTAGAAAAGAAATAGATGGACAATTTATTCTTATCTGATCTAAATAAGAAGAAAAGTTCTAGGTCATGAACTTAAATCACCAAAGCAGAAAGTCACTGCCCCTCAATCAATTCTCAGACTTGAGCCAGTTTACACAACCAAAACAACTAGAAGGAAAGAGAGGCCAGGTTCCCTCAAGGAAGGAACTGCTACAATGAACAAAATGTATAATGTTAATCTTATTCTCACTTTCCCCAAAGGGGTTTACAGCCATTTACCAGGGTGATTATATTTTGGGTAAACGTAAATAATCACAATTCCAGGGATTACTGGATATTGGCTCTGAATTGACACTGATTTCTAACTACCCAAAATGTCACTGTGGTCTATCAGTCAGAGTAGGCTGCTGGAGGTCAAGTTATCAATGGAATTTTAGCTCAGGTCCATCTCACAGTAGAACCATTGGTCCCAAAATGTATCCCGTGGCTAATAACCCACAAATCAAATGCATATTTGGAATATTTATATACACAACAACTGGCAGAATTTCCACATAGAATGCCTGACCTGTGGAATAAGAGCTATTCTGATTAGAAGGACCTACTTCAACCTCCAAAAAGAGAGGTACGTAACTTACTAGGACTCTAGATTTGTGAGGTAACTTTGGATTTTGGGTGGGCTACTCTGGTCCATTTACCTAGTGATTTGAAAAACAGCAAGTTCTGAATATATCCAGAATAAGAAAAGGCTCTACAAGTTCAGCTTCTGCAAAAATGTCTCTGCCATTTGGGCCATATAATCCAGTGGATTCAATGGTGCTATAAGTGTCAGTGGTAAATAGGGATGCTGTTTGGAACCCTTGCAGGCCCCTAGAGATGAATCATACCTCAGGTTTTAGAATTTTAGAGCAAAATTCTAATGTTGTAGGTAGATAAGTACTCTTTTTAGAGAAATAGCTTTTGACTTACTTCTAGGGCTTAGTAGAGACTGGAGACTTAACCATGGACCACCAAGTTACCATGTGACCTGAGCTGTCCATCATGAACTACATGTTGTCTGATCCACTAAGCCATAAAGATGGGCATGCACAGAAGCACTCCGCCATCAAATAGAAATGGTATAAATGGGGCTTCCCTGGTGGCGCAGTGGTTGAGAATCTGCCTGCCAATGCAGGGGACACGGGTTTGAGCCCTGGTCTGGGAAGATCCCACATGCCACGGAGCAACTGGGCCCGTGAGCCACAATTACTGAGCCTGCACGTCTGGAGCCTGTGCTCCACAACAAAAGAGGCCGCGATGGTGAGAGGCCCGCGCACCGTGATGAAGAGTGGTCCCCACTTGCCACAACTAGAGAAAGCCCTCGCACAGAAACGAAGACCCAACACAGTCATAAATAAATAAATAAATAAATAAATAAATAAATAAATAAAAGAACGTGAATTTCTTTAAAAAAAAAAAAAAAGAAATGGTATAAATGAAGTGAACTTGAGCAGGACTTAAAGGCATAAGTAAATTGCATGAAGAAATAACCCAAATGCCCATGACCCCTACTCCTGCTACATTATTTTCTCTCTCTAAACCCATACCTATGACCATATGGAAAGTTCCTTATGACCAGCTAATGGAAAAATAGAAATCTTGGTTCTAGTTTATAGATAGTTCTGCATGATATTCAGGCACCACCTAAAAGTGGACAGCTGCATCACTAGAGCCACTTTCTGAGACATCCCTGAAGGACACTGGTAAAGGAAAATCCTCCCAGTTAATAGATTTTTCCAGTAGTGCCCCTGTTGACTTATTTTTCCTGGAAGAAGACACGACCAGAGATATGAGTCTATACAATTAGCCACATGTGCTGTGGCCAATGGTTTGGTTGAATGGTGAGGGACTTGAAAAAACACAATTGATAAATTATTGAGAAGGAGGTCTTGGGAAGAGGTGTGTGGATAGACCTCTTTGAATGAGCAAAGAATGTGAAGATATTTTTGCCCCATGTGAATGCTCATGAAAAGGTGGTCATAGCAGGAGATGATTTTAATAATGAAGTGGATAGAATATCCCATTCTGAGGATACCAATACGCTTCTTTCTCTAGCCACTTCTCACTGTCCAATGAGGTCATAAACAAAGTGACCACAGTGGTAGATGGAGGTTATGTATGGTCTCAGCAACATCCACTTCCACTCACCCATACTGGCCTGGCTACAGCAATTGCTGAGAATCCAAACTGCCGGCAGCAGACACCAAACAGAGTCCCTGGTATGGCACTATTTCACAGGGTTATCTGCCACTTAGTTGATGGCAGATTGATTGAATTGGAATGCTTTCTTCGTGGAAGAGGCAGTGCTTTTCTCTTACTGGAATAGATACTTTGGATATAAATTTGTCTTCTGTATATGCAATGCTTCTTCCAAAACTACTATCTATAGACTTATAGAGTGCCTCATCCACAGCATTGTTTCTGATCATGGAACTCACTTCATAGGAAATAAATTGTGACAATGGGCCCATGCTGGTGGAATTCACAGGCCTTACTATGTTTTTCACCATTCTGAAGCAGCTGGATTGAAATGGTGAAATGGCTTTCAGAAGACCCAGTTACAGTGCTAGCTAGGTTGTAATAACTTGCAGGGCTGATGCAATATATTCCAGCATGCTTTATGTGCTCTAAATCATGGTCTAACATATGGTGCTGTTTCTACAAAGATTCACTGGTCCACGAATCAAAGGGTAGAGATAAGAGTAACTTCATTCACTTTTACTTTAGTGATCCACTAGCAAGAATTTTGCTTTCCGATAGCATGACCCTATTCTTCTCTGGTCTGGAGATCTTAACTCCAAATGAAAGAATGCTTCTTGGAGACACATTAATCATTCCCTTGAACTGGAAGTTAAGACTGCCATCCAATCACTTTGGACTTTCCTTTTCTCTTAATCACAGACAAATTTTGTGGTTATGGATTGGCTGGGGTGACTGACACTGGCAACCAAGGGGAAATTTGTTTTCTGCTATAAAATGGAGGTAAGAAAGAGTATGTCTGGAATACAGGCAATTCCTTAAAGCATTTTTTAGTACTAACTATATCCTGTGATTAAAAGTCAATACAACAACCCAATTCAGGTATAACTGCTCATGGCCTATATCTTTTAGGAATATAGGTTTGGGTCACAAAGAACCACCACCAGCTGAGGCATTTGCTGAATGCAAAGGGAATATAGACTAGGTAGTGGAAGAAATAGTTTAAAATACCAATTAAGACCACATGACCAGTTACAGAAATGAGAACTGTAATAGTTATGAATATGTCTGTATATATAATATACAATGTATTATAATAATAATGCATACTATATTTAGTATATAATGGTATAATAATAATAGTATATAATAGTATAATAAATAAAATATTTTGTGTTCTTCCTTCTCTTATGCCTTTGCCAGCTAAGTTGTTTTAATAATAGTTAATTTTATAACACAGTGTTTAAGTTACAGAATATTAAGAACAAGAGTGAGCATCATCCAAGGATTTTGCATCCTCTTCAGGGGAAAGATTTAGCATGTATTGGTTGTATGCAGGATAGTTGTTTCATGTTATGTGGGAGAATTAATTTGTTGTCTTTATTAGGAGATATATTGGTATGGTTTAAGGAGACATATATAGGTACCAGTTTGTAAATTTAGATGGTTAGTTTTATGTGTCAATCTGGGTAGGCTACAATACCTAGTTAATCAATCAAACACTAATTCAGGTGTTGCAGTTAATGTATCTTGTATATATGATTAAAGTCCATTGGAGATTGATAACCTGATCAGAATGCTTCAATCACTTGAAAAGCCTTAAGAGCAGAGTTGAGGCTTCCCTGAAGAAGAAGAAAAAATTAAGCCTGTGGACTTCAGCTTATACCCAAGTGTGCAAATCTTCTTTTCCTGATGGCCTTGTCCTATGAATTTTAGATATCCTAGCCAATTCACTGCAACAAATCACTTAATGTGTATCTCCTACTCTTTTTGTTTCTCTGGTTGAACCCTGGCAGATACAACCTTATATATTGTTTAGCTTTCATTAAAATATTTCCTTGGGTTGCATTAATTGTTGGCAACAATTATACATTATATTTTCTTTCTTATGTTAGTGAGAAACTCCTGGAGCCACAAGGCCTTAACCCAAAGAGGTAGTTGGGATTTCTTACTTCTGGGAAAACATTTGGGTACAAGTCACTTTTGACAATAGTCTTTCCATTATTACACAGGAGCAAATTTACAAGTAAAATAAGACAAAATTTTCCCTTTTTAATTTTGTTTGTTTTATGTGTTTATTTTGTTTATGGCTAGAGTATTTTTCCAATTTCTTGTTCTGACTGTTTCCATTGGAGTGTTCCTATATTTCCTCAGACTTCTGGAAATATATTTCCATTATCAATCCAAGGGGAATCCACCAACCATACTCGTTCTGTAGGTATAGGTATCTTTCAAAATATCCCATAATAATGACCGAACAGGACAATACTTTGAATGTTAATTTCCTCTTTGTTTGTTCAAGATTAGCTGATGTGAAAACAAAGTCCAAAGTCCATTATCTAATTTAAAATAAATACTGAGATTCTGCTTGTGGTAGTCAGAATAACTGCCCCCCCCCCAACACATACACACACAAATGTCCACATCCTAATTGCCAGAACCTGTGAATATGTTACATTACTTAACAGAGGGGAATTAAACTTGTAGATGGAATTAAGTTTACTAATCTGCTGACTTTAAAATAGGGAGATTATTTTGGATTATCCAGATTCACAAAATGTCATCACAAGAGTCTTTAAAAGTAGAAAAATTAAGTAGAAGAGAAAGCCAGGGTGATGTCATAGGAGAAGACCCCACCATTGCTGACTTTGAAGATGGAGGAAAGGCACAAAGACTCTCTAGAAGCTGGAAAAGGCAAAGAAATATATTCTCTTCAGCCCTGCCTACAGCTTGATTTGAACCCAGTGAGATCTGTGTTGTATTTCTGACCTCTAGAATTGTAAGATAATAAATTTATGTTGTTTTAAGCCACTATGCTTGTAGTAATTTGTTATAACAGCAATAGAAAACTAATGCACTGCTCATTTAGAAGTTATCATCCGACTTTATTTTCTATATCACCACTGGGTTGAAAACACATTGAGAAAATAGGCATTATGTTTTATTGTTTTTTGTATAAATCAAGGTCTAGCACTAAGCCTGTTACATAGTAGATAATCAATGACAGTATTCTGTCTTGGGCCACATAGGAGAAGAGAGGGCTCAATATTTTCATCTCTAAAATCTAGATTGACAGAACTGTTTATGGATATTCTTTCTTATATGGTAGCTGACTCCATCTTTTTTTTTTTTTTTTTTTTTTCTTTCTTTCTTTTCTCTCTCCCTTGCAACTCCGTTTTGGAATAAATTTGGATTTCCTCTGTTTTTTCTACTAGGAATATGCTTAGTCAATTACAATATTATGAACTTAACAATTAAATAATAGTTGAATAATAATACCATCTAACATTTTTAAACATTTACTATGTCTGTGTTTTAGTGAATTAATTCATTTAATCTTTTTCCAAATGGTTTACTATTTAGTTTCCTCAAATTTTCTAACTGGGTTGGTTTCTCCATTAATTCATCCATTTATTCCACATACTTTGAATACTGATTTTGTGGCCGACACTGCCCTCAATTTGGAGAGCACAGCACCTAAAACAATGCTCAGTTCCTGCCCCATCCTATATTGCAAAACTCATTTCTTGTACTATGCCCCATGAAATTTCTGATCCAGGTACTCTTTTTGTTTCTTTGAGTAGACAGTTCAAGGCTGATTAGATTATTCTTTGCTTAATAAGAGTCACCATCATGGCTGTAGTCTGAAGAATATTCCTTAATTAGGTAATAAGCATATCACTATACCATTAAAAGAAGGAGCTCTGCATGTATAAAATGATGGGTTTTAATTATAATCAGGATGGTCTGTCAATCACTGATTAATACAGTCCTTTAAAATATAAAAAGCTAAAGGGAAAAGCTGGGAATCTTCAAGAAAGTGAGTGAGAGAAATAATCATTAGATGTTACTAAATAAATGACCATAAGAAGCTCATTTTTAATAATAGCCAATGTTTCAAACACATATTTATTCACCTTTATAACAACTATGTTAGATACAAGGGTAAGGACAAGTCCAGAAACAGAGAAACAACAAATCTCAGGTATATGTTCATGCCTCAAAAGACACTTAACTGCCAAAATGTTCACATATGAATGGGCAAAATGTTCTTCAAGTGGCTGAACAGGGAGCTGTACTTGGATATACCCTGCCTTATTTGATATACCCTGTTTTGTTTAATCATTCACAGCAAAATATCTGATTTTAATGTTTCTGTTACTTAAGCTCTTCAAATTAACATTAGCTATATTACAGATACTTTCCCTTATGCTTGGCCTCATTAGACAAGCTCACTGCAGAAGTCATCTTTCCTATATTATTTATTAAAGCATGATAAGGTGATGTAATTACATTATCAGATATCTCTGTCATATTTGATCAATAAGGCACCATAATAATAGTATAAAACATCTTGGAAGGAGGGTATAATTACCACAAGGAAATCACACTCCTGGGGATTATAGGAGCTTGGATACATCTCTTCCCTTATAATGCCCTAATGATGTGATTATCTCAAAAGACACAGAGAGAAAGAGAGAAACAAAATGAATAATGCTGTATCCAACTGCACAGAATTTATAGGAAAGTATTTCAGATAAGGATGTTATGTGGCAGTTTAGAAAATTTGAACAGCCATTTCAAATGAGCTGAGTTATTCATGGAAGTTAACCTGTCTATTCAGAAAGCAAGTAGGCCACTCTAAGTAATTTCATAAAACTAATGGGCTCAGAAATGCATTAGGATTTTAGCATGGTTTAAATGTTGAGAAAGTGATCTGATAGAGCTACTCATTTCTAGCTGGCTCGGGGCATCAAGCTTTCCATTCTCTGGCTAGCTGGTAAGTGAGAATCATCAATCAGATTGCTATTGACATTTGTTGCCTGGTGGCACCAAGAATGGAAACAAAAAGTGCTTTTAAATTCTCCAACAAAATCTGAGGAAAACATGTTTTAGTTGTGATTAAATTGAATTTCCAGGCTGGAAGAAAAGTAAGGAAAGAGTAAATTAAATGTCAACCAGCCTGGGATCATAGCTATAACATTGAATGCTCCAGTAGAACTCAGCTGAGTCTTTCATAGCTAAACTATAAGTTATAAAAAATTCAAGAATTTTCTGATCTATGGAGAAATGAAAATAAAAAATTATACAAACTAACATTAAGGCGATTTCCTGAAGAATACTCTTCAGAAATTCAAGATAGAATAACAAGTCCTAAGAAGAATAATTGGAATAAACTTTTGTCTTATTATAAAATTATTTCAATCAGCAAAAGACAGAACCTTTTTTAACAAAAATATTTAGATAAAAAATGGAGAATTCTGTTACCAAACAGGTGTTCAATCAAGGAATCCAAAACATATGGATAGACAGAAACATCTAGCTATTGAATGATGACTTCATTCTGGACACATGTTCTGTGACACCGAAACATCTAACAAGAAAGTAAGTGTTTTAGTAAATTACTTTTGTTCGGGCTAATATACAAAATTTACAAAAATTTTATGTCTAAAATCAGATAAAAATTAGGTAGATTTATTAAATCGACTTATTTTAGTGTTATCCAGATTCAGATATGGATTTGGCTTCATGTAGTATCACTGCATCATATTTATCTATTATGTATGAAATATGGGCTCAGTGAGCAGTGAGAAAAGTAAGAAAGAAATTGGAGTGCGGGGACTAGTGAATAAGAAAGAGTCATTAAATTTCTATTATTGATGAGTTTCAGGTGTGATGAATTCTGGTGGATTACTGTCTTAAACTAGATGCTTAGAACACAGTAGGAATTCAGATACTGTCCTTGCCTTCAAGAGTATCAATACTGTATTTATTTCTCTTACATTTTTGAGTTCTTATTCCATGCCAAGTTCTTTACATGAATAAATTCATTTAATTATCACAACAGCTCTATGCCATAGGCATTATTACTTTCATTTCAAAGATGAAGACATTTAGGTGGAGAGAGTTGAAGAAATCGTGCCCAAGGTTGCAAAGCTCATAAGTCAGGGATGGGGCTATGAACAGTCCGATATAGATCTGGAACTCATATTTTAACCACATATCTCTGTACTTCTTCTAGTTGAACAGAATATTCTCTTCTGTATTAAGAAGGTAGTTAAATTGTTTTAAGTGTGTGATAAACATGTGTAAAAGACACAGTGAGCACTTATACTCAATTTTATAGGGAGAGAATGGAGAACCAGACTTCATAAAAGCAATAATTATATTTCCTTCTATGACAAATTACAAAATTGATACATAAAGAAAAGGAAAATATGTAGTTTGACTTCAGCATAATATTTCACTTAATATAGTTTCATAGTATCATCACACAGGTAAATATATTTGTGTTTCATAGTCCTAAGTCTCTATTTCCTGTTGAGTGGGTGATGTAAAAGTAGAAAGTGTACTACCAGAGTCTTCTGTATTGTGGAAAGGGAATTACAAACCAGCTAACAATTCTGACAATTTACAACAATAACTCTGATGAATGTGTCGTAGGTTGCATTACTTGCACTGTTTCGTAGCTAAATGACTTCTGCATAATGGAGTCAGATGCAAAGGTCAATGAAAAGGTGAAAACCTAACAGAAGGCCCTCATATTAGGGGTAATAGAAGGTACTTTTTCATTTATGCATTGAATGAAAAATATGTGTTGCAATGATATCATGCTAAATACTGTAAATAAAACTGGGATTAAGGTCCACAAGGACTGTAAAATTATTAATCCCTGCACTTGAGAGGCAAAGGAAGAACTGAGGAAAGTGTGGGGTGGAGAATATTTTGAAAATGGTATTAGAATAAGGATTGCCCTACTGCAATAAGAAGAAGGTTTCAAAAAGGAATGGAATATCAACATTATCACTTGCTGAAGAAAAGAAAATGAAACCCCCAAATATTCTGAGGTGACTGAGTAGTGATTAACAAAGTATACCACAATTTCCAGGATTTTTGTGGCACAGAATCCAGATCATAATCGTTAATAGATTCAGTGGGATTGACACTCAGAAAAGGTTAAGCTGCCCCAGGACAATGGTTTTGTGAAAAATGTTGAGAAACACATTCTCCTGGCTTTGGCTTTCTTGGATTCCTGAATGAATAAATGAGTGACATAAATCTGTATCATAATTTTTTTGCAAGATTAATTTCTATAAGGAGAATTCTGAGGGATTAATTTGGGTTTTTTTTCCCCTTCAGATTCCAATAAGAGGTCTTTTATCATGATTACATGCTTGAACATATTTCCAGGCACAATAGGATACTCAATGGCTATATTCAGAAGAGAAAAATGCCTTCTGTAAACTCTTATAAGAAAAATGATTATTTGAAAAAATATATTAACCATTCATAATGTGTAAGGCAAACTGCTAAGTTTTATGAGAAGTATGAAGATGCTTATCTCTAAGATTTATTTCCTATTCACTCCTACAGTGAGGGTGTGGCCACTGGTGATCTCAACTTTATTTCTTTTTTTAATTTGCATACTTATTGTATATTGAAACAGTTTTCATCTTATTTTATTTTTATTTTATGGCTGATTCTGGTGTCATTCTTTTTTTTTACATCTTTATTGGAGTATAATTACTTTACAGTGTTGTGTTAGTTACTGCTGTACAACAAAGTGAATCAGTTATGTATACATATAACCCCATATACCCTCCTTCTTGAGCCTCCCTCCCACGTTCCCTATCCCAACCCTCTGGGTCATCAAAAAGCATCAAGTTCATCTCCCTGTGCTATTTAGCAGCTTCCCACTACCCATACATTTTACATTTTACGCTAGCATTGACATATGTAAATATGTCAGTGCTACTCTCTCACTTCATCCCAATGTACCCTCCCCCTGCCCCGGTGTCCTCAAATCTGTTCTCAATGTCTGCACCTTTATTCCTGCTCTGCCACTATGTTCATCAGTACCACTATTTTAGGTTCCATATATATGTGTTAGCATACGGTATTTGATTTTCTCTTTTGGACTTACTTCACTCTGTATGACAGACTCTAGGCATACACTACAAATAACTCAGTTTCATTCTTTTTAGGGCTGAATAATACTCCATTGTATACATGCACCATATCTTCTTTATCCATTCATCTGTTGATGGACATTTAGGTTGCTTCCAAGTCCTGGATATTGTAAATAGTGCTGCAAAGAACATCGTGGTACATATATATTTTAAATTATGGTTTCTCAGGGTATATGCCCAATAGTAAGATTGCTGGGTCATATGCTAGTTCTATTATTAGTTTTTTAAGGAACCTCCATAATGTTCTCCATAGTGGCTGTATCAATTTACATTCCCACCAACAGTGCAGGAGGGTTCCCTTTTCTCCACACCCTCTCCAGCATTTAATTTTTGTAGATGTTTTGATGATGGTCATTTTAACCGGTGTGAGGTGATACCTCATTGTGGTTTTGATTTGCCTTTCTCTAAATATTAGTGATGTTAGGCATCTTTTCATGTATTTGTTGACCATCTGTATGTCTTCTTTGGAGAAGGGTCAACCTAGGTCTTCTGCCCATTTTTTGATTGGATTGTTTGCTTTTTCGATATGGAGCTGCATGAGCTGCTTGCATATTTTGGAGATTAATCCTTTGTCAGTTGCTTTCTTTGCAAATATTTTCTCCCGTTTGGAACGTTGTCTTTTTGTTTTGCTTGCTTATGGTTTCCATTGTCAGTGCAAAAGCTTTTAAGTTTCATTAGGTCCCATTTGTTTATTTTTGTTTTTATTCTCATTACTCTAGGAGGTGGATCAAAAAACATCTTGCTGTGATTTATGTCAAAGAGTGTTCTGCCTATGCTTTCCTCTAAGAATTTTATACTGCCTGAGCTTACATTTACGTCTTTAATCCATTTTGAGTTTATTTTTGCGTATGGTATTAGGGACTGTTGTAATTTCATTCTTTTACTTGTAGCTATCCAGTTTTCCATCACCACCTACTGACGAGGCTCTCTTTTCTCCATTGTATATTCTTGCCACCTTTGTCAAACATAAGGTGACCATATGTGTGTGGGTTTATCTCTGGGCTTTCTATCCTGTTCCATTGATCTATATTTCTGTTTTTGTGTCAGTACCGTACTGTCTTGATTACTGTAGCTTTATATTATAGTCTGAAGACAGGGAGCCTGATTTTTCTAGCTCTGTCTTTCTTTCTCAAGATTGCTTTGGCTATTCAGGATCTTTTGTGTTTCCATACAAATTGTAAATATTTTTTGTTTTAATTCTGTGAAGAATGCCATTGGTATTTTTTTTTTAATTTTAACATCTTTATTGGAGTATAATTGCTTTATAATGGTATGTTAATTTCTGCTTTATAACAAAGTGAATCAGCTATACATATAAATATATCCCCAAATCTCCTCCCTCTTGCATCTCCATCCAATCCTCCCAATCCCATCCCTCTAGGTGGTCACAAAGCACTAAGCTGATCTCCCTGTGCTATGCAGCTGCTTCCCACTAGCTATCTCTTTTACATTTGATAGTGTATATATGTCCATGCCACTCTCTCACTTCATTCCAGTGTACCCTTACCATTCCTCTGTCCTCAAGTCCATTCTCTACATCTGCATCTTTATTCCTGTCCTGCCTCTAGGTTCTTCAGAACCATTTTTTTTTTTTTTTTTTTAGATTCCATATATATGTGTTAGCATATTGTATTTGTTTTTCTCTTTCTGACTTACTTCACTCTGTATGACAGTCTCTAGGTCCATCCACCTAACTACAAATAACTCAATTTCGTTTCTTTGTATGGCTGAGTAATATTCCATTGTATATATGTGCCACATCTTCTTTATCCATTCATCTGTTGATGGACACTTCAGTTACTTCCATGTCCTGGCTATTGTAAATAGGGCTGCATTAACATTGTGATACATGACACTTTTTGAATTATGGTTTTCACAGGGTATATGTTCAGTAGTGGGATTGCTGGGTCGTATGGCAGTTCTATTTTTAGTTTTTTAAGGAACCTCCATAATGTTCTCCATAGTGGCTGTATCAATTTACACTCCCACCCACAGTGCAAGAGGGTTCCCTTTTCTCCACACCCTCTCCAGCATTTACTGTTTGTACATTTTTTGATGGAAGCACTCAGACTGGTGTGAGGTGATACCTCAAAGTAGTTTTGACTTGCATTTCTCTAATGATTAGTGATAGTGAGCATCCTTTCATGTGTTAGTTGGCAATCTGTATGTCTTCTTTGGAGAAATGTCTATATAGGTCTTCTGCTATTATTGGATTGGGTTGCTTGTTTTTTTGGTGTTGAGCTGCATAAGCTGCTTGCAAATTTTGGAGATAAATCCTTTGTTAGTTGCTTCATTTGCAAATATTTTCTCCCATTCTGAGGGTTGTCTTTTCATCTTGTTTATGGTTTCCTTTGCTGTGCAAAAGCTTTTAAGTTTCATTAGGTCTGATTTGTTTATTTTTGTCTTCATTTCCATTTCTCTACAAGGTAGGTCAAAAAGGATCTTGCTGTGATTTACATCATAGAGTGTTCTGCCTATGTTTTCCTGTAAGAGTTTGATAGTGTCTTGCCTTACATTAAGGTCTTTAATCCATTTTGAGTTTATTTTTGTGTATGGTTTTAGGGAGTGTACTAATTTCATTCTTTTACATGTAGCTGTCCAGTTTTCCCAGCACCACTTATTGAAGAGGCTGTCTTTTCTCCACAGTATATTCTTGCCTCTTTTACCAAAGATAGGGTGACCACATGTGCGTGGGTTTATCTCTGGGCTTTCTATCCTGTTCCATTGATCTATATTTCTGGGATTTTTTGTCAGTACCATACTGTCTTGATTACTGTAGCTTTGTAGTATAGTCTGAAGTCAGGGACCCTGATTCCTCCAGCTCCATTTTTCGTTCTCAAGATTGCTTTGGCTATTCGGGATCTTTTGTGTTTCCATACAAATTGTGAAATTTTTTGTTCTAGTTCTGTGAAAAATGCCAGTGGTAGTTTGATAAGGATTGCATTGAATTTGTAGATTGCATTGGGTAGTATGGTCATTTTCACAATGTTGATTCTTCCAATCCAAGAACATGGTATATCTCTCCATATCTTTGTATCATCTTTAATTTCTTTCATCTGTGTCTTATAATTTTCTGCATTCAGGTCTTTTGTCTCCTTAGGTAAGTTTATTCCTAGATAAATTTTTATTATTTTTGTTGAAATGGTAAATGGGAGTGTTTCCTTAATTTCACTTTCAGATTTTTCATCATCAGTATAGGAATGCAAGAGATTTCTGTGCATTAATTTTGTATCCTGCTACTTTACCAAATTCATTGATTAGCTCTAGTAGTTTTCTGGTAGCATCTTTAGGATTCTCTATGTATAGTATCAAGTCATCTGCAAACAGTGACAGCTTTACTTCTTCTTTTCCAATTAGGATTACTTTTATTTCTTTTTCTTCTCTGATTGCTGTGGCTAAAACTTCCAAAACTATGTTGAATAATAGAGGGGAGAGTGGGTAACCTTGTCTTGTTTCTGATCTTAGTGAAAATGGTTTTAGTTTTTCACCATTGAGGATGATGCCGGTAATGGGTTTGTCATATATAGCCTTTATTATATTAAGGAAAGTTCCCTCTATGCCTACTTTCTTGAGGGTTTTTATCATAAATGCGTGTTGAATTTTGTCGAAAGCTTTCTCTGCATCTATTGAGATGATCATATGCTTTCTCTCCTTTAATTTGTTAATATGGTGTATCACGTTCATTGATTTGCGTAGATTGAAGAATCCTTGCGTTCCTGGGATAAACCTCACTTGATCATGGTGTATGATCCTTTTAATGTGTTGTTGGATTCTGTTTGCTAGTATTTTGTTGAGGATTTCTGCATCTATGTTCATCAGTAATATTGGCCTGTAGTTTTCTTTCTTTGTGACATCTTTGTGTGGTTTTGGAATCAGGGTGATGGTGGCCTGTAGAATGAGTTTGGGAGTGTTCCTCCCTCTGCTATATTTGGAAGAGTTTGAGAAGGATAGGTGTTAGCTCTTCTCTAACTATTTGATAGAATTTGCCTGTGAAGCCTCTGGTCCTGGGCTTTTGTTTGTTGGAATATTTTTAATCACAGTTTCAATTTCAGTGCTTTTGATTGGTCTGTTCATATTTTCTATTTCTTCCTGGTTCGGTCTTGGAATGTTGTGCATTTCTAAGAGTTTGTCCATTTCTTCCAGGTTGTCCATTTTATTGGCATACAGTTGCTTGTAGTAATCTCTCATGATCCTTTGTTTTTCTGCAGTGTCAGTTGTTACTTTTCCTTTTTCATTTCTAATTCTATTGATCTGAGTGTTTGCCTCTTTTTTTTGATGAGTCTGGGTAATGGTTTATCAATTTTTCATCTTCTCAAAGAACCAGCTTGTAGTTTTATTGATTTTTGCTATTGTTTCCTTAATTTCTTTTTCATTTATTTCTGATCTGATCTTTAATATTCTTTCTGTCTGCTAACTTTCTAGATTTTCTTTTTTCTCTTATTGCTTTAGGTGTAAGGTTAGGTTGTGTATTTGAGATTCTTCTTGTTTCTCGAGGTAGGATTGTATTGCTATAAACTTCCCTCTTGTAACTGCTTTTGCTGCATCCCATAGGTTTTGGGTCATCTTGTTTCACTGTCATTTGTTTTTAGGTATGTTTTGATTTCATCTTTGATTTCTTCAGTGATCTCTTGGTTATTTAGTAGTGTATTGATTAACCTTTATGTGTTTTTATTTTTTACAGAATTTTTTCCTATAATTGATATCTAGTCTCATAGTGTTGTGGTCAGAAAAGATCCTTGATACGATTTCATTTTTCTTAAATTCACCAAGGCTTGATTTATGACCCAAGATATGATCTATCCTGAAGACTGTTCCCTGAGCACTTGAGAAGAAAATGTATTCTATTGGTTTTGGATGGAATGTCCTATAAATATCAATTAAGTCGATCTTGTTCAATGTAACATTAAAGCTTGTGTTTCCTTATTTGTTTTCATTTTGGATGATCTGTCCATTGGTGAAATTTAGTTGTTAAAGTCCCCTACTCTGCTTGTGTTAATGTCGATTTTCCCCTTTATGGCTCTTAGCATTTGTCTCATGTATTCAGGTTCTCCTATGTTGGGTGCATAAATATTTACAACTGTTATATCTTCTTGGATTGATCCCTTGATCATTATATAGTGTCCTTCTTTGTGTCTTGTAATAGTCCTTATTTGAAAGCCTATTTTTTCTGATATGAGAATTGCTACTCCAGCTTTCTTTTTATTTCCGTTTGCATGGAATATCTTTTTCCATTCCCTCACTTTCAGTCTGTATGTGTCCCTTGGTCTAAAGTGTGTCTCTTGTAGACAGCATATATATGGGTATTGTTTTTGTATCCATTCAGCCATTCTACATCTTTTGGTGGAGCAATTAATCCATTTACATTTAAGGTAATTATCGATATATATGTTCCTATTACCATTTTCTCAATTGTTTTGTATTTCGTATTGTAGGTCTTTTCCTTCTCTTGTGTTTCCTGCCTAGAGAAGTTCCTTTAGCATTTGTTGCAAAGCTGGTTTTGTTGTGCTGAATTCTCTTAGCTTTTGCTTGTCTGTAAAGGTTTTAATTTCTCCATTGAATCTGAATAAGATCCTTGCTGGGTAGACTAATCCTGGTTGTAGGTTTATCCCTTTCATCACTTTAAGTATATCCTGCCACTCCCTTCTGGCTTGCAGAGTTTCTGCTAAAAGATCACCTGTTAACCTTATAGGGATTCCCTTGTATGTTATTTGTTGTTCTTCCCTTGCTCTTTTTAATATTTTTTCTTTGTATTTAATTTTTGATAATTTGGTTAATATGTGTCTTGGCGTGCTTCTCCTTGGATTTATCCTGTATGGGACTCTGCACTTCCTGGACTAGACTGACTATTTTCTTTCCCATATTAGGGAAGTTTTTGACTATAATCTCTTCAAATATTTTCTCAGTCCCTTTCTTTTTCTCTTCTTCTTCTGGGAACCCTATAATTTGAAAGTTGGTGCCTTTAATGTTGCCCCAGATGTCTCTGAGACCGTCCTCAATTCTTTTCATTCTTTTTTCTTTATTCTGCTCTGTGGTATTTATTTCCACTGGTTGATCTTCCAGGTGACTTATCCGTCCTTCTGCCTCAGTTTTTTTCTACTATTGATTCCCTCTAGAGAATTTTTAATTTCATTTATTTTGTTGTTCATCATTGTTTGTTTGCTCTTTAGTTCTTCTAGGTCCTTTTTAAATGTTTCTTTTATTTTCTCCATTCTATTTCCAAGATTTTGGATCATCTTTACTGTCATTACTCTGAATTCTTTTTCAGGTAGACTGTGTATTTCCTATTCATTTGTTTCCTCTGGTGTGTTTTTACCTTGCTCATTCATCTACTGTGTGTCTTCTCATTTTGCTTAACTTACTGTGTTTGGGGTCTCCTTTTCTCAGGCTGCAGGTTCGTAGTTCCTGTTGTTTTTGGTGTGTGCCTCCAGGGGCTAAATTTGTTTCAGTGGGTTCTGTATGCTTCCTGGTGGAGGGGACTCTTGCCTGTGTTTTGGTGGATGAGGCTGGATCTTGTCTTTCTGGTTGGCAAGACTGCAACCGGTAGTGTGTTTTGGGGTGTCTGAGACCTTATTATGATTTTAGGCAGCCTCTCTGCCAATGGGTGGGGTTGTGTTCCTTGTGTAGGTAGTTGTTTGGCATAGGGTGTCCAGCACTGAAGCTTGCTGGCTATTGAGTGGAGCTGGGTCTTGGCACTGAGATTGAGATGTCTGGGAGAACTTTTGTCATTTGATGTTATGTGGACCCTGGATCTGTCTGTTGGGCCCATGTCCTGAACTCAGCTCTCCCACCTTAGAGGCACATGCCTGACACCCAGCTGGAGCCGAAAGATCCTGTCCGCAACATGGCTCAGAATAAAAGGGAGTAAAAAAGAAAGAAAAATAAAATAAAATTAAAAAGTTATTAAAATAAAAAAATTATTAAAAAATGTAAAAAGTAATAAAAAAAGAAAGAAAGAAGAGAGCAACCAAACCAAAAAACAAATCCACCAATGATAAAAAGCGCTAAAAACTATACTGAAAAAAACAAAAACAAAAACAAAAATACGGACAGACAGAACCCTAGGACAAATGGTAAAAGCAAAGCTATACAGGCAAAATTCCACAAAGAAATTAAATATACAAACTCACAAAAAGAGAAAAAGAAAAAAAAAAAAATATATATATATATTTTTTTTTTTTTAAAAGGAAGAGAGCAATCAAATCAATAAACAAATCTACCAGTGGTACTAAACTCCAAATACTAAGCTAAGATAAACATAGGACCAAAAACAAATTAGATGCAGAAAGCAAACCTCAAATCTACAGTTTCTCCCAAAGTCCACCACCTCAATTTTGAGATGATTCGTTGTCTATTCAGATATTCCAGAGATGCTGGGTACATCAGGTTGATTGTGGAGATTTTTTCTGCTGATCCTGAGGCTTCATGGAGAAATTTCCCTTTCTCTCCTTTGGTCACCCACTCCAGGGTTTCACCTTTGGATTTGGCCCCACCTTTGCATGTAGGTCACCTGAGGACGTCTGTTCTTCACTCAAACAGGACGGGGTTAAAGGAGCAGCTGATTAGGGGGCTCTGGCTCACTCAGGCCAGGAGAGGGAGGGGTATGGAATGTGGGGCTAGCCTGTGGTGGCAGAGGCTGGCGTGGCCTTGCACCAGCCTGAGGCATACTGTGCGTTCTCCTGGGGCAGTTGCCCTGGATCACAGGACCCTGGCAGTGGCGGGCTCACAGGCTCCTGGGTGGGGAGGTGTGGATAGTGACCTGTGCTTGCACACAGGTTTCTTGGTGGCTGCAGCAGCTGCCTTAGTGTTTCATGCCTGTCTCTGGGGTCCGTGCTGATAGCCTTGGCTTGTGCCCATCTGTGGAGCTCGTTTAGGCAGTACCCTGAATCCCCTCTCCTTGCACACCCTGAAACAATGGTCTCTTGCCTCTTAGGCAGGTCCAGACATTTTCCCGGACTCCCTCCCCACTAGCTGTGGTGCACTAGCCCCCTTCAGACTGTGTTCACGCAGCCAATCCCAGTTCTCTCTTTGGGATCTGACCTCAGAAGCCGGAGCCTCAGCTCCCAGCCCCCATCTGCCCTGGCAGGTAAGCAGACAAGCCTCTCAGGCTGGTGAGTGTGTGTTGGCACTGATCCTCTGTGCAGGAATCTCTCCACTTTGCCCTTTGCACCCCTACTTCTGCACTCTCCTCTGTGCATCAGAAGCTTCCCCACCCCCTGCCATCCCCTGTCTCCACCAGTGAAGGGTCTTCCTAGTGTGTGGAAACTTTTCCTCCTTCACAGCTCTCTCCCAGAGGTGAGGTCCTGTCCTTATTCTTTTGTGTCTGTTTTTTTTCTTTTTTCTTTTGCCCTACCCAGGTACATAGGGACTTTCTTGCCTTTTGGGAAGTCTGAGGTCTTCTGCCAGTGTTCTGTAGGTGTTCTGTAGGAGTTGTTCCACATGTAGATGTATTTCTGATGTATTTTTGGAGAGGAAGGTGATCTCCACGTCTTACTCCTCCGCCATCTTGAAGGCCTTGGTAACTGCTCTGTGTTCTTTCGCCATTGGTCATTTGGTAGGGATTACATTGAACCAGTAGATTACTTTGGGTAGTATAGTCATTTCCACAATACTGATTCTTCTAAGACAGGAACATAGTATATCTCTCCATCTGTTTATGTCATCTTTGATTTCTTTCATCAGTGTTTTATAGTTTTCAGAAAACAGGTCTTTTGCCTCCTAGGTATTTTATTCATTTTGTTGTGATGGTAAACAGGACTGTTTCCTGAATTTTTCTTTCTGATCTTTCATTGTTAGTGTATAAGAATGCAAGTGATTTCTGTGCCTTAATTTTATATACTGCAACTTTACCAAATTCATTGATTTAGATGGTTTAGAAGTTTTCTGGTGGTATCCTTAGGATTTTCTATGTACAGTATCATGTCATCTGCAGTGACAGTTTTACTTCTTCTTTTCCAATTTGTATTCCTCTTATTTCTTTTTCTTCTCTGATTGCCGTGACTAGGACTTCCAATATTATGTTGAATAATAGTGGGAAGAGTGGTCATCCTTGTCTTGTTCCTGATCTTAGGGGAAATGCTTTCAGTTTTTTACCATTAAGAATGATGTTTTTTGTGGGTTTGTCATATATGGCTTTTATTATGTTGAGGTAGTTTCCCTTTATGCTCACTTTCTGGATAGTTTTTATTATAAATGGGTGTTGAATTTTTTGAAAAGCTTTTTCTGCATCTATTGAGATAATCATATGGTTTTTATGTTTTGTTTTTTAATATAGTGTATCAGATTGATTGTTTTGCATATATTGAAGAATCCTTGAATCCCTGGGATAAATCCCACTTGATCATTGTGTATGATCCTTTTAATGTGCTGTTGGATTCTGTTTGTTAGTATTTTGTTGAGGATTTTTGCATCTATGTTCATCAGTGATATTGGTCTGCAGTTTTCTTTTTTTTGTGACATCTTTGTCTGGCTTTGGTATCAGGGTGATGGTGCCCTCGTAGAATGAGTTTGGGAGTTTTCCTCCCTCTGCTATATTTTGGAAGAGTTTGAAAAGGATAGGTGGTAGCTCTTCTCTGAATGTTTAATAGAATTCGCCTGTGAAGCCATCTGGTCCTGGAGTTTTGTTTGTTGTAATATTTTTAATTACAGTCTCAATTTCATGACCTGTGATTGGTTTGTTTATATTTTCTAATTCTTCCTGGTTCAATCTTGAAAAGTTGTACCTTTCCAAGAATTTGCCCATTTTTTCCAGGTTGTCCATTTTATTGACATATAGTTGCTTATAGTAGTCTCTTATGATCCTTTGTTTTTCTGTGGTGTTAGTTGTAATCTCTCCTTTTTCATTTCTAATTTTATTGATTTGAGTCCTCTCCCTTTTTTTCTTGATAAGTCTGGCTAAAGGTTTATCAATTTTGTTTATCTTCTCAAAGAACCAACTTTTAGTTTTACTGATATTTGTTATTGTTTTTTTTTTTTTTCATTGCTATTTCATTTATTTTTGCTCTGATCTTTATGATGTCTTCCCTTCAACTAACATTGTGTTTTCTTTGTTTTTCTTTTCCTAGTTGCTTTACTTGTATGGTTATACTGTTTATCTGAGATTTTTCATGTTTCTTGATGTGAGCTTCAGTTGCTATAAACTTCCCTCTTAGAACTGCTTTTGCTGCATGCCTTATGTTTTGGATCATCGTGTTTACATTGTCATTTGTTTCTAGGTATTTTTTTTTATTTCTTCCTGATTTCTTCAGTGATCTCTTGGTTATTTAGAAGTGCACTGTTTAGCCTCCATGTATTTTTGTTTTTTACAGTTTTTTTCCCTGTAATTAATTTATTGTAATCTCATAGTGTTGTTGTTGGAAAACATGCTTGATATGATTTCAATTTTCTTAAATTTGCCAGGCTTGATTTGTGACCCAAGATGTGATCTTTTCTGGAGAACGTTCTGTGAGCACTTGAGAAGATAATATATTCTTCTGCTTTTGCATGAAACATCCTAAAAATATCAATTATGTCTGCCTGATTTATTGTGTCACTTAACGCTTGTGTTTCCTTTTTTAGTCTCTGTCTGGATGATCTGTCTATTGGTGTAAGTGAGGCGTTAAAGTCTCCCACTATAATTGTGTTACTGTTGATTTCTCCTTTTGTGGCGGTTAGCATTTGCCTTATGTATTGGGGTGCTTCTATGTTGGATGCATAAATATTTATAATTGTTATGTTTTCTTCTTGGATTGATCCCTGATCATTATGTAATGTCCTTCCTTATCTCTTGTAACAGTCTGTATCTTAAAGTCTATTTTATCTGATATGAGTATTGCTACTCCAGCTTTCTTGTGATTTCCATTGGCATGCAATATCTTTTTCCATCTCCTCATTTTCAATTCTGTATGTCTCCCTGGGTCTGAAATGGGTCTCTTGCAGAGAGCATATATAAGGGTCTTGTTTTTGTATCCATTCAGCTAGTCTGTGTCTTTTGGTTGGAGCATTTAATCTATTTACATTCAAGGTGATTATCGATATGTATGTTCCTCTTATCATTTTCTTAATTGTTTTGGGTTTGTTTTTGTGGTTCTTTTTCTTCTCTTGTGTTTCCCACCTAACAAAGTTCCTTTAGCACTTGTTGAAAAGCTGGCTTGGTGGTGCTGAATTATCATAGCTTTTGCTTGTCTATAAAGCTTTTCATTTCTGTGTTGAATCTGAATGAGATCCTTGCTGGGTAGAGTAATCTTGGTGTAGGTTTTTCTCTTTCATCACTTTAAATATATCTTGCCACTCTTTTCTGGCCTGTAGAGTTTCTGCTTAGAAATCAGCTGAGAACCTTGTGGGGATTCCCTTGTATGTTATCTGTTGCTTTCCCTTGCTGCTTTTAATATTTTTTCTTTGAATTTAATTTTTGTTAGTTTGATTAATATGTGTCTTTCATATTTGTCTTAGGGTTTATCCTGTATGGGACTCTCTGCACTTCCTGGACTTGAGTGGCTATTTCCTTTTCCATGTTAGGCAAGTTTTCAAGTATAATCTCTTCAAATATTTTCTCAGCCCCTTTCTTTTTCTCTTCTTCTTTGGGAACCCTATAATTTGACTGTTGGTGTATTTAATGTTATTCCAGAGGTCTCTGAGATGCCCTCAATTCTTTTCATTCGTTTTTCTTAATCTTCTCTTTGACAGTTATTTCCACCATTTTATCTTCCAGGTCACTTATCCATTCTTCTGCCTCAGTTATTCTGCTATTGATTCCTTCTAGAGTATTTTTAATTTCAGTCATTGTGTTGTCCATCACTGTTTGTTTGTTCTTTAGTTCTTCTAGGTCCTTGTTAAAAGTTTCCTCTATTTTCTCCATTCTCTTTCTGAGATTTTGGATCATATTTACTATCTTTACTTGAATTCTTTTTCAGGTAGCTTGCTTATTTCATCTTCATTTATTTAGTCTTGTAGGTTTTTTACCTTGCCCCTTCGTCTGTAACTTTTT
The DNA here is from genome assembly GCF_028023285.1 of Balaenoptera ricei. NCBI lineage: Eukaryota > Metazoa > Chordata > Mammalia > Artiodactyla > Balaenopteridae > Balaenoptera > Balaenoptera ricei. Next base: position 64,392,434 of record NC_082652.1, read on the forward strand.
TTGTCACATCATTTTTTTTTTTTTTTTTGGATAGGTGGAGCTGTATTCCTATCTTACTGGTCCTTTGGCCTGAGGTGTCCAGCACTGAAGTTTGTGGGCAGTTGTGTAGAGCCGGGTCTTGGTGCTGAGATGAGGACCTCCAGGAGGTCTCACTCCAATTAATATTCCCTGAGATCTGAGGTTCTTAGTCCAGTTGTTTGGACTTGGCGCTCCTACCACAGGAGCTCAGGCCCAACCCCCAGTGTGGGAACCAAGATCATGCAATCTGTGTGGCACAGCAAAAGAAAAGAAAAAATGGAGCAGTACAATAACAAAGAATAAAAATAAAATAAAATTAGAAAGGTAAAAATAAATTAGGTAAAATAAAAATGTAATTGGAACAACAACAACAAGTTAAATCAAAACCACAACAGAAAAAAAGAAAGACGATAAAGAAAAAAAGGGAACAAGCCAAAAGGAGCAGAACAATAGCAAACTATGAAGAATAAATTAAAATTAGACAAATAAAAGATTTATTAGATAAAATAAAAATATAAATGGATCAAACAAAAGGTAAAACAGAATCCCAATCTAGAAGAATAAAACAAAAAATGACCATAAAAGGCCTTGGATATGGTGGGGTGGAGCTTAAGCAAGAGGTGGAACTTAGGCAGGGATGGGGTTTAGGATGGGGAGGGACCTAGGCGGGGGTGATATTCAAGTGTGGGGTAGGGCCTAGGTTTAAGACCTCCATGGAAGGGGAGATACAGCACAATCAGAGGGGACCTCTGGAGTGTGGAGTTCTGGAGTTTGGAGGTAAGGCCTTGGGTGAGAGTGTGTGGGTGGGGTTTAAGCCCAGTGCTGTTGGAGGGGGTCTCAGATGAGGTCTCCAAGTGCTGTGTGTAGAGGTAGGGCCCTGGGTGGGGGTGTTGGGTCGGGGCTTGGGCTCTGCATGGCAGCAGGGAGGGCAAAGTACTAAGCCTGGGAGCCCAAGAGGCTCCCCAGTGCTGAAGTGGACAGAGAAAACACTGGCCACACTCCCTTCCATTCCTCTGCCCCCCTAAGTGTCTCCCCTGTCATTGCTGGACCCCTACACCTGTCCTGCCAGGTGTAGAAACTCCTCCCCTCCCCCAGCTGCCCCTCAGGGGTGCTGGTCCCATAGGCTCAGCCTTTAGTTTTGCTCCCCCTTCCCTTCCTCCCACTCCCTCAGGACCTGCATGGCTGGAGGGAGCCTCAATGGGCAGAGGATAAGGCACGGGATCTCAGCAGGCTCCCAGGGGCCCAAGTGGGCAGGGGAAACACTGACCAAACTCCCTTTTGATCCTCTGCACCCCCAATGGTCTCCCCCTTTCCCTCTCCAGGAGAGGAATCCCTTCCCCTCCCCCAGCTGCTCCTCAGGGATGCCAGTCCGTCCTGCCTCCACTTCTCCCCTCCCCACTCCCACCTAGGTCCTACCTGGTTGCTGGGGGTTCCTCCCATCCCCTTAGGTGTCTGAGGTCCCCCACCAGTGCCTGGTAGGTGCCCTAGTTGTTTGGAGATGCAAATTCTTAGTCCTCCTAGTCTGCCATCTTGACTCTGCACTTCGTGGTCTCAGCTTATGAAATAGAAGGGATCTTCTATTTCATCCCTATGAAAACTTATGCTGATATTCTTAAATTTCATTGAAATGTTGGTTATTTGGGGTTCTCAGGGATAAATGCATATTCTTATTTATTTGAAAATCTATCATCTATCTATCTATCTATCTATCCATCACAACTATCTATTATATTTAGCCCAGTATCTAACTCTTCCTTAACAGGATAATGGGGAAAAAGGGCAGAAGGAAGTCCTAGATCATCTCAAGATAAGATTAAAGCAAAGATAACCAAATTTTAGAACAAACCTTCCTTATGTAAATGGAATTAAAAGAACATGCAACATTTTTGTATATAGAGGCATAATATAAATTAATCATACAACCACAAATAATATGAGGACAATAACCAAGGAACAAAAATATTACATAAATTGCTTAATTTAAAAGATGGCCAAAAGTATAATATATGTTAAAATAAGCTAAAATTCTCCCTTTCTAACCTGATCTTTAATGAGAGTTAATACAGAAAGAAACCAAATATGTTTATATTAGGTCTTTTTTCCCCTGAGGCAACCTCCAGCTTCTTCCCCACAGGGAAGAACACTAGAAGTTAGGAAATTCCAAACTTCTAGAAGCCAGAGCCCTCTGAAAATACAAATCAAAATATAGTCTCCACTAGGATACTGCTTCTTAAGACTCAAGAACCAGGAAATAATTTTCTGCATTTCAAGAACCAGGAGAGAAGGTAGGAAATGCATCCAACCATACTTCTTCATTGCTCCCTGAGAAATTATAAGAGAGATGAGGATCTCATTGTAACATAAACATCAAGGATAATCACTCTTGTCCATTCATGTAATTTCTAAATATTTGAATATTTATTACATTTGTTAGCATCTGGCCTAGTTTATTGATGAATTTACTTCTCGTTTGAGGTTCTATTCTTTTGCTTTGTTAAATATATATGCAAACTTGGATGTTGGTGGTAATGAAGTGTTAACATTTTTATTGTAATTGTACTAACTAAAGATTAGACAACATCTTGTAAGCTAGATGCTTCAAGTTTAAGCAGGGACCCAGATAAAATCCTGTTATGACTTTGTACCCAATGTTCCAATGAATTGTTTATATTAAAACGTATACATTTGTACTGGCAGGTTAAAGATTTTGAATATTTATGATTTGAGAAAACAGAGATACTGGTTAAATCATACACATATATTGTTAAAGTATGTGTTGGTGTTCCCCTACCATAAGAGAAAGCCTTATGAAATTACAAGTGCTTTACTGAGGAGACAGTATTATTTCCTCAGCATGAGTTTTAATGACTGTAATCCTATAGTCAGTGAAGTCATCATGTATCTGACCAGGGATCTATCAAAGATTTCCAGGGCCCTGGAACTTTTATCTCATCCTACTTGCTCATGCCTAAAATTCTCATCAAATTTTGAACTGTGTTCAATTTCCTTTGAGAGTAAATGTAGTCTAGATTTTTATAAGCTTCTTATACCTTGAAATTAATCAAATCTCCAAAAGCAATTTTTAAACCAAAGAAGGATGAGGAAATAGCCCAAAGCCTCCAGGATTGAGGAAAAGTAAACATGGGCAGAAGGAAAAGGCTAAGACAAAAGAAGGCTAAGACAAACCTGCATTTAGCCTAGTGGTTCTCCCTGGCTTTGCTTCATATTCACCTGGAGATTTGAAAACAATACTGATGCGTGGGCCCTTCCTCTGTCTAGAGCGCTTTCAACATGTCACATAGATGCTTCTGATACATGGTTAGTATGAGAATCACTGCTTTACATACTGAATCCTTGGCTTCTCCTGAGGTAAGCCAAATGATTTGGCATTTATTCCCACTCCACATGGTGAGCTTCACTTACAGTCCTCTAACCATTTAATAAATATTTCATGTAAAATAAATTTGATGCAGTTCTTTTGAGAGAAAATTACTTTTTCCCCCAAAAATGCCATTCAGTAAGCATCAAGGTTGGTGAAAACATGAAGAATGTAAACATCACCAAATGCATGCATGAACTGTCACTGTCACTAAAGTGGAGGGATCCAGCTGATATAATTCCACAACAGAAAATGCAGCAAGGGATTTTTTTTTTTCCCCTGAATGCCCAAAGCTGAGGAAGAAGAAGCTGAAAATGCAAGTCTTTGTATCCTCCAATACGTGTTATGAAAACCCCTGGAGTTTTTTGGATCCTTTGTAATAGAGGGAGAGAAAAAGAAAGAAAAAAAGAAATAAAGGGATCTGACAACACAACTATAAAGATGGCAGATGCTGAATGTAACATGTACTGCAAGAGTATTTATCAGAGCAAAGCTAATGTTTTAACAGGTAAAATGTTCTCATTAAACTCTAATAAAATTTAGCTTCCTAAAAGAAGTAAAGCCATTTTTATCTCCCTAAGTCTTCAGAGGAAGCTCCGTTATCAGAATCAAATTCTTCTAATTCAGCTACTCCACAGAGAAATCTAAAATTCCAAAGCAGGATTTTATTCCTGTGAATACATTTTTTCTTAGAAGTTATTTTTACATGTTAAAGACAATAGTATGGTGCAAATGCAGTTGGAAGCCTTGAAGAATGGTCTGTTATTATCTGGCATTGTCTATAATTAATATCAATTAGAATCTATTAAATTTAATAGACTTTGAGTTATTGAGTTTAATTCAATTTCAATAAATTTCAATTAAGTGCAATTTGTTTCCATTACTTTTATTAATTTCAGTCACTTTCAATTACCTTCAATTAATTTAATTTACTGGCAGTATATGTTCAGGTAATTCCCTATTACTTTCAATTAGTTTCTGTTCATTTCAATGGGTTTCATTTGCTGCTAACTGATTTCATAAAAATAAATGTGCAGCTATGATATAGTTTCTATATTCTACAGTCATACAAGCTAATAAGCTCTACATTCAAACTTACCATAACACAATTAGAACACTATTCAATCTGCATACAATCAGTATTAACTTCTACTCATCTTCTCCCTGGGTTGATGTATCTGAGAAGCCTAGCCTGCTGTGGAGAGTCTGGCATTTGCAGAGATGTCAGAACTTTCAATTGATTGATTCATTGATCCATTGCCTCTGCTTTGTATCTAGAATCTGTGAAGTGTTGGAGGTAATAGAGGTAAAAGAGAGTTCATTTAGGAGATTACAACAGGACTTCCCCCAAACAATTACACTGCTGTTTGATGGAATGGCCTGGATATGTCTTATTCACTATGGTACTCACAGCATGAACACAATACTTCACAGACTAGGTATTCAACAAATCTCATGAATCTTTTCTGAAGCTGTCAGTAAAATCGGTATTTAGGTGGAGAAGCAGGATAATCAGGACAATTCTGGGTCTCACACTTAGTTATTGACATGTTCTCTCTATGGAAGGAAAAACTCATAAAATTATCAATTATTAGTGTTAGAGGGAAAAAATCAGACAGCGTGTAGTCTAATATTCTGCCATTTAAGTTTTTGCAGTCAAGTAAGTGATGTATTTAATGGGCATATTGCATTACTAATTCTACAGGTAACAACCTTACCTGTTCAACCTAGGGAGCATCTGCATTGAAAAACTATCAACACATAGCTTGCAGAGCACTTTAGCCTCTGTGAACATATTTCATGCTTCTAAGAACCTTATGAAGAAAACGGTGCAAATTTTGTTATTTGCTTTGAGAAATTAAACTATATTGTGGTGAAATCGTTCATTCAATAATGGGTAACTAGGCAATGGTGGGGTTTAGGCAAAAGTAGTCATAATGACAGAAAAATCCAGACCTAGGGTAGTTTTGAGTGCTACTATTTAGGAACAGAAGCATTTCATATCTGTAGGTAAAAAAATCCAGACCACTCTCCCTAAGATGATGAATAAGTTCTGTGGTCCAAGCTATGCAAAGCAGGCAGCTTATGTGCCTTGGAGAGACACATAGAGCAAATGACTCACTTACTAGGCCTCCTATTTCCTCCACTCAAGGCTTCCTTAGAAAAATGTACCTGTCTGAATGAAAGTGGCTGTTTGTGTGACAGCTGGATAAAGCACATTGCATGAATGGAGCATAACACCCTTCCAGAGGAGTGCCTGTTGCCTGTTGCCTGCAAGAAGAGATGGCTTTGAGCAGAGTTATTTGGCAGCAGGGCAATGCTCAAGCACAAGAAGACTTGGCGGATTCCCAACATATCTCTGGCAGAAAATTCACTGTGAGAATAGAGAGGAGGCTGAATCCAAATCAAGTTGTCAGAGCTCTTCAGCTAAGATGTGGGAGGTCCTGAGAGGGAAACCAGGGACTATTAAGGTCAAAAGGAAAATGGACTAGAGGGAATGACAGAGTCATTTGAAATGAGCCTGGAGGAATCTCATCCTGGGAGATTCCCACTGGCAGGGATGGCCCTTCCCCATAGTGGCTTGCTGAAAGCAAAAATGGAGACAAGAGAAGGTGTAGACCATCAAAAAGCCAAACATTTAGCAAATTGGGTCAGGGACTATAGACAACTAATCTATAATCACTTTGCCATTTTAAATTCTATTTCTCTAGACCTATCCTAAGTTAACATAATAAATATTTCCATAAATGTTCAATGAGTGTCCCTATGGCTCCCCAGGACATATTCTTTTCCCCATGTAATTGCTCCAAGTAATTCAAACTCCATGCTCTGTTCTTTCCCACATTGCCTCCCTCTCAACTCTCCACCAATCTGAATGTTACTCGTCCTCCAAGGCCTGTGGATATCAAGTGTTAAGTCTTTCCAGAAATCTCCCTCACTGATATCAGTGAACTTCAATGCACATAAATTTATCAAACATTTATTGAGCTCTGAGTACATGTCAGGAAAATGAGAATTAAATTGTGTCCTCAACTCTGTTATGCTCTGGAGTTCTCAATATAATAGGGGCAATAATATAAAAACCTTCTGTTATTTTCTAAATATTCATTTTATTTCCCTGTATACTTGTTAAGTTTTTGATCATTTGAATCTAAGTATAGATTCATGTGGTCTGCCGTGATCATGGTTTCTTCTTTGTATGGGGTGAGGGGAGGTACACATGAATCGTCAGAGCCAAAAAATATGAGAGCATTTCTTATGTCAAATAAACACAGTTCTGTCAAACGATGATGAAAGAGTATAACATTGACCTTCGGACAAGATATCAAAACTAAATGAAGTATATCAGGGACCTGTAAATTCTGAACCCAGAGATGTCTTTGGTTTCTTAGAAAAGTATGGCACTCACAATATGAAGGCAAGGAGTCAGAAGAAAGTAACCAGAGATGCAAAGACATTGTTCAACTCTCTGGGCCAAGTAAGTGTTCAGTTACCTCAGGATTAGAAACATGAACTTTGCAAGCTTTTCTACCTGTGGGTAATTGTCTTCATTCTGTTAGTCTTTGGTATTGGGTCAAGTTTATATTTATGTTTTCTTTGCCCTGTTTCTAATTTCGTAGCTCATCTTAACTGTAAACATAGGAAGACAGAAAAGGGTATATGTCTCTGCTTAGCCTAGTTTTAAATCAGGAATAGAAACAATGTCTTCCTGAAAAGTGTTATAGACAGTAGCAGCAGAAATCACAAGAGAACCCCTAGGAGAAGGTGGAACCAAAAGAAGAGGCTGGGGGCTATTTATTAAGACCCTTCAGCCTACCTGGATTGTTCTTTGACCAAACATTGGAGAAAAATGAGTGTGTAAGTTTAATATGAGGGACTTTCCATTACGAAGATTTCTGCTGCCTTTTAAACAAAATGAGATCTTTGTGATATATGGGTGATAGAAGCATACATGTGCTTAAGGGTTTACAATTCATTTTTGTGTGTATTTAAGCCATGAAGGGTGGTTATTGTAACAGGCTCTCAGTTGGCCTCCCTCCCTTCTGACACTCTCTCCTCTAATCTTTTCAGCAAACAGTTGGTGGACTCATCTCCATTAATAGTGCCTTTGTCATGTCACTGCCAAAATCATAAACTTCCATTTAGCTTTATTTCCTACCACTTCACTTTCAAAAACTCCCACTAGACTCATTGGGTCTTTTCATCCTTCTCATCTATCCATTACTTCTCATCTCTGAATTCACAGACCCACCTTCTCACTCTCATTCTCACATCTTTCCATTCCCTCTAAATGCTTTATCTCCTCCATTCTTGCTTTTTGAGCTCTATGAATCTTCTAAAATTGTACAAAAATTTGCTTTTTCTTAAAGCTGATGATGACTATACAACCTTCCATTCTTGGGACCATCCCTACAAGCACAGATGATAAAGCACTGGTATAATAATGTCAATATGCCATGTTGAATTCTTTAATTACAAGGAGATTGATAACTGCCACAAGGAGGATCCTTGACTTATATACCTTCTGCATACTTTTCAGACCATATCAACAATGAAAGATGGCAGAAGTCCTCTCAGTATCTTCTGAAATACCTGCTTTCTTCCATCTCAAGGAGGGTAAGGCAATGTGTTATTGAAGTGATTAGACTAAAATCTGGCATGGATCAAAAGGCACCTGTGTTTAATGAGAACGGATCAGTTAGCTTGAATGTCCACATCCACTGGATACAAATTTGTATATTTTTTTCTGCTGAGACACCTAAAATATATTCCAGATAAGTGAAGCCTATGATTTTCTCAGGTTTCAGAAATCTTAATGCTTTTTGCATCAGTATAAAACAAAACTTTCCAAATCTTTCAAATCATTGAGGGTTAGATTAATCGGAGTTTCTAGAATTTTACATTTTGTATCCCTATGTCTTTGTGTAATCATTTGTGGGCAAAGTGTTTTTGTTTCCAATGAACACGTCTACAAAACCCTGCATAGACTGCTCTTTTCTTTCCGCAATCTTAGTGGAGAATTTATGCCCCAGAGCTTGAGAGCTCCTCACATAATTCAATAAAACACCATCCCATTGATTCCAAATACCTCAGAAACCTCAAAGTCTCTGATAGTCTCAGAAGAATAGCTGACCAAGAGGCAAAGGAAGGTAGGTTTTAGCTACTTGTGGTAAGAAATTAGATCAATGCAAAGAAGACAACTTCACATGTAGACATAATTCAGCATGTCCAAGGTCTGCATTGCATCTGTACAGCAAAAGTTTCAACCAGGACCTTAGGCAAGACCTCTCTGACACTCTGGGTCCTGATCTATAGAACAAAGAAATTGGACCCAATTTTACTTGTTTTTCTTTTAATTCTACCACTGTGTATTTCTATAGTATGCCAGTTACGCTGTTTTCTTCCCTTCACTAGCACCAGATGTATTTTTAAAACCTTCTTTGCTCTTTGAGACACAAGAGGGAAAAATTTACAAACTCCATCACCTCGCCTTGCCCTTTAGCTTTTAGTTAGTTTTGGCTAATGGGAGGCCTTGGCAGGAGCTCAGAGGAACGGAAGAGAGCTAGGTTGTTATATGTCATGTCATGTTTTCTAGTAGTAGCCATGTCTCTCTGCAATTAAAACTCATGTCAATTAGCAGATCTTCCCCAACTCTTATCTCTCACAGGACTCTGGGTATCACTAGCTTCCCCCTTGCTCCTTCAGGCCCAAGCTTGACAATAGCTTCCAATTTTTTCTAATCTCTAGGTGCCACAATATTCCTTGTCAATTCTCTTACTCTATTTACATTTTGGTAATTAATTCCTTTTATAGTCACATGAGCCATCAGAGTTGAAATTGTGTTTCCTGCCAGGCCCTTGACTGATATGTATGATTAGATAGTATTGATAATATTTTTAAAGGTAAAACAATGAAAACACTATGACATAAATCATTTGAATGGAGTGGATAATAGAAAATTTTATATTCTTTCCCTAATAGAGACTGAATCACTGAACTATGTAGGAATCAGGAGAAAGATCCCCTTCCCTTTCTTTCCTTGGCATCCAGATTGATCTGTGATAGAAAGGAATTGGTAGGCAGGGGATGGGGATGGAGCAGTAAATAAGATGTAACATACTTCCATAACATAAATAACATTATAAATGATACACAATATTTTTTGCTGGTGCTTCTATATAATAAAACATATTAATGTCCTATTGCTCCTTTAACAAATTATAACAAACTTGGCAGCTTAAAACAACATACATGTATTATCTTATAGTTCTGGAAGCAAGAAGTCCAAATCCATTTCACTGGGCTGAAATCAGGGTATTGGCAGGGCTATGGTCCTTCTAGTGGATCCAAGGGGAAAATCCCATTTCTTTGCCTTTACAGCTTCTAGAGTTGCATTCCTCGTATTTCTTGGCTCATACCCCTTCCTCTATCTGAAAAGCTTGCAGCATAATATCTTCCTTCAGTGGTCATATTGACTTCTACTCTCGTACTCTACTCTGTTCCCCTCTTATAAGAACACTGGTGACTACACTGAGGGCCAATCAAGATAATCTATGATAATTTGTCCAGTGCAAGATTCTTAAGTTAATCATATCTGCAAGGTTTCCTTTGTTTTATATAAGGTAATATTCATAGATTCAAGGGACTAGGATGCATATATTTTTGGAGGCTCTTATTCAGCTTACCACAGTGTGATGGTTGATTATTTGTGTTGGCTTGACTGGGCCACAGATTTTCCAAATATTTGGTCAAACAGTAATTTGATCGTGTCTATGAGTGGGTTTCTGGATGTGATTAACATTTGAATGGGTAGACAGAGTAAATAATATTGCCCTCCCTAATGTAGGTGGGCCCCATCCAATCAGTTGAAGGCCTGAAAAGAACAAAAATACTTACCCTTCCATGAGTAAGGGGGAATTTTCTCCTGCCCAACCACATTGAGTGGGGACTTCTTAGGGTTTTTTTTTACAGTTTTGGACTCAAATTGAAACATCAGCTCTTCCTGGGTCTCCAGCCTACCAGCATTTGGACTGGAGTTACACCATCATCTCTCTTGAGTCTCAGGCCTACAGACCTAAATGGAAACTTACACCATTGGGTCTACCCAGTTTGCAGACTACAAATCTTGGGACTTGTCAGCCTCCATAACCACAACCTCATACATTCCTTATAATAAATCAATCTTTCTTTCTTTCTTTCTTTCTTTCTTTCTTTCTTTCTTTCTTTCTTTCTTTCTTTTTCTTTCTTTCTTTCTTTCTTTCTTTCTTTCTTTCTTTCTTTCTTTCTTTCTCTCCCTTCTTCAATATACAACTCTTATTTTTCTGTTTCTCTGGAGAACCCTGACCAATATACACAGATGGCCTTTTAATCTGTTATCTAAGTTCTCCTCATGTCTTGATTAGTGTGGAACTCATTTAAAAATCTAAAAAAAGGATGGAAATTTGAGAATATATTAGAAATATAAAAATAAATGGAAAAAGAGCATGAGGAAGTAGATGTCAACAGCTGAAATATAAACTCCAAAAATGTATACAATATAAGCTGCTTTAAAATCTTCAGGATAAGGATTGTGTGCAGTGGTTTTTCAGCAGATATAATGACTAGAATTAGAGTGTTATGATTAATTGGATAAAGTTAATGGCCAGATATATAGAAACTTCTCCCATTGCATCAAAAAGAATGAAATGCCCAGCAATAAACTTATATAAGTTGGAAAAAGACGTGTACTCTGAAAATTATAAGATGTTGATGAGAGAAATTGAAGATGATGCAAACAGATGAAAAGATATACTATGTTCCTGGATTGAAAGAATCAATATTGTTAAGATGACCACACTACTCTAAACAATCTACAGATTCAATGCAATCCCTATCAAATTACCAATGACATTTTCCACATAACTGGAATAAAAAAGTTTAAAATTTGCATGGAAACACAAAAGACAACAAATAGCCAAAATAATCTTGAGAAAGAAGAATGGAGCTGGAGGAATGATGCTCCCTGACTTCAGACTATATTACAAAGCTACAGTAATCAAACAGTATGGTATTGGCACAAAAACAGATACATAGAACAATAAAATAGGATAGAAACCGATGCACTTATGGTCAATTAACCTATGACAAAAGAGGCAAGAATATACAACATAGAAAAGACAACCTCTTCAATAAGTGGGGCTGGAAAAACTGGACAGCTACATGTAAAAATGAAATTAGAACATTCTCTAACACCATATACAAAAATAAACTCAAAATGGATTAAAGACCTAAATGTAAGAGTGGATACTATAAAACTCTTAGAGGAAAACATAGGCAGGACTCTTTTTGGATCCATCTCCTAGAGTAATGGAAACAAAAGTAAAAATAAACAAATGGGACCAATTAAACTTAAAAGCTTTTGCACAGCACAGGAAACCATAAACAAAATGAAAAGACAACCTCCGGAATGGGAGAAAATATATGCAAACAATGTGATGACAAGGGGTTATTTCCAAATTATACAAAAAGCTAATACAGCTCAATATAAAACAAACAATCCAATTAAGAAATGGACATAAGACATCAGTAGACATTTCTCCAAAGATGGCATACAGATGACCAACAGGCACTGAAAGCATGCTCAACATTGCTAATTATTAGAGAGATGAAAATCAAAACCACATGAACTATCACTTAACACTGACCAGAAGGACCAGTATCAAAAGAGTATAGAAATAATAAATGCTGGAGAGAGTGTGGAGAAAATGGAAACTTCCTGCACTGCTGGTGGAAATGTAAATTGGTGAAGACATTATGGAGAAGAGTATGGAAGTTCCTCAAAAAAACTAAAAAATGAGCTACCATAGGATCCAGAAATCCCATTCCTGGAGGTATATATGGAGAAAACCATAATTCAAAAAGATACATGCACACAAATATTCATAGAGCACTATTTACAATAGCTAAGACATTGAAGCAACCTAAATGTCCATCAACAGAGGAATGAATAAAGAAGATGTGGTATGTGAGTGTATATATATATATATATATACACATATATATATAAAATGGAATATATATATTCCATTATGTGTATATATATATATATATATACACATAATGGAATATATATTATATGTAAATAAACATGATATATAATATTATATATTATCAATATGTATATATATATACATATATATAAAATGGAATATATATATCGTATTATATATGTATATATATATATACAATGGAATATATATAAAAATAAACATGATATCTAATATATATTATCAGTATGTTTCTAATATATAATGTATATTATGTTATATATTATATAATATATAATTATAGATTGTATTATTATATTATATATGAATATAATGATTGTATATATAATATTATATTCATATATAGTATAATATATTATAATAATATAAATATAAAAATTTTTATATTATGTAATATATTATATATACCATATAATGTATAATATATATTATATTTATATGTAATACATAACATATAATGTATTATATAATATGAATAATTATATATTATAATTATATTATAATTATATTATATATAATGATATATAATATAATTATTATTATATTATACAATATTATATACTATATTATTTATAAATATAATATGATGTAATTATATAAATATAATAATGTATATAATTTATATAATTATTTAATTATTTAATAATTTATATAATCTTTTATATAATATAAATGATTTCATGTTACCTAATATATAATATAATATATTATACATAATATATATTAAATATATTATATATCATATATTATATTATTATATTTATTTTAATATTATATAATTATTATATAATATTTATTTTATATTATATATAATGTAATATTTATTATAATTATATAACATATTAATTATTTATAATTTATAATAACATATTAAATTTAATATAATACATATTTATATACAAATATTAAAATATATTAGTAATTATGTTATATTATAATGTAGTAATTATATAATATAGTAATTATATAATAACACAATAATAATATTGTATTATATAATAATATTTATTATATAATAATAATTATGATATATTCTATCATGTAAAATATAACAGAATGTAATACTATATAAATATAATGTAATATTATGATTATATAATATATTTTTATGTTTTATAATTATTATAGTATTAGATTCTACACAATAATATATAATTTTATAATTTTTACATTTTATTATATTTATATATAATATAATAGAATATATTATAATAATTTAATATAATATTTATAATATATAAGCACAACATAATAATAATTATATTTATTATAAATTATATTATTAATAATTATATTAATTATAAATTATTAGAATGTTTATATGAATATAATATAGAATGTGATGATTATATAAATATAATATATAATGTTATGATTATATAAATATATATTTTTGTATGTTATTGCATTTTATTTTATTTATATTATATGATAATATGATGATATATAACAAATTATATATATTATATAATATGAAATTATTTGTATTATATTCTATATTATACATTATATATAAATATCATATATGATATATATTTTACATTGTATTTTATATATATTATAATATGTATTATATAATATATAATATTTATTATGCAATAAATATATATTTATTTATTATAAATTGATAATATATTTTACATATAATTGTATTATTAGGTAATTTCATATATAATGATATTTTATAGACATTATCATACTACTTGAAGAAAGTCAGAGACAGACAAAATCATATTATGTCACTTATATGTGGAAGTAATAATATGATAGAAATAAACTTATTCACCAAATAGTTATATACTCACAGACATATAAGTAAACTTATGGTTGCTAAAGGGTAAAGCAGAGAGGGAGGGATAAATTAGGGATTTGGGATTAACAGATACACTCTACTATATATAAAATAGATAAACAGTAAGAACCTACTCTAGCACAGGGAACTCTTTTCAATATCTAGTAATAACCTGTATCATTATCTGAAAAAGAATGTGTATATATATATATAACTGAATCGCTTTTCTGTACACCTGAAACATTGTAAATCAATTACACTTCAATAAAAATAAAAGAAACTTCTCTTATATTCAGCTCAAAAGAACCTTAGGACTATAGCTTTGGAAAGAAGAGAAAAACAAAAAAGTCATGTTTCTTTCATTGTCTTGGGTTTAATATTTCTTTCATTTTCTTTCATCTTATTTTTATTGTAAGTATGTGAACAGGGATATAAATGTGTTTTTGACTTGTTGAAATCAATTTAAATGTTTTCACTCTGTATGAGCATTATCTGTGACTACAGCCTTTCATCAGCTATGTCTATACATCCCAAATTAACTATTGCTCTCACCAATTATTTGGTAAGGTGGTTCCCAAACCTGGCTAATCATCAAAATTATCTGAGCAGCTTTTTGAGTCTTGAGCTTGGTAAGCAGAATTCTAAGTTTGTCCCTGCCTTCTGGTTATTCCATCAAGTACTCATCTAAATATTGCTTTGAAGAAACTCTGAAAATGCAGTTAGATGACCCTAAAATAGAGAAAGTAACCTGTATTATCTAGGTGGATTCAACATAGTCTTATAAACCCTTAAAGAAACGGAAAGGAGGACCAAAGAGCAATAAAAGAGGAAAAGCAAAAGAGAGAGACAGCAAAAGGGAGACTCAGAGAGATTTGAAACACAAGAAAGAGTTGATGTGCTATTGATGGCTTGGAAGATGGAGGGGGTTTTGAGCCAAGGAATCAAGAAATGTGGGCAACTTCTAAAAACTGATAGTTACCTCTGACCAACACTCAGAGAACAGGGACCTCTGTCCTACAACCACATGGAACTGAATTGTGTCAACAGCCTGAATGAGCTTGAAAGTGGATTCTTCCCGAGTCCCCCAATAAGAGCCCAGTCAGCCACAACCTTGATTTCAGCCTCCTGAAACCCAAAGCACAAAACTCAACTAAGCCAACTCAGACTTCCAACTTATAGAACTGTAAGGTAATAAATTTGTGTTTTGAATAAGGATATGAAGGTACCTGACAAAATTTTTAAAATTAAGTGTTTTGAATATTATTCAGTTGTCACACTTGATTTGATAACTACATTATCTGTCATGAGCTATCAATCAATGAGAATAATTTACACTTCCTACTGTGTCCAAGGCCATAGATGGGTATAGTACCGGATATAGACATGGTGAAGGATATAGGTTTTTGTTTTGTTTTGTTTGCTTTAGGAAATGTTATTTTTGATTAGGATGAGAAGATTTAAGTACATTAAACAATTATTGAAGCTTATTTGACTACATAGAAAAATTTAGGAAAAACCACATGGAAGAATTGAGGTAGGTTAACTACTAAAGGTGGGGTGGAATTCATACAGATGATGGAAAGGAGAATGGAGGTCCATCTCGTTTTGGTGGTAAAAAGGATGCATGTTATAAAACAGAGCTGAAGTCAGCTTTCAGTGCATTCTCCCACCTTCAATGAAGGTAAAAGTCTCTCTTGATTTATATCCCTGAAGAACTTATTCCCTGTATATTTTCTCCAGAAAAATCTTTGGCAGACTGAGGTCTAAAACAGAAATGTATTATTTCTAATAGTTTCACTTGTGGCTGTTCAGGAAAGTGTGTGAATGTGTGTGTGTTCATGTAAGATTATATGTTCAAATAGATTAAACTGCTTTTACTGGGGAAATGGCTTGAAATGGTAAGAAGGAAACCCTAGGGTAATGGACATAGTGTTTCAGAAGCTGTCCATTATTGGTAATAGAACCCGGTGTGGAAAGCCTTGTCTTGCTCTTTAAACTAGACCAAAAGAAAACTAAATTGATACACAAGGAGGAATTTTTTTTTAAGCTAAGTCTTATATAAACACATGATTTTAAAGCCTGGGGGTATGGTAGGGAGGTTAAACACTTTTCACATAATCTCATTTTACTATGAACAGGAGTTAAGTTTTAGAGATTGGGAGTTGTGTTTTTAAAGACTCTCAGGGACAGAAAATATCATTTTGAAAAGACATATATCCTCTTGAATATTGAATTGTTTTGTGCCATCAATGCTAATTTAAAAATCCCATGTGGGTCGTATAACACTAAGAGATTTCTCATGTCAATGGAGATTATTAGATCTTGTTTTTAGACACCTGGGAATGAAAAAGGAGACAGACCAATACAGACGATCATGGTTTTATATAACAGAGTGTGGTTAGAGGGACGGTAGAAAAATATTTAAAACTGTAGATGGGTAGAGAAAGGACTTGAGAAAAATTAGCTTAGGACTCCAATACTTCAAAAAGTTATGTCAATTTCAGATTTAAAGTACATTTTTAGTTCATCCAGTTCCCTCTGACTTTAGGACCACCACTTAAATCTAAGCCACCATCATCACTTGTTACTTGCTCAGACTGACACAATACTGGTCCTGAATCCACTCTTGCCTTCCTCTAAACGATTCTTAAAATATCAGCCAAGAATGATATTTTAAAAATCTGTTAATATCTCCTTTTTAAAGTCAGTCAGTTGCTTCATTTTGTTCTTAGGCTAAAGTTGGAGTCCTGTGTCAACACTTTCTTCTCACTTTCTACATTCCTGCTGCCCTAACCTTATCTGAGTTGCACTATCACAGCTGTTCCTTTGCACATGCTTTTCTCTCTTATTAACCACTTACTGCTAGCCCTTTACTAGGCTAACTCTTACTCATTCTCTAGATTTTGTTCACAGATTCCTTCCTCAGAGAAGTCTTCCTCACTTTACATCTACATTAGTTCCCCTTAGAATATTCTTTCACAGTCCCTTGTGCCTTTCCTTCATCAACCTTGTCACACTTTTTAATCATACATTTCTTTTGGCATTTAACATTTGTCAGAAATTCCCACATGCTAAGCCCTGTAATGCAGTTACTGTGTCTGTTAGTCACTGACTTCTTTCACCAACTCCAATACCTGGCATATTAAAGGCATTTAATATACATGTGCGTAAAAAGAGGGAAGGAACAAAGAAAGGAAGAGAGGTTGGAAGGAAAGTAAGGTGGTATCAATTAAAAATGTAGTCAAATCCAATGCTATTGGAGTGGACACTGCCCCATGATAATGCTCGATAGAGAATTAAGAATGAAGAAAAATTATTAGGAAATTTGGATGATGAAACATTAAATGAGAAACCTGGAGCAAGACTAGGCTGTTAGTATTGATCAATTCACTCTCAAGTCTACCTCTTATCTGTCAATCATCAAATTCACTTTTGGAGAAATATGTAAACCAATGCAAGAGATTCACCTTAACTATACTATTCCTCAAAAAACCAGGCATGATAAAGCTCTGTTCCCTAATCCCTAATCTAGAGAGAACATGGGTGTCTTGTCTACTTAATTATGGTTTTAAAGAGTGATTGTGAGCTTTGACTTTTGTAAAGAGGAGAAACTAAAGACCAACTCTGATTCAAAGACACAGATGGGACTCATTTCCAGCCCAGTCAACTTTATGCTTCCCTTTTTGGGACTGGAATTGGAGGAAAGTCTCCACAAGGGGAAATGTTTTAGAGCCCTGCTTTGGAAAGTGTGATTTAATTTACATGGATAAATCTTAATTAAAGAGGTATAAGCAAAAAGACTTTATGTTGAGACATTATGTTCAGAAATGAGTTTGAAAAAAATGAAAATCCATATTCAGGAAGTAGACAAGCTGATCTGGTCATCAAGTGAAATGTGCCAAAATAACAATTCTAATAGCTGTCACTTTATACTTATAAATCTACCATGATCTCAAAAATCTATAGAAAAATACTGCTGTTCTTTGATACTGTTGAAATAACTTCAGATGAAGTTGACACCTTACATTTTATAACTCTTTACAGGTTACAAAATCATTTTTTATACATAATCTCATTTAATCCTACAACAAACTGATACAATTACTTTCATTTTATTATATTTTTTTCTTCCAGCTTTATTGAGGTATAATTGACGTAGCACTGCATCTGTTTAATGTGTACAGAATAATTATCTGACTTACATACATCATGAAATGATGACCACAATAAGTTTAGTGAACATCCATCATCTCATATAGATACAAAATTTAAAATATAGAAAAAGAACTTCCTTGTGATGAGAACTCTTAGGATTTACTCTCTTAACAACTTTCAATTATAACATACAGCAGTATTGACTATATTTATTATATTGTACATTACAACCCTAGTACTTACTTATCTTACCACTGTAAGTTTGTATCTTTTAACTATCTTCATCCATACCTCCCTCCCCCACACCCACCTCTGTTAACCACAATACAAATCTCTTTTTCTATGAATTTGTTTGTTTTTAGTATAATTGACTTACAACACTGTGTTAGTTCCTGTTACACAACACAATGATTCAATTTTCTATATATTTCAAAATAATCACCATGATAACTCTAGTTACCATCTGTCACCATACAAAGATATTGCATAGTTATTGATTATATTCCCTGCACTGTATATTTTATACCCTTGACACATTTATTTTGTAACTGGAAGTTTGTTCCTCATAATCTCCCTCACCTATTGCTCCCATTCCCCCCAACCTCACTTACTTCTGGCAACCACATGTTTTTTCTTTGTATCCATGATTCTGTTTTATGTTTGTTCATATGTTTTGCCTTTTAGATTCTACATATGAGTGCAATCATACAGTATTTGTCATTCTCCATTTGAATTATTTTACTTAGCATAATACACTTTAAGTCCATCCATGTTGTTGTAAACAACATGGATGGACCTAGAGCGGCAAGATTTCACTCTTTTTATGGTTTAGTAATAGTCCATTATATATACATATATATCATATCTTCTTTATCAATTTACCTATTAATGGGAACTTACCTTGCTTCCTTATCTTGGCTATGGTAAATACTGCTGCAATGAACATTGGAATGCATATATTTTTTTCAAATTAGTGTTTCCATTTTCCATGGATAAATACCCAGGAGTAGAATTGCTGGATGATATGGTAATTCTACTTTTAATTTGTTGAGGAAACTTCATACTGTTTTCCATTAGTGGCTGCACCAACTTACGTTCCCACCAACATTGCATGAGTGTTCCTTTTGTCCACATCCTCACCAATTGGTATTTCTCATCTTTTTGATGATAGCCATTCTGACAGGTGTGAAGTGATATCTCATTGTAATTTGGATTTGCATTTCCCTGATGACTGGTGATGTTGAGCCTTTTTTCATGTGCTGGTTGGCCATCTGTATGTCCTCTTTGGAAAAATGCCTTTTCAGGTCCTTTGCCCATTTTTAAATAAGGTTGCTTTTTTTATACTGAGTAGTATGAGTCCATCATATATCTTGAATATTAACCTTTTATTGGTTATATCATTTGCAAATATCTTTTCCCATTCAGTAGGATGCCCTTTTGTTTTGTTGATAGTTTCCTATGCTGTGCAAAAGCTTTTTAGTTTGATTTGCTCCCATTTTCTTATTTTTGCTATTCTTTCCCTTGCCTAAGGATACATATCCAAAAAAAACCAGATTGTTAATATCAATTTAACAATAAGATTGCCTGTGTTTTATTATTAAAGTTTTAAATCCTTTTTGAATTTATTTTTGAATTTATTTTTGTACATGGTGGAAGAGAGTAGTGCAGTTTGATCCTTTTGCATATAGCTACTCAGTTTTCCCAATACTATTTATTGAAGAGGCTGACTTTTCTCCATTGTATATTCTTGCCTTTTTGTCATCAATTAGTTGCCCATATAAGTGTGGGTTTATTTCAGATCTCTATTCTGTTCCGTTGATCTATGTGTCTGCTTTTAGTCCAATGCCATACTTGATTGATTACTCTAGCTTTGTATAATGGTTTGAAATCAGGTAGTGTGATACCTCCACTTTTGTTCTCTCTCAAGATTGTTTTGCCTATTTGAGGTCTATGGTATAGCCATATAAAATGTTAGAATTTTTTGTTCCAGTTGTGTGAAAAATGCCATTGGTATTTTGATAGGGATAACATTGAATCTGTAGATTGCAGTGGGTTGTATGGTCATTTAATTCATGAGCATAGTTTATCTTTCCACTTTTTTGTTGTCTTCAATTTTTTTCATTAGTGTCAGATTTCTGAGTATAGGTCTTTTATCTCCTTAGTTTGAATTATTCCTAAGTATTTTATTATTTTTGATGTGATTTTATGTGGGATTTTTTCTTAATTTCTCTTTCAAATAGTTCATTGTTAGTGTACAGAAAGATAACATATTTCTGCATATTAATTTTATATCTTGCAACTTTACTAAATTCACTGATTTCCAGTCGTTTTTGCTAGTGTTTTTAGGAATTTCTCTGTGCAGTATCATGTCATTTGCAAACAGCAACAGTTTTACTTCTTCCTTTCCAGTTTGGGTTCCTTTTATTTTTCTTTTCTGATTACTGTGGCTAGGACTTCTAATACTAGGTTAAATAAAAGTGGCAAGAGGAGTTTCCTTTTCTTGTGTCTGATTTTAGGGAAAATATTTTCATTTTTTCACCATTGAGTATGATGTTAACTGTTAACTTTTCATAAATGGCCTATATTTGTTAAGGTACGTTCCCTCTGTACCCACTTTGTTGAGAGTTTTTATCATGAATGGATGTTGAATTTTGTAAAAAGTTTGTTATGTATCTATGGGGATGAACACATCATTTTTTATTCTTCAGTTTATTAATATGGTGTGTCACAGTGATTGATTTGTAGGTATTTAACCATCCTTGCATCCCTGGGATAAATCCCACTTAATTCATGGTGCATGATCCTTTTAATGTATTGTTAATTTGGGCTTGTTAATATTGCATTGAGGATTTTTGCATCTATGTTCTTTAGTAGTATTGGTCTACAGTTTTCTTTTTTTGTGATATCTTTGTTTGGTTTTTGTATCAGGGTGATGCAGGCATCATGGAATGAGTTCAGAAACATTACTTCCTTTGCAAATTTTTGGAATAGTTTGAGAAGAATAGATGTTAACTTTTCTTTAAATATTTGGTAGAGTTCACCTGTGAAGCCATCTGGTCCTGGACTTATGTTTGTTGAGAGTTTTAAAATTACTGATTCAATTTCATTACTCATAATTAGTCTGTTCATATTTTCTATTTTCTTCCTGATTCGTTCTTGGAAGATTGTATATTTCTAGGAATATCTCCATTTCTTCTAGATTGTCCATTTTACAGGCATATGACTGTTCTTAGTAGTCTCTTAGGATCCATTGTATTTCTGTGGTGTTGGTTGCAACTCCTCCTATTTCATTTCTGATTATATTTATTTGGGCTCTCTGTTTTTTTCTTGATGAGTCTGACTAAACGTTAATTAATTTTGTTTATCTTTGCAAAGAACCAACTCAGTTTTATTGGTGTCAATATTTTCTATTGTTTTTCAATCTCGATTTCATTTAGCTCTGACCATTATTATTTATTTTCTTCTTCTACCTTTGGGTTTTGCTCTACATTTTCTATTTCCCTTAGGTATAAGTTTAGGTTTTTTGAGACTTTTCTTGTTTCCTGAGGTAAACTTATATTGTTGTAAACTTCCCTCTTAGAACTGCTTTTGCTGTGTCTCATAGATTTTGGATCATTGTGCTTTTATTTTCCTTTGTCTCCAAGTATTTTTAAATTATTTCTTTGGTTTCTTCTTTGATCCATTAGCTGTTTAGTAGCATATTGTCTAGCCTCTACAAATTTGTGGGGGGTTTTCCCAGTGTTTTGTTTTTTTTTTTTTTTTTTTTCTTGTAGTTGATTTCAAGTATCATAGGATTGTGGTCAGAAAAGATGCTTGATATGATATCAATCTTAGTAAATTTACTGAGATTTGATTGTTGCCTAGCCTGTCATCTATCCTAGAGAATGTTCCATGTTCATTCAAAAAGAATGTGTATTCTGCTGCTTTTGGATGGAATGGTCTATAATATATCTATTAAGTTAGTCTGCTCCAGTGTCATTTAATGCCATTGTTTCCTTATTGATTTTCTGTCTGGATGATGTATCTATTGATGTAAGTGGGATCTTAAAGTTCCCTACTATTATTGTGTTACTATCAATTTCCCCCTTTATGTCTGTTAATATTTGCTTAATGTTTTAGGTACTCCTATGTTTGAAGTGTATATATTTACAATTGTTATATCTTCTTCTTGGATTGATCCCTTGATCATAATTTAATGTCTTTCATGGTCTCTTGTTACAGCCTTTGTTTTAAAGTCTATTTTGTCTGATATAAGCATTGCTACCCTGGTTTTCTTTTTGGTTACATTTACAAGGACTACCTTTTTCCAGCCTTTTGCTTTCAGTCTGTGATGAGATCTGAAGTGAATCTTGTAGGGAGCATATATATGGGTCTTTATATCCATTCAGCCATTCCATGTTTTTGATTTGAACATGTAGTCCATTTGCATTTAAAGTAATTATGATAGGTATTCATTTATTGTAATTTTGTTCACTGTTTTGTGGGTGTTTTTTTGTCCTTCCATCTTCTTTTACCCTCTTCTCTTGTGATATGATGACTATTTTAGTGTTATGTTTGGTTTCCTTTCTCTCTTTGTGTGTGTATGTCTATTATACATTTTTGGTTTGTGGTTATCATAAGTTTATGTAAGCAATCTATATATGTATATGCACATGATTTTTTTAAGCCACTGATTTCTTAAATTTGAATGCATTTTAACCCTGCATTTTTACTCCCCACCCACCTCACATTTCCTGGTTTTGACATATTTTACATCTTTTTATTTTGTGTATCCTTTAACTGCTTATGTGGATATAGATGATTTTACTACTTTTGTCTTTCAACCTTCCTACTAGTTTTACAAGTGGTGGATATATTACATTTATTGTATATTTGCCTTTACTGATGTGATTTTTCTTTTAGTAATGTTCATATTTCTAGTTGTGGTCTTTTCTTTTCTGCTTAGAAAAGTCCCTTTAACATTACTTGTAAAGCTGGTTTCATGGTGCTGAACTCTTTTAACTTTTGCTTGTCTGTAAAATTATTGATCTTGCCATCAAATCTGGATGTTATCCTTGCCAGGTAGACTATTCTTGGCTGTGAGTTTTTCCTTTTAACACTTTAAATCTATCATGCCACTCCCTTCTGGCTTGCAGAGTTTCTGATGAAAAATTAGCTCATTGTCTTATGGGAATTCCATTGAATGTAGCTAGTTGAATTTCCCTTGCTGCTTATAATATTATCTCTTTATCTTTATTTTTTGCCATTTTAATTATAATGTATCTTGGTTTGGTCTTCTTTGTGTTGATTTTTGGGAATCTCTGCTCTTCCTGGACCTAGATGTTTGTTTCCTTTCCCATTTTAGGAAAGTTTTTAACTATTATGTCTTCAAATACATTCTCTGCCCCTTTCTCTCCATCTGCTCCTGGGACTCTTATAATGCAAACGCTGGTATGCTTGATGTTGTCTCAGAGGTCTTTAAACTGTCCTCATTTCTATTTAAATTCTTTTTTCTGTTCAGCTTGAGTGATTTGCACTACTCTGTTTTCCAGTTCTCTGTATTCCTCTGTATCATCTAATCTACTATTGATTCCTTCTAGTGTATTTTTTTTTTTTTTAAATTTCAGTTATTGCATTCCTTAGTTTTGTTTGGTTCTTTGTATTTTCTTACACTTTGTTAGAAACTTCTATCTTCTCACTGTGTTCATCCATTCTTCTCCCAAGTTCTCTGACCATCTTTATGATTATTACCTTGAACTCTTTATGGGTGATTACTTATCTCCACTTCATTTAGTTCTTCTGATGTTTTATCTTGTTCCTTCATTTGGAACATATTCTTCTCTTGTTTCATTTTGCCTAATTATCTGTTTTTATTTTTGTGTATTTGGTAGGTTGGTTATGTTTCCTGACCTTGGAGAAGTGGTCTTATGTAGGAGACATCCTTAGGGACTCAGTAGCACATTCCCCTCTCATCATCAGAGGTATATGCTATAGGGGTACCCTTTATATGGGCTGTGTGGGCCCTTCTTTTAGGGTTGGCTGACTACTGTGGGTGCACTAGTAGGCATGGCTGGTCCCCAGTCTTGGTGTCTGTCAGTCTTTGTTTAGAGTGGAGGCTGCCAGCCACTGGTGGGTGGGGGAAAGTCTTAGCACAGCTGGCTGCACAACCTAGGGAGTCCCAGTCTTGGTGCTGGCCAGCTGGTGGTATGAGGCCAGGTCCCAGGGTGGTTGGTTGTGGGGTCAGAAATCCCAGAGCTAGAGTTGGCTTGCCAGTAGATGGAGCCATGTCCTGGGAGTTTTCCTTGGGCTGGTGGTGGCCTGCTGGTGGGTAGGGCTGGTTTCTTATATGTCTGGCTGTGAGTTCCAGGGTGTCTCAGAACTGGTGTCAGCGCACTGGTGGGTGGAGTTGGATCCCAGTGTGGCTGGTTGAGGGGCCCAAGGTGCCCTGGAGTTGATGCTAGCCCACTGGTGAGCAGGGACAGGACTCGGGGAGACCTAGGGTGATGCTGGCCCTTTGATGGGTGGGGTCAGATACTGACAGGGCTGGCTGCAGAGTTCCAGGTGTTCTGGGGTTAGTTCCTAGAGTCTCTGGTGGATGGAGTAAGGTCCCAGGGCAGCTGGGAGCTCAAGGGGTCCTATGACAGCTTGCTTGCTGGTAGGTGGGGATGTATCCCTGCCCGGCGAGGACTGGTGCTGACAAGCTGGTGGTTGGGACCGGGTCCTCATACTAGTAAGCTGGAGATAGAATTCCAAAATTGTGCTCACTGATACCAGTATCCTTATAGTAGAAAGAGCTCCTCAAAATGGCTGCTGCCAGCGTCTATGTCCCCAGGGTAAATGTTACCTCTGGCTTCTCTGGAAGGCTCTCCAAGATCAGCAAGTGAGTTTGACCCAAGCTCCTTTCAAATGACTGCCTCTTCCCTGGGTCTCAGAACATGTGACATTTTCTGTGTGCCCTTTAAATTGGAGTCTATTTTCAACAGTCCTCTGGCTATCCCATAAGTAAGCCGTGTTGGCCTTCAAAGCCAAATGTTCTAGGGGATTATCTTCCAGGTGCAGGAGACTGATGTGAGGCTTAAACTTCTCACTTTTTGGGGAGAAAGTTTGCAAATGTAATTATGCTTTTGTTTGTGGTTTCCCACTGGGAGGTATGAGTCTTGAGTGTACCATGTCTCTGACCCTCCTACCCACATCACTATGGTTCCTTCTTCAAATGTTTAGTTATATAAGATCTTTTCTGCTAGTCTTCATGTCATCCTCATCAATAGTTGCTCTGTAAATAGTTGTAATTTTGGTGTGCCCATGGGAGGAGGTGAGCTCAGGGTGTTCCTACTCCACTATCTTGGCCACTCCAAGTTTACTTTTATTTTAAAGATGTAAATCTAACGCTAACATCCATGAAGTAACTTAGGTAAATTATGTAACTTGTAAATGGTCTATCGATTAAACCTAAGAGTCTCTATATTAGAGCCTCCTTTGAATATTTCTAATTATTCAAAGAGTTTAAAATAGTTTTGAGAGATGGCGGATCCACCAATTCTCACCACATATAATCTAATCAGGAATTTCATGACCCTCACATTCATAATATCTACACTTACTTTAATAGTCTTTGGTGCACAAAACGCTATTTAGTGTCAGTCCATCATGTGGATATGGAGAAATATAATG
This sequence comes from Balaenoptera ricei, assembly GCF_028023285.1. NCBI lineage: Eukaryota > Metazoa > Chordata > Mammalia > Artiodactyla > Balaenopteridae > Balaenoptera > Balaenoptera ricei. Next base: position 64,418,475 of record NC_082652.1, read on the forward strand.
AACATCCTCATAACTGGGAAGATTTTCTAGCCATACTCAAGAGTTTGTATTGAACTTTATAGATTTCCATTATTTAAATTATCCTCAAAGATTGTGTGACTTAAACTTTTTAAAATGCATTTGTTTCAATGAAAAAGACCAGGAAAATAAATAAAAGTATAAATGAAAATATGCAAAACACAGTAAATCCTTAAACATTTTTAGCTGTGTGTGTATATATACTATATCTTTTGTTAATTTATCTAACATTTTTAAATAAACTGTGTATGTTGCACAGATAACTTTAATTCTTCCCCTTCCATGCTCTTTTACATATAACTTGTTCCTTCCACCAATAGGTGGAGTCTGTTTCTCTATGCCTTGTCTATTTCTCCACTCCTTGTCACAAATCTTACCTTGTGACTTTATGTGACCAAAGGTATGTTGTTCCATTTTCGAGCATGGGCCTTAAGGAGCATTCCATCTTCTGCTCTCTTGCTGGGAACTATGTCAAACTTCCATGTAGACAGCCTTGGACCAGTCTGCTAGATGAGAAGAGACACATGGCTTCCTTGCTCCCTGGGACTGACAGTCAACTAATACCCAAAAGCAGAACCACTAGATGACCAGCAACTGATCACAAATGAGTGAACCAAGCCGTGACCAGAAACCAACCCAATGAATACAACTTAAATTTCTGACCCCCCAAATCATAAGCTAAATCAGTGCTGTTGAAAGTCACTAAGCAACAGATATCTAATACATCAGTCTTGCTTCTCTTGCAAACACTTTCTTTGAAAAATAATTCATACTTGACCCTGCTGTATAAAGCACAATGCAGTCAAAAGAGCTCTGAATTAGCATCAGGTGATCTGACTTAATTCCTAACTCCCTCAATGAGTAGAGGTATTACTGCAAACACATCAAACATATTATGAGCTTCAGTTTCTATAACTATAGACAGATATCATGTTTCATACACTTTCTATCTTGATGCTTTGTAATGAACAAATGAGAAATTAAATATAAAAATGTTTTGTCTGACTTTATGCCCATTTTCCCTTCTCTGAGCTTTGGTTTTCCCATTTAGAAAAATTCAAGGATCAATCTAGCTCAAAATGCCTATAATATTATAATTGGTTGATGGTGTTTTCAGAGAATCTAATTCAAGATACATGCCCTGTTCCATATCTCTGTGAGGATCATTACTGAATAACACATTGAGCCATAGCATAGATACCTACTGGGGGCTCTCTTAAAATTTACACAATGAGAAAATCTTATTTTATCATCCACATTGAAATGGAAGTAGTTGGAAAGTAGATTGGAGTTCAGGCATAAATTTTGTGAGTAATCCCTTATCCAGTACAATTTTAAGAAAGGAAACTCTTACACCTAAATATTTCTTCATATATTCTTTCATTTGTAAAGCACCCTCTTTGAATTTGGCAGAACTTATCAAAGTACTGATGAAAGGCAAAATTAAAATGATGTAAAAGAGACTACAAAAATATGTAAAAAGGTAAATCCTCAGCCTTTTGTCCAGTTTACTAAATTAAAATTTCCAGAAGTAAAGTCCAGAATGAAACAAGCACTGTAGGTGATTCAAGAGGAGGCCAAAATTCAGAACTATTTGTTTTTCTTTCTCCCCAGAATCAAAAAGGGACTCACCACTAATCTGTTTCTAATCATTTTCATATATGCTACTTTGAGTAAACTAACTTTTCTTATTTCTTTTTATACTTAATGAGAATCTTAAGCAAATTGTCATTTTAATTTAGTAATTCAAGGGAGAGATAAATTTTGACCCTGATATGAAGATCAAGAAAAGTCTGAGTGAGGATTCCAGACAACAAGAGAACTCTGGAGTCTTGGAAGGGACAAAGGGAGAGAGAGAGACAGACAAAGAAAAGGGTTGTAGGAAAACAAACATCTCATGTTTTCCTAGGGCTAACTCATGTTAAAGTCTCTGGGAATCATGCTGTTTGGATTAGTATGGCTTAAAAATAATTGCTCTCAGGACTTACTCCCAATTTGAGGTCTCTCTAGGCTAGATAGACTAGCAAGTATAAAATACAAAGCAAACAGGAGATCCTATAACTTCTCGGCATTGTGGCTGTCCAAATCCACAAATATCATTTGCTCTTTTCTCTGCTAAATTTGCTGGTAGGATTTTTCTTGGGTCAGTGGCTGAGAATATTTCCTTTGTTTCTTTCAGTCTCTAACTGACAGCCTCGTTCATAAAGACCTTGTTTTTTTGCAAATTGAATCACCATTAATACTGTAAGCATTATACCTTTAATTCTAACCATTCCAGGTTCAATCCTCTAGGTAACTAAAACACTGCTTTCTTAAGAAGTAAAGAAGGAAGAAAGAAAAAAAGAAAATGAAGCTAGTGAGAAAGAAGGAGACCAATATATATTGAACACCTAAGATATGAACATTCATAAACATAGTGTTACATTAACTTTCACAATAGCCAGTGAAGTAAGCAAGATTTCCACCTGTTTGCAACTGAAGAAACTAAAACTCAGAGATTTTTATGAATCCTTTCTCAAATACATAGGATTCAAACCTGGTTAAATCTGGCCCTAAAGACCATAATTCTTCAACTCACTTAGAATCAAGTTTGAAAACAAATATTCCTGTGAATACAAGGGAATTCTTTTCAGTAAACATGCTTATGTGAATATATAAACCTCTGATTCTTCAGGAGAGGTGTTTGAAGAGAAAACTCTTGTTTAGGTCAATGTTCTTTCTACTATGTATATTTTCTCTTTGGTGAGTACTGACAGCAATTGGATATCGACCAATAATATTTGATAAAATATTACACAATGGTATAGAATCAAAATAATTTCATGGAGTATCATATATCATAATGACAAGAATTTTTCTAGAAATCTTTTTTCTATTGCATAGATGTGTATATATGTATGTCTATACTGATTTAGAATGTAAAATGTATTTTTAAACATTTTTTGTTGTGAAAAAAATGTTTGAAAGTTACTGGGCTAGGTGATGAGAATGTTGCCCAAGGCAACTGTTATTGGGAAGCTATCTTAGAGAGAGGCCTCAAGAGAGGGCTCAGAAAGGAGAAGAGCAGCACTACAGAAAAGTTTGTCAAGTGTTAGAGTTTCACAGAATGTGAAATAATTGTTCTCACTTTTCAACTAATAAAGTCATTTAAATGCAGAGGTGAAAAGTTCCTGTAATAAAGTCATGTTGAAGTCTGCAGACACCCATCACCTGTGAGTAACTGGGCATTCAATTAAACTTCTATCAGATTTTTCCAATGTTATTCCATATTTGTAGGATCAACATTGATTTCCTTTTTATCGTGCATTGTCCAAAATGGATGAGGCATTTCTCATTATCTCTCCCTTGAAGAACATACTTATTATTTATTCAGAACTTGCTGAGATATAGTATACTCTTTATTTTCTTACTTGCCTAGGAAAAAAATTCTGCTACATTTTCTTCCCCCATATGGATCACAAAAAGATAATAGATAACAAGCAGCAGTTGTTCTTCTTTCTTGGCTATTACTCTTGCCAGTCTAAGAGGCCAAGGAGAAGTGTAATGTGGCTTAATATATGGAATAAAAACCAGTGCACTTGTCTAGCCACTCAGAATATCATTCTAGCCTGAGACTGTCACAGAAAAAGGAGAAACGTTCAATGGAACTGGTATGACTGCTTCTATTTGGTCACTGACAACCATTTGTTGAAACTGAGGACATGAGAATTATCACGAACAATAATGCCTATTATTTGTGCAATGATTGCAAGACCACTTCAAAGTAAGTTTACATATTTATCTCCTTTTAATTCTTATAACTGCTCTGTATGATTAAGGAAGTATTATCTCCATTTTAACAAATGAGAAAAATGAGGCCAGTATGAGTTAAGTGATTTATCTTAGAACACACAAGTTAGTTGCAAAATTGGAACAGATGCTATAACTGCTAACTCCAAGTCCTGCATTCCTGCCAACAGATAGCAGAGCCCACATTAATTTTGCCTTGTAATATACTCTTTTCTCTTTCACTAGCTAACCTGTTTCACAAAAGTATGTTTTATAGTTTATGTTTAAAAAGAGAAGAAAGAAAAAGAAAATGGAAGGTGGGGTGATTATTCTGTCACGTCTGCTGAATGCAATTAATTCATTCTTTTCATGAATATGAAGTGGTCTAGAGGAATATGTATTTATATAACAATTACATATGCTGGGAAAATGTAGGTGGTTGACACAGATACATTGGTTTCAATTCTAATATTGGTTTAAGTAAATTATATGTTGGCCACAGTCAACAAATATATCCATTACAGTTAATTTCTCTAATTTGGTTAAAGGACTCTAGATTTATTCAGCAGTGTAAGTATATCAGGTTATATAAAATTAATAGCTTTAGTTCATTCATATGGCCTTAATTAGGATACATAGATTGAGATGAAAAAAATCAAGAGAGAGCTCTGCATTTGATTATAACTGTATCTCCTCTAGTATCAGTTTCTACAAAGGCAAATACATGTTGGCTTCACTTAATACGTGCTTGTTCAAAGAAACCAAGCAATGGCTTAATTATACTTTGAAGGCTTTCATTAAAGTATATTGTTTGTCTAAATACCAGTTTAGTTCACTTTATTTAATAATCCAAGAGTATTTACAGGGCCAGGAATATAATTGTATACATTGAAAAAAACAGTTGATTGTGTTATGTTTCAAGGAAAATAAATTCATTTTTGGGAAGACTTCTCAGAACTTTGAAATCCGTCCTGTTTCCAATCTGTGTACTTGTCTCAAAAACTTGGCTTTGGGAATCTAACTCGTTTTCTTCCCCAGGAAAGAACTCTTTTGGGAGAAAAGAATTCCCTGATGGACAATAATGTTCTTCTCATGTGGTTGCTGAAACTTCCTACCAAAATCAGGGAGATAAATGAGTTTTATAGTCAGTGACTTCTTTTACATTTGCCCACCTTGCCAATGGGGATAGAGTGGCATAGCTTTGTATGTTTAGAGAACTTCCAAGAAAGGAAGTCAGACCACTCAATCTAAATTTTGTCAGACCTCAGTTTTCCTTTCCATTCTTTCTTTTTCTTCTTCCTTTTTCTTCAAAGCTTATTCCTTTGCTTAAGGTCTTGGCTCCAAACCATATGGCCAAGAACATAATAAGAAAAAGAGTTGTGTCTTCTGACCATCAGTCCAGAAATATCCTCCTCACAAATTATCTTGGTGCCAGAAACCCACCATAAAATATTCATTGCTTTTGATCCTGAAGTATTTTTAGTCTGCAAAATGTCTTCTACTAAAATGAAAATGTCTCTTGGGAAACAGAGAAAATTTTAAGCAATTATGAGTTAAACTCATAGTAGGTTTATGAAAATTGAGATTAAATATCTTCAAGAACTGTAGGACACAGAATATGTTTCAGGCAAAAGAAGGAAAAATCCACAAGTAGAGAGTGGCATAGAAAAGATAATTGGAGGATGTCATATCTCCCCTCTCTTTTTTTCCTGAAGTTTGGTTCTTTCCTTGAATCACTTGTCTTTCTATTTCTCTTTCTTCCTCTCTCTTCTACTCCCACTACTCTTCTTGATGCAACCTATCTTCTCTCTAGAACTGAAAACAGAACAAGTAGTTATTGGACAAGGCTGAGGGGACAATACAGGAGAAGTAAATATTGGAGATGTGAAGAACATTACTGCATTTTAAGTTTAAAAATCTTCAACTTCTGACCTTATAGTAGAGTTGGTTAAGAGCATGGATGTTGAGGCCGTGGTTCAGATCCAAATGTTGCCACTTATTATCAGTGTGACCTTGGGCATATTATCCTTATATCTTCTCTGAGCTTTAAATTTCTAAGAGAAAAATCTAACTTAAGGTAGTTGTGAGGATTATTGAAATAATTAGCAGAGTAACTGGTGTATAGTTCCATATAAGGCAGTGTTCGATATAGGGCAGCTGATAATAATAAAGTGCTAGTATAACAACAAAAACTAAGGTAACTATAACCAGATTTCATTTGGGGGAGGGAGGGTCCTGTCCACAAATGGATGAAATAAACTAATATATTAAAGTGGTTATAACCTCTGTTAATTGGAAATCTCACTTTAAACTATTATGATCATGCCTAAACACTAAGAAATAACTTTAAAAATAAAATATAAAAGCAGCTTAATAAATGTTTGGATCCCATGCAATGAAACCCCTGTACTCGACTCACAATGCCACAGGCTATTAATCAACTTAGATTATCTCGTTATAATAAATTCGAAAGAATTGGTCTATGTTCTGTGGCGGCTAAAGGCAAATAATTTTAGCAGTAAAGACTGGTGCCTAAACACCTAACTATGAGAAGGAGAAAGGAGAACTTAAAAACTGCAAAGTATGCTATGAGAATGAGAGAATATTTCTTTAGGAAGATATAACCAAGAACAGGTTTCCAGGAAACTTTGGTTTGTCTAGAGAGTTGGGCCAAGTTAGGAGAACAAATAACTATGATGATTATGATGATAATGACCATGATAATTAGTAACAACTACTATTCTTTAAATTCTTGATGTGTAGTTAATACCCACAACCATCTAACATGGGAGCTATTATTGTCCTCACGTTAAAAAATGAGGAAACTGAGACTTGAACTGAAGCATATTTTACAATGTGACACAGGTAGAATGTCTCAGAACTGAACTCAAATCTGGGAGATCAAACTTTAAGGGCACACCTCTTTAAATTGTATCATGCTTATGAAAACATCATGACAGAAATCTGCAAAAAAGTTGTTCAGAAAGTATTAAGGTGGCCTTCCTAGAAGACCAGGTAGCAGAGAATATCAAGGACCATGGACCTAATTAGCCCCAATACCATTAAAACTTGACTCCAACATTACACTCTTCAGTCAACTCTTCCCACAAGTGAACACTCTTTTTATCTTAGAGACCTGGGTCTGCTTTCCCAACCATGTTTGACTGTGTTCTGTCCTAACCAGCATTTGGCACAGGCTCTGAAATTAGCAGTCTATGATATAAGTGCAAGGCAAATGCCCTTTCCCACTTTTCTGGGTTAAGTTGGAAGGACCAAAATTTATCTACTTCAAAATTATGCTCGGGACTTGACCTTGTGCATTAATTCTACTTATGGATAAAGCTCAGTCATTGGCAGACAGGGTTTTATTATGTTTTGTTTTAGAATCTTGCTCTATGAACTTGGAGACCCGCATTATATTTCCAGATAGTATTTTCTAAGGATAGCTTGGACATTTGACACTGTGTTTTCAAGCTGTCAGTCCTAGTTCTATTAAGGATTTTGAAGGTACTGTGTATTCCAGCATGGCCATAACCACAAAACAGACTAAGAGAGAGGTGTCCCAGGAAATAGTAGGAGGATTTACATGTCTCTAACATGGATGCCATGGGAATGGGCGCAGAGATCATGATACAAGAAGGCTGATGATCAGAATCTAAGTTTCATAAATCTATTCCTATTATAGACCAGGTATGTGAAGTCTCATGTGGGTATATTTAGTTGTAGGCAGGAAGGAAGAGAGAATTTAAAGGAGTGTGTATATATCGACGGTATAACTTTGAAGGTGCAGAGTAGTGATGGTGGGTGTCTTGGAAAATAAGTAGTCCCATTCCCAAATTCTTTATTTATCCTGAAAATAACAGTAAGGCTGAAAGGCATGAAAATGATAGTAGGTAGTCACGAGGTAAGAAGAAAACCCCAGCCAACTGTCTATTATACAGGATAAATTTACCAGAATTCCAAGCTAAAATAAAATTTTAATTACCCAGGGGGAAAAATTAAAATTAAATTACAAATAATGGAATTGTCACTTTTTGTGTTACAGAACTTCCTGGAATCTCTATCCTTTGGCAAAATAAACAAAAGAAACCAGAGATAGCTCTACCCCAAAACCAGTGATGAATGGAATAGAGGCTGTTGGTGGAGCTTATGGTTCTAGGAGAGGGTTCCCAGCTGCTGGGTTGGGATGGGGGCAGATCAGGAGCTATCCCTTTTCCAGCCTCATGTGGTCACTATCTATATTTTAGCTACTCTCCAGTCTTTCTTCTCTGGGACCTGCCTTTTCAGTTACTCTTGTACCTTATTCTTCCTGCTCATCTGGGACCTTTTTCCCCTGCCAGCTTCCCATCCCTTTCAACAATGCTTTTAAAGGTAGGAAGTTTCCCCTAAGAGCACATAGACTGTACCTCTGTGCTGCTGAAAAATATCTCAACTATCAAACTGGATAGATTAGTCACTTCCGCACTCAAAATGTGCTATCGTGGAGCTGACACCCAGCTCTGTTATCATCCTCCTCTGTAGCCTCATGTGAACATTCTTCACCCATATGTAAAGAAAGCAACGCTTACCTTGCCTACCTCAATTTACCTCCTAAGTATCTTAGAGAATCCAAATTTATATATAAATGCATGTGTGTTTTCATTCATCTATTTAACAAATATTTATGAAGTGCTTACCACATGAACATGATTGGAAAATAGAAAAAATGCTCTATGAATATTGTGATTCTTCACTTTACTGTGAGACTGTGGGGAGAAAATCTACCACACCAGTTTTTAAAAATTGTTTTTAAAAATGAAATGAACTGTTAATAAGTGAATTGAAATTTTCACTTTTCACACATTATGGATACCACATTCATGTGTGAATGAGCAAAGATAATTGTTCTTTATGTTTCCCAAACCTATGGAAAAGAATAGAGAGTGAAGGGAAAGTAGGTGCAAAGCAACTTGGTTTTCAATGGAGGAAACGATCACTTGGCTGCCCATGGAAAATAAAGCCCTGTAATCACAGCATTCCATACTACTGCCATCCTAAGTCTACCAACCCAGACTGCTAATAACCCCAGTGTTGGACATGCCTCCAATGAATGAATGCTTCTGAGAGTTCCATAGACATACTCCATCTTGAAATTAAAGGTTTGACATAGTATGTTCAACTGAATACTAAGAATGATGAACATCCCTGAGTCCTTGTGGTGAAGAAGATACTCTTCCCTGCCTCTGACATCAATGCTGCAGAAGACTGCATGCAAAGAGGGAACACCAGAGCTCTCTTACTCCATATGAATTAGTCACAGTGGCACAGTTCTGTCATTAGTAACTCTCATACAGAGGCCAAATTATCTCATCAGCTATTTGCTGGTGCTGCCAATCAACTTCCATACCCCTCTTTCAAAATCAATGGGTAACAGGAGCATAAATATTCAAGCATAGGAAATGAGCAAGAAAAGCGGTAGTCAAGGCTACCTGTGGTTCCAAGACAGCAACAGAAATTCCTCACAGATAAATATTTTAACAAACTTTCATAGAGAACAAGGAACCACTACAATGTTGTCTGAGAGACATTGGAGCCGGATACTGGATTGGAATCACTTATTCTCAAAGAGTGCCGGGTAAAGTCCTTGTTAGATCTGAAATAAGTATATGTCACCAGATGCATAGAATTTCTTTCCTGCATCCATTAAAACCAAGGCAATTGGGAGTGACAAAGTGTACAAGGTAATTTAATGCAGACACTTGCTGAACTAATATATGCTCTAGAGCCTGTGCTGTCAAAAGGGAGTTGTCTGGCAGGGAGGTTTGAAATATCCTGTAGTTCAGTCAGAAAACCCGAATGTCAAATCTTGACTTTGGAGATATGCCTCCTGGGATGCTCTCATTTTCTGAGCTTCACCAACCTGTGGACACTGAAGTATATATACAAATATGTGAGAACATATTTGTAAAATATGAGTAAATTGGAGTACATGTGAAATTAACGTGCTGATGACAGTGTTGTTTCACCCTGACTTTCAACAAAACTATACTTACTTCTCCTCCCACCCTAAATTGTTACAGCATCAGCATCACATTGTGGTTCTGTGATCTTCCAGACTTGGGTTTAAATTCCCATTCATTCATTTAAGAGTTTCTGACCTAGGCATATCATCAAACTTCTTGGTCAAACAAGATAAGAATAAGATAAAAAAAATTTCTAGAGCAGGAAGAACAGTAGATGTACTTCCAAACAAGTATATGCAAACCAATTCTAACATATTTGATGCATATAAATAATAGAGAATACCTTTTGATATCAGTTTTTGTATCCCAAATCATTCTAAGCTGTAAGTTTGCTTATATAGAAGAGGTAGAATCTTTTCTCTTAAAAACTTCTCTCCTGAAAGATTCTTCTCTGGAGCTCTTTATACCAGAAGTGTAAAATTGCCCACAGTAACCCAGCTTCCTTAGAACGGACACAAATTTATCCTTTAGTTATCCAGAGAACGACAAGAATAGGAGGGTTTTCTGTGTAAAAAATGGCAGGCCTGACCTCTGGTGTCACAGGATAGGGGGCTGATTGATATTGAGGCATATAATTCCCTAATGACCCATTCTACATGCAAGTACAGGAAGTTCTCAGGCCCATTCATATGCACATATCAGTGAGCTACCATTCATTCATCTCAACCTACAATACATTTGCAAATGAAAACAAAACAAAACTCCTGTGATTTGTTCTATAATTTTACATTCAATTAGAGTATATATAGTTGGAATAACCTGGGAAGGAAAGAGAGGCTGGTTAATTCAATTTTCTCCTTTAGCTGAGGGTTAACTAGAAAACATTTTTGTCTTTAAACTTTTGTTTAAATGCATGAGCATGCTTTCCTCCATTAGGAGTTATAATATTACCCAACAATTCATGTTATCTCTAAAGTCCCTTCCATCTTTATGTTTGTGAATCTAACATCAATAGATAAACTAACAGAGGTGGGAGGGACCCCAACATGTGCTCTACCATGCTTATTAGAAACAATGCTTCCACTGATAGTTTACTTAACAGTTTATTTTACCTTGACAAGTTCCCTCAGCTAGGATGATAGAATAACAGTTGGAAAAATTTCAGACACGGATCAGCAGAGGCACACAGAAGGTCAGAGGACTCTAAGAATTCTTGGTTTGCCAGAGCACCAGAAAATGCCATCTCAGAACCATCTACACCAGAGGAGATTTCCTCTCAGGTTCCTAGCCTGATGATCAACAGAAACACTTTAATGCATTTGCTTTGACTTCAAAAGGATAGAGTGAGTCCTTTAATCAACAATTATCTGATTAACAGGAACCTGAAACCAGAAAGGAAGATTATCAACCATTTGGATTTTATTTCCAGCCTAACTACCCTCTTATTTGGTTGTTAATTCCATCACAACAAAGTCAGCCAACAGTGCCTAAGATGTGGATACATTTCATGGGTGTTTTGACTCTGGAAGGGGATGGGGAAAGTAATGAAAAAAATTTGGAACTGAGCCTTGCTGACACCATCCTGAAATGCTGGATGTTTACTTTGAAATCCATTATTCCTTGGATATTTGTCATGGTTCATAAAAGAGATTGACAACACCATTATCTCTGAGATGCCTGTGTGTAATTCTTATTAGTGTGAGCAGGACTTACAGCAGCACAACAATTTGAGCCTATAGTCTTTTGTTTTGCTCTAACGAGTGATGTTGAAAATCAGCTTTCAGGTAAACAATAAGAAGGTCAACCTACCCATAAATAATTGGCAAACGGTTCTCTACCATAGATTTGAAATGTTCATGCTAGTAAGAGAATTGGAAGGAATTAAGTACAACTCTCTCAATTTACAGATGAGGAGACTTGAGTTGTAGAGAGGGCATTATATTTGTGCAAAGCCTTGAAACTAGATATATGTGGGAAGTTGTGTTTTATATTCTAGGACTCCTCACTTCTCTTTCAGTGTTTTGTATCTTCAGTGTAATGTTTGACCCTACTAGAAATTTAAGAATCTAATCATATAACTCCAAACAAAAAAATCCAATAGGGATCTTCTACTTCTAGAAATGCTGAAGTAACAAGGATTGGTCTTGACCTTCCACCATAAACAAATTGAAAACTAGACAAAATATATAAGACAATTGTCTTGAGAGACTGGACATCAGGCAGTGCAGGTTGTAAACTGAAGAGAAGGGAAATAGAAAATATGAGCCCTACATCCCTGAGAGAGAGGAGAACCAAAACAGAGCCCTATTGGCTTGCTGATTTAAGGAAATGGAGATTAAAGATAAAGGAGGTTGAGGTAGCTGGACGCTGCAGGGCAGAGTTTTGAGAAGTAGGGAAATATGCAGAAAAATAGAACCCCAGAATTCTACATAGAGGTGCCTTGCTTGGTACTATGCTGCACATATATATAGTAAAATTTCAAACAGCCAGGTAAAGAAGAAACAGTGATCCAAAAAAACATTCCCAGAGCTTACATGGAGTGGAGAGATTTTGAGCACTGACAATGCAGCCCCACTGTTCTTCGATGCTCTGCTCCAATTTTTTTTTTCTTTTTAAATTTGTCTTTCAGTTTGTGTGATGCATTGAAGTACTCTCAAGTTTTCTAATTCTTTCCTCAACTTGGCTGAGTCTACTGATGAGTTCATCAAAGAATTTCTTCATCTCTACTACCATATTTTCTCATTCTAAAATTTCTATTTGCCATTTTATTATAATTTTCATTGCTTGGCCAAAGTTTCTTTTCTGTTTATATATTTTATCCTCCTTTTCAATGAGATCCTTTAACATGTTAATCATAACATTTTTAAAGTTTCTGTCTTTTAATTTCAACATGAGTCATCTCTAATTCTGGTTCAATTGATTACTTTGTCTCTTGATAATGACTTGGTTCCATTTGATGCTATTTTGTAGTCTCCTATTTTTAATTGAATGAAAGACATCTTGTGTAGAAGAGGAGAAACTGAGGTAAATATAATTTATACCCAGACTTTGATATGCTTCAAATTTCTTCAAAGATCTTTCGGACTTGGGATGTGGGCTGGATTCAATGACGATTTTCCCCACCCTTGTCTTTCCTTCAGCAACAGTGGATTTTTACCTGTGCCTGGGAGCAGTAGCTTAAGTTTCTTGAAGGAAGCATGAAGTGGTGGGTGTTTGTCTATTTCCCACAATGGCAACCAATTTCCTCCTTCACACCTCACCACTTATGGAGTCTCTCTCCAGCCTTTTGCCCTTTCTCATGAGTTCCTTTGAAAAGAATTTGTGAATGGATATAAATCTCTTGTCATAACAGCCCACACTCAGTCTTTAGCAATTCATTAATATTTTAACTGATTTAGTTTTACCCTCTTGTATGGCAATTATCTCATCTACCTGTACTCTGTCATAGGTGACAGAGGCTGACATCCTATCTTTCTCTGTGAAGGGAGGGGAATGGTCTATCCTTGGATTTCAGGCTGTTTGTCTTACAACTTCAGATGTCTTATGATTTGGGGGGGAAAATGTGTTTGTGGTTTACCCAGCTTTCATTCACTGTTAGCATACAGCAATGAAAATTCCTAGACAGTGCAATAGGGCAAGAAAAAGAAATATAAAATGTTTGAAAAATAAAAGATAAAACTAACTCTATTAATTTAAAATAACATTGATATGTAGATAATTTTAAATATTCTGCAGGCAATTATTGGTTTATAGATGCAAATTTAGCAAGGCCACTCAATACAAGGTCAATATATAAAAATCACTCATCCTTAATACCAGCCACAAATTATGATAAAATGAATAAGTTTATAATTACTGTAAAAACTAAATAGATAGGATTGAATTTAATAAAAGATGCTAATGGTCTCTTTAGACAAAATTAAATTACATTAATAAGTGTTATTCTCATAAATTAGCTGATATTGTTAATTATCTCAAAATTGGTCTATACACCCAATAAAAACTCAATCAAGATGATAGCAAATTTTAATTTGTGAAAATTTAAAAGCTGATTCTAAAATATATGGGAAAATGCAGAAGACCAAGGATAACTAACACCATATTAAAGAAGAATAGTATTGAATGACACACACTATCAGACATAAAATCTTTTTAAAAATTAAAATAATTAAAACTCTGGCATTAGAGCAAGACTGATGGACTAATCATATACAATACAGAGTCCACAAACTATACATACATGGTCACTTGATTTATGTTGAAAATTATTTGAATGTAATAGATAAAGTTTTTTTTTTTTTAATTTTGAGATGATTTTAGTTTCACATGCAATTATAAGAAATAATAGAGACATATTCCATTATACTCCCTACCAAGTTTCACCTGATGTTAATATATTGGAAACTGTATTATAATATCACATCCAGGATACTGACATTAACATAGTCAAGACACAGAACATTTCTATGACCGCAAAGATCTCTCCTTTTGCTTTTTGGTAGTCACACACACTTCCCTTCTCCCCACATTCCTCATTCTTAACTGTTGGCAACCATTAATATGTTCTCCATTCCTTTAATTTTGTTATTTCAAGAATGCTATGTAAATGGAATCATATAGCATAAAAATTTATGAGATTGGCTGTTTTCATTCAGCATAATTTTCTGGAGGTTCATCTAAGTTGTTGCATATATTAATTATTTCTTTTCACTGCTGAGTAATGTTCATGGTATGGATGAACCACAATTTTTTACCCAGTCACCCACTGAAGGACATCTGGATTGTTTCTAATTTTGGGCAAAGTGATAATACTTTAGTGGAGGTGGATAAATGTGGAATTTAGATATGTTTTAGAATTCTAGCCAATAGTATTTGCAAATGCATTAGCTGTGGGAACTGAGGAAAGAATCAATAATTATTAGTTTCTTGAGTACCTGGGAGAAGAGCTGCCTCTGGTGTGTAGAGTTGGTACTGCGTCTTACTGGCAGTAAAGACAGAAAATCAGTCTGGTGGAAAATATGGAGAAAAAATTTTTAATATTGTTTTGGGTATGTTAAGACTTAGGTGTCCATTATATATCCAAAAGGATGTTTCCACTTTAGGATAATTAATCTAGCTGTTCGCCTTGTTTAGAAGGCACTCTGTTATTTGCATGGTTAGTTTTTTCTAGTTATTTAGGACTTGGCTTCTACATCACATTCCCAGTCTTTCCCTGACTACTACTCTGAAGTAGCTACACATTTATTGTCCATTGTAAATTATGTATTATAACTTTCTAGGTAGCATTATTGCTAGCAGATATTATCTTGTTTATTATTTGTGATAATGTAAACTGAACAAGATCAGGACCTCAGTGTTTGGAAACTGGTAGAGGCTCAACGTACATATTTATACAGTGAATGAGTGCCACTGGAAAACAATAAGCCAGGGAACATTTAGACCAGTAGACCAATAGGTATAACCAGGGATAGTAATAGCTATACCACACATTTATGAGGATTAGCAGTAATACATGTAAATTTCTTGGCAGTGCTGGGCACATGGTAGACACTCTGTGAATTGTGGCCAAAATGATCATTTCCACTAATGTGCTACCTGAACAGTTTTGCCTTCTCAGCAGTACGTTTAATTGGGACGACGCAACACCACATCAGCCACTTAAAGAAAGGGAATATTTGGTCAGAAGGGGAGAGTGTTGTCTTCTAGTAATAATAAAATCATAATAATTTAACCTTTATTTGTTTAACTAAACTCAAATATGTTCATTTTTCCTCTCCTGAGCTCAATAGGACTAATAAAAACATGGCTCATCATAATGTATATTAAAAATATTAAGTAAACAACAGACTTCACACTAAGACAAATAAACTGGCATTGAGGTATACCACAGTCACATACATAACAGCAGAACAGCCTCCTTCACACAGTGTGCTCAGAGGCCCCCATTAAGCCCTGGTCCTCCATACCTGGGCTGTATCCCTTTCTTATTCCATTGATTTTCTGGGTATTATCACATTCTTTTCAGTTGCTTCACATCTATTACAAAGTATCCCTATGCTGGAAGGGTGTGTTATTTTCAAGTGCTCAAAAGAAATGAAGGGGGCAATTTTGAACGTTGAAGAGCGTCAAAGTGGGGCCTGTGTACGGCTGAAGGTTTGCTAGGTCTTTGGTCTTCTGCTTCATAATAATTGTGATTTATTTCCAAGTGTTCCGAGTGATTCCATGCAGAACTTGGGACAGGCAATTTATATTTTGTCATCCAGACAGTTTATTTCTGAGGGTATATTTTATCTGCCTTTGCCCTCCCTTTATTGTTACCCTATGTCTGACCCCCTTAGCTTGTTAAAGGTTTGCTTTTGAAATGGAGGTCAGGAATATGGTTAAAGCATTTGGTGAAAATCACGTTCTGTCTGCCCTAGAAAAATATAGCTCTCTACAAGGAGGGAGAATCTCTCCAGAGACTACATTTTTGAATTCTGGAGGGTTGTATGTTTGAAATGTTAATACAATTTTATGGATGAAAAATTTTACCTGAAAAACATTTCTAAAATATGTGCCTGTCAAATATCCTTCCCCCCAGGGACAATTTTTCTGTCACATCAAAGGCAGCTCCTCTCCCAGAGACAGCCCTCTGCAGTGGGAGAATTGGGATCTTCTATTACACGGAGGCAAGGCTCACAGTATTCAATCACTGTAATCTCTAAATTATCCACACTGCTTGGAAAGAGAAGACATAGACAGAACAACCCCAAAAGCATCACTTTCTAGAAAGAATTTTCATAAAATATTTGTACTGTACCTTTAGGATCTTAAGAATGTCAATCTCTCTGGTTTAGATAGGCCAAATATATATTCTTTTTTTCCCCATGTGATTATATAGCCCTAGTCATCATAAAAATGCAACCTTTCTCAAAACGAAGAGAAGTAAATCCAAATGAAATAGTCAAGTTATACTAAATAATGATGGTAAACTAGAGCAGTGATTTTCACACCTTAGCCGGCAGGGCATTAGTATGAGCTGGAGGCATGTTCCCAGGTGATCCTAATACTGCTAATCAGACACCACACACTAAAACCATTGCACCAGAGCGAAGACACAGTCTGTTTCTGTTATCAGCCCTGCCTTTCCTGTAACTCCACTTCACTGGGTTCCTGCTCTTTATTAGTACAGGTGTTCAGCTTTTCCTAGGATTCTTTCACATGGATTCTCAGGGCAATAAACTTGTAATTCTCTTTTACTTGCCACCAAAACTGACTAAAAGTAAAAAGATCTTTTTCTTTTTTCATCACTGATGAAATATCTACTGTGTGTGTGTGTGTGTGTGTGTGTGTGTGTGTGTGAGTGATGGAGGTTATAAAAAATTTAGAAGACTGTCTCAACCCTGTTAGGGTGTAAAGTCTTCTGAGAGGAAATCTTGCTGGTTCTTTGAGTGTCCCCTTTCTCCAATCTCTATGCGTTCAAATTCAAATTGGAAGTAATTCAGTAGTAACAAACACATGTATGTCAAAACAATAGGAAGGCAGAAGGGTCAAATAAATTTGTCTGGATGGTTTGAGAAAATTGTTCTTAATCTCTGTCTTCATTCAGCCCTAAGCTTATAAAATAGGAAAATTTCCCAATACTTCCTACCCTCTGGGGTAAGTACTAGAGGAAAATATTGCTGTTACACATTCCTTTACATGAGAAGAATCAAATTTTGAACTGGCAAGACTTAGGGAGCCTGAGGCTGATGCTCAATGTTCCCTATTGAGCTGCCTCAAATGTCAAAGGCTGTGGATATCATGTTGTCTTCCTGCCTGACTTGTGTCTTCTGCTCATGTTTGTTTGATGTGTTTGGGGGGGGGGGGTTGGGGAAGGAGGCATGAAGTTGCCTTACTCTGCAAAGTCAGCTCTCCCTCCTGTGATTCCGAATGCCTAGACTATGAGTGTGGGGTGAGAGAAAGTAGGATACCTACATATTGTAGACTCAGGTCCAAACCATCCTCCCCATGCTGGTTTTATAAGCAAAGACTCTATAATGACTGTGACCTCTTTTCCTTGTGCATATGTCTCAATTTCTTCTAGCTCCATATGAAAAGAATAATCCTACTAAAAATGCCATCTGAGAGATGTGGGCAGGCTATTGGACTGGTAGAACTGGGTCTGGCAAATACTGAGAGTAAAGCTAAGTCATGCTGAGAGGTAGCTTGAGTCCAAGCACATAGTAAGGAAAAATGGGCAAGTACAAGGAAGATGATATTGCTACTGAACCAAACCTGAGTCTACTACCCTGTGCACAATAAAGCCAATCTACTGACCCTGGGTTGTAGAGAAGAAAAGTGCAGTTTATTGCAGGACACCAAGCCAGAAGTACAGGCAGCTGACGCTCCAAAGCCCCAAACTATCTAATGACCTTCAGGGAAAGGTTTTTAAAGACAGGGTGACGGAGGGGGTTGTGGGGTGCATGATCAGCTCGTGGACATTCTTCTGGTTGGTTGGTGGTGAGGTAATTGGGAGTCAACATCACCAACCTTCTGGTTCCAACCAGACTGGGGTCTACGTGCTTGTGGGCAGGATATAGTTAACTTCTTCCATCTGGTGGGGGTTTCAGTATCTGCAAAATAGCCCAAAGAGCATGGCTCAAAAAATTATCTATAGCTCTTGGTGAGGAACTAAATGTTCTTGACTCTGTTTAATGACTAAACTATAATTATTTTGTCTTGCTTTACTCTTTTCCTTTTTTTCTGCTTTTTCTCACTTCTCTGATTAAATTTATTCTTTGGAACTCAGGGAAGGCCTAGGAGGCTAAAGTTTTTCTACAGACAAGGACATAGAGGTTGGGGGTCTGTCCCAGAAAGGCCCATAGAGTCCTCCTCAGTAACAATTTGAGCAAAACCAGACTGCAGATTCAAAATCCAAACTGTGTATCCAGGAGTTGGGAGCTGTCTAAGATACATGAACATAAATGAAGGTGAAATAATTGTGTCTAAGGCTAAAGCTTAAGACAGTAGAAATGTTCAGTCACAGCCTAGAGGTGTAGAGAGAAGTGAGGAGGAGAGAGGGAAGACTCAAGACTGAAGGAAGTGAAGCCCACATGAGCATTTCCCCCCTGGTTCATAGTGTAATCTTGTGGCTTAAGTTTGGTTTCATATTTTCAATGATTTCTCTGTCTAAGCATCAATCTTTATTTGTTCTCTTTGTATTTCATTTTATTTGGTGTGTGTTTGTTTTAAGATAGAACAAGAGTTGACCACCAGGTTCTAATACATTGGTAAAAGTTGTAGTTTGCTCTTTGAACTCTCATAGAGCCAGACCAAAAATGTTTTTGTTTTTGTTTTGTTTTTGTAATTTGTGTGTTCCCTTGTTTTGTGCTTATGAGCAAGAGTGAAAGTGAGAAAGCAATGTTTTCCTAAAACAACCTAAGGGAAGAAATCGCTGGATGCAAATTGTTGATTGCATGACCCCCTGCCCCCCGTGGGCTTGTTATCTGATTGACAGTCTGTGCAAGATCACAAATTAATGCTGTGTCTTCTAGGAGAAATATGATATTCATTCAACGTTGAGTAAATCCATATATTAAAGCCAAACATTGATAAATAATGTAGGCCAATAACCCACAAAAAGGCATATTTCCATATTCCCTAGAAGGGTGACAGCATGCTACTATATTTAATAGCTCTCACTATTGCCATCTTATATGTGTGAATGATGTTTCAGTGGTTAAGGCTCTGATTTATTAATTAGAAAGAAGTTTTCAGTGTGCTAATATTACCCTGAGTTGAATAATAAGCACATATTTTAAATATGAGGTTTGGCAATTGCACAATATTTTAAGTTGAACTGGAATATGTAAAGGATAAAAATCTCTCAAAGGTGTAGAGGATTTGGATCACTTCTCTGTGTACTGGCATTTTGAAAACAAAATTAGCATTTTTTTTATCAAGGATGAAACAGAACAGGATATTACTTTAAAAGCAACTTGTTTTTTTCCTTGCTTGGAGAACTTTTCCCCCTTTAAGTCCTTGTCTACCCAACCAAAACTCAGATATTTTTAAAGATATGTTTCACACACACATACGTGCATGCACACACAAAAGTCAAATACATTTCTTGTCCTTGATTCCAAGGGTCTTTACTTTGAAGAATCTGAGGAGTGAGTGTTTATGTGCAGCTCCTCATTGTTGTAATCAGGCACACTCCAGGCTCTGATCTCTGGATGTGCATTATTCTTGGTTTTCCGTGGCCTCCAAACTATTGTTCCTCTGTTACTCTTTCTTCAACCTACACATTCACAAAATTTGGGAAGGAACACTGCTGAAGATTTCTATTTTTGTGGAGATAGGATTATGAAGAGCTGGGGACAGAATGTTCTTTACAGTAGAGTATCAGAAAACACATAATATTTCCCTTTAGATTTCAAGGCAGGGAAAACAGCCAGAAGAGGGGAAAAGGTAGGTAGTAATTATGCAGGACCAGGTCATCTATGCACACTTACTGCCTCCTTTTGTAAAATGGTAGTTCCCTGGGTGTGTCAGGAAGCTTATTTATGTCTGTGCTACCAACCTCAGAGGTTATAATGATAAAGAAAGATAATGTAATCGAAAGTGCTTTGAAGGTTATATTATCATTTGTACTGTTTTATTTATCTTTGAGTTATCTCCAGCTTATGCTGAAAGAGCTCGCTCTTTCCTAAGCTGTTTTTCCTCCATTTTCTCTTATGTCCTGCCCTTTTACAACTACTTAACTAAACCTTCCCTGTCTCTCACAATTTAATCAAAATTTGATCAGATGAGACTCATCTAATCACCACAGAACCAATAAATTTCAGATATTATAAAATACTGTTTTATTTAAATCTAGTTTCAAGCCTACTAACAATGTCACATACACTGTTCAATGTGTACTGGTCCCAGTTCCGGAACAAAATTGAGAGCAAGATCAACGTATCATACTATTTTACTTTCTTCCTTAAAACAACTCAATGCCAGGCTTATGAGAGTCTCCCTGCATTGAACCAACCCAAACCTAGATGTGCACAGGGATATAGGATTTGTAATTAGGATAAATGAATTAAAGATGCCCATTAGTACATGAGATGTTGAGGATATACAAGTTGTAAATATATAAATTACTAAATTAGATACAATGAGTGTTATGGTCACTCTTTGCAGACCTATTACACATAAAAATAGTTATCAATGAATTACCAAATACATGGAGTGCTAAAATGCATGGCATAGATACTCAGGCTTCTGGATTCAGCAAAGACTGAGGCTGAAGAAGCCTATTCACTGAAGGAGGAAGTTTAAACCTTAATGCCTGGAAGATGTTTGCTTTAGGTTAATACATGAATGGGCAACAGCTTTCAGGACAGATTCTCAAAAGCCATCGCTGGGTTGTGCTGGAAGTCTTTTTTTTTTTTTTTTTTAATTTTTATTTTATATTGGAGTATAGTTGATTAACAATGTTGTGTTAATTTCAGGTATACAGTTTAAGATATCACCCAGGGAATGGTCCTGAACACAAGTTTCTGGCAGGACACAGTTTCTGCCCACATTCTTTTCTCCTTTGTAATTTTAGTTTACAGAAAAGGAAGGAGTGGTAACAGCTGTATACTTGGGCAATCAAGTAAGTCTTTGAGATAATCTGACTCTAGCTTAACTATATTTGCAAAGTACTCTGTGTGACTAAAAAAATAGAAATTGCTACTGAATGCTTTGTATCTGGTGAAAAAGATAATTAAAGCACAGCACCTATTGTCCAAGGATTTCCAGTGAGTAACAGAGGCCCAAAGGGAAAAAATAAATTAAAAACAACACACACACACTCACACAGAAATGAAGATAGATATGGATATAGAGAGAAAGGATGGAAAGATACAGGGGTAAAAGAGTTAACTCTCTTTTGGACAGAAAACGTGTCACATGGGAGTTGATACATGGGCTGTGCTTTAGGGAATGAAGAGGAATTATCAAGGTAGACATTTAGGCATTTGTTCATTTGACAAAATTGTATTGAGCACATGCTATGTGCCACAAAATTGTCTTTGTATTAAGGATATAACAGTGTGAATAAAACAAGGTCATTAACCACATAAAATGTACATTCTGGTGGTAAGGAAACGGACAATAAACATAAATATATTTTATGCTAGGGATAACAGAGGGGCCTCTATAATAAAATGCCTTTAGAGCAGACAGGGGGAGTGAACTAAATGGGAAGTCTGGAAGAAGAGCCTGCCAAGCAGAGGGAACAGCAAGTGCAAAGGCCTGAAGTTAAACCTATTACTCATTTTCAAGGAACAGACAGTGAGCAGGGAATAGTGATTATAAGTGAGTTCAGAATGGTAGCCAAGGGCAAGTTCTTGTAGCATCTTTTTGACATTTGAAAGAACGTTGGCTCTACAGCAAAATAAATGGGAAGCTATAAGATTTAGGCAGAGGAAAGGCATGCTATAACATACTTAAATTGATGTCTCACTGTAATCCTGAGCTGAGACTGTAGCAGAGGTAAAGGTGGAAATGGGGAGTTCAGTTAGGCAAGGAAATAGGAAAGAGCATGGTGTGTCTAGGAATACACATTTAGGTCAATATTTCTAGAACCTTGGTTTTGGGAAGACACTAGGCATTGAGGAAAAAAGAAGAGCCACTGAAAGGCTTTATTTCAGTGGGCCTTGTGTGCTTTGACAGAGTTTGGACTTCTCCTTTAGGCAATGGAGAGCCCATAGAGATTTTTTAAGTCCGGGCATGACACGGTTCTGTGGGCACATTAAAATATGACAATAACGTCTTTGTGTCTGATGGAGTCAATAATGGAGGCAATGTGTTCATTTAGAAACTGAATGCAGTAGTCTAGAAAAGTGACAACAGGGGCTAAATGAGTTAAGGTAGTAGCAATGTGAAAGAATAATCAGGAACCAATCTGAGGCTTTTTAGAAATTTGAATTTTTTTGATTTAGTTATTGAGTGAATTTAAGAGTTCAAGAGGGGACAGTGGAATTCCATTCAGGAGCCTTAGAGGTTTCTCTTATGACAACTCAGTATCCTGCCCTTGAGCTTCAAGATTTATATGAATTCAAAAGACTAAAGATCTTTGCATGATTTTAGAGCAAATTCATGTCGTTGGGGTTCATCAACAACTAACACAGTGTAGTACCCACTGTACCTGTTAGAAGCAGCTATCTAGAAAAAAATTAGAATGCCTGCTCCTATGTATAGGAAGATTTCTGCCTTTACCCTAACTTTTCAAACCTCGGTACAGTTCCTTTCTGATCATTTCCTGTCACATTTTAAAGCCAGCCTGGTGTTGCCCCTCCATTTAGTTTCTTGTTCTATGTAGATGTTTCTTTATAATCCCTTGGTTTGATGTATGAAGACACAGTTATTACTGCAGCGGGCTCTACACCTACCCCTTCCATCATAGTTATAGCTTCAGCCTAACAGAAAATTCACTGGAAATGAATGTTAGAAATCATAATGGCATTTTATTTCATGCAGCTTTATTTAGGGAAATGCTATTTAGGACATAAAACAAGGGGCTACCCTAGAAAGAAATAAACAAGTGAGACCCATAATGTCATGATCTGGTGTCAAAGAATATTATTTCCTGGGAAGAACGTGATGATGTTTTTATTTTATATTTCATCCTATCTTCTTTAATTTTGTTTAAAAATTAATTTATGGTCTTTATTATCAAGTTAAAGATTGCCAGGGTGATTAAACTCTTCTGTTTTATGTGTAAACAGAAGGAATCCTTATTATAGTATAAGAAATGATGCTGATAGGATGACATGCCTGTTTTCTTTGGTGCTCACTTAAAGCCGTTTCAATTCAATGCTAATTTACGAAGCATCTCCTATTTATAAGACACCAAGTGGTCACTTTGCAGATGCAATAATGAGTGATGGGTCACAGTTACTCTCCTCAAGATTTTACAACTGAGATAAAACTTGTATAAAATGTAAATATAATGAGAAGGGAGATGCATCAAGCATGATGGTATACAAAATGTTGCGAATAGGAAAGATCAAGGAAGAAATTATTTCTCATCAAATGAACAGAAAAGTGAATGTAATAAATATTTTGCATAGGACTCTGGTTGGCTCATAGTGGGTTTTGTGAGAATATGGCTAAAGATGAAAATCAAAAGACTTATTAGTTAAAATTATGAAACATTTATTTAGCAAATGGAGAATAATGGAATTCCATAGTAAGGTCCAGAGGTATAAAATACAAAAATAATTATTTTGTTTGCATATTTGAAGATTGAGGGATGGTGAGAAATGCAATGGATTCAGAGCTTGGAGTAGGAGAGTGGTATGACATTGACCACACTTGGCAAGGTACTTTATATTCTTCCAGGGAGTGTGTACTTTATCAGAGATGGGAGTCATCGAATGTTTTAGAGTAGAGCATAGGCTGTAAGCATGATGGGGAGATTATCAAGGCGGGGCAGGGGTGATAGAGAGATCAGCCTGGTGATAGATGACTGGTAGGAGATGAGGCCTTTATCTGAGGTAGTGGCAGTAACAGGAGATCAAAAGTGATATACTTTAGAACTATTTCAGGAGTAGAATTAATAGGGTTCAGTAATTGCTTGGATATGAGAATTGAGGGTGAAAATGGACTTTAAGAGGATGGGGTCTATGGTTAGAAATTAGCAGTTGCTATTACTAAGGAAAGAAGAACCACTCTCAGTGAACTAAAGACCATTCATTTGATTGCTTGATTCATAAAATAGCTAATCTTAAACATTTTAATATATTTGCAAATAGCTATTGAATGAAACAATACAAAAATATCTTAAGGCATGTTTTTATTCTACCTCAAAATGTGGCATTAGCGATGATGGGCTTTTTACCTGCTTCCTTTCTCTCATGGCTTAATAACGTGTACTGATGGAATAAAATTTATTTGCCTATCAGTCTTCTATCTCCAAAGCATTTCCTCCCAAAATATAGACCAGGAGCTCTTCTAAAATAATAACAAAAATTATTGGACCCAAGGATATTCAGATTCTAGATCTTTGAGTGCTAAATTGTAAAATCATCATTATAATCAGCTGCTAGTGGCACTCTACAGTCAATGTATTCACTAGTTCTTGAGCAACTCTGATACTTAATCAAAAAAGACATTGATTCCAATTCATCTCAGCTCATATGATTTAGGCTTAGTTGTATATTTTAATTACTTGGTACCAGTGCAAGGTTTTTTAAAGTTGTCAAGCTCATAAAGGAATCCTAATTTCTAATAGTACATGAAGTAGAAATAAAAATCGACCTCTGTATTTATATGGCATTCTACCTTTCTTGGTAAGAGAAGCAAAGTAATTTTCCCTAGTAGATTATATTTTTCAGATGAATAAGTTCCTCTCAGTATGTATCAGACACCTCCAATGCCATGGAATTTCTATTTGCTTTATCCATTAACTAATTGTAATTTCCTTAGTCTAAAGGTCGCTGCTCTTCCCTAAAAGCTTGGTTTATTCTCAGAAACCTGGTTACTCACAATGAATCTCTCCCTCTAGATGGTTAAGGTAGTTCTCTTGTTAGACCAAAATTACATCTTAACAATCTTTAGTACTTTAAGATTTGCAAAGCACTTTGATATCTCTTTGTTACATAACCATAATATATATGTAAACTAGTTTTAGAAATGTTACTTTATACCCTAGTGAGAAAAAAATTTACTAACTAGGGTACAATGTTTTCTATGTACAGTTGTTTTGGTTTTTAGCCATACTTTCCAGCAAAAAAAATCAGTTTCTTTTTGCACAGCAAAGGAAACCATAAACAAGACCAAAAGACAACCATCAGAATGGGAGAAAATATTTGCAAATGAAGCAACTGACAAAGGATTAATCTCCAAGATTTACAAGCAGCTCATGCAGCTCAATAACAAAAAAACGAACAACCCAATCCAAAAATGGGCAGAAGACCTAAATAGACATTTCTCCAAAGAAGATATACAGATGGCCAACAGACACATGAAAGAATGCTCAACATCATTAATCATTAGAGAAATGCAAATCAAAACTACAATGAGATATCATCTCACACCGGTCAGAATGGCCATCATCAAAAAATCTAGAAACAATAAATGCTGGAGAGGGTGTGGAGGAAAGGGAACTCTCTTGCACTGTTGGTGGGAATGTAAATTGATACAGCCACTATGGAGAACAGTATGGAGGTTCTTTAAAAAGCTACAAATAGAACTACCATACGATCCAGCAATCCCACTACTGGGCATATACCCTGAGAAAACCATAGGTCAAAAAGACTCTTGTACCAAAATGTTCATTGCAGCTCTATTTACAATAGCCAGGACATGGAAGCAACCTAAATGTCCATCGACAGATGAATGGATAAAGAAGATGTGGCACATATATACAATGGAATATTACTGAGCCATAAAAAGAAATGAAATGGAGGTATTTGTAATGAGGTGGATGGAGTTAGAGTCTGTCATACAGAGTGAAGTAAGTCAGAAAGAGAAAAACAAATACAGTATGCTAACACATATATACGGAATCTAAGGGAAAAAAAAGCCATGAAGAACCTCGTGGCAAGACGGGAATAAAGACACAGACCTACTAGAGAATGGACTTGAGGATATGGGGAGGGGGTGGGGTGAGATGTGACAGGGTGAGAGAGTGTCATGGACATATATACACTACCAAATGTAAAATAGGTAGCTAGTGGGAAGCAGCCACACAGCACAGGGAGATCAGCTCGGTGCTTTGTGACCACCTAGAGGGGTGGGATGGGGAGGGTGGGAGGGAGGGAGATGCAAGAGGGAAGAGATATGGGAACATATTGTATATGTATAACTGATTCACTTTGTTATAAAGCAGAAGCTAACACACCATTGTAAGGCAATTATACTTCAATAAAGATGTTTAAAAAAAAAAAAAAATCAGTTTCTTTTTTGTCTACCCTGTCAGTGAGGTTATATCATCAATTGGCAACACAGTCAGTTTTATTTGTCACCATGTGCATTCCATCCTGGGATTCCCCTAGTATCTTGGTGACTGTTGATTTTACCAGTAAGTTTCACTCTGTGTGGTGTAGAAGTTCTGTGGATTTTGATAAATGCATGGTCATATATTCAAATCACAGTAACATATTAAACATTTCTATCACTATAAAAATTCCCTGCATGGCCCTTTTGTAGTCAACTTTCCCCAAAATTTGGCAACCGCTGATTTGATTTTCATCTCAATAATTCCCCCTTTTTCAAATTATCATATGAATGGAATCATGCAATATGTATGCTTTTGAGTCTTTTTTCACTTAGCAAATGTGTTTAAAATCTACACATTTTTTATTGCTAAATAGCATTCTATACTTATGGATATACCACCTTTTTTTTTTTTTTTTTTTTTTATCCATTCACATTTGAAAGATATCTTCCAGTTTCTAGTTTGGGGAGTTTATGTATTAAGTGCTTTAAACATTCAAATACAAGTTTTTATGTGAATACAGCATTCAATTTCCTTGGGAAAAAAAAAATGGAATTGCCAGGTCCTATAGAATGTTTAACTTTGTGAGAAACTGCCCCCAAAAAGTTCAATCTATAATTTTTTATTTTATTGATTGTGCTTTTGATGTCATATTTAAGAATTCATTGCCAAACCCTAAGTCATACAGATTTTCCTAGATTTTCTTCTAGAAGTATTACGGTTTAACATTTTACAGTTATGTCTATTAATTTCAGGTAATATTTTTATACTCTATGAAGACTATTTGTTTTGTTTGTTTTTACATATAGATATCCCATTCTTTCAGCACCATTTATTGAGAAGAAATTATTTCTACACTGAATTGCCTTTGCTTATTTGTCAAAAATCAGTTGAATACATTTCTGTTGGTCTATTTCCTGACTTTTTATTCTGCTCCATTTTTCTATATGTCTAACTTTCAGCAATCCCATACCATCTTGATTACTGTAAAATAAATTTAGAGTAACTCTTGAAATTGGCACTGTGTATTCTCCAAAATTTGCTTCTTCATTGTTTTGACTATTATAGTTCTTCTACCTTTCCATATAAATTTTAGAATAAGCTTATTGATATCCACAAAAACTTGCCAGGATTTTGATTGGGATTGCGTTGAATCTATAGAAAAACTTGGGGAGGGGGTGGATTGACATCTTAACAATACTGAGTCTTCCAACACACAAACATGGTATATCTTTCCATTTATTTGTACCTTCTTTGATTTATTAGTGTTTTGTAGTTTTCAATATAGAGCACTTGAACATATTTTGTTATATTTACACCTAAGTATTTGAAGTATTGTGGTGTTCCTATGTGGTGCTGTTTAATTTCCATTTCCAACAGTTCATAATTAATATATAAAAACAATATTGATTTTTGCATATTAACCCTGAATCACCACTTTCATTGTTTCTTATTAGTTCAAGTATGATATTGAATAGATTATTTCAAATTTCAATGTAGAGAATCATGTCACCTGCAAGTATAATTTTATTAATTCTAATCTGTATGCCTTTTACTTTTGTTTTACTTCATTGACTAAGATTTCTAGTGCAATACTGAATAGGAGTCATGAGAGTAAAACGGTTTGCCTTTTACCTGGTCTTAGTTAGGATGTATTCAGTCCTTCATCATCAAGCTTAATGTTTGCAGAAAATTTCTGATGGATGCTCTCTATGCACTTCAGAAATTTCCCTTTAATTTATAGTTTCCTGAGAACTTGTATGATGAATTTTGTCAAAAGTTTCCTCTGCATCTATTGAGATGATCATTTTTTCTTTAGTTTATTGGTATGGTGAATTGTGTTAACTTTAAAATGTTGATACAACCTTACATTCTCAGGTAAAATCCTTGTTGGTCATGATATGTTTTCACTTTTATGTATTGGAGGGTTCATTTTACTGATATCATCAAGTTGAAGACATTTGAGTCTATGTTATCAAGAAATACTGGATTCTAGTTTAAATTTCTTATAATATATTTTTATAGTTTTGTGGTAACAAGGTAATATTGTCCTCATAAAATGAGTTAGCATGTGATTCCTCCTTTACTAATTTCTGGAAGAGTTTTTACAGAATTAGCATTATTTCTTCTTTAAATATTTAGTTGAGTTTGCTGATAAAGCCAAATTTTTGGCTGGGCCAAAATCTTTTTTGAATGTTTCAAACTATGAATTAAATTTCTTTAGTATTAGGTATCAGATTATTGAGGTTATATATTTCATCTTGTGTGAGCATTGATTATTTGTACAAATATGTTCATAGCAGGGAAATTTGTAATAGTCCAAAACTAGAAATAACTCAAATATCCATCAATAGTACAATGGATATATAAATTGTGGTATAATCATATGAAGGGATTCTTTATGATAGTAAGAACAAATGCAGTCAGCACTCTGAATCCACGGGTTCTGTATCTGCGGATATGGAGAGCCAGGTATATGCCATTTTATATAAGGTGTCTTGAACATCCACAGGTTTTGGTATCTGCGATGGGTACTGGAAGCAGTCCCCCACGGATACTAAGGGACAACTGTATGCTGCATACATAGGAGCAACTATGTCCCAAACATAATATTGATCAAAAGAAGATAGACTCAGAAGAGTATATCTGTATTATTGCGTGTATATTAATTTCAAAAACAAACAACACTAATTTATGCTGTTAAATGTCAGGATATTCCTTCTCTGAAGAAGGGCAGGGACTGTGAGGGAGCATGAGGAATGCTTCTGTGGTCTAGTAATATATTTCTTATCTGATTTCTGGTTACAGAAATGTGCTAAATTTTGGAAAATTCATTGAGTTTTAACACTTGGTAACTTTCCTCTATATACTTTATACTTTGATAAATGTAAAGTATACATTTTAAAAAGTTGTTTCCATGTTTATATGAGATACCCCTCAGGACCTCAAAAAGCTGGTGAATAAAATTTTAGAGTATGATTGGGAAAAACTCCAAGTATCTGTATTAACTA
Organism: Balaenoptera ricei; assembly: GCF_028023285.1. Classification (NCBI taxonomy): domain Eukaryota; kingdom Metazoa; phylum Chordata; class Mammalia; order Artiodactyla; family Balaenopteridae; genus Balaenoptera; species Balaenoptera ricei. Next base: position 64,448,153 of record NC_082652.1, read on the forward strand.
TGAATGTGATTCATTGAACACACTGAAAGGGATAGCCTGGGAACATCGTTTACACACGTTCAAAAGAAATCTTTTTTAACATTTAATCCATTTATTTATTATTTATCATATTTCTCTCTCCCTGTATATCTGTGTGTGTGTGTGTAATATATTTTCCCCACCATATCAAATGCTCAGGAATTTGAAGTAATACCATAGTAACATTTCCTGATCTATCAATCTAAAATTTCTATCAAACTATTTTTAACTAGTAATTGAAACAAATTTAGGATAATCATGTTTTTAGAGAACCTAGGAAGACTCATAATAATCACCACTCCTTTCCTAGCTATTTGAATCTGTTCAGAAATTCAGTCCAAGGTAATGCCAGGATTTTCACTTATTTCCCTAACTTCTTGTCCTCAGTTTGTTTTTTACAGAATCCAGCAACTTGCCCCACCCACAGTTTTGGTATATGGCTGTTTTGGTCCCAACTCCAGTTTCCCGATGCCAATTCTAACCTCAATTATTATTTTATAGTTTTCAATCATGTTTTTATAATTACAACTCTAAAAATTACTCTGAGATTTAACTAATTTGCTCTGGAAACTTAAATTTATCTAAAGCTACTAAATCACTTCTTACTCTTTCCTTGATTTTTAAGTCAGTGATCATTTATTTATTCTACCTTATCCAATTACAAGAGCCTCTTCAGGGTTGAGAGTACAAAAGCAGGTAAAGTTGAATGACGTTGCTAACTCTGGTATTTATTAACACGACACCATCTGTTCTTAAGCATAGATTATTCTCTTTTATGTGTTCTTTATCTTATTCTATTTAGAAATTTGAATTTTTTGAAATTACCTTTGGCATTTTTATAAGCCCAAATTCATTCCAGTTTTGTCTTTATGACAGTATACTACCATTTTATGTTATCGTTTTCTGTTTTTGTATATATTCCTTTTAGATGATCATAAAATTGTATGTGAGAGGAAATATTGCTTATAGAAAGGGAAGAGCTTTTTTCAAGAGAAAGAGGTATAGTTGTGAGACTCAACTTTGCCACTCAATGACCTTGATTCAATCCCTTAATTTATGTGAGAATCAATTACATTATTTATAAATAGCAAACAAATAATACATACCTTAGGATCATTTAATGAACAATTTTACATGTAACCTAAACCATTATATACTATATATGCTAATAAAATATATAATATATTGCATATATATAATAATGTGTGCATATATATTTATAAGAATTGTTAATATACTTAATTTCAACTTAGTAATTAGTATAATTATTGTCATCTATTTTTCCCCTTTCACGTTCTTATATTGGTAGTCATTTATTTTCTCTTTCACAGACTATGCATCCTGAAATACTTTGAAATATCTTTGACTAATAACTATGATTTAGGTCCTCTACACCGAACCTTCCCTTCCTAGGTTACTATGAACTCTGAGAATCCATGGCCACTTTCTCCTGGGTGCCTGTCACTTCTGCTTCACCAGGTAGTTCTTCCTTATTAGTCAAAATTAATTTCATAACACCAGTTCTCCACATTGCCTTTTTAGCCTTCTGAGAACCGAAAGTGTCAGAAAGGCAAGTTCAGAATTTATCAAATTTTCTTTTAGCAGAGAATCTACCAGCAGTCATCTGGATAAGTGAGTCTCCTACTGCCACTCACTACCGTAGTCTTGGCTTAGGATATATCTGTCCTTTACCATGAAAATATCTTTCATAGCTGATGACTTACAGTCTTAGTGGCCTAGAATATATTTCCAACAATGTAGTTTTTTATGTTCTCTTCTTTCATACTATCCAAATCCTCTCCTCTAAGAAAAAGCTCAAGTTGTTGAATTTTTATTTACACATTTATATTCTTAATTAACCCCCCTATTTCTGTTAAGCTTGACTCTTTTCAATATTTTAGGCCTGACCATAAGTATTGATACCACCTAAATTAAGTTCAGGAGGCTGAATTTTCTTCCTTTTGCTAAGAAGTTTAGAGGTATGAGTTATTATTTTCAGTTACTTTTTTACTCACACTGTGTCCACATTTGTGGATTAAGATGAGTTAAAATGATCTCTTCTCCTTTTTTCAGTGTATTCATACCACTGTTTGTTTTTTTTTTTTTTAATTACAAATGAAATCCTATAGTATGTACTCTTTTTTTTTTTTTTTTTTAAGTTTTTATTTATTTATTTATTTATGGCTGTGTTGGGTCTTCATTTCTGTGCGAGGGCTTTCTCCAGCTGCGGCAAGCGGGGGCCACTCTTCATCGCGGTGCGCGGGCCTCTCACCATCGCGGCCTCTCTTGTTGCGGAGCACAGGCTCCAGACGCGCAGGCTCAGCAATTGTGGCTCACGGGCCTAGTTGCTCCGCGGCATGTGGGAACTTCCCAGACCAGGGCTCGAACCCGTGTCGCCTGCACTGGCAGGCAGATTCTCAACCACTGCGCCACCAGGGAAGCCCCCCACTGTTTGTTTTTACTTGGTCATTCCTCCTCCCCTATATTGTTCCCATTTCACAGTTAAATCTCTGCACTTTCTTTCTTCCCTTCAAGTTTTGAATTCATTTTTTAAAGTTGGCTTTCTGTCAAACATTCTTTTAGTCTTGTAAATTGCCCTCCACCTCTTGCCATATGTCCTTTTTTCCTGATTTCAAAAATGAAGCTCCAGAAATCCTTCTATATACCAATTGCTTGTTTACCCCATGTTCCTTCACTTTTTAAACAGTGATCTCCAAATGAAAGACAAAATATCCACCTGCAGCCTCATTTCTTACATACAACTCCAAAGTTGCTAAAATAGCATTTCACAGTACAATCAGTGTATCACAAACCTCATGAGATGCTTCAGTCAAAAGTTTTCTCTGGTTACAGAAGCCTGAGAAAGGCTGAATAGTATAATCCCTTTTTGTAGACTTGTATGCCCAAAATAAAAATTGCAGATATTCTTCAGTCAATACAAAAATAACAAACCACCTGAAACTAACAAAATATTGTATTTCAACTGTATTTTTTTTAACATCTTTATTGGAGTATAATTGCTTTGCAATGTTGTGTTAGTTTCTGCTGTATAACAAAGTGATTCAGCTATATGCATGCGTATATTCCCATATCTCCTCCCTCTTGCGTCTCCCTCCCACCCTCCTTATCCCACCCCTCTAGGTGGTCGCAAAACACTGAGCTGATCTCCCTGTGTTATGCAGCTGCTTCCCATTAGCTATCTATTTTACATTTGGTAATGTATATATGTAAATGTTACTCTCTCACATTGTCCCAGCTTACCCTTCCCCCTCCCCATGTCAAGTCCATTCTCTACGTCTGAGTCTTTCTTCCTGTCCTGCCCCTACGTTCATCAGAACCTTTTTCTATTTTTTTAGATTCCATATATATGTGTTACCATATGGTATTTGTTTTTCTCTTTCTGACTTACTTCACTATATATGACGGACTCTAGGTCCATCCATCTCACTACAAATAACTCAATTTCGTTTCTTATGGCTGAGTAATAGTCCATTGTATATATGTGCCACATCTTCTTTAGCCATTCATCTGTCAATGGATACTTGGGTTTATTCCATGTCCTGTCTATTGTAAATAGTGCTACAATAAACACTGTGGTACATGACTCTTTTTGAATTATGGTTTTCTCAGGGTATATGCCCAGTAGTGGGATTCCTGGGTCATATGGTATTACTATTTATAGTTTTTTAAGTAACTCCATACTGTTCTCCATAGTGACTGTATCAATTTACATTCCCACCAACACTGCAAGAGCATTCCCTTTTCTCCACAGCGTCTCCAACATTTATTGTTTGTAGATTTATTGATGATGGCCATTCTGACCAGTGTGAGGAGATATCTCACTGTAGTTTGGATTTGCATTTCTCTAATAATTAGTGATGTTGAGCATCCTTACATGTGTTTGTTGGCAATCTGTATATCTTCTTTGGAGAAATGTCTATTTAGGTCTTCTGACCATTTTTGGATTGGGTCGTTAGTCTTTTTGATATTGAGCTGCTTGTATATTTTTGAGATTAGTCCTTTGTCAGTTGCTTCTTTTCAAATATTTTCTCCCATTCTGAGGGTTGTCTTTTCGTCTTGTTTATGGTTTCCTTTGCAGTGCAAAAGCTTTTACATTTCATTAGGTCCCATTTGTTTATTTTTGTTTTTATTCTCATTACTCTAGGAGGTGGATCAAAGGATCTTGCTGTGATTTATGTCATAAAGTGCTCTGCCTATGTTTCCCTCTAAGAGTTTTATAGTGTCTGGCCTTACATTTAGGTCTTTAAACCATTTTAAGTTTATTTTTGTGTGTGGTGTTAATTTTATTCTTTTACATGTAGCTGTCCAGTTTTCCCAGCACCAGTTATTGAAGAGGCTGTCTTTCCTCCATTGTATACTCCTGCCTCCTTTATCAAAGATAGGTGAACATATATGTGTGGGTATATCTCTGGGCTTTCTATCCTGTTCCATTGAATTATATTTCTGTTTTTGTGCCAGTTCCATACTGTCTTGATTACTGAAGCTGTGTAGTATAGTCTGAAGTCTGGGAGCCTGATTTTTCCAGCTCCGTTTCTCTTTCCCAAGATTGCTTTGTCTATTCATGGTCTTTGGCGTTTCCAAACAAATTGTGCAAATTTTGTTCTACTTTTGTGAAAATGCCATTGGTAGTTTGATAGGGATTGCATTGAATTTATCGATGCTTTGGGTAGGTAGTATAGTCATTTTCACAATGTTGATTCTTCCAATCCAAAACATGGTATATCTCTCCATCTGTTTGTATCATCTTTAATTTCTTTCATCAGTGTCTTATAGTTTTCTGCATACAGGTCTTTTTTCTCCATAGATAGGTTTATTCCTAGGTATTTTATTCTTTTTGTTGAAATGATAAATGGGAGTGTTTCCTTAATTTCTAGTTCAGATTTTTCATCTATAGTGTATAGGAATGCAAGAGATTTCTGTGCATTAATTTTGTATCATGCTACTCTACTAACTTCATTGATTAGCTTTAGTAGTTTTCTGATAGCATCTTTAGGATTCTCTATGTATAATATCATGTCATCTGGAAACAGTGACAGTTTTACTGCTTCTTTTTCAATTTGGATTACATTTATTTCTTTTTCCTCTCTGATTGCTGTGGCTAAGACTTCCAAAACTATGTTGAATAATAATGGTGAGAGTGGGCAACCTTCTCTTGTCCATGATCTTAGAGGAAATGGTTTCAGTTTTTCACCATTGAGAACAATGTTGGCTGTGGGTTTGTCATATATGGCATTTATTGTGTTGAGGTAGGTTCCCTCTGCTTACTTTCTGGAACGTTTTTATTATAAATGGGTGTTGAATTTTGTCAAAAGTTTTTCTGCATCTATTGAGATGATCATATAGTTTTTATCCTTCAGTTTGTTAATATGGTGTATCACATTGATTGATATGTGTATATTGAAGGATCCTTCCATTCTTGGGATAAAGCCCACTTGATCATGGTGTATGATCCTTTTAATGTGCTGTTGGATTCTGTTTGCTAGTATTTGGTTGAGGATTTTTGCATCTATATTCATCAGAGATATTGGTCTGTAGTTTTCTTTTTTGGGACATCTTTGTCTGTTTTTGGTATCAGGGTGATGGTGGCCTTATAGAATGAGTTTGGGAGTGTTCCTCTCTCTGCTATATTTTGGAAGAGTTTGAGAAGGATAGGTGTTAGCTTTTCTCTAAATGTTTGATAGGATTCACCTGTCAAGCCATCTGGTCCTGGGCTTTTGTTCTTTGGAAGATTTTCTATCACAGTTTCAATTTCAGTGCTTTTGATTGGTCTGTTTATATTTTCTCTTTCTTCCTGGTTCAGTCTCAGAAGGTTGTGTTTTCAAAGAATTTGTCCATTTCTTGCAAGTTGTCCATTTTATTGGCATGTAATAATTTCTCATTATCCTTTGTATTTCTGCAGTGTCAGTTGTTACTTCTCCTTTTTCAATTCTAATTCTGTTGATTTGACTCTTCTCCCTTTTTTTCTTGATGAATCTGACTAATGGTTTATCAATTTTGTTTATCTTCTCAAAGAACCTGCTTTTTGTTTTATTCATCATTGCTATCATTTCCTTCATTTCTTTTTCATTTATTTCTGATCTGATCTTTATGATTTCTTTCCTTCTGCTAACTTTGGGAATTTTTTGTTCTTCTTTCTCTAATTGCTTTAGGTGTAAGGTTAGGTTGTTTATTTGAGACTTTTCTTGTTTCTTGAGGTAGGATTGTATTGCTATAAACTTCCCTTTTAGAACTGCTTTTGCTGCATCCCATAGATTTTGCTTCATCCTGTTTTCATTGTCATTTGATTCTAGGTATTTTTTGATTTCCTCTTTGATTTCTTCACTGATCTTATGGTTATTTAGTAGCGTATTGTTTAGCCTCCATGTGTTTGTATTTTTTACAGATTTTTTCCTGTAATTGATACGTAGTCTCATAGCATTGTGGTTGGAAAAGATACTTGATATGATTTCAATTTTCTTAAATTTACCCGTGCTTGATTTGTGGCTCAAGATATGATCTATCCTGGAAAATGTTCCATGAACACTTGAGAAGAAGTGTATTCTGTTGTTTCTGGATGGAATATCCTATAAATATCAATTAAGTCCATCTCGTTTAATGTGTCATTTAAAGCTTGTGTTTCCTTATTTATTTTCATTCTGAATGATCTGTCCATTGGTGAAAGTGAGGTGTTAAAGGCCCCTACTATTATTGTGTTACTGTCAATTTCTCCTTTTATGGCTGTTATTATTTGCCTTATGTATTGAGGTGCTCCTCTGTTAGATGCATAAATATTTACAATTGTTATATCTTCTTCTTGAATTGATCCCTTGATCATTATGTAGTGTCCTTCTTTGTCTCTTGTTATAGTCTTTAAAGTGTATTTTATCTGATATGAGAATTGCTACTCCAGCTTTCTTTTGACTTCCATGTGCATGAAATATCTTTTTCTATCCCCTCACTTTCAGTCTTTATGTGTCCCTAGGTCTGAAGTGGGTCTCTTGTAGACAGCATATATATGGGTCTTATTTTTATATCCATTCAGTCAGTCTATGTCTTTTGTTTGGAGCATTTAATCCTTTTACATTTAAGGTAATTATCAATATGTATGTTCCTATTACCGTTTCTTAATTGTTTTGGGTTTGTTTTTGTAGGCCTTTTCCTTCTCTTGTGCTTACTGCCTAGAGAAGTTCTTTTAGCATTTGTTGTACAGTTGGTTTGTTGGTGCTGAACTCTCTTAGCTTTTGCTTCTCTGTAAAGGTTTTAATTTCACCATTGAATCTGAATAAGATCCTTGCTGGGTAGAGTAATCTTGGTTGTAGTTGTTTCCCTTTCCTCACTTTAAATATGTCCTGCCACTCCCTTCTGGCTTGCAGAGTTTCTGCTGAACGATCAGCTGTTAACCTTATGGGGATACCCTTCTATGTTATTTGTTGCTTTTCCCTTGCTGCTTTTAATATTTTTTCTTTGTATTTAATCTTTGTATTTAGTTTGATTGATATGTGTCTCAGTTTGTTTCTCTTTGGGTTTATCCTGTATGGTACTCTCTATGCTTCCTGGAGTTGATTATTTCCTTTCCCATGTTAGGGAAGTTTTCGACTATAATCTCTTCAAATATTTTCTCAGACCCTTCTTTTTCTCTTCTTCTTCTGGAACCCCTATAATTCGAATACTGGTGCATTAAATGTTGTCCCAAAGGTTTCTGAGACTGTCCTCAATTCTTTTCATTACATTTTCTTTATTCTGCTCTGCAGTAGTTATTTCCACCATTTCGTCTTCCAGCTTACTTACCCGTTCTTCTGCATGAGTTATTCTGCTATTGATTCCTTCTAGAGTATTTTTACTATCAGTAATTTGTTTTTCATCACTGTTTTTTTGCTCTTTAGTTCTTCTAGATCCTTGTTACGTGTTTCGTGTATTTTCTCCACTCTGTTTCCAAGATTTTGGATCATCTTTACTATCATTACTCTGAATTCTTTTTCAGGCAGGTTGCCTATTTTATCTTCATTTATTTGGTCTTGTAGGTTTTTACCTTGCTCCTTCATCTATAACATTTTTTTTGTCATTTCTTTTTTTTTTTTTCACTGTATTCCTATTTTACTGGTTGTTTGGCCTGAGACGTCCAGCACTGGATTTTGTAAGCAGTTGGATAGAGCCAGGTCTTGGTGCTGAGATGAGGACCTCTGGGAAGCCTCACTCTGATTAATATTCCCTGGGGTCTAAGGTTATCTGTTAGTCCAGTGGTTTGGACTCAGAGCTCCCACTACAGGAGCTTGACCCCAACTTCCAGCCTCGGAACCAAGATCTCACAAGTTTCATGGCATGGTAAAAAAAAAAAAAAAAAAAAAAAAAAGAAAAGAAAGGAGAAAGAAAAAAAAAGGAGAAGTACAATGTCAAACAATAAAAAACAAAATAAAATTAGTAAGATAAAAAAATATGTTAGGAAAAATAAAAGTATAACTGAAACGACCATTTGCTGGGGGTTTGTCCCATCCTCTTAGGTGTCCATGGTCCCCCACTGGTACCTGGTAGGGGTCTTAGCTGTGAAGAGATGCGAATTCCGTGTCCTCCTAGTACCCCATCTTGACTCCACCCTTGTTTTTTTTTTTTTAAGTATTACTTTGTTTAACCTGGCATTTTCAAATTGTTTGGAAATCTCTTTATTGTGGAATATCGTGTAACAGTCCAAGGAGCATATTTTATTCATTATAATAATAGATAAAATTTAATGAATGCTTACTATATGTCATAAATCATGCTAATGAAAAAAATGTAGTCAATAAATATTTATTGAGCACTTAATATTTGCCAGGACTCTTCTTGTTACTGAGAATATAATAGTGGAAACAATAAAAAATTTTCTGCCATCATTTTAGTAAGGAAAAGAGACAATTAGTTAGAATACACAGTAAATTAGTAATAAATAATAAGGAGGAAAAGTTAAGCAAGAGTAGGATTTATATCATTTAATGATGGGTGGGGCATGCTTTACACTTTAAGTAGGTAGATAGAGAAAAATTCATCGAGTAATTAACTACTGAGTAAACACCTAGAGTCAGTGAGGGAGTTAGCCTTGCAGATTTATGGAAAAGACAGTTCTAGGCAGGATGACTTATGTATTAAAGGCCTTGAAGCAAGCATGTGCCCAGTTTATTCAATGAACAGCAAAGAAGGCCAGTGTGGCTGGAGAAGAAAAGACAGAGGAGAGAATACTTGCAAACAAAGTTGGAGAGGTAACAAGACCTTGTCCTATTTTGAATTAAAAATGGCAAGCCACCTGAGGTTGTTGAACAGTGTGACAAGATTTGACACATTTTTACAGAATCATTTTGGCTGTTGTGTTGAGGTCAGAGAATGTGTAGGCAAGAACAGAAGCATGGAAATAAGGAAACTTACAGAAATACTAGGGAGGGATGATAATGGCTTGGACAGACCTATAGCGGTGGTTGAATTCTAGATATATTTTGAAGGTAGAGCTTCAATGTTATTTTTGTTTTGTTTTGGTGGGTGGTTGTTGCTGTTGTTGTTGTTGTTGTTGGGTGCTCTCCCCTGAGCAACTGGAAGCCATTAACTGATATGGGCAAGACTACAGGAGAAGCTGGTTTCCCTGGGACAGGAATAGAAGATATCAGGAGCACCATTTTTAAACATGTTAATTGGTGGCTGGACATGTGTGCTTACATTATAGCATCTATTCCCCTTAACAGCTCAACAAGCTGGGTGTTAATTTTATGCCCATTTTGCATTTGAAAAAACTGAAACCTAAAGAGGTCAAGAAATTGATATTAGGTCACCTAATTAACTAAACAATTATTGATCTGGGATTTGAACTCAGGGGCACTTTACTTCTCAGACCCAGGTTAAGAGCTGACAAAATTACATTCCCATGGTAAAAATTACTGTCTATTGTTGCCAAACTAAGAGATATGTCAGTTTCTTGCAATCAAAACAACTTAAATATATAGCCATACGTGGGCTTGATAGTGCACTCACATTTCAGTTATCCATGTCAAAAGCATCCCTAAATCTCAGGAGGAAGTGGCCATGCACATTGCACATCTCTTCCTTCTGGGTCAGTAACAATGGCTCTGGCATTCTTTGGCATCTTTAGATCCTCTCTATCATTCTTTAGAGCAAAAGACATTGCATTCTCCTCAGTCCCATATTTACATTATACTTCCTGTGACTATGAATTTGTACTACTCATTCTCTTTCCTATGGTGAGTTTCTGTCCTTCTTGATCTTGGCTGTTATCCCTCTCTCAAAATCTTCCTCTTTTCGGCATTCTTATTTGGCATCTTCCTTCATGTATTGGAATCCTTCTTGCTTTTTAATAAGCCAGATTATTAAAAAGTACCTTTTCTCAAATTCCTTCACTAGAAGGGAGATAACAGTTGGCAGTTTTAATCCCAAACCTCTTATATTTCAAGTGTAACCACAGATTTTTTCTTCCCTAAAACTTTCTCTTTCTTGTGCCTAGGAAATATCCTGGAGCAGAGGTGGAACATTGGCAAGAAATGGAAGTTAATTGTAGGCAGAAACATCATGCCATCACTAAGGTGTTGGGTTCTCTGATGATGAGTTTGGTCTTGATTTAATAGACCAGGTTTGGAAACACAAAAAGCCCATGAATCACTAGGAAATGATGGCTATTCTTCCCTCTTTGCCCCCATGTCATTCTTGTCTTAGAACTCAGACAAGGTAAAAGAGAGAGAAGTGCTTCTGAGGCTGCAAAGCAGTCCATTTAACTTCAGGTTCTGAGGGTGCCTTGAGTCAGCTTACTACAGATTCCACCAGTGAGCTTTGACTTCTAAGCAACTGAGAGAGAAAGAGAGAAGACTTCCCAGAAATCCGTCCATTCAGCTCACCCCTGACTGCACCTTGAGCAACTGGCTGCTTCTCCCATAAGCATGTTATTAATGGTGCCTTTTCAAAAGCAGAGATAGTGCCCTGGAAAATGTGATATTGATTTTTCCCCCTTCTTTCTCACTGTTTCAATCACTGCTCATTTGAATGGCTTTCACTTTTGGCAACAATAAGAGAATCTTCGAAGAAAAGTGGTTGATATGATAAGCCTGAAATAAAATCACTGCTCAATTTAAGCTCTGAAAATTACTATTGATATTTTAATAGAAGTTTGGAGAACCTATTGCGAGCCCAATAAGCAACAAAGAGTTTATACACAGAAATCATAGGTAGGGATCATTTTATTTCTTAGGCAGTTTGTGTTAACAGCAAATAATGGTTTAAACCTTCACTCACTTCCATACTGTATAAATCAAGAGTCTCAAGAGTGTGGGAATGTTCAGAGTACTTCAAAAGGGGCAAATGCCTTTCTATTACTCAAATGATTTTTTTCTAATTAGCTCTTGTAGAAAAAACCTAGGATAGCTTTCTCTTAAACTCTCTATTTACCTGCGTTGGCATCAGGAAATCTCAAAATTTACAGCTGGAAGACCTAGAGACAATATAGTTAAATGGATGTGTTGCACAGGTGAGACAAGCAAAGTCCATCTGAAGGTATGATTTGTTGGAGGTGGCATAGTCTCAAATTCATGTCCAGGATTACCTCTGGGTGGGTACTTGGAATCCTTCTCCCTACCTGGACCTTGCTATAGTACTGACTTCTCTCCTTCTCTATTTTCCTCCTATATTCTCCAAAATACTTATGAATCTTCTGTTTTGAATCTTCCTATGGTGTACAAACATATTCATTTATGAAGTAGAATAGTGGTATTGCCATATTAATTAGCTTATTATTTAGCAAGAGGAGAGTGCTACCTTCAAGGGTCACATCAAGAACCACTTCTTCCCAGAAACTTGTTTTGTGACTACAGTCCATATTGATATTGCTCCTTTCTATCAACCCCTGTAAATCACTGAACATATGCCTTGATTAGTCCTTACATGTTCTATGTGTGTGCAAAGATTTCTAGTGAGGTCTTTGAGATCAGTGTTTATTAAATTAATAGATATTTACTGTGTGACTGATAAATGTGTAAGGCACCATGTTATATGTTAATAAGAATACAAATGAGAATAAAACATAACAGTTTTGAATTATGTTGAATACAGATACATGTTATAAGTGTATGAAAATAATTTTCACAGGAAGAGCTTGGTGTAAAGGAAGATCATAGAAAGGAACTTCACAAAGAAGGGAAAGTAAAAGCAGAAGTATTTAGGGCTTGTCAGTGTAGTGGAATTAGATAGAATCCTTGGGAAAATGTAGTGAGATTTAGTTTCAAAAATGTGACTAAAGGAGTGAAAATAGAACAAGAAATAAGATGCCCCTGACTTTGGAGAATCAAAGCTATGTTTTTAGTATATTATACCAACAGGGGTAAAGAACCTGATTAGAATGGGGAGAGGGATATCCACTTACTTATACAATAATGTAATAACTATTAATTGGGAACATACTATGTAAGGCACTATTCTAGGCTCTAGGGATAACTTTGAAAAGGTAGGGTTAGGAAACTATTATATTGAATGCCAGACTGGAGTGATTAGTATGAAAATAGAAAGCAACGGTTAGACTGAAAGATGTTGGAGAAACTGTGCCTGATTGAACATGAAAGGCAAAAGGACCTTTATAATATAAGCACTGATTTAAGTGCCATTAACAGGAAGAGGGAAAGTGGGAAGAACTGACTTGAAGTCTGTGTGAGTAGAGGAGGAGTACTGGTGGATTACATGTTGGCTACGGTGGTAGGGATGAGATATTTGGTGAAAGATTTCCCTTTTTGGCTCTTTTAGGGTTTTGCTTTTTTCTCTTCTTCCATAGAGTTGTTTGATTACAGAGGTGTACAGCCACAGAGGTTACCTGGCCAACTTTGACATTAATGCTGTTTAACTTCTTGGAAGTGTCAGAGAGCCACTGCCATCAGAAACCAGGCCAACTCCCATGGGAAAGGAAGTGCCTTCATCTCATTAGAAGGATTCTTGCAAGTTTTACATGGCCAAGCACCATTTATCAGGAGCCTACATTGCTTGGAGGGAAAGCTTTATAGTAACAAATGGGATAGGATATGCCTGGCCTTTTCTTCTCTGTATAAATCTTTCTTGGGAGCCATGAATGAAAATAGTTCTGACAGCTAGCAATTCTCATTCTTTCTCCAGGAGAGGGGAGCCTAATATAATCCAGCACTTAGATGAATACTTCCTGTTACCTGTTTCCATGTGTTTAGTCTGACTTGATGAAGAACTTAATCAGTTTCCTTATCAACAAGACACGATAAATTGTTCTCGACACTCCAACTAGTTCAGTACCTAAAATATGGACAAATAATGAGAGAATAAGTTTCTTACCTCTATGACAACCTCATACTTCATACACTGGGAAGAAATTTGATGGCTGGGAAGACTTTTGAATGACCCTAAAAGTACTATGTAGAATGCTACTTTTTCTGCTTTAGGAAGACCAACACAAATTTCAAGCGGCCTCCGCATTAATGAGCTGAAAACAAACTGGAAGAAATATTATATATTTCTTATCCAAACTATGCTAACCATTAGAAAATAAATTCAAATCACATTCCATCCCTATTTGAGATTAACTAGGTTCAACATCTGTGATTACGGGCACCATGACACTGATTCATGAAACAGAAAAGTAGAACTCTTGGTCTTTTGAGTCTCAGGACATGAACTCAATTTTGAATTTGTTTTGAGTTTGTTTTTGTTTTCGTCGTTTTTCTAAGGTAAATATGAATAACACAATTCTTTAAGAGCTTTTAAATTCTACATTTTTCCTGGGTATAAAGTTATCCTTGAAAAGATATTTTCCCATTACCTACAGAATTTGTTAAAAACAAATTCTTCACCTCAGCATCAAAGGCCTTGTAATATTTGAGTTCAATCTCCAGTTTATTTGTTCACATCAGAAATATTTACTGAGTATCTAATTTATGCCAGTCACTTCTCTCAGTACTATTAATGTCATAAATATCTTCTTCCCATATACCTATGCAGAATCACTTCATCTCCAAACATTTTTTTTTAAACATTAACTATTAAACTGGTTGTGGTGTATATGGAAACTCTCTGTAATATTCTTGCAACTTTTCTATAAATCTAAAACTATTCTAAAATATAAAATGTATTACATGTTAAAAGGAAACTTCATAAAGTATTTCTAACCACCTCCCTTCTGTGAACTTTCCTATTTCTGGAATGTGGACTAAGAGGGATACACTGAACCATCACTTTGACCAGAACAAGAGCATTTATTCAAATATATCTGCTAGTTGTTCAGTTGGTTCCCTTGTTCCAAAAACTTTGATCTATGTTTGATGCTTCCTTGAGTGTCCCAAAATGCTGAACCTAAGGGATGAATGAAGACACCATGGACTTTCCTGCCAGAAGGTATTGATATAACAGAGAATTTACTGGAATTACTTAGGTTGGAGATCTCCTGTAGCCACATTGAATTTTTTTTTTTTTTCTTTCTTCTATAGTCTTGACTTTAAGTTGCATTTCTTTGGCCAAAATAATGGATTTACACTCTTTTATAATTCTCCTTATAGTACATAATTCATATTCTGTTTGATAAATGATACTTTAGCATATTGCCAAAGCTAAGTTCTCTAAATATGTACGTGGCAAAATTTTTCTTCTAGGTGTTTGGGGAATGAAAATTTAGAAGGTTCTTTCCCTTCAAGAACTTCTTAGTCTTCATTGGTAGTTAGGAGTCATTAGACAGATAAACAAAAGTCTATAAAACAGGGAAAATTCTAATAAGTACTGTCACCTAAGAGTACATAAAATACTGTGGCTGCACAGAGTAGGAGCTGAAAAGTGAAAGTAAAGAATCATGACTGTATTTCACAAATAACAGTAAATTCATAATCATTATTAAGAACAGCAAAGTCCTGGGAAGCTGAAGCCTAGGCAAAATTGTAAGAATAACTCACCATCACTAATTTGTTAAAGCAATAGTTATTTTAAGAATAGCTCAGTTCTACAGAAGATGGTTATTATCCAGAGTGAGGCTGGACTCTACATAAAGCTACTTACATCCCATAATCAACCCTTAATAGGACGTGCCCCAACAGGATCCCAGATCCCTTGAGAGTCTGAAGCACATACTCAGAGAAAAAAGAACTAATCAGGAATTTAACATTCTTTTCTGTTAAGAAAACAGAAGCTTTAGAGCTAGTCCGAAATGGATTCAAATTACTCTATACACTACTAGCTGTGAAGTTTTGATAGAGCCAAAGAACATCTGTAACCAATGGCTTTCTCAACTGAAAATTGAGCTTAGTGATATTTGTGTTCCAGGGATGTTATCGGCATTGCTTAAAATGAAGCTGAGTCCTGTCAAATGACAGACTAATTTAACATGGACCCTGCTTTCACTACAAAGACGTAGAAAGTAAACAAACAATAATGCAAATACATGATTGAGCTTAAGGGAATTGAAATTGTTAAATGCTAGGAATAGAGAAACTGAAGCTAAAGTAGGGCTTAGGAGATGGGAACTTGAAAATTAATATTCAAAGAGAAATAGAAATGTAGTTTTGGACTAAGGAAGGTAAAGAGCTGCCACTAAGGAATCTGCATAACTGGAGATCCTGGAAGCAGTGCCCTTCAATGAAAAGAAAGAAAAATACTTACACTAGAAAAATGTTCATCCAAGATTAAAAAAAAAAAAAAAAAAGTGAGCATGCCTCTGTCTAGGGCTCCAGATAAGAAAAAAAATTTTTTTCTTTGACAAATCAACAAACACTCAATCCTAAATCTCTATACTTTTCATGAAGTTATTCTAAAACTGACATATTAATATTAATATAGGTACCAGAAAAACAAAAACAGTGAAACCTCTGAAGTTTCCAGCAATAAGATACCCAAAAATCTCTGTGTATTTCCATAATCTAGTATAAACTTGAGTCGTACAATCTCTGCTATAAAATTAAAAAAAATACTCCCAACAAAATTTACAAACTTTGTGGGGAAATGATCAACTTTGTATTAGTCTAGATAGCCTAGATTAACAAACCAACACCAAAACTCAATGCTTATTTGCAGAGAGGGACTTTAAAATACTTACGATTAATAGGTTCAAAATGCAGAAGAATAAATGAACAAAATGAATTAAAAAGAATAAACTTTCAATAGTAATTGGTATCTATAAAAATAAAATGATATTTTAAAAGTGAAGAATACAATACATGAAATAAAAATTAAAATGGGTGTCTCATAGCATCATGGACAGAGTAAGCATTTAAAAGTTAGGTCAGTTAAAACACCAAAACTGAAGAAGAGACAGGAAAAAAATAGGAGAAAAGAAAATAAAACCATAGAGGTACTGAACGTACTCAAAGGGTAAAACATAAAATTGAAGTACTAGAAGGAGAAATGAGGGAGAATAATGCAAAAGGAATATTCAAAGCAGAAAATGATAGAATTTTTCAATGCTGATAAAATAAACCTCATAAATTCAAGAATTTCAATGAATTTCCCCAAGCATAATAAATATAAAGAAAATTGTAAAATTGATGAAAAACAAAAGAATCACAAAAGCATCCAGAGGAAAAAAGATACTAACTTTCATGGAACTACAATAAGGGTGTGAGTCAACTTATCCAAAAAATTATTGAAAGTAAATGACAATGGATTAGCATCTTCAAAAGGCTGCTAACCTAGAATTCTATATTTAGGAAAGACACTCTTGAAAAACAATAATAAAATAAAGACAATTTCAAACAAATTAAAAATACAGTTCCAAATAAATTAAAAAGTAGTAGACCAGAAATAAACGTAATACTTAAAGGGAGTTCTTCAGACAGTAATAAAAGGATCTCAGGTAGAAATATGGATGTAGAGAATGGAAAACACAAAGTTAAATACATAGGTGAATATAAATAAATATTAACTGCATAAACAAAATTTGAATGCTTTATAGAACATAAAATATATGTGGAACTAAAATTCATGACAATATAAAGTTAAAGGACATAGTATATTGGATTAAAATCTTCATAAATTTTAGCATTGTTGGGGAAGCAGTAAAAGTAACTAATGTGTTGTTCATTAGAAATGAAAGACACATGTTTTAATTTCTAGCTAATTAGACAAAAGAAGCATAAAATGTAAAATTGATAGGTAAAGAGGAAAAAACCCCTGAATAATCCAAAAATAGTCATACCAAAAACGCCTAGAAAGAAGGAAAAAAAATTTTTAAATGAGTTAAATTTAAAACACATGCTAAATGATATATATAACCAATTCTATCCATAATTACACTTGTATAAATCAACTGAATATCCCAATTAAGTACTAAATTTTTTAAAACTATAAAAATTAAACTTGAAATATAATGACATAAAAGTTGGGGAAATGTTGAGGAACAATAACATTTAAATACTAACAAATAACATCAGACAAATTGAGCTTTAATGCAAAAAATATTATTAGAAATAAAGAGCACATGTCTTAATGCCAAAGAGATCAATGCTCTAGAAAGATATGACAATTCTAAATCTGTAGGAGAACATTAAAATAGATTCAAAGTACATATGCCCAAAATTGAGAGAATAGACAAATTCATAATCATAAGGAAGACTTTAATACATCTCCTAACTGGTTGAAAATAACAAAAGTCATGAAATACAAAACACTTGAAAAGCACAATGAATTGGATTTTATTGACATGTAAAATCACTGTACATAACAATAATAGAGCCCACATTCTTTTCACACATGCATGGAATATCTATCAAAGTCAACTACTTGCTGTACCATAAAGAAAGCCCCAGAAGATTACAAAACACTTAAATCATTTAAAGTATGTTTTCTGACTGCCATGAAATTTCCCACTATCTGAAAATAAAGTGCATAATTCATGAAGATATGATATGTCAAACTTGTGCTCAGAGAGAAATGTGTTGCCTTAAATTAGTAATTGTCATCCAAGAGTGATTTTACCCATTTAGGGATATTTCACAATGTCTAGACATATTTTTAGTTACACAACTGGAAGGACCTACTAGCACATAGTAAGTAGATGACAGGGGTGCTGTTAAACATCCTACAATGTTGGAAAGCTCCCCCCAACAGAGAATTATCTGGTCCAAAATAATAATAGTGCTGAGGATGAGAAACCCTGCCCTAAATGCATATTAGAAAATAAAAGAAGATAAAGAAGGCTGAAAATGTAAAGTAACAGCAAATCAAACTGAAGGAAATTAGAGAAAATAAAGAAGGAATTAAATAGATATTCCAATGAAATAGAAATCAGATGTATAATATGAGAATCAAGAGTCAAGGTTGAAGGGAGGAGATCAAGATGGCAGAATAGGACACGGAACTCACAATAACACTCCCTCAATAAACACATCAAAAATACATCTCATATGAAATAATTCTCAATGAAAACTAACTGGAGACTGGCAGAAAGACTCGTGTACAACGAAGGCTATAAGAAAGATCTACACAGAGGCAGGTAGGAAGGAAAGAGAAGCAATCAGGTTAGGACCTGTGTCCCTGGGACAGAGCTCAGAAGAGAAGTGAGATTACATGGGCAGAGATCTTCCCTGGGAAGTGAGTTATTCAGGCCACATATTGGGCACCCCAGCCCTGGGGCTTGACACCAGGAAGGTGAGTGTCCTTGGCTGTTTGAAGGGACAGTAGGACTAACAGGAGGGTCATGGGAAGCCTGTAGTCTACTTGTGAGTAGTGTGTATACACTTGATTACTCTTGAAACAAGGCAGAGAAGGACGATCAAAGCAGCACAAGTAGCTAGCTGGTCTCCCACAACCACCACCATACACACCTAAGCCTGAGCTGAGCAACTGCTCTGGCCCCACTTGCTTCACAACATAGCTCCTCACTGGAATGCGGGTTGCCACAGCTGAGGACAAAAGCCAGCTGTGAGATGTAAAGCAGATCAGACTCAAAGTAGTGTCTGAGCAGGGCAGCCATTGCTGATGCCTACACAGACAATGCATCAGAAGCAGTCATGATCTCTATCTGTGGCTGGACCAACACAGCCTTTACCCAGACCCACACCAAGTGCCCATGCTAACCTCTTTTGTTCCAATAATGTTCCATTCTGGGGCAAGAGTGCTAGGAGAAGGGAGAGCACACACTTAAAGGGAATAGAGCCAGCTTGGACCTTACAATCAGGGCTTCTGATCCAGCAAAATGGGAACTGCCACCATCCCTGATAGGGCAATGACAGTCACTGAGCAGAGAATAAGCACTGACTCACACCTGACTGGCCCTAGCCCCTCCATTTCCAGCCTTGTGTCCTACAAAGGTGATAACTGCCAGCACACATTGAGAAAAGATGTGACTGACTTGTGTTCATGTCAGACTGATCTCTCCCATCAAAGCCACTGGACCCACACAGATGTTATAGGGATGCTCCCACACAATGAAACACCTTCAAGACTACGATAGGTGACTGTTTCACCTAATTTAATAGAGACAGAGAAAGTTAAGCAAAATGAAAAGACAGAGGAATTTGTTTCATTTGAAAGAGTAAGAGAAAAACCCTGAATAGACAACTAATGAAACATAAAGAAACAATTTAACACATAAAGAGTTCAAAGCTTTAGCAGTAAAAAAAAAAAAAAAAAAAAAAAAAAAAAAAAAAGCTTTAGCAGTAAGTATGCTAATTGAATTAGGGGGAATAATAGATGAACACAGGGACAATTTTTAAAAGGAACTAGAAAATATAAAAAAGAACCAGTCAGTACTGAAGAATATAATACTGAAATGACAAACACATTAAAAGGAATTAACAGCAGACTAGGTGATAAAGAAAAATGCATAAGTGATCTGGTAGATAGAATAATAAACATTACCAAATCAGAACAGCAAAAAGAAAAACAATTTTAAGAAATGAGAACAGTTTAAGTGACTTCTGAGACAGCATCAGACATACAGACATTTTCATTTTAGGGGTCCCAGAAGGAAAAGAGAGAGAGAAAAGTGTCAAAATATATTTGATAAAGTTATGGGTGAAAACTTCACAAATCTGTAGAAGGAAACAGATATCCAGATACAGGAAGTACAAAGAGTCTCAAAGAAGATGAACCTAAACAGACCCACACCAAGACATGTTATAATTAAAATGGCAAAATTTAAAGAGAATTCTAAAGGCAGTGAGAAAAAAACAGAGTCATATACAAGGGAACCCCTATAACTTGATACATTTTGCTGCAGAAATGTTGCAGTTCAAAAGAGAGTGCCATGATATATTCAGAGTGCTGAAAGGGAAAAACCTCCGACCTAGGACACTCTACCCAGAAAGTTTATCATTTAGAATTGAATGAGAGATAAAGAACTCAGACAAGAAACAGTAAAAGAATTCATCAATACTAAATGTACCCTAAAATAAATGTTAATGAGTCTTTTCTAAGTGGAAAAGAAAAGGGTATAACAAGTAGTAAGAATCTACAGGAAGGGGGGACCTTCAAGATGGCAGAGCAGTAAGACATAGAGGTAACCTTCCTCCCAAAAAATACATCAAAAACACATCTACATGTGGAACAACTCCTACAGAAAACCTACTGAACTCTGGCAGAAGACCTCAGACTTCCCAGAAGGCAAGAAAAACTCCATGTACTGGGGTAAGGCAAAAGAAAAAAACAGAGACAAAAGAATAAGGATGGGACCTGCACCTCTGAGAGGGAGCTGTGGAGGAGGAAAAGTTTCCAAGCACTAGGAAGCCCATTCAATGGAGGAGATGGGGGCTGGGCGGGGCGGGGGGAAGTTTCAGAGCCACAGAGGAAAGTACAGCAACAGGGGTGCAGAGGGCAAAGCGGAGAGATTCCCGCACAGAGAATCAGTGCCTACCAACACTCACCAGCCTGAGACGCTTGTCTGCTCACCCACCAGGGTGGGTGGGGGCTGGGTGATGAGGCTCAGGCTTCAGAGGTCAGATCCCAGGGAGAGGACAGGGGTTGGCTGCATGAACACAGCCTGAAGGGGCTAGTGTGCCACAGCTAGCCGGGAAGGAGCCTGGGAAAAAGTCTGGACCTAGTAAGAGGCAAGAGACCATTGTTTCAGGGTGCATGAGGAGAGGGGATTCCTTCCCTGTCTGCCCACAGAAGACAGAGCAATGCTTAAACGTGCTCCAGAGATAGGTTTGAGCTGCGGCTATCAGCTTGGACCACACAGATGGACATGAAATGCTAATGCTGCTGCTGTAGCCATCAAGAATCCTGTGTGCAAGCACAATTCATTATCCACAACCACTCCCCAGGAGCCTTCACAGCCCACCACTGCCAGGGTCCCATGATCCAGGGACAATTTCCCTGGGAGAACACAGAGCACGCCTCATGCTTTTGCAATGTCATGCCAGCCTCTGCCACCGCAGGCTCGCCCTGCATTCCAATTATAACTACTGTACCTTTCCCTCCCACCAGCCTGAGAGAGGCAGAGCCCCTCAATCAGCTGATGCTTTAACCCCGTCCTGTCTGGGTAAGAACAGAAGCCTGAGGGCAACCTACATGCAGAGGTGGGGCCAAAACCAAAGATGAACCCCAGGAGCTGTGCAAACAAAGAAGAGAAAGGGAAATATCTCCCTGCAGCCTCAGGAGTAGTGGATTAAATCTCCACAATCAACTTGAAGTACCCTGCATTTGAGGAATGTTGCAATAGACAATGAAACAACCCAAAATTGAGGTGGTGGACTTTAAGAACAACTGTAGACATAGGGTTTGCTCTCTGTGACTGACTCGCTTCTGATTTTTATGTTTATATTAGTATAGTTGTTAGCACTTGGTATCACTGGTGGATAGGTTTATTGGTTTGGTTGTTCTCTTCTTTTTTTTTTAATTTTATGTATTTATTTATTTATTTGTTTGTTTATTTATTTATTTATTTATGGCTGTGTTGGGTCTTCATTTCTGTATGAGGGCTTTCTCTAGTTGCAGCAAGCAGGGGCCACTCTTCATCACGGTGGGCAGGCCTCTCACTATCGTGGCCTCTCTTGCTGCAGAACACAGGCTCCAGACGTGCAGGCTCAGCAATTGTAGCTCATGGGCCTAGTCGCTCCATGGCATGTGGGATCTTCCCAGACCAGGGCCTGAACCTGTGTCCCCTTCGTTGGCAGGCAGATTCTCAACCACTGCACCACCAGGGAAGCCCTCTTCTTTTTTTTAAATTCCTTTTAATTTTAATAATTTTTTTAATTTTTAAATTTTAATTATTTTATTTTCTCTTTTATTTTCTTTCTTTTTTTCCTCCCTTTTCTTATGGGTTGTGTGGCTGACAGGGTCTTGGTGCTCTGGCCTGGTGTCAGGCCTGAGTTTCTAAGGTGGGAGAGCCTAGTTCAGGACATTGGACCACCAGAGACCTCCCGGCCCCATGTAATATCAATCGGCAAGAGGTCTCCCAGAGATCTCCGTTTCAATACTAAGACCCAGCTACACCCAATGGCCAGTAAGCTCCAGTGCTGGATGGCCCATGCCAAACAACTAGCAAGCCAGGAACACAACACCACCCATTAGCGGAGAGGCTGCCTAAAAGCATACTAAGTTCACAGACACGCCAAAACACACCACTGGACACAGCCCTGCCTACCAGAAAGACAAGATCCAGCCACATCCACCAGTCCCCTCCACCAGGAAGCCTACACAAGCCAGTGAACCAAACTTACCAACTGCTGTCAGACACCAAAAACAATGGGAACTATTAACCTGCAGCCTGAGAAAAGGAGACCACAAACACAGTAAGCTAAGCAAAAGGGCAAGAGAGAGAAATATGCACCAGATGGAAAAGCAAGGTAAAAACACACCAGACTAAATAAATGAAAAGGAAATAGGCAGTTTACCTGAAAAATAATTCAGAGTGATGATAATAAAGATGATCCAAAATCTTGGAAATAAAATGGAGAAAATACAAGAAATGTTTAACAAGAACTTAGAAGAACTAAAGAGCAAACAAACAACAATGAACAACACAATAAATGAAATTAAAAATTCTCTAGACGGAATCAATAGCACAAAAACTGAGACAGAAGAATGGATAAGTGACCTGGAAGACAAAAAAGTGGAAATAATTACTGCAGAGTGGAATTAAAAAAAAAATAATGAAAAGTATTGAGGACAACCTCAGAGACTTCTGGGACAACATTAAATGCACCAACATTCAAATTATAGGGACCCCAGAAGAAGAAGAGAAAAAGAAAGGGTCTGAGAAAATAGTAGAAGAGATTATAATTGAAAACTTCCCTAACATGGGAAAGGAAAGAGTCAATCAAGTCCAGGAAGTGCAGAGAGTCCCATACAGGATAAATCCAAGGAGAAACATGCTAAGAAACATATTAATCAAACTATCAAAATTTAAGTACAAAGAAAAAATATTAAAAGCAACAAGGGAAAAGCAAAAAATAACATGCAAGGGAATCCCCATAAGGTTAACCACTGATCTTTCAGCAGAAAACCTGCAAATTAGAAGGGAGTGGCAAGAGATATTTAAAGTGATGAAAGGGAAAAACCTACAAATAAGGTTACTCTGAGTAGCAAGGATCTCATTCAGATTCGACAGAGAATTTAAAACCTTTACAGACAAGAAAAATTAAGAGAATTCAACACCACCAAACCAGCTTTACAACAAATGCTAAAGGAACTTCTCTAGGAAGGAAACACAAGGGAAGGAAAAGACCTACAAAAACAAAAACAAAACAATTTAAACATGGGAATAGGAACATACATGTCGATAATTACCTTAAATGTAAATGGATTAAATGCTCCAACCAAATGACATAAACTGCCAGAATGGATACAAAAACAATACCCATATATATGCTGTCTACAAGAGACCCACTTCAGACCTAGGGACACATACAGACTGAATGTGAGGGGATGGAAAAAGATACACCATGCAAATGGAAATCAAAAGAAAGCTGGAGTAGCAATTCTCATATCAGACAAAATAGACTTTAAAATAAAGACTATTACAAGAGAAAAAGAAGGACACTACATAATGATCAAGGGATCAATCCAAGAAGAAGATATAACGATTGTAAATATTTATGCACCCAACATAGGAGCACCTCAATACATAAGGCAAATGCTAACAGCCATAAAAGGGGAAAATGACAGTAACAGAATCATAGTAGGGGCCTTTAACACCTCACTTTCACCAATGGACAGATCATCCAAAATGAAATTAAATAAAGAAACACAAGCTTAAATGACATATTAAACAAGATGGACTTAATTGATATTTATAGGACATTCCATCCAAAAACCTACAGAATACACTTTCTTCTCAAGTGTTCATGAAACATTCTCCAGGATAGATCATATTTTGGGTCAAAAATCAAGCCTTGGTAAATTTAAGATAATTGAAATCATAACAAAGATCTTTTCTGACCACAACACTATGAGACTAGATATCAATTACAGGAAAAAAACTGTAAAATATACAAACACATGCAGGCCAAACAATATGCTACTAAATAACCAAGAGATCAATGAAGACATCAAAGAGGAAATCAAAAAATATCTAGGAACAAATGACAATGAAAACATAATTACCCAAAACCTATGAGATGCAGCAAAAGAAGTTCTAAGAAAGAAGTTTATAGCAATACAACCCTACTTCAAGAAACAAGAAAAATCTCAAATAAACAACCTAACCTTACACCTAAAGCAATTAGAAAAAGAACAAAAGACGCCGAAGTCAGCAGAGGAAAGAAATCATAAAGATCAGGTCAGAAATAAATCTAAAAGAAACGAAGGAAGTGATAGCAATGATGAATAAAACTAAAAGTGGATTCTTTGAGAAGATAAACAAAATTGATAAATCATTAGCCAGACTCATCAAGAGAAAAAGGGAGTAGACTCAAATCAACAGAACTACAAATGAAAAAGGAGAAGTAACAACTGACACTACAGAAATACAAAGGATCATGAGAGATTATTACAAGCAACTATATGCCAATAAAATGGAGAGGTGGAAGAAATGGACAAATTCTTAGGAAAGCACAACTTTCTGGGACTGAACCAGGAAGAAATTGAATATATGAACAAACCAATCACAAGCACTGAAATTGAAACTGTATTTAAAAATATTTCAACAAATAAAACCCCAGCATCAGATGGCTTGACAGATGAATTCTATCAAATATTTAGAGAAAAACTTGAAAAACTAAAAATAGAACTATCATATGACCCAGCAATCTCACTACTGGGTATATACCCTGAGAAACCCATATTTCAAAAAGAGTCATGTACCACAGTGTTCATTGCAGCATTATTTACAATAACCAGGACATGGAAGCAACCTAAGTGTCCATCAACAAATGAATGGATAAAGAAGATGTGGCACACATATACAATGGAATATTACTCAACCATAAAAGGAAACGAAACTGAGTTATCTGTAGTAAGATGGATGGACTTAGAGTCTGTCATACAGAGTGAAGTAAGTTAGGATGAGAAAAATAAATACTGTATGCTAACACATATATATGGAATCTAAAAAAAGAAAAAAATTGTTCTGATGAATCTAGGGGTAGGACAGGAATAAAGACACAGATGTAGAGAATGGACTTGAGGACACAAGGAGAGGGGAAGGTAAGCTGGGATGAAATGAGAGAGTATCATTGACATATATACTTTTCCCTATGTAAAGTAGATAGCTAGTCGGAAGCAGCTTCAGAGCATCAGGAGATCAGCTCAGTGCTTTGTGACCACCTAGAGCGGTGGGATAGGGAAGGTGGGAGGGAGACGCAAGAGGGAGGGGATATGGGGATATATGTATACATGTAGCTGATTCACTTTGTTATACAGCAGAAACTAACACAACATTGTAAGGAAATTATACTGCAATAAAGATATTAAAATCAAGCAATCAATCAATCAATCAAAAATTTAAAAGAAAATTATCTACCAGAAAGATAAAATCCCACTAGTAAGGTGAATATATACTAAAGGTTGAGGAGCAATGACTTAGATAAGCTAGTACAAAAATCAAAACACAAAAAATTGTAAAATAAATTAGAACTACAATAATCAGTAAAATGGATAAGCATGAAGATGTAAAATATGACTTCAAAGACAGAAAATGTGGGGAAAAGAAGTAAAAAGTTCAGATCTTTTAGAATATGAACTTATAATTCTACCTGTTTAAAATAAGTAGATATATTTACAGGTCAACATATAAGAACTCCATGGTAACTACAAATTAAAATCCTGCAATAGATACACAAAAACTACAGAGAAGAAACACAAGCACACCACTATAAACAATCATCAAAACACAAGGAAAGAAACCTAAAGAAGGAAAGAATAGAGAAGAACCACAAAAACAACCAGAGGACAATTAACAAATGGCAATAAGTACATACCTATAAATAATTACTTTAAACATCAGTGGACTAAATGCTCCAATCAAAAGACATAGGTGGCTGATTAGATAAAAACATTACCCATATATATGTTGTTTACAAGAGACTCACTTCAGAATTAAAGACACACCCAGACTGAAAGTGAGGGTATGGGAAAAGATATTTCTTGCAAATGGAAACAATAAGAAAGCAGGGGTAACAACACTTATATCAGACAAAATAGACTTTAAAACAAAGTCTACAACAGAATACAAATATAGTCATTTTATAACAATAAAGGGATTAATAGAAATGAGGTATTACACTTGTTAACATATATGCACCTAACAGGAGCACCTAAATATATAAAGTAAATATTAACAGAAAAAAAGGGAGAAATTGACAATAATACAGTAATATTAGGGGATGTTAATGCCTCACTTATATTAATGAACAGATTATCCACACAAAAAAATAAATAAGGAAACAGTGGTCATAATGACACAATAGACCAGTTGGACTTTATGCATATCTATAGGAGAGTCCATCCAAAAACAATAGAATACACTTTTTTTTCAAGTGCACATGGAACGTTCTCCAGGATAAATCACATGCTAGGACACAAAACAAGTCTCAACAAATTTAAGAGGATATAAATGTTATCAAGCACTCTTTCCCACCACAATGGCATGAAACTAGAAATCAAATAAAGGAAGAAAAATGGTAAAAACACAAACAGGTGGAAACTAAACCACATGCTACTAAAAAAAACCAAAAAGTGTCAATGATGAAATCAAAGTGAAAATCTGAAAATACCTTGAGACAAATGAAATTGGAAATACAATTTTACAAAATCTATGGGAAGAACCAAAAGCAGTTCTAAGAGGGAAATTTAGAGCAATACAGGCCTACCTCAAGAAATAAGAAAAATCTCAACCTAACCTGCCATCTAAAAAATTAGAAAAACAAACAAACAAAATCCAAGGTCAGCAGAAGGGAAATAATAAAGACCAGAGAAGAAATAAATAAAATAGAGAGAGAAAAAAAAAAATAGAAAAGATCAATAAAACCAATAGCTGGTTTTTTGAAAATATAAAATCAATAAACCTTTAGCCAGGCTCAACAAGAAGAGAGAGGACTCAAAAGAATAAGAAATGAAAGAGGAGAAATAACAACTGATATGACAGAGATACAAAAAATCATGAGACTACTACAAACAGTTCTATGCCAACACATTGGACATTCTAGGAGAAATGGACAAATTTCTAGAACATACAACCTTCCAAGAATGAATCAGGAAGAAATAGATAATCTGACTGGATTGAGCACTATAAGTAACTTGTAAAAAAAAAAAAAGCCCAGCAAACAGAAGCCCAGGCTTAGGCAATTTCACAGAGGAATTCAATCAAACATATAAAAAAGAATTAGTAACTCCTTCTCATTCTCAAACTATCCCCAAAACTGTAGAGTATGGAACACTCCCTAATTCATTCTATGAGAGCTCCATTGCTCTGATAACAAAATGAGACAAAGACAATCCAAAAAAAAGAAATTGACGTGCTAATATCTCTGATGAAAATAGATGTAAACATTCTTAACAAAATATTAGCCAACTGAATTCAACAATACAAAAAAGGATCAAACATTATTATCAAAGGATATATATTCAAGGAATGAAAGGATGGTTCAGTATTCACAAATCAATGTGATACACCACATTAACCAAACGATGGCTAAAAATCACATGATCATCACAGATGCAGAAAACGAATTTGACAAATTTCAACATCTATCAATGATAAAAACTTTCAATAAAGTTGATATAAATGGAACATATCTCAACATAATAAAGGTCATTTATGACAAACCCACAACTAATATCATACTCAGTAGTGAAAAGCTTAAAGTTTTTCCTCTAAAGTTAGGAACAAGACAAGGATGCCCACTCTCACCACATGTATTACACATAATATTGAAGGACCTAGTCATGGCAGTCAGACAAAAATAAATAAATAAAAGGCATCCAAATAGGAAAGGAGGAAGTAAAACTGTCACTGTTTGTAGATGACATAATACTATACAGAGAATACCCTAAAGTCTCCACCAAAAAATTATTAGAACTAATAAATGAATTCAGTAAAACTGCAGGACACAGGATTAACATAAAATATTTGTTACTTCTCTATACACTAAAAGTAAACTATCAGAAAAAAAAGTTTAAAAAATCCTGTTTAAAACTGCTTTAAAAGAATAAAATACCTAGGAATAAACTTAACCAAGGGGGTGAAAGACCTATACTCTGAAAACTATAAAACATTGATGAAGGAAATTGAAGATTATACAAATAAATGGAAACATATCCCATGTCCATGGACTGTAAGAATATTGTCTAAATGTTCATACTACCCAAAACAATCTACCAATTGTTAAAACACCCATGACATTTTTCACAGAACTAGAACTAGAATCTTAAAATTTGTATGGAACCACAAAAGATGCAGAGTTGCCAAAACAATATTGAGAAAGAAGATCAAACCTGGAGGTATTGTGCTCTCTGACTTCAGACTATGTACAAAAATACAGTAATGAGAACAGCATGGTCATGGCACAAAAACAGACACATAGATCAGTGGAACAGAATCGAGAGGCCAGAAATAAACCCATGCATTTATGGTCAATTAATCTACAACAAAGGAGGCAAGAATATACAGTGGAGAAAAGAAAGTCTCTTCAATAACTGATTCTGGGAAAACTGAACAGCTAAATGTAACAGAATGAAATTAGAATATTTTCTCATACTAAATAACTAAATACAACAATAAACTAAAAATGGATTAAAGACCTAAATGTAAGACTTGAAAACATAAAACTCTTAGAAGAAAACATAGGCAGAAATATCTTTGACATCAATTGTAAATATATTTTTGGATCTGCCTCCTAAGGCAAAAGAAACAAAAGCAGAAATAAACAAATGGGACCTAATTAAACTTAAAAGCTTTTGCACAGCAAAGGAAACCAACAACAAAATGAAGACATCATCCTAAATGGGAAAATATCTGCAGATGATATGACTGATAAGGGGTTAATATCTAAAATATATAAACAGCTCATACAATTCAATATCTAAAAAACAATCCAATTAAAAACATGTGCAGGGAGAGTACGGGCAAGATGGCGGAAGAGTAAGATGCAGAGATCACCTTCCTTCCCACAGATACAGTAGAAATACATCTACACGTGGAACTGCTCCTACAGAACACCCACTGAACGCTGGCAGAAGACGTCAGACCTCCCAAAAGGCAAGAAAATCCCCATGTACTTGGGTAGGGTAAAAGAAAAAAGAAATAACAGAGACAAAAGAATAGGGACGGGACCTGCGCCAGTGGGAGGGAAGGTTTCCAGGCACTAGGAAGCCCCTTTGTGGGCAGAGACTGTGGGTGGCAGAGGGGGGAAGCTTCGGAGCCGCGGAGGAGAGCGCAGCCACAGGGGTGCAGAGGGCAAAGCGGAGAGACTCCCGCACAGAGGCTCAGCGCCAACCAGCACTCACCAGCCCGAGAGGCTTGTCTGCTCACCCGCCGGGGCGGGCGGGGGCTGGGAGCTGAGGCTCGGGCTTTGGTGCTAGCCGGGAGGGAGTCCAGGAAAAAGTCTGCAGCTGCCGAAGAGGCAAGAGACTTTTTCTTGCCTCTTTGTTTCGCGGCGCGCAAGGAGAGGGGATTCAGAGCGCTGCCTAAACGAAATCCAGAGACGGGTGCAAGCCGCGGCTATCAGCGCGGATCCCACAGCAACAGGGGCGCAGAGGGAAAAACGGAGAGATTCCCGCACAGAGGCTCAGCGCCGAGCAGCGCTTACCAGCCCAAGAGGCTTGTCTGCTCACCCGCTGGGGCGGGCGGGGCTGGGAGCTGAGGCTCGGGCTTCCGTTGGATCGCAGGGAGAGGACTTGGGTTGGCGGCCTGAACACAGCCTGAAGGGGTTGGCATGCCGCAGCGAGCCGGGAGGGAGCCAGAGAGGAGGTCTGCAGCTGCAGAGGAGGCAAGAGACTTTTTCTTGCCTCTTTGTTTCGCGGCGCACAAGGAGAGGGGATTCAGAGCGCCGCCTAGACGAACTCCAGAGGCGGGCGTGACCCGCGGCTAACAGCGCGGACCCCAGAGACTGGTAGGAAACGCTAAGGCTGCTGCTGCTGCCACCAAGAAGCCTGTGTGCGAGCACAGGTCACTCTCCACACCGCCCCTCCCGGGAGCCGGTGCAGCTCGCCACTGCCAGGCTCCCGTGATCCGGGGACAACTTCCCTGGGAGAACACACGGCGCACCTCGGGCTGCAGCAACGTCATGACGCCTCTGACGCCGCAGGCTCGCCCCGCCTCCTCCGTACCTCTCCCTCCCCAGGCCTGAGTGAGTCAGAGCCCCTGAAGCAGCTGCTCCTTTAACCCTGTTCTGTCTGGGCGGGGAACGGACGCCCTCAGGCGACATACATGCAGAGGCGGGTCCAAATCCAAAGCTGAACACTGGGAGCTGTACGAACAAAGAAGAGAAAGGGAAATCTCCCCCAGCAGCCTCAGAAGCAGCGGATTAAAGCTCCACAAACAACTTGATGTGCCTGCATCTGTTGAATACCTGAATAGACAACGAATCATCCCAAATTCAAAAGGTGGACTTTAGGAGCAGGATATATTAATTTCCCCTTTTCCTTTTTTTGTGAGTGTATATGTGTATGCTTCTGGGTGAGATTTTGTCTGTATAGCTTTGCTTTCACCATCAGTCCTAGGGTTAGGTCCGTCCATTTTTTTTTTTTTTTTTACTTAAAAAAATTTTTTTCCCTAATATATGTTTTCTTAATAATTTTTCCGTATTTTCTATTTTTAGAAAGTAAAAAATGTTTTAATAAGTTTTTTCATATTTTCTATTTTAAAAAATTAAGATTTTTTTTAATAAATTTTTTTCTTAAAAATTTTTTTCTTATTATTTACTATAAAAAATTAATAAATCTATTTTTAAAAAATTAAAAAAAATTTTTTTTCTGAATACATTTATTCTTAATAATATTTTTTCTTATTTTTTATTATAATAGCTTTATTTTATTTTATTTTTTCCTCTTTTTTTCTTTCTATTTTTTTCTCCCTTATATTCTGAGCTGTGTGGATGAAAGGCTCTTGGTGCTCCAGCCATGTATCAGGGCTGTCCCTCTGAGGTGGGAGAGCCAACTTCAGGACACTGGTCCACAAGAGACCTACCAGCTCCACGTAATACCAAACGGCAAAAATCTCTCAGAGATCTCCATCTCAACATCAAGACCCAGCTTCACTCAACGACCAGCAAGCTACAGTGCTGGACACCCTATGCCAAACAACTAGCAAGACAGGAACACAGCCCCATCCATTAGCAGGGAGGCTGCCTAAAAACATAAGGCCACAGACACCCCAAAACACACCATCAGACGTGGACGTGCCCACCAGAAAGACAAGATTCAACCTCATCCACCAGAACACAGGCACTAGTCCCCTCCACCAGGAAGCCTACACAACCCACTGAACCAACCTTACCCACTGGGGACAGATACCAACAACAACGGGAACTAAGAACCTGCAGCCTGTGAAAAGGACACCCCAAACACAGTAAGATAAGCAAAATGAGATGACAGAAAAACACACAGCAGATGAAGGAGCAGGGTCAAAACACACCAGACCTAACAAATGAAGAGGAAATAGGTAGTCTACCTGAAAAAGAATTCAGAATAATGATAGTAAGGATGATCCAAAACCTTGGAAATAGAATAGACAAAATGCAAGAAACATTTAACAAGAACGTAGAAGAACTAAAGAGGAACCAAGCAACGATGAAAAACCCAATAAATGAAATTAAAAATACTCTAGATGGGATCAATAGCAGAATAACTGAGGCAGAAGAAAGGATAAGTGACCTGGAAGATAAAATGGTGGAAATAACTACTGCAGAGCAGGATAAAGAAAAAAGAATGAAAAGAACTGAGGACAGTCTCAGAGACCTCTGGGACAATATTAAACGCACCAACATTCGAATTATACGGGTCCCAGAAGAAGAAGAGAAAAAGAAAGGGACTGAGAAAATATTTGAAGAGATTATAGTTGAAAACTTCCCTAATATGGGAAAGGAAATAGTTAATCAACTCCTGGAAACACAGAGAGTCCCATACAGGATAAACCCAAGGAGAAACACGCCAAGACACATATTAATCAAACTGTCAAAAATT
Source organism: Balaenoptera ricei (assembly GCF_028023285.1). Lineage (NCBI taxonomy): Eukaryota > Metazoa > Chordata > Mammalia > Artiodactyla > Balaenopteridae > Balaenoptera > Balaenoptera ricei. The sequence continues at coordinate 64,480,682 of NC_082652.1, forward strand.
AAATATAAGGAAAACATATTAAAGGCAGCAAGGGAAAAACAACAAATAACACACAAGGGAATCCCCATAAGGTTAACATCTGATCTTTCAGCAGAAACTCTGCAAGCCAGAAGGGAGTGGCAGGATATACTTAAAGTGATGAAGGAGAAAAACCTACAACCAAGATTACTCTACCCAGCAAGGATCTCATTCAGATGTGATGGAGAAATTAAAACCTTTACAGACAAGCAAAAGCTGAGAGAGTTCAGCACCACCAAACCAGCTTACAACAAATGCTAAAGGAGCTTCTCTAGGCAAGAAACACAAGAGAAGGAAAACACCTACAATAACAAACCCAAAACATTTAAGAAAATGGGAATAGGAACATACATATCGATAATTACCTTGAATGTAAATGGATTAAATGCTCCCAGCAAAAGACACAGACTGGCTTAATGGATACAAAAACAAGACCCATATATATGCTGTCTACAAGAGACCCACTTCAGACCTAGAGACACATACAGACTGAAAGTGAGGGGATGGAAAAAGATATTCCATGCAAATGGAAATCAAAAGAAAGCTGGAGTAGCAATTCTCATATCAGACAAAATAGACTTTAAAATAAAGACTATTACAAGAGAGAAAGAAGGACACTATATAATGATCAAGGGATCGATCCAAGAGGAAGGTATAACAATTGTAAATATTTATGCACCCAACATAGGAGCACCTCAATACATAAGGCAAATACTAACAGCCATAAAAGGGGAAATCGACAGCAACACAATCATAGTAGGGGACTTTAACACCCCACTTTCACCAATGGACAGATCATCCAAAATGAAAATAAATAAGGAAACACAAGCTTTAAATGATACATTAAACAAGATGGACTTAATTGATATTTATAGGACATTCCACCCAAAAACAACAGAATACACATTTTTCTCAAGTGCGCATGGAACATTCTCCAGGATAGATCATATCTTGGGTCACAAATCAAGCCTTGGTAAATTTAAGAAAATTGAAATCGTATCAAGTATCTTTTCCGACCACAACGCTATGAGACTAGATATCAATTACAGGAAAAGATCTGTAAAAAATACAAACACATGGAGGCTACACAATACACTACTTAATAACGAAGTGATCACTGAAGAAATCAAAGGGGAAATCAAAAAATACCTAGAAACAAATGACAATGGAGATACGACGACCCAAAAGCTATGGGACGCAGCAAAAGCAGTGCTAAGAGGGAAGTTTATAGCAATACAAGCCTACCTCAAGAAACAGGAAACGTCTCGAATAAACAACCTAACCTTGCACCTAAAGCAATTAGAGAAAGAAGAACAAAAAACCCCAAAGCTAGCAGAAGGAAAGAAATCATAAAGATCAGGTCAGAAATAAATGAAAAAGAAATGAAGGAAACAATAGCAAAAATCAATAAAACTAAAAGTTGGTACTTTGAGAAGATAAACAAAATTGATAAACCATTAGCCAGACTCATCAAGAGAAAAAGGGAGAAGACTCAAATCAATAGAATTAGAAATGAAAAAGAAGTAACCACTGACACTGCAGAAATACAAAAGATCATGAGAGATTACTACAAGCAACTCTACGCCAATAAAATGGACAACCTGGAAGAAATGGACAGATTCTTAGAAATGCACAAACTGCCGAGACTGAACCAGGAAGAAACAGAAAATATGAACAGACCAATCACAAGCACTGAAATTGAAACTGTGATTAAAAACCTTCCAACAAACAAAAGCCCAGGACCAGATGGCTTCACAGGTGAATTCTATCAAACATTTAGAGAAGAGCTAACACCTATCCTTCTCAAACTCTTCCAAAATATTGCAGAGGGAGGAACAATCCCAAACTCATTCTACGAGGCCACCATCACCCTGATACCAAAACCAGACAAAGATGTCACAAAGAAAGAAAACTACAGGCCAATATCACTGATGAACATAGATGCAAAAATCCTCAACAAAGTACTAGCAAACAGAATCCAACAGCACATTAAAAGGATCATACACCATGATCAAGTGGGGTTTATCCCAGGAATGCAAGGATTCTTCAACATACGCAAATCAATCAATGTGATACACCATATTAACAAATTGAAGGAGAAAAACCATATGATCATCTCAATAGATGCAGAGAAAGCTTTCGACAAAATTCAACACCCATTTATGATAAAAGCCCTGCAGAAAGTAGGCATAGAGGGAACTTTCCTCAACATAATAAAGGCCATATATGACAAACCCACAGCCAACCTTGTCCTCAATGGTGAAAAACTGAAACCATTTCCACTAAGATCAGGAACAAGACAAGGTTGCCCACTCTCACCACTATTATTCAACATAGTTTTGGAAGTGTTAGCCACATTAATCAGAGAAGACAAAGAAATAAAAGGAATCCAAATCGGAAAAGAAGAAGTAAAGCTGTCACTGTTTGCAGATGACATGATACTATACATAAAGAATCCTAAAGATGCTACCAGAAAACTCCTAGAGCTAATCAATGAATTTGGTAAAGTAGCAGGATACAAAATTAGTGCACAGAAATCTCTTGCATTTCTATACACTAATGACGAAAAATCTGAAAGTGAAATTAAGAAAACACTCCCGTTTACCATTGCAACAAAAAGAATAAAATATCTAGGAATAAACCTACCTAAGGAGACAAAAGACCTGTATGCAGAAAATTATAAGACACTGATGAAAGAAATTAAAGATGATACAAATAGATGGAAAGATATACCGTGTTCCTGGATTGGAAGAATCAACATTGTGAAAATGACTCTACTACCCAAAGCAATCTACAGGTTCAATGAAATCCCTATCAAACTACCACTGGCATTTTTCACAGAACTAGAACAAAAAATTTCACAATTTGTATGGAAACATAAAAGACCCCGAATAGCCAAAGCAATCTTGAGAATGAAACATGGAGCTGGTGGAATCAGGCTCCCTGACTTCAGACTATATTACAAAGCTACAGTAATCAAGACAGTTTGGTACTGGCACAAAAACAGAAATATAGATCAATGGAACAGGATAGAAAGCCCAGAGATAAACCCACGCACATATGGTCACCTTATCTTTGATAAAGGAGGCAAGCATATACAGTGGAGAAAAGACAGCCTCTTCAATAAGTGGTGCTGGGAAAATTGGACAGATACATGTAAAAGTATGAAATTAGAACACTCCCTGACACCATGCACAAAAATAAACTCAAAATGGATTAAAGACCTAAGTGTAGGGCCAGACACTATCAAACTCTTAGAGGAAAACATAGGCAGAACACTCTATGACATACATCACAGCAAGATTCTTTTTGACCCAGCTCCCAGAGAAGTGGAAATAAGAACACAAATAAACAAATGGGACCTAATGAAACTTAAAAGCTTTTGCACAGCAAAGGAAACCATAAACAAGACCAAAAGACAACCATCAGAATGGGAGAAAATATTTGCAAATGAAGCAACTGACAAAGGATTAATCTCCAAGATTTACAAGCAGCTCATGCAGCTCAATAACAAAAAAACGAACAACCCAATCCAAAAATGGGCAGAAGACCTAAATAGACATTTCTCCAAAGAAGATATGCAGATGGCCTACAGACACATGAAAGAATGCTCAACATCATTCATCATTAGAGAAATGCAAATCAAAACTACAATGAGATATCATCTCACACCGGTCAGAATGGCCATCATTAAAAAATCTAGAAACAATAAATGCTGGAGAGGGTGTGGAGGAAAGGGAACTCTCTTGCACTGTTGGTGGGAATGTAAATTGATACAGCCCCTATGGAGAACAGTATGGAGCTTCCTTAAAAAACTACAAATATAACTACCATACGATCCTGCAATCCCACTACTGGGTATATACCCTGAGAAAACCATAGTTCAAAAAGAGTCATGTACCAAAATGTTCATTGCAGCTCTATTTACAATAGCCAGGACATGGAAGCAACCTAAATGTCCATCGACAGATGAATGGATAAAGAAGATGTGGCACATATATACAATGGAATATTACTGAGCCATAAAAAGAAATGAAATGGAGGTATTTGTAATGAGGTGGATGGAGTTAGAGTCTGTCATACAGAGTGAAGTAAGTCAGAAAGAGAAAAAGAAATACAGTATGCTAACACATATATACGGAATCTAAGGAAAAAAAAAAAAAAAAAAGGCCATGAAGAACCTAGTGGCAAGACGGGAATAAAGACACAGACCTACTAGAGAATGGACTTGAGGATATGGGGAGGGGGTGGGGTGAGATGTGACAGGGTGAGAGAGTGTCATGGACATATATACCCTACCAAATGTAAAATAGATAGCTAGTGGGAAGCAGCCGCATAGCACAGGGAGATCAGCTCGGTGCTTTGTGACCACCTAGAGGGGTGGGATGGGGAGGGTGGGAGGGAGGGAGATTCAGGAGGGAAGAGATATGGGAACATATTTTATATGTATAACTGATTAACTTTGTTATAAAGCAGAAGCTAACACACCATTGTAAGGCAATTATACTTCAATAAAGATGTTGAAAAAAAAAAAAAAAAAAAAAAAAAAAAAAAACATGTGCAGAAGACCTGAATAGACATTGTCCCAAAGATAATATACAGATGGCCAACCAGGCACATTGAAAAATGTTTAACATCATTAATCACCAGAGAAATGCAAATCAAAACCACAATGAGATGTCACCTCACACCTGCCAGAATGGCTATCATCTAAAAATATATAAATAAAAAATGTTGGTAAGAATGTGGAGAAAGGGAACCCCAGTACAATGTTGGTGGGGTTGTAAACTGGTGCAGCCATTATGGAAAACAGTGTAGAAGTTCTCAGAAAACAATTCCACTCTTGAGTATTTACCAAAAAAACCACAAAAACAATAATTTGAAAAGATACATGCATGTAGCCCAATGTTCATAGCAGCATTATTTACAATATCTAAGATATGGAAGCAATCTAAGTGTCCATCAACAGATGAATGGATAAAGAAGATATGAGATATATATAAATATATATATAATATAAAATAAATAAGCCACAAGGATATATTGTACAGCACAGGTAAATTTAGCCATTGTTTTTTAATAATTTTAAATTCAGCATAATCCATAAAAATGTTCAACCATTATGTTGTACACCTGAAACTAATACAATGTGGTGAATCAACAAACTTCAATTTAAATAAAGAGTCAAATAATTAGTTCTTTGAAATGATTAACAAAATTTTAAAAAGATCAAGTGATCAAGAAAAAAAGAGAAATTGCAAATGATATCAGGAATAAGAAAAATAACTAAACTGATTTTACACATATTACAGATGAGAGGTTACTATGAACAGCCTTATGTCATTAAGTTTGATAGTTTGGATAAAATCAACAACTTTCTCAATGAAATGACCACTGCAAAATGACAGGAGAAGAAACAAAATTATAATAACCCATTATTCATTAAAGAAACTAAAATCACTCTTTAAAACTTCCTAAGAAGATTCCAGCACAGATAACTCTAATGATGAAAATCTCTGAACATTTTAGGGAAAAAAATTCACACATATTACATAATTTTTTCCAGAGCATGGGGGAATACACCTTAACCCTTTTTATGATACAAAACCAGATATAAACACTAAAAGAAAGAAAAATTACAGAACATTCTTCCATAGTCATAAGTTCAAACACTGTAAAGATACCTAAAGATAATATAAACATAACAAATTTAGAGCTATATTAAATAGATAATACATAATCATCAATTAAATTTTATTCAAGAAATACAAGGGTGTTTTAGAATTTAAAATTAAAGTAATTCAGACAGTAATGTAGAATGGAGAATAATTATGATCATCTCTATGGACTAATTTTAAAGACATTTAGTTAAAACATACCTATTTGTGATTAAAAAAAAAAAAACTTCAGTAAACTAAAAATAGGGAATTTGATAAACAGTATAAAGATCTACAGTAGATACCATATTTAATGATAAAATATTGATGACTTTCTTCCTAAGATTGTGACTGAGACATGAATACAAATCATCCCTTGTATGAAGTCTCCAAACATGGAGATAGAAGAAGAAAAACAAATGAAAGTCACAATGATTGGAAAGAGAATTTTTTTAAAGTTGACAATTTGGACAAGGTGATTGTATATGTAAAATATTCAAGGAACTATTTTTAAATTATTAGAATTAATTATTGAATTTAGCAAGGCTGCTAGATACAAAGAGGAATTGTATTTCTGTATATCAGCAACAAACAAAAGAATGCTAAATTTAATCCAAAAAGATACAATTTATAATTACAGAAAAATGTAATATTTGTCTTCTGAAGACTATACAATATTAATGATCAAATCAAAGAAGACTTAATAAATGGATAAATACCATATACATTTATTGGATGACTCAGTTGTCAGTCTGGGCCAATTGATCTATAGCTTTAGTGCAATCTCAATACAAAAAAAGGAACAGAAAAACATTTTTAGAGGGAAATTAACAAGATGTTTTAAAAATTCATATGGAATTGCAAAGGTCAAGAATAGAGAAAGCAATCTTAAAGAAGAACAAAGCTGTATGAATTAAATATCAATATATATCAAGACCTATTATAAAAATATACTAAACTGGGTAGTATTGATCTTTTGATAAATGGTGTTAGTTAATTGACTATCCATACAGGAAAAAATATATCTTGATCTCTACCTACACCCAAAAAATCCTTTGCAGTTAAATTTTAAATCTAATTGTAAGAGATAAATCAAGAAATTTTTAGAAGACATAGAGAACATCATTTTGACATTAGTAGAATAAGTTTTCCTTAAAAAACACAAAATCTGCTAACCATAGTGGAAAATAAAGATTAACTGTGTTACATCAAAACTAAAAACTTTTGATCATTAAAATACATTATGATTATAACATAGTGTGCCACGGTGTGTGAGATAATATTCAGATGTATATACAACAAAGAATTTGGATTTAGTATATTTAGTCCACTTATCAATAAGAAAAGGCAACCAAATAAAGTAATGGGGGGGGGGAGATCTTATATAAATGCTTCACAAAAGAAGACATTCAAACGGCCAACAATCAATAAAAAATTGCTCAACTCCATTATTCTTCAGGGAAATGCAGATCAGAACCACAGTGAAATACTCCTTATATATGTACAGAATGATTAAACTGAAAAAAAGGCAATTACCAGTAGTTTTTAAGTAGGGAGCAGTCAGAAATTGCATACACAGCTGGTGAAAGAGTAAATTGGTACAACCAGTTTAGAAAACTCTTTCACAGCGTTTACTAAATATACACATTTTTTTATAACACTACAATTCAATTTCTGGGTATATATGTCCAACAGAACTATGAACATTTGTTCTACAAAATTTTCACAGCAACACTATTTACAATAACAACAACAAACAAAAACTGGAAACTACCAAATGCCCTTCAATATCAGAATGGATAAGTATATTTTAGCATATATCTACAACTGTAAAGTGATATATGGCTAAATCTCACAAGCATATTGTTTAACAAAGACACACACACCATAGATAATATGTACAATATGATTCATTTTATATGAAATGCAGTAAATAGGAAAAACTATGGTATCAAACTAAGGATATTGGTTATCCTGAGAGGGATACTGACTTGAAACATGCTCAAGGAGTTCTTGTGGGCTGCTGGTAATGTTTTGTTTACCAGCTAGTTGATCTAAGGGCCGGTTTTATGGACTTGTTCAGTTTGGGGAATTATATTTACTCTTTGCTATATCCATTTTATATTTGAATAAAAGTCTTAAAAATAATGTACATGAAAAGACAAAATGATATGAGCAAAGACCAAACAAGAAAGTAAATCGATAGAAATTATATACTGTGCAATTAGAGGCATAAGAAAGTGGAATATATTTCCATATATTTCTAACAGCAAAGTATGAGCAAGTGTATGAGCAAAGATAAAAAGTGATATTTCTTAACATTAGGTCAATTCATCAAACTCACATAACTATTATAAATAGGTATGTGCCTAATAACTGAGGCTCAAAATACATGAAGCAAATCCCAAGAAAAAAGAAAATAGACAAATCCATAATTATAGATGAAGACTTTAGTATGGCTCAGTTATTTATATAATTTCTAGACAAATCAGATTAAAATTGTCTGAATAACACTAGCAACTCCTTTGACAAAACTGACATTTATAGAACAGCACATCTTACAAGTGCAGAATGCATATTCTTTTTAGTAGCATGTGTAAAATTAACTGAGAGTGACAGTCTGCTGGGCTATAGAACAACTATCAACAAATTTCAAAGATTGTAATATACAGAGTTGCTTCCTTAAAAATAATAAATTTAACTTATAAATATAAAAATAAATGAATAAAAGCTTTATATGTTGGAATTTTTAAATAATTGACTTCCAAATTATATGAGTCAAAGAAGAAATTAAAATGCAAATTTGAAAATATTTTAAACTGAATTATACGAACTCACAAAATATCAAAATTTGTAGAATCCAGCTTTACAGTACTTATAGGTACATTTGTAGCAATGCTGATATTAGAAAAAAAAGACAGGTCTATTATTGATTTTCTATGTTTACATCTTAAAACAATAATAAAAGACAAGCAAATTTAAACCGAACTAAGCAACAGGAAGAAACAAAGACAAAAGTGGAAATTTGTGAAATTAGTGAAAGGAAATAAGATAATTTAAAAAGCCAAAATTTGGTAACTTGAAGGATTTATGTGATGGATAAATACCTAACAAGACAGCAATATTGGAATATAAGATAACATACTCAAAAGATCCTAGAGGCAAATCCTAGAAGATTATTATGAGTCATTTTATAATAATAAGTAGTCAACTTACATGAAATTAACAAGTCCCTTCAACTAACCTAAACTGACAGAAAACATAAAGAAATTTGAATAAGCCTACATTTATTAAAGAAATTTTACTCACTCGCAAATAATAACACGTAGAAAAATTTAGACCCCAGTTATTTCATTGGCAAAACCAAGCAAACATTTAAGGAAATAAATGATACCATTCTTATAAGAATGCTTTAAGAAAATACTTCCCCTTTTATAAAGTGAACAATGCCTTGACAAAAAATACCACACACACAAACACAATACTAAAAGAGAAAACTACACACCATTATCTTCCATGAGAATACACACAAAATTTTAGTAAAATACCAGCAAATAGGATCCAGTAATAAACCTCAAGTGGGGTATATCCCAGGAATGTAAGTTTGGTTTAAATGTTTTAAATCAATGTATTTCATCATTATTACAGAATAAAGAAAATTTATATGATGATCTCAATAAATGCAGAAAAATCATTTCACAAAATTCAGTAAACTCTGAAAGTCTCAGAGAAAGAAAGCAATAATAATAATAAAAGTCTTAAAGATTGAAATGTATAACTGTCTCTGCTTGTATGATTATCAACATAGAAAGTCCTAAATAATGTACAAAAGTTATGCTGCGAGTAATAAGTATATCTTGCTGCATAATAGGATATAAAGTCAATATATAAATATCATAGTTTTATATACTAACAGCATACAATTGGAAAGTAAAACAATCTATATGGAATAAATTAAGAAAGCCAAGAAACTTCTCTATAGGGAAAACTGCAAAATATTAAAAGAGTAAAAAAATTAAAATTAAAGAAAAATAAAATCAACCTAAAATTTAATACTCAGCAGAAACTACTTTGAAAATGTTTATTTTTTTGGAAATATTAAAAGTAAAATAAATAATTTTCTAGTCAAATGAAAACAGTAGACACATACAACAACACCCAGAGCTCTTAAATATTCAATTTAAATTAATATTTTCTATGAAAATTATAGCAAAGTATACCAAAGTCCTATTTAATTTAAAATATGCAGAAACATGACAAAAAGTTGGGTATTTGGAGTTAAAATGTTAAAAGTGTGATGTCTAGGAAGAGGTTATAGAAACACCAATTTGGCACTGTTGAAGGAACAGAATGAGAAGATGAGATAAAGAGGGCACAGGAGACATTGGCAGCAGGTAAGTCCGTAGCTCCTGAACTAATGCTCAGTTGCATCCTTTCCCATAGTTGACGTCTCTTTAAAACGCTGTATCAAGTGGAGTCCATGTCACCTGAAATAATAGAAAAATCTTTATTATTAGAAGTTTGGACATGATCTTTTGCAATTAATGGAGGTTAGGAGTTACTTAAATTAGTAAAATGAGGATTGTCACACCTACTTTGAAAGATGTCTGTGGGGATTAGAAACAATGTGTGAAAACTATTGTTATTCAACTATTATATAACATCTTTATACTCAGCACAAAATCAGACATAATCGTTACTCTCCTTTTCATCAAATAGGGGGAAAGAGGTGGAAAATGAGTTTCTGGAAATGATCTAAAATTGTTTTTGTTGACTTGAGTCTCTGGGTATTTTATGACCTTGCCTTCTTGTGAGGTTCAGGATGAAATCTAATGGCAGTTTAGATGACCCTACAAGTTATTTAAACACCACTATGGGGTCTCCAGTGAAAAGCTTTAAAGTTTGACTCTTACATATGGAATACAGTTTTTTAGGGCATAAAATTCTCCCTAAGAGGAAAAAAGTATGCTCTTAGAAATGTACGAGATGAATAAGGGAATTTTTGTGCTTCACAGTGGTACAAAGAAAAAGAAGTGAGGAATGAATGTGTAGGCAGATGGAGATTCATTTTAGCAATGTAGAATTCCATGCTCAAATTCTTAAATTTGATTTCACCCCAGATTAAAGCAATTGCCCAATTCCCCACCGCCACACCTCTATATCAGTTATTTCGAGTGTGCTTAATAAGAACTTTTAAGCCTTTAAAAGAAATGTAAAAGCATAATTTGAGGTGCTATTTCAGTATATGAACTATTCACATCTGATTATTCCAGAAGTGGCAATATTTTAAGAACATCAATAATAAAAAATCTTAAATATTTTAGAAAGCAGAGCTCTAGTCCATCATGTTCAACCACTCTGGATGTGTCAATTGAACTGAAACTCTGTTCAAGCAGAACTTATGCAAGAAATATCAGGCTTGATCTACAATTGCATGGTTCCATAGCACATCAGAGTTGCCTAGATATGACCTTGATATCCAAGGATATGGATCATCTCCCCCAATGTCATCCAGCCCCATCCACAGAATCTTTAAGTTAGATAAAGTCTTATATGTCATTCATGTCACCCATGCAATAATATTTTCTCCAACATTCCTGAGAAGTAGTCTTCAGCTTTTGGCTTAAATGTTTTTAGTGACAGGCTGTTCATTTATTTGACAAAGCAAATTGTTCCTTAGTTAGACAGCTCTAATTGTTGCAAAGTTCCTCCTCAAGTTGCAGCAAAATCAGCCCCCCTGTAATTTCTATCCACTGATCCTTGTGAATACAAAATGAATTGACTTTCGAGTGAATATAGAATAAATTGACTCTCCCCCTTCAAATGATAGCCCTCTCCCCAGGCACACTGATTTCTTCAGTTGACTGCTTAGTGTAGGGGCTGTGGTTAGGTCTGAAAATGTGGATTCAATTCTCTGGTCTCAGTTGTTACTTCCCAGCATCAAATGGCTTTTCAGGAGTGTACTGTAAATAAGGATATACATACTACACCTTTCCTTAGGTTTTTGTGTGTATTATATTGAGAAAATCTGTGGAACATACTCTTTTCACTTCAATACACACTGTAAACATGGTATATTGTTAATGAGTCTCAATTCACACTGAATAGTTCACTTTTGAATTTTTTCCTGGAGAACTCAACTTCCATTGTTCTCAAATTTATTAGATTATTTTCAATGTCGCATTCCAGCACTAAAATCAAGTCCTCCTTAATTGCCACTGCTCTGTGTAATACAGCTAGATTCATTTCCCTATAGAGAACATGGGCAGCTAAATTACATCAAGCCAAGTGAGAAATTGAAGTCTTTTCTCAATTATTTTGTTTCTTCCTCTAGAGCTGAGTGTGCACAAATTATAGAAGGTATTACACTTTCCTCATTCCTAAACCCTATTAAAGATTATTTTCAATGTAAATGAGTTCATAGTGTTAAGGTGCGAAATTTAGACAAAAGTAACGATTTCTAAGGATTAAAAGAATATGTGATTAGTGATTATTTTCTCTAAATTTCCCTGAAATGATTTCTACCTGGAGATCCATGCCCACATCTTAAACAAAAAAAATGTCTGCTTAAGCAATAGACTAAGCTACAGTTTCAAAGTCAAATGATTTTCTTACAATAAATGACACAGGACAGTAATTTAATAACACAGGATTCACTTAAAATGCATGTGGCTTTATTCATCATTTCTAGGGAAATGTGATTATTAAATCTGAAAACATTTGCATATGTAAACTACTATAATTAGGTGGAAATTTTATCTTTCTAATTCTAAAGGGCATTCACCAAAAGTACTGAGGAAGGTGAAACTGTCAGATGTAAGATACACGACATGATATATGTAAATGAAAATGTTCAGCATTTTATTTTGATATTTAACAAGTAGTAGATTGCTAATGTTGAGCATAGGACACACAGGAAAAAATATTAATAGAAAGAGAGAAAGAGAAAGAAGTGATACATTTTTTAAAAAAGGAAAAGATAAATGTGAAAGAGGCAACACTAAGATAAAAAAAAAAAAAAAATACACACTAAGAGCTCAAAGTTGAATATGAGAAATGTCAATGGAATGTCCCCAGTAGAGCAACAGGATCCAAGGGTCAAGGTTATGTGTGTTACTTGGTGACATACCTTACAGGCAGAATAGAACATGGATAAAAACCAGGCAGATAAGCATAAATGATGACAGACTAGAAGTCAGGCTAACTTGGTAAGAAATAAAACGACCAGCAGAAAGGAAGAGTAATACCCCAACACAAAAACATTCCATATTGGCAAAAGCCAAAATAAGTACCCTAGGAAATAGGGACATGTAGAAATTGAACAACAAAATAAATAATGCCAGAAGCTCAGATAAGCAGGTAGGGCAGCAAGGATTAGAGAAAGCTAAATTTATCAGTTAGAATTCAACTGCATGGAATAAAAGAATGAAATAATTTTTTAAAAGTAACAAACATAATAAAAAACGTACTTTCACATTTTTTATAATCCAAATATAGGCAATTCAGGACAACTATGGGAATCCATTTTGTTCCATCTCACCTTCCCTAGGAGAAGACCCTTGTCCTAGTGGTCAAAAATGACTGCTGGAGCATCTGCTATCATACAAGCGTTTATGTAAGCAAGATGGAGAAGGGGGAAAAGAACAGTGTTCCTCCTCTATTTAAGGGATCATCCCAGAAACTACATAAAACATGTCCATTTTTATTTCATTATATAAATACAGTTATATGGCCACACATTTGCAAAATAACTTAGGAAATGTACTCAGGGAAACTCAGCAGAAAATGGACATTAATGGAAAATGGAAATTAATTTCTGCTGTACATTATTACATACAAATAGGGAAACATAATATTAACTAACGTATATTGTGTTCATCATGTGGCCAAACCCTGTATAAAATATTTTTTATCTATTATTTAACAATAATCCTAAGGGTTAAGAACAAATACGTCCCCCACTTTATACATCAGGAACTAACAACAAAGGGTTTAAAATCTAGTTCAAAGTCATAGACTCAGTAAAGGGCAAAATAATTTAAAACCTGGGTCTGCCACATCCTAAGGATGAGGGAAGACTCCACATAGAACTGCTTCTGTGAGTATGTGGAAGAGTAAAAGACTGACGTTCCCAAAAGGATGTCTTTTGTAACTTGAGCAATAGTCCTTCCCAGCCAAGTAACTTATAAACATGTTCTGTTAAGCAGAGGGTTAATTTTAAAATAGGAACATCTTAAAACTTACACGAGAGAGAATCTATATGAAAGAGAATGATGGACAGATATACAAATACCCAACTCTAGAGAGAAGAAAGAGAAGGAATTAGTGAGGGACAAATGTAGAGAGGTAAAATAGGAAAGAAGAAATGAGTGAGAAAAAATAGAAGAGATTCAAAGAATTAAGAAGAGTGAATGAGTATGGAAGAAGGGAAAGAAAGGAGAGTGAAAAAATATGTGTACCTCTTTGCTTGTGAAGGATAGCTGCTTAGGTTCATTCTCTGTAACTATGCAAATGGCTAGAAATATTCCTCTATAGACAATGCATGAGTTTACATAGACAAAAGATTTTAAAACGGAAATGATAATGGAAAATTTGTGATCCATTTGGAAGAGAAATTTCAAGCATTTCATTTCTTGTGAAAAGGAACACTCCAGCTCCACTGTCTTATGACCAATGTCTTTGTGTGCTGGGTCTGACCTGGCAGGAAAACTGGAAGGTCTAAAATATGCAGTGAGGGAGGGAAAAAGAAAGAATGAAAGAAATGAAGCAATTACATTTTTATCTCATGTAAAATCTGTAGTAATTGCTGTAATCTAAAAGCTTTTATGTTCAACTTTGGTTTGATAGTTGGATTTGCACTGACACTTGTAAAGAAATGAGAAGTAATATATCCTGCTTCATGTAATGGCTGGTTGTAGAATAAAACTCTAAGACAATTCCAGCATTTCTGGTGTGTGGGCCTTGGTTAAATTAGTTGCAACATCTTAAACCATTAGAATGATTACAGTGGACTATAATACACAGTAATAGCAGCCTGAAGGCAGTAAAACTCCTTGATAATGTGCCACACTGTAGTACCTAGAAATAATTAAGGGAGTTAGTGAGTAAGGATGACTATTAGTAGTTAGCTATCTCTACTTCAATAAATCAGAGATAGGGTGGATTCCAACAAATGACAGTGGTCTTAAGGCTTACTATTGTGGAACTATCAAGAAAAACTCATAAACAACTTTCTTTAGTTGGCATTGTCCTTAGAAGGTTAGGAATGAGCAGTTTAAATGAAACTTGTATTCAGATACTAACTAAACAAAGCTTTCTGTATCTGGATGATATAAAAATCACAGCTCATCAACACTTCATTTAAAGTGGTACTTTCAATAAACGTGTGTTAGTCTGTTCAGGCTGCTATAACAAAATACCATAGACTGGGGGGCTTATAAACAACAGAAATTTAATTCTCACAGTTCTGGAGGCTGGAAGTCTGAGATCAGCATGCTAGCATGGGCAGGTGAGGGCCCGTCTCCTAAAGTTGTGGACTTTTTGTTGTATCCTCAAGTGGCGGAAGGGTCTAGAAAGCTCTGTGGAATCTTTATTATAAGGTACTAATCTCATTCATGAGGGCTCCATCCTCATGACCTAATCACCTCCAAAAAGTCCCTCCTTTTAAAACCATCACTTTGGGTGTTGGGATTCTAACAAGTGAATTTTAAGGAGACACAAACATTCAGACCATAGCAAAAGGGTTAAACGTACAGGAAAAAAATGCTTGCAGCATTGCAAAACCCTTGTATATGAAGTCCTACTCCCTGGCTTATATACCAGTATTGACTTTTGGATGGAATTGTTGAGAATATGTGGTTCTGTCCTCAAGCAATCAAATAAAGTGTATAGGAAACTGGAGGTGACTGTCATTCAAAATTTAAAGGGAAGGAGATATGAGATCAAGATGGCAGAATAGGAGGATATGGAGCTCACCTCTACCCCACAAACACATAAAAAATACATCTACATTAGAGCAATTTTCACTGAAAACAAACTAGAGCTTGGAAGAAAGACTCTTATACAACCAAAGCTATAAGAAAGATTCACAAGGAATCAAGTAGGAAGGGAAGAGAAGCAATCAAGACAGGACCTGTCCCCCTGGGAGGGGACACAAAAGAAAAGGGGAATTACATGGACTTGGAGACCCTCCTGGGAGAGTGAATGGTTCAAACCACATATTGGATGGCCCAGCCCTGAGTTCTGACACCAGGAGGACAAGTCCCATTAGCTGGTTTGAAAACCAGTGGGATCGACAACAAGGCTGTAAGAAACCTAGCCTCCACTGGTGAAGAGCATGCACATGCTTGCTTACTCCCAAAACAAGGCAGAGGAAGAAGATTGAAACTTCCTGGGACTCTGGTCTGTTTCCTGCAATTGCACCAGCATGTGCTCCAGCCTGAGATGTGCACCTGCTCTGGCCTCACTTGCTCCCTGGTACAACTCCACACTAGGGCAAGGGTGGTCATGGCCAAGGAGAGTGCACTGTTGTGAGGGATGGAGCCAGCTCAAACCTGGCACAGCATCTGAAAGGGGTGAGGGCGGTGGATAAGGAGCAGTCTGGGACTCTGGCTTGTGCTGGGACCACACAACCCATGCCCTGACCAATGCTGAGTGCCTGCTCAGGCCCCTCTTTTTTCATGGTGCAGCTCCACACTAGAACAAGAGCTGTCACAGCCAAGGGTGTTGTACAGTGAGGTATGGAGCCATACCTAGCACAGCATCTAAAAGGGGCTTGGGCAAACATTGATGTTGCTTATGGAGGCAGTGGATCAGTACTCTAACTGGTGGTGGGACTGCCAAAGCCCATGCCTTAACCCATACCAAGCACACACCCCAGCCCCTCTTGTTCTAACACTGCTCCCCTTTGGGCTGAAGGTGTTGATGCAGGAAGGGGAGAGTGCACATTCTTAGAGGAAATGGAGACAGCTCAAACCTGACAATCAGGGCTTCTGTTCCAGCATCTTGGGAACCACCACTGTCCCCAATAGGGTGCTATTGGCCACTGAGCATAGGGGAAGCCCTGGTTAACACCTGGCTCTGGCTCATTTCCTTGATCTCTAGCCCCACCACCTACAAAGGTGATAGCTGTTAGCACACTCTGGGAAAGACATGATTTGTGCTCACATTAGATCCAGCTCTTCCACCAAAGTCACTGGGTACACACATACTGTATAGGGTCGCTCCCACAAAAGTACACCCCTTCAAGACTGGAATAGGTAACTGTTTCACCTAATTTCATAGAGAGAGAGAAAGTTAAGCAAAATGAGAAGACAAGAATTTATTTCAAATAAAAAAAAAAAGAGAAAATCCCTGAAAATAAAACAAGGAATGAAACAAATAATTTACAAGATAGAGTTCAAAGTACTAGTAATAAGAATACTAAATAAATTGGGGAAAAGAATAGGTGAACACAGAGAGATTTTAACAAGGATCTGGAAAATATGAAAAAAAAAAAAAAAAGTCAGACCAAACAATACAATAATTGAAATGAAACACTAAAAGGAATTAAGAGTAGACTAGGTGATACAGAGGAACACATAAGTGACCTGGGAAATAGAATAATGGAAATCACCCTATCAAAACAGTGAAAAGAAAAACATACAAAATATGAGAACAGTTTGAGAGACCTCTGAAAAAAATCAAGTGTACCAACACTTGCATTAAGAGAGAAAAGGGTCAAAAATATATTTGATAAAATTATGGCTGAAAACTTCCCAAACTTAAAGAAGGAAACAGAATCCAGGTACAGGAAGCACTGAGAGTCCCAAACAAAATGAACCCAAACAGACCCACACCAAGAAATATCATAATTAAAATGACAAAATGTAAAGATAAAGAGATAATATTAAAGACAGCAAGAGAAAAACAAAAAGTCATATATAGGGAACTTCCCATAAGGCTATCAGCTAATTTTTCTGCAAAAACTTTGCAGGACAGGAGGGAGTGTCATGGTATATTCAAATTGCTGAAAGGGAAAACCCAGCACTCCAGGATACTCTACCCAGAAAGATTATCATTTAGAATTGAATGAGAGATTAAAAACAAATCTTCTCAGGTGAGCAAACACTAAAATAATTCATCAATACTAAACTTACCCAAAAATAAATGTTAAAGGGACTTCTTTAAGTGAAAAAGAAAAGGCTATAACAGGAATTAAAAATCCATAGGAAAGGAAAAATACACTAGTAAAGACAGATATATAATAAAGCATGTGAATCAACCAGTTAAATACTCTAGTATAAAGATTAAAATACAAAAAAATTATAAAATCAATTATAACTACAATAAACAGTGAAGGGATAAACATGAAGTGGTAAAATATGACATCAAAAACACAAAACATGGTGTGGAGTCAAAAATGTACATCCTTTAGAATCATCAGACACAAGGGAAGAAACTAAAAGAAGAAAAAAGAACAAAGAAGAACTGCAAAAACAACCAGAGAACAAGTAACAAAATGAAAGTAAATATATACCTATCAATAATCGATTTAAATGTAAATGGGCTAAGTGCTCAAATCAAGACAGAGGGGGGCTGATCAGATAAAAAACAAGACCCATCTATATGCTGAATATAAGGGAATCAGTTCAGAGCCAGGGACACACACAGAGTGAAAGTGAGGGGATGGAAAATATATTTCCTGTAAATGGAAATGACAAGAAAGCTGGTGTAGCAGACAAAATAGACTTTAAAACAAGGCTATAATGAAAGACAAAGAAAGTCATATTATAATGATAAATGGATCGATAAAAGAAGATGATAAAACACTCTTTAACATATATGTACCTAATATAGGAGCAACTAAATGTATAATGCAAATATCAACTGACATAAAGGGAGAAATCGACAATAATACAGTAAGAGCAGGGGGCTTTAACATACCACTCACTTCAATGTACAGATCACCAGAAAGAAAATCAGTAAGGAAATTGTCCTTAAATGACACATTAAACAAGTTGGATTTTGCAGATCTACAGAGCACTGCATTCCAAATACACTTTCATTCCAAGTACACATGGAACATTCTCCAGGATAAAACACATGCTAGACCACAAAACAAGTCTTAACAAATTTAAGAAGATAGAAGTTATGTGAAGCATTTTTTTCTGAATACAACAGTATGAAAATAGAAATTAATTACAGGAAGAAAAATGGTAAAAACACAAACACATGCTAAAGAATATGCTACTAAAAAACCAATGGGTCAATAAAGAAATCAAATAGTAAATCAGAAAGTACCTCAAGACAAATGAAAATAAAAACATAAATTTCCAAAATCTATGAGAAGCAGCAAAAGCAGTTCTAAGAGGGAATTTTATAGCAATATAGGCCTACCTCAAGAAAATGTAAAACTCTTAAATATACAACCTAACCTACCATCTAAAGTAATTAGAAAATGAAGAACAAAGCCCAGAGTCAGTAGAAGGAAGGGATTAATTAAGATCAGAGAGAAAATAAATAAAATGAATATCAAAGAAAAAATTCAAAAGATCAATAAAACCAAGAGCGGATT
Source organism: Balaenoptera ricei (assembly GCF_028023285.1). Lineage (NCBI taxonomy): Eukaryota > Metazoa > Chordata > Mammalia > Artiodactyla > Balaenopteridae > Balaenoptera > Balaenoptera ricei. The sequence continues at coordinate 64,499,912 of NC_082652.1, forward strand.
TTTTTTGAAAAGATAAACAAAATTTATAAGGCTTTATCCAGACTCATCAAGAAAAAAATAGAGGAGACTCAAATAAAAAAATAAGAAATGAAAGAGGAGAAGGTACAACTGATATCACAGAGATATCAATACAAAATACCATAAGAGAATACTATGAACAGTTCTATGCCAACAAATTGGACAAACTAGAAGAAACGGATAAATTTCTAGACACGTACATCTTCCACGACTGAATCAGGTTGAAAAAGACAATCTGAACAAATTGATTGCTGGCAGTGAAATTGAATTTATAATTTTAAAAAACTACCAGCAAACAAAAGTCCAGGACTAGATGGTTTCACAGGGGAATTCTACAAAACATATGAAGAAGAGTTAATACCTATCCTTCTCAAACTGTTCCTAAACATTGAAGTGGATGGAACACTCCCCAAGTCATTCAACTAGGGCACCATTACCCTGATATCTAAAAGAGACAAAGACACTGCAAAAAAAAAAAAAAAATACAGGCCAATATCTCTGATGAATGTAAATGCAAAAATAAACAAAATATTAAGAAACTGAATTCAACAATACATAGAAAGAATCATAATCATGATAGAGTGGGGTTTATTCTAGGGATGCAAGGATGATTCAATATTCACAAATCAGTCAATGTGGTACACCATAATAACAAAACAAATGATAAAAATTACATGATCATCTCAGATGCAGAAAAAGAATTTGACAAAATTCAACATCCATTGATTATAAAACCTCTTAACAAAGTTGGTATAGAGGGAACATATCTCAACATAATAAAGGTCATTTATAGCAAACCCACAGCTAACAACATACTCAATGGTGAAAAGATAGCCTTTCTTCTAAAATCAGGAACAAGACGAGGATGCCCACTCTCACCACTTCTATTTAACATAATATTAGAAGACATAGTCTTGGCAACTGGACAGAAAAATAAATAAAAGGCATCCAAATAGAAAGGGAAGTAAAACTGTCATTGTATGCAGGTGACATGGTACTATATAGAGAAAACCCTGAAGTCTCTATCAAAAAAAAAAAAAAATTTAGAACTAATAAGTGAATTCAGTAAAGTTGCAGAATACAATATTACTATAAAGAAATTTATTGCTTTTCTATACACTAAAAGTGAACTATCAGAAGAAGAAATCAAGAAAACAATCCCTTTTTAAATTACATCAAAAAATTAAAATACCTAGGAATAAATTAAAGAACGAGGTAAAAAAAAAACTTATGCTCTGAGAAGTGTAAGGTATTTCATGAATTTATGAAGGAAATTAAAGATGATACAAATGAATGTAATGATACCCAGTGTTCATGGATTAGAAGAATTAATATTTTTAAAATGTTCATACTGCCCAAAGCAATCTATAGATTTAATGCAATCACTATCAAAATACCCATGACATTATTCACATAACTAGAATAAATAATCCTATAACCAAAGCAATCTTGAAAAAAGGCACAAGGCTGGAGGTATCAACCTCCCTGACTTCGGACTATACTAAAAAACTACAGTAATGAAAACAACATGATAATGGCACAAAAATAGACACACAGATAAGTGGAACAGAATAGAGAGGCCAGAAATAAACCCACACACTTAACAATAAATTAATTTATGACAAAGGAGGTAAAAATATACAATGGAAAAAAGACAATCTCTTAAATAAGTGGTTCTGGGAAAACTGGACAGGTACATGTAAAAGAATGAAGTTAGAACATTTTTCTCACACCATATACAAAAATAAACTCAAAGTGGATTAAAACCTAAATGTAAGACCTGAAGCCATATAAAACTCCTAGAAGAAAATATAGGCAGAACAATCTTAGACATAAATTGTAGCCATATATTTTCAGTTAGGCAAAGTAAACAAAAGTAGAAACAAACAAATAGGACCTAATTAAACTTAAAGCTTTTGCATAACAAAGGAAGCTATCAACAAAATGAAAAGATATCCTCCTGAATGAGAGAAATACTTGCAAATGATATGACTGATAAGGGGTTAATATCCAAAATATATAAACAGCTCATACAATTCAATAACCAGAAAACAAAAATCTGGTTAAAAAATGAGCAGAAAACCTGAATAGACATTTTTCTAAAGAAGATATACAAATGATTAACAGGCACATGGAAAGATACTCAGTGTCACTCATCATCATAGAAATGCAAATCAAAACATCAATGAGATATCACCTCACACCTGTCAGAACGGCTATCATCAAAAATTCTACAAATAACAAATACCAAATGTTGTCAAGGATGTGGAGAAAAGAGAACAGTAGTACACTGTTGGTGGGAATATAAACTGGTGCATCCACTACAGAATACAATAGTATGGAGATTCCTCAAAAAACTAAAAATAAGACTGTTTTATGATCCAGCAATTCCACTCTTGGGTATATATCTGAAAAAAACAAATGTACTAATTCCAAAAGATGCATGCACCTCGATGTTCATAGCAGCATTATTTATGATGGTCAAGATATGGGAGGATCCTAAGTGTCCATCCACAGATGAATGAATAAAGATGTGGTATTTACCTATTAATGTTAATGTATTCTTTAACTTCATTCATTTTTTATGGCTGAGAGGTATTACATTGTGTATGTGTATATAGGTAGCTTCATCTGTGGATGAATTTACCTATATACACATACCAGAACTTCCATTTAATTTTAGAGACAATTTCTACAAGATAGTTTTCTTCAACTTATTCTCTATAATATGTAAGATTTAACCACATTAAAGGGTTATCTCTATTCCAAAAATATCTCGCATTGCAAAGCTTTTGAAGAAGCAAGTAATAGAATTTTGGATAGTCTAAATTTGATAATAATGTCTTGGACTTAACTGAGGTTACTTGTGGTTGGTTTCACTATATTTCAACCAACAAGTAATGCAAGTGGTATTCTGGCATTCCAGGATACATTACTGCACAAGTGGATGGCTCCCCTTTGCTCTCTTTCCCCTCAAAGAGGGAAGCCCAACCATTTAAGACCTTTTTAACCTGTAGTAAGGAAAGAATGCACCAAGTCAACACAAATAGTGGGCTCATTTCCATTGATGTAGTTTTAAGATGAGGGCAAAAGGCAGAGAATAAGCACCTCAGCACAGATCATGCAAAGCTGATATCCAGGTTATGAATTCATAATTTCTTGTTAAACTAGTTTATATAGCATACTTTTATTTCAAAAATCAGAATCACAGTTTCAGCGTATCAGGTTCAACCATGGCTTACCACAATGTACCCCTAGGTAGAAGTCATAAATAGAGATCATCTCTTACTCTCAACACATTTCTAACATGTCCCAGTGATATATATTGGCATTACCTCTTCAAAATGATAATATCACACTTGTATTATGTATTCTAAAATATTAAAATGTCAAAAATAAAACAACAGATAACATTACTAATGTAAATGTAAATTCCCCTGCTGCCAAAATCAACAACAGAAACTGAACAAATTATCCAGAAATATTCTGTTTGGTATAAATCCCCCCAGATGAATCTATCAGTTTGTTTCAGCCAGTGCTTTTTTTGCAAATGGCTCCTGAAACAAGTGTTATTGATCTTTCAATTCTTAAGTCTACTGGAGAACATAAATGCATTTCACTGTTTACTCCTCAGTTTAAGTTATTTGCATTTGGACTGTCCCCTGCAGGCAATTTTTAAAGCATGCACAGTTCACTAAACTCACTGTGAAGAACACACTGTTAAGCATTTCAAGCCACCTATGGGGACTATCACCACAAATCTCAGGTTGAAAATTCTAGCTGATCAACAACACTACCACCCAGAACAGCAGCATTTGGCCAGGGTAAGCACACAATTAATTCTTCTGTATCAGCCAGGCAATATCATATTCTCTAGAGAAATAGAATTTGCCAAAGGATTTTACCCACTTTGCAGCAATTTTTACCCCTTTTGTCTCTCTTACACATTCTGTGTTTCTGGTTCCTTTGAAATCCCTTTTCTCTGTTATTCCACATCTCTCAACTCCTGATGTCTTACTATTGTTGTGATGACAGCTCACATTTGTGTAAAGCTATCTTCTGCAACAGAATATAGAAAATTAATTTGAAATCCCTATTAATTCTGAGAAAATCCCCATTTGATATAGGAGATAAATGAAGCAGAGAGCTGAAGTGACTGACTCAAGTTGGTGCCATAAGAAGCACTAGCTACCCTGGTCCCAAAAGATCTTTGGTGAAGATGAGACAACCAAGGCACAGGGTCTCAGGGAACCAGATCCCAATATTGCCTCACTACCTATTTAATCTCTCTGAGGCTTGTTTCTCTTAAGAAAAATGGTACTAATTCTTGCCTGCCCACTTCATACAAATATATTTAAATATAATAAGTGTAAATAGAAAAAAGATTTGGAAACCTTTGAGTGATATAAATATAAGTTATTACTACTTGTAAGCATAACATACAAGAGTTTTAAAATGATTTTCAAAGTTTTTTTCTATGTTCAGGATAAAATCTCAGAGCATTTGAAAGCAGAAACATACTAAAGAACAAGGAGAGTCCATTGTCTCCTTCACATGTATCCACTTTGTGACACAATTATTTGGAAATATACATATTCTTTAATGCACAAAAGCAACTATCCTTTCAAAAAATTTTGCTTAAAGAAAAAACAAAAAGCACAATTTTCTTGCTGTTGAAACCAATTGCCTGTAACAATTTGTCCTCTGGCTGGACAGAGCCTTGCAGAGGAAGCAGACCAACTTCTTTCTTTTTCAGGAGCCTAGATATAGGAAATGATTTCGAATGTATAAATGGTACAAATGTCTTATAATATGTCCCATCTGAGCACCTATGGGTCTGTTCAGAAATGCTTTATTTCTTTGTCTAATATTGTTTCCCTTCCTAGTCACAGACACAAAATGAAGCCTATCTTGAACCTTCATCACATATTTGTGAGAAAAATGGAAACTTCACTCATGAACCTAGATGTTTGCATCTATACCAAATCTGAAACACTGTATGAAATAGAAAATATAGGTAAGGAAACACAAAGATAACCACATGTCTTCCTCATTTATTATCATGTTATTAGCTATTTAATAATAATCAAACTTTTTTCTAAGTCTCCTTTCAATAATTTATTTGGAAAAGAACTGCCTATAGCAAGCCCTAAGTATGTCCTTAGCCCTAAATATTATCACAGCTTCTAACTTAAGAAAAACATAACCATGACTACCAAAAAAAAAAAAAAAAAAGCAATTACAATGTTGACTCTCTAAATATCCCTAAGAGTAAATAGATATTATGTAAAGAAGTTTTTCTTAATATCAGTGTAATTAATTAAAGCCTTAAAGTCACTTGGTGCATTAAAAAGTCATATAACAATAACTACTGCCCCAAATGAAAACAAAATAATACAAAGCTAAATAGATGTCTTTATTAACAGAAATAAATTAGTTTATAGAAATAAACTAATAGAAATAAACTTATAGAAATTAGTTTATTGAAATAAGTATGGGTAATCTGTCCAAATGAAATGAAGATCTAATAGAATATTGCCGAAAACAGTACTTGTTACAATGAAGCTTAAGGATAAGGAAACTCATCAGCAACATGAGGGAAAGATCTGGCATACCAAGGCAGACTGCAAAGCATGTTAGTCTGATGCCTACCATCAGCATGGTAAGAGTGAATCGTCCCTGATATGTTTTTTTGAACCCTGCATTTCCTAATCATTGGAGGCTGTTTGATACAGGTTGGAGAAAAGTTGATATGATCTAACTTAATGGAGAGCAGGCCAAGAGAAAGAAGAAGAATGCCTATATTAGCTGTAGGAAGAGAAAATCAACTGACTCCCAGTGATTCCAGATTATTCAAAGAGGCTTTGAGCCGAAGGTCTATAGACAGAAGAAATCTCAGGTCTCATTCAAGACTTAGAAAACGTTCACTTAAGTGGATGATGGTTGTCCATCTGTCAAATAAACATTCCGATTTTGAAAAATGGCAAATTGGAAAAGAAAAAGAATCAATTTCTAACCTCAGTAAAAGCAGAGTAAGCTCAACAACAGCAAAAAACTAAGTTATTGACTATAAAATTTAGTTCTTAAAATATAAAGTCCTGTATATTTGAAGTTTTAGTGTTGAAGTGAATAGCAAAATACACCTTACAAGTGGAAAAATATTTTGTAACTTATTTTTAAGAGAAATGTGGTTGGGCTAAGTGTGTTATTAACCACAGCTTTTTAAAAAACGGCTCACACTTTTTCTCTTAGCTTTCAAGACATTCTTTTTTTTTTTATGTCTTCACATAAAAAATGTACTTCTTGTGCTTTAACCTTCTGGGGGAGGAAATCTAGTTTGAAGAAGTTCAGACTCCATCTTCTTGAGTAGTGTGTTTACTATAGAGCAATTGCCCACCATTTGCGTGGACAAACTATATAGTTACTTTCTCCTCTAAAAGTTTTAACATCTTGATGTGGGTGTCATGAAACATGTTTGAAGAATTCAGCTCAAGAAAAATATTTAGAATCAAAACCACAAGGAACTATAACTAAATCTCCTATGGGCCCAATATGACATATGTTGAGTCTTACTGACATTGTTAGAAATTTGGGGAAATGTTTTCTTCCTCTTTTCTTAAAAGACTTAAATATTTCAGGGCTGTAAGAGACCTCAAAATTAAATTGTTACAGATGATGAACTTGAGAGTCACAGAGTTGCAGTGACTTCCACAAAATTACATGTCTACCAACTGGGCTTGAGTCCAGGCCTTCTGATTTCCTGGCCAAAGCATTTCCACTAAACCACACCAACACTACTACCACCCTTTAACCATGTTTTGTTTTGTTTTGTTTTTTTCCTTTTAGTATATTATGTGTATGTATGTGAATGTTGTGTGTTGTGTGTGCATAATACACTAATGTTTTTAGATCCCAGATGGATTTTACAGATATTACAGTCTACCACTTAATTCTTCCTGCCATATTGAACAACAAGTAGAAGGTAATTCAAGTTTGAGAACTAATTCTAAGTTTAGGAACAAATCAAGAGACTATCCAGATCCAGAAATTTTCTGGTAGTTAGGTCATAAGGACTTAAGACAGCAGCAGTAAAATAACAAATCAAAAAATTGGTCAAAGCCCACAGAAGGTAGAGAAGATCAAGTCCAGTAAAAGAAGAAGTGCAGAGAGCAAAACTTGAGTCAATACACCTTACAGATATACTCTTTACAGTAGTATATTTGCTTTATATTTTAAGGCATTCCAAATTCACTTCTAGTAATATTTTCACAGATTCTCTGAAAGATAAATTGGCAGTTACTTGTGTCCTTATTTTATAGGTGAAATAAAATGAGAGCATAGCATATCTAGGTTTTGTCTGTGGTCACACAGTGAGCTTGTGCTGGCAATCCAAGTGTCGTGACTCCTGGCTTAAGGTGCTTTTCAGCCCAGTACATTATCTTCCTTATTAAATGAAACCAAGCTAGAAAGTGCTGAAACTAATGTGCCATAATCAATCAGGAAGTCAATGAAGAAAACCCTTGAGCTTACAAAATGCTTTTCTTCCATTAAGCTGATCTAAGGGTAGAGGGAGAAATACTTCTTTAAAAAAAAAAGAAAGAAAGAAATCCTTAGAACCAGTTTTCATGAAAATCCACAGAAGTGTTGTGTCTCCATTCTCTCTTTTCTGGACACTTCCCTCACCATAGTCTTCAGATAACTCTGGTATCAAATACTCTGTTTCTCTCTCACAAAAGATGGAGGAAGTAATTTCCTTCTAGGGCAGGAAAACTGCAAGATGAGCCTAATATATTATTTTCTGTGAAAGCAATGAGTCATGCAAAGTATGGGTCTATTGGTCAAAAGACACAGAAATTGACTTACAGGGACTCTCACTGGCCAAATGTGGGACAATAGATCCATCAAAATAATAATAACAATAACACCAAGAACTCCAATGAATTGGAACACATCAAAAAATGAAAAATTTATGAATTCATGATTAGGAAAAAAGCTTATTGGTCAATGTTGTAGTTCTCTCAGACACCAACTCATTATTTTGAAAAATTTTTTAAAAGGAAAAATGCATGTACCTTGTATAGATTTTATTTCACTACAACCAAAGAGGTGATAAGGGCAAGTTTTTGTTTGAAGGAGAAATATAGCTTATACATGAAGGATTTATAAATCATTTGTTCATCCCTAATGAAACAATGGATCCATGTAACAATCATGAAAGTCTACTAAACTCCTTGGGTGAAAGTTTTATTGGGAACTTCATAAAAAGTGGATTGTGCTTATATAATTTGAACACCTTGATCAATCTTAATGTTACCAAAGGTAAGACCATCATACATTTTTCATCTCTTGATACAGTGAAATAAGAAGCACACAGTACGACTTATATCTTATTCTTGCTAGAAAAATAAATAACTTTTAACCTGACTAAGCCTTTAGATTTAACTGACAGTTTTCAGGAAAGACAGACACTAGAGAAACATGTGAATTGATACCACAAGGATAAAGTTAGTCAAATGTTAAATGGAAAATCTTATAGGACAAATGACCCAGATTTTCAAATGAATATATAGCTTTAGAAAGAAAAGAATAAAGAGAGTCTGTTTTAACTCATTACAGACTAAAATGGACTTCAGAGGGATATCAAACAATTACAATGCATAAAATTTATTTGGACTAAGATTCAAAGACATTTTCATGAGAACAAGGAAAATTTTAACACAGATTTTTATTGGGTGATTTTAAGGTATTATTTTTAAATGTCTTAATTTTATTTATTAAGATAAGATATTTAAGTTGAGTTTGTTTTAAACCTTATCTGAGGATCAATATGGCAGAGAAAGAAGATGCTGAGCTCACTTCCTCCTATGAACACATCAAAACTACAACTACATATAGAGCAACTCTCACTGAGAATGACCTGAAAACAAGCAGAACAAGCTCCTCTACAACTAAGGCTATGAAGAAAGAACCACATGGAGTCTGCTAGGAGGAGAGGACACATACCTCTAGTGAACGACCCAGAAGGGGTGGAGGTATAACAGTTTCAAGGATTCTCTTTAAAGAGCAAGCAGTTCAAGCTCCATATTAGCCACCCCAGCCCTGGGGTACAGCACAGGGAAGACAAAGCCTCCTTAGCAGGTTTTAAAACCAGTGGGGCTTACTAAAGAACTGTAAGAAATTGAGGCTCTGCTCTTGAAGAACACAGGCACAACTATAGAGAACAGTATGGAGGTTCCTTAAAAAACTACAAATAGAACTACCATACGACCCAGCAATCCCACTACTGGGCATATACCCTGAGAAAACCATAGGTCAAAAAGAGTCATGTACCAAAATGTTCATTGTAGCTCTATTTACAATAGCCAGGACATGGAAGCAACCTAAATGTCCATCGACAGATGAATGGATAAAGAAGATGTGGCACATATATACAATGGAATATTACTGAGCCATAAAAAGAAATGAAGTGGAGGTATTTGTAATGAGGTGGATGGAGTTAGAGTCTGTCATACAGAGTGAAGTAAGTCAGAAAGAGAAAAACAAATACAGTATCCTAACACATATATACGGAATCTAAGGAAAAAAAAAAAAAATAGGCCATGAAGAACCTAGTGGCAAGACGGGAATAAAGACACAGACCTACTAGAGAATGGACTTGAGGATATGGGGAGGGGGTGGGGTGAGATGTGACAGGGTAAGAGAGTGTCATGGACATATATACACTACCAAATGTAAAATAGATAGCTAGTGGGAAGCAGCCACACAGCACAGGGAGATCAGCTCGGTGCTTTGTGACCACCTAGAGGGGTGGGATGGGGAGGGTGGGAGGGAGGGAGATGCAAGAGGGAAGAGATATGGGAACATATTGTATGTGTATAACTGATTCACTTTGTTATAAAGCAGAAGCTAACACACCATTGTAAGGCAATTATACTTCAATAAAGATGTTTAAAAAAAAAAAAAAAAAGAACACAGGCACAGACTTAATTGTTCCTAGTTCCAGCACAGAGGCAGCATATTGAAAACTACCTGGTGCTCAGCCTGGCCTGCCAAGACCAACTCAGCATACACCCCAGCCTACAATGGACTCCTGTTCTGGCATTGCTCCTTGCCAAGGTGGAGACTGCCATTGACAATGCAAGGGTGCACACCAGGGAAAGAGTGGAGTCAGTGTGGGCCCCAGCCCTGCCTCTAGACAGAGTGGAGCCCTGAAGGCATTTCAGAAATGGAACTCTAACTTCTTGGGTTTGGCCATGTCCCCAACCAAGGTGGAGACTGCTACTGTGCAAGGGGGAAGCCTGCCTTCTTCAGGGCTCCTGCTCCAATCCTTTTGATACCAGTCTCACCTCTCAATAGGTCAGTGACTTCCATTGAGCCTAGGAGAAGCTCCCACTTGAACCTGGCTCTAGCTGTAGCCCCTCTGATTCCAGCCCTAACTCCCACCAAGGTGGCTGCTGCAAGCAAACCTTGGGAGAAGATACAGCCCATGCTCACATCAGACCTAGCTTTCCCACCAAAGCCACTAGGCACATGCAGACTGCATAGGGATGCTCCCACACAAGATCACACCTTAAAGACCAGGATAGGTAACTTTTGCCTAATTTCATAGAGACAAAGAGAGTCAAACAAAATGAAAACACAGAAGAATATGTTTCAAATGAAAGAACAAGAATGAAAAAAAATCTAATGAAATGGATAATTTACCTGATAAGAGTTCAAAGCAACAGTAATTAATATGCCAACTGAAATCAGGGAAAGAATAGAGGAACACAGTGAAAACATCAACGAAGAATTAAAAAGTTAAAAGAATGAATCAGAGCTGAAGAACACAGTAACTAAAATGAAAAATACACTAGAATGAATTCACAACAGATTAGGTGATACAGAAGAAGACATGAGTGACCTGGAAGATAGAATAGTGAAAATCACCCAATCAGAACTACAAAAAGAAAAATAAATTTTTAAAAATGAGGATAGTTTAAGGGACTTCTGAGACAACATCAATCACACTAACATTTATGTTATAAGGGTCTCAGGAGAAGAGAGAAAGAAAGGGGTAGAAAACATATTTGATAAAATTATGGCTGAAAATTTCTCTAACCTGAAAAATGAGACCAATATCCAGATGCAGAAATCACAAAGAGTATCAAACAAGATGAATTCAAAGAGAACAACATCAAGACATATCATAATTAAAATGGCAAAAGTTAAAGAGACAATTTTAAAGGCATCAAGAAAAAAAACAAAGAGTGACATACCCTCATAATGCTATCAACTGATTTTTGAGCAAAAAAATTGCATGTCAGAAGGGAAAGGCATAATATATTTAAAGTGAAGAGGGAAAACCCTGAAACCTAGAATATTCTATCTGGCAAGGTTATCATACAGAATTGAAGGAGTGATAGAGCTTCCCAGACAAGCAAAAACTAAAAGAGTTCATCATCACTAAACTGACCTTACACAAAATGTTAATTGGTCTTCTAAAATTGAAAAGAAAAGGCTATAAAAAGAAATAAGAAAATGTAGGAAGGGAAAAATCTCATTGGTAAAGGCAAAAATATAGTAAAGGTAGTGGATCAACCACTTAAATAAGCTAGCATGAAGGTTAAAAAACTAAAATTGTAGAACCAACTATAACTGCAATAAGCAGTTAAGAGAAAGACATGAAGATATAAAATATGACATCAAAACACAAAACATGGCAATGAGAGGAGCAAAAAAATGTAGATCTTTTAGAATGCCTTTGGACATAAATGACTATCAGTTTAAAACAAGCAGATATATAGTTTGACATATATGAACTTCATGGTAACTACAAATCAAAAACTTACAATAGGTAAACAAAATTAAAATAAACTCAAACATAACACTAAAAAGAATTTATCAAACTACAAGGGAAGACTTTAAAGAAAAGGAAAGAATGAAGATGAACAAGAAGAACAACCAGGAAACAAGTAGCAAAAAGGCAGTTAAGTGCATATCTATCAATAGTAACTTTAAATGTCAATGGGCCAAATGCTCCAATCAAAAGACATAGAGTGGCTGGTTGAATTAAAAAACAACACTGGTCTCTATGCTGCCTTCAAGAGACTCACTTCAGAGCTAAAGATACACACATACTAAAAGAGAGAGGATGGAAAATATATTCCATGCAAATAGAAATTAAAAGGAAGCTGGAGTAGTAATATTCACATTAGACATAGTAGACTTTTTAAAAAGTCTATAATAAAAGAAAAGGAAGGACATTATATAATAATAAGGGGGACAATCTAAGAAGAAGATATAATATTCATAAACATATATGCACCTAATATAGGAGCAACTAAATATATAAAGTAAATATTAACAGACATACAGGGAGAAATTGACAATAATACAATAGTAGTAGGGGGCTTTAATACCCCACTTAGGGCAATGAATAAATCAAGAGAGAAAATCACTAAGGGAACACTGACCTTAAAAGACACATTAAACTAGATGTAGTTAATAGATATCTGCTGATCTTTCCATCCAAAAACAGAATTCTTTTCAAGTGCTCATGGACCATTCTCAAGGACAGATCACATGTTATGCCACAAAACAAATCTCAATAAAGTTAAGAAGACTGAAATCTTATCAAGCATCTTTTCTGAACACAATAATATGAATTTAGAAGTCAATTACAGGAAGAAAAATGAGAAAAACAAAAATACATGGAGACTAAACAACTTGCTACTAAAATACCAATGAGTCAATGAAGAGATCATAGAGGAAATCAGAAAATACCTTGAGACAAATGAAAATAAAAACTCTACTTTCCAAAACCTAAGGAATGCAGCAGAAGCAGCTCTAAGGGGGGAGTTTATAATGATATAGACCTACCTCAAGAAACAAGAAAAACCTCAAGGAACCTAACTTTCCATCTAAAGGTATTAGAAGAGGAAGAACAAACAAAGTACAAAGTCAGCAGAAGGAAGGGAATAATAAAAAATTAGAGTGTAAATAAAATAGACAACAAAGGGGGAAAAAAGAAAAAAAGAAAAAGATCAATGAAACTAAGAGCTGGCTTTTCAAAAGATAAACAAACTTGATAAGACTTTAGCCAGGCTCATTAAGAAAAAAAGAAGACCCAAATAAACAAAAGTAGAGATAAAAGAGAAATAACAACCAATATCACAGCAATACAAACAATCATAAAAGAATGCAACAACCTGTTATACACCAACAAATTGGACAACCTAGAAGAAATAGATGAATTCCCAGAACATACATTCTTTCTTTCTTCCAAGACTGAAAGGAAGAAATAGATAATCTGAACAGACAAATTACTAGCACTGAAATTGAATCAGTAATCAAAAAACTCCCCACCCCCCAAAAAAACTTCAGGACTGAACAGTACACAGGGGAATTCTACCAAACATTTAAAGAAGAGTTAATGCCTAGCTCTTTCAAACTATTCCAAAAAATAAAAAGGAGGGACCACTCCCAAACTTATTCTACAAGGCCAGCATTACCCTGATACCAAAACCAGAGAAAAACACTCCAAAAAAAAAAAAAAATTACAGGCCGATATCTCTGATGATAGATGCAAAAATCTCAACAAAATAGTATCAAACTGAATTCAACAATACATAAAAAGGATCATACATCATGTTGAAGTAGGATTTATTCCAGGGATGTAATGATGATCCAATATTTGCAAATCAATCAATGCAATACATCACATTAACAAAATGAAAAATAATCACATTAACAAAATCACATGATCATCTCAGATGTAGAAAAAATATTTCACAAAATTTAATATCCATTCATGGTAAAAATATCTCAACAAAGTTAGTATAGAGGGAACATATCTCAACATAATAAAGGCCATTTAATTAGCCCACAGCTAATATCATACTCAATAGTGAAAAGCTGAAAGCTTTTCTTTTAACATCAGGAAAAAGACAAGGATACACACTCTTGCCATTTCTATTTTATGCAGTATTATAAATCCTGGCCAAAGCAATCAGACAAGAAAAAGAAATAAATGACATCCAAATTAAAACAGATAAAGGAAAGCTGTCACTATTCACAGATGACATGATACTATATATAGAAAACCCTAAACACTACACCAAAAAACTATTGGAACTAGTAAACCAGTTCAGTACAGTTGCAGGATACAAGATTAATATACAAAAATATTTTGCTTTTCTATAAACTAATAGTGAGCTATCTGAAAGAGAAATCAAGAAAACAATTCCATTTATAATAACATCAAAAAGAATAAAATACTTAGGAATAAACTTAATCAAGGTGGTGAAAGACTTACACTCTGAAAACTACAAGACATTGATGAATGAAATTGAAGATCATACAAATAAATGAAAAGATACCCCATGTTCAGTGGTTGAAAAATTAATATTTTTTAAATGTTTATAGTACCAGAGCAATCTATAGATTTAATGCAATCCCTATCAAAAGACCCACGAAATTTTCCACAAAACTAAAACAAGTAATCCTAAAATTTGTATGGTACTACAAAAGACCCTGAATATCCAAAGCAATCTTCAGAAAAGTGGAACAAAGCTAGATGTATCATGCTCCCTGACTTCAGACTATACTACAAAGCTACAGTAATCAAAACAAATATAAAAAAACAGAAACTGACTCACATATACAAACTAGTGGTTACTAGTGGAGAGAGGAGTGGGGGAGCGGCAACATAGGTGAAGGGGATTAAGAAGCACAAATTACTGGGTATAAAATAAATAAGATACAGGGAGAGATTGGTTCAAGATGGTGGAGTTTAAGGATGTGCTCTCACTCCCTCTTGCGAGAACACTGGAATCACGACTAACTGTTGAACAATCATCAAGAGGAAGACACTGGAAGTCACCAGAAAAGTTAACTCACATCCAAAGACAAAGGAGAAGCCACAATGAGACGGTAGGAGGGGCACAATAACGATAAAATCAAATCCCATAACTGCTGGGTGGGTGACCCACAAACTGGAGAACACTTATACCACAGAAGTCCACCCACTGGAGTGAAGGTTCTGAGCCCCACGTCAGGCTTCTGAATCTGGGTGTCTGGCAATGGGAGGAGGAATTCCTAGAGAATCAGACTTTGAAGTCTAGCAGGATTTGATGGCAGGACTTCGACAGGACTGTGGGAAACAGAGTCTCCACTCTTGGAGGGCACACACAAAGTAGTGTGCACATTGGGACCCAGGAGAAAGAACAGCGACCCCATAGAGACTGAACTAGACTTACCTGCTAGGGTTGGGGGTCTCCTGCAGAGGCAGAGGGTGGTTCTGTCTCACTGTGAGGACAAGGACACTGGCAGCAGAAGTTCTGGGAAGTACTCCTTGGTGTGAGCCCTCCCAGAGTCCACCATTAGCACCAACAAAGAGCCCGGTTAGGCTCCAGTGTTGGGTTGCCTCAGGCCAAACAACCAACAGGGAGGGAACCCAGCCACACCCATCAGCAGGCAAGCAGATTAAAGTTTTACTGAGCTCTGCCTACCAGAGCAACAGCCAGCTCTACCCACCACCAGTCCCACCCATCAGAAAGCTTGCACAAGCCTCTGAGATAGCCTCATCCACCAGAGGGCAGACAGCAGAAGCAAGAAGAACTACAGTCCTGCAGCCTGTGGAACAAAAACCACATTCAAAGAAAGATAGACAAGACAAAAAGGCAGAGGGCTATGTACCAGATGAAGGAACAAGATAAAACCCCAGAAAAACAACTAAATGAAATAGAGATTGGCAACCTTCCAGAAAAATAATTCAGAATAATGATAGTGAAGATGATCCAGGACCTCAGAGAAAGAATGGAGGCAAAGATCGAGAAGATGCAAGAAATGTTTAACAAAGACCTAGAAGAATTAAAGAACAAACAAACAGAGATGAACAATACAATAACTGAAATGAAAACTACACTAGAGGGAATCAATAGCAGAATAACTGAGGAAGAAGAACAGATAAGTGACCTGGAAGACATAATGGTGGAATTCATTGCTGCAGAACAGAATAAAGAAAAAAGAATGAAAAGAAATGAAGACAGCCTAAGAGACCTCTGGGACAACATTAAACGCAACAACATTCACATTATAGGAGTCCCAGAAGGAGAAGAGAGAGAGAAAGGACCCGAGAAAATATTTGAAGAGATTATTGTCGAAAATTTCCCTAACATAGGAAAGAAAATAGCCACCCAAGTCCAGAAAGCACATAGAGACCCATACAGGATAAAACCAAGGAGAAACACGCTGAGACACATAGTAATCAAACTGGCAAAAATTAAAGACAAAGAAAAATTATTGAAAGCAGCAAGGGAAAAATGACAAATAACATACAAGGGAACTCCCATAAGGTTAACAGCTGATTTCTCAACAGAAACTCTACAAGCCAGAAGGGAGTGGCATGATATATATAAAGTGATGAAAGGGAAGAACCTACAACCAAGATTACTCTACCTGGCAAGGATCTCATTCAGATTTGATGGAGAAATCAAAAGCTTTACAGAAAAGCAAAAGGTAAGAGAATTCAGCATCACCAAATGAGCTCTACAACAAAAGCTAAAGGAACTTTGCTAAGTGGGAAACACAAGAGAAGAAAAAGACCTACAAAAAAAACCCAAAACGATTAAGAAAATGGAAATAGGAACATACATATCAACAATTACCTTAAAGGTGAATGGATTAAATGCTCCAACCAAAAGAATAGACTGCCTGAATGGATACAACAACAAGACCCATATATATGCTGTCTACAGGAGACCCACCTCAGACCTAGGGACACATACAGACTGAAAGTGAGGGGATGGAAAAAGATATTCCATGCAAATGGAAATCAAAAGAAAGCTGGAGTAGCAATACTCATATCAGATAATATAGACTTTAAAATAAAGAATGTTACAAGAGACAAGGAAGGACACTACATAATGATCAAGGGATCAATCCAAGAAGAAGATATAACAATTATAAATATATATGCATCCAACATAGGAGTACCTGAAAACATACGGCAACTGCTAACAGCTATAAAAGAGGAAATCGACAGTGACACAATAATAGTGGGGGACTTTAACACCTCACTTACACCAATGGACAGATCATCCAAACAGAAAATTAGTAAGGAAACACAAGCTTCAAATGACACAATAGACTACATAGATTTAATTGATATTTATAGGACATCCCATAGAAACCCAGTAGATTGAACTTTCTTCTCAAGTGTGCACAGAACATTCTCCAGGATAGATCACATCTTGGGTCACAAATCAAGCCTCAGTAAATTTAAGAAAATTGAAATCATATCAAGCATCTTTTCTGACCACAACGCTATGAGATTAGAAATCAATTACAGGGAAAAAAAGGTAAAAAACACAAACATATGGAGGCTAAACAATACGTTACTAAATAACCAAGAGATCACTGAAGAAATCAAAGAGGAAATCAAAAAATAACTAGAGACAAATGACAATGAAAACACGATGATCCAAAACCTATGGGATACAGCAAAAGCAGTTCTAGAGGGAAGTATATAGCTATACAAGCCTACCTCAATGAAACAAGAAAAATGTCAAATAAACAATCTAACCTTACACCTAAAGAAACTAGAGAAAGAAGAACAAACAAAACCCAAAGTTAGCAGAAGGAAAGAAATCATAAAGATGAGAGCAGAAATAAATGAAATAGACACCAAGAAAACAATAGCAAAGATCAATAAAACTAAAAGCTGGTTCTTTGCGAAGATAAACAAAATTTATAAATCATTAGCCAGATTCATCAAGAAAAAGAGGGAGAGGACTTAATAAAATTA
The DNA here is from genome assembly GCF_028023285.1 of Balaenoptera ricei. Lineage (NCBI taxonomy): Eukaryota > Metazoa > Chordata > Mammalia > Artiodactyla > Balaenopteridae > Balaenoptera > Balaenoptera ricei. The sequence continues at coordinate 64,517,718 of NC_082652.1, forward strand.
GAAATGAAAAAGGAGAAGTTACAACAGACACCGCAGAAATACAAAGCATCCTAAGAGACAACTACAAAGAACTCTATGCCAATAAAATGGACAACCTGGAAGAAATGGACAAATTCTTAGAAAGGTATAACCTCCCAAGACTGAACCAGGAAGAAATAGAAAATATGAACAGACCAATCACAAGAAATGAAATTGAAACTGTGATTAAAAATCTTCCAACAAACAACAGCCCAGGACCAGACGGCTTCACAGGTGAATTCTATCAAACATTTAGACAAGAGCTAACACCCATCCTTCTCAAACTCTTCCAAAAAATTGCAGAAGAAAGAACACTCCCAAACCCATTCTAGGAGGCCACCATCACCCTGATACCAAAACCAGACAAAGATACTACAGAAAAAGAAAATTACAGACCAATATCACTGATGAATACAGATGCAAAAATCCTCAACAAAATACTAGCAAAGAGAATCCAACAACACATTAAAAGGATCATACACCATGATCAAGTGAGATTTGTCCCAGGGATGCAAGGATTCTTCAATATACACAAATCAATCAATGTGATACACCATATTAACAAACTGAAGGATAAAAACCATATGATCATCTCAATAGATGCAGAGAAAGCTTTTGACAAAATTCAACACCCATTTATGATAAAAACTCTCCAGAAAGTGGGCATAGAGAGAACCTACCTCAACATAATAAAGGCCATATACAACAAACCCACAGCAAACATCATTCCCAATGGTGAAAAACTGAAAGCATTTCCTCTAAGATCAGGAACAAGACAAGGATGTCCACTCTCACCACTACTATTCAACAGAGTTTTGGAAGTCCTAGCCATGGCAATCAGAGAAGAAAAAGGAATCCAAATTGGAAAAGAACTAAAATTGTCACTGTTTGCAGATGGCATGATACTATACATAGAGAATCCTAAAGATGCCACCAGAAAACTACTAGAGCTAATCAACAAATCTTGTAAAGTTGCAGGATACAAAATTAATGCATAGAAATCTCTAGCATTCCTATACACTAATGATGAAAAATCTGAAAGAGAAATTAAGGAAACACTCCCATTTACCACTGCAACAAAAAGAATAAAATAGCTAGAAATAAACCTGCCTAGGGAGACTAAGACCTGTATGCAGAAAACTATAAGACACTTATGAAAGAAATTAAAGATGATACCAACAGATGGAGAGATATACCATGTTCTTGTATTGGAAGAATCAATATTGTGAAAATAACTATACTACTCAAAGCAATCTACAGATTCAATGCAATCCCTATCAAATTACCAATGCCATTTTTTACGGAACTTGAACAAAATATCTTAAAATTTGTATGGAGACACAAAAGACCCTGAATAGCCAAAACAGCCTTGAGGGAAAAAAAACAGAGTTGGAGGAATCAGACTCCCTGACTTCAGACTATATTACAAAGCTACATTAATCAAGACAGTATGGTACTGGCACAAAAAACAGAAACATAGATCAATGGAACAAGATAGAAAGCCCAGAGATAAACCCACACACCTATGGTCAACTAATCTATGACAAAGGAGGCAAGGATATACAATGGAGAAAAGACTGTCTCTTCAATAAGTGGTGGTGGGAAAACTGGACAGCTACATGTAAAAGAATGAAATTAGCACACTCCCTAACACCATACACAAACTAAACTCAAAATGGATTAGAGACCTAAATGTAAGGCCAGATACTATAAAACTCTTAGAGGAAAACATAGGAAGAACACTCTTTTACGTAAATCACAGCAAGATCTTTTTTGATCTACCTCCTAGAGTAACGGAAATAAAAACGAAAATAAACAAATGGGACCTAATGAAACTTAAAAGCTTTTGCACAGCAAAGGAAACCATAAACAAGTCAAAAAGACAACCCTCAAAATGGGAGAAAATATTTGCAAACAAATCAACGGACAAATGATTAATCTCCAAAATATATGAACAGCTCATGGAGCTCAATATTAAAGAAACAAACAACCCAATCCAGAAATGGGCAGAAAACTAAATAGACATTTCTCCAAAGAAGACATACAGATGGCCAAGAAGCACATGAAAAGCTGCTCAACATAACTAATTATTAGAGAAATGCAAATCAAAATTACAATGAGTTATCACCTCAAACCATTTAGAATGGGCCTCATCAGAAAATCTACAAGCAACAAATGCTGGAGAGGGTGTGAAGAAAAGAGAACCCTCTTGCACTGTTGGTGGGAATGTAAATTGATACAGCCACTATGGAGAACAGTATGGAGGTTCTTTAAAAACCTAAAAATAGAACTACCATATGACCCAGCAATCCCACTACTGGGCATATACCCAGAGAAAACCATAATTCAAAAAGACACATGCACCCCAATGTTCATTGCAGCACTATTTACAATAGCCAGGTCAGGGAAGCAACCTAAGTGCCCACCAACAGACGAATGGATAAAGAAGATGTGGTACATATATACAGTGGAATATTACTCAGCCATAAAATGGAACTAAATTGGGTCATTTGTAGAGACGTGGATGAATCTAGAGACTGTCATACTGAGTGAAGCAAGTCAGAAAGAGAAAAATAAATATCTTATATTAACATATATATGTGGAACCTAGAAAAATGGTACAGATAAACCTGTTTGCAGGACAGAAATTCAGACACAGCTGCAGAGAACAAACGTATGGGCACTAAGGGGGGAAAGCAGTGGGGGGTGGAGCGGGTGGTGCGGTGAATTGGGAGATTGGGATTGACATGATACACTGATGTGTATAAAATGGGTGACTAATAAGAACTTTCTGTATAAAAAATTTAATAAAATTAAATTCAAAAAAAATAAATTAAATACATACATACATACATACATACATACATACATACATACATAAGATACAGGGATATGATGTACAAATGGAGAATATAGCCAATATTTTATAATAACTTTATATGGAGTATAATTTACAAACATATCAAATCAGTATATTGTACTCAGAAACGAATATAATATTGTAAGTCAATCATATTTCAATAAAAAGTAAATAAGTAAGGATTTTAAAATTTTTATCTGCTAGAGACATACACTGAAGTATTGGGTTGGCCAAACAGTCCATTCATTGTTTTCCATACTCTTTTACAGAACAACCTGAATGAACGTTTTGGCCAACCCAATATTTAGACAGAGGATATATGGAGGAACACAATACCAAAATTTATTTAACACTCCTCTTTTGTTTTCTTATAAGGTATGGTCAGATCTGAGAATATGACCAAAAGGTATGAAAAACATTTACAGTAAATTAAAATAAATAAATTGCTTTCCAAAAGGGTGGTTATGTATATTACAGATGATATTATTGTCTTCCCATTTTGTATACAGATAGAGTTTAAGAAAGGTTTTGTCACTGGCCTAGTGTCAGGCAGTGAATAATCAAATCCAAATCGGAGGTACACATACGTATGACTCACAGCTTGAGCTGTTGTCACTATGCAGGACTGTTAACAAACGTGACTGGACAAAAAATAACTACAAGCTTTATTTTTCGGCAGTGGTTTAGAAAGCATATCATATATTTTCATGAAGGCTATGTTAGAAATAATGGTAAAAATCCTAGACCAGAGTCCAAAACACTAATAACTCAATAGTAACTGAAGTAAAACCAGCCACTATCTCTCCCCAAACCCAAGGATGGCGTGCATGGGTAAACCCCAGAGAACGCATAGTACTCCATGAAGATGAGATCAGACCATTTGTTGAAGGTATTTTGCTACAATGGGGTTCATAGAATGTGGTCATTCCCGCAGGAAAACAATCCCCTTCTTATGAGAAGAATGGAGGTATCTACATGTTTGTGGGTGCCTGGTTATTCAGTTTCTTATATATTGCAAAATTCGAATTGCTACTATATTATTTGAGAATTTTCCATTTGTGCTTACTTGTGAGATTATTTTAAAATGTCCATTTGGGGTTTCAATGTTTACTATTTTGGTTAATATTTGCCTGGTATGTGGGTTTTAATTCCTTTATTTTGTTTCATTGTATTGTTTCTTTGCTTAGTGTATATTAATAAGCTGTACAGAGCTCTTTTTATTTTTATTATTTTTAGACAAACAAGTAATCTATAATATTTTGGAAGTTAATTCATTTGCATTCATTTCATTGCTACATTGAATGCATTTCTATCTTGCTTTGTATTTTTTATTTATTATATCTTTCCTTTCTTGCTTTATTTTGAGCTAAGGTTTTATTTTAAAGCCTTTTTTTCTCTGCAGTTTTAGAAATTACAAATTGCAATCCTACTGCTTTAGTAGTCCCCCTTTTTTTATTTAATTTTTAAAAGTTGATATACATACAGAAAAGTAAAAATATATATATACCATTAAAATGTTTATGAATTGTATTTTAAAATATATACATATAGACTATTTCATTTTATATTAATATAGCTTCAGCTGCTTCTGTTTTATAATTTGTATGATACATTTTTTCCCATTTTTTAAAATTTGAATTTTCTGAATTCATATGTTTTAAAGACAGCTCAAAAACATCAAAGAGTTGGATTTTCATTTTTAACTGGAATATTTAGTATTTATAATTAATATAACTCATAATGTATTAGGAGTTAATTTTTTGTCTATTTTGTGCTTTCTATTCGTGTGATTTCTATTTACCCTATTTTGTGTTTATTTTTCTCTCATTTATTACATTTTTTGGATTACTTTCCTCATAATTCTATTTTCCCTTAATTAGTTTGAAGGTTACAATACACACACTTAAGAAAAACTTGATTAACCAAGATGGCGGAGTAGAAGGACGTGCTGTCACTCCCTCTTGCGAGAGCACCAGAATCACAACTGACTGCTGGACCATCATTGACAGGAAGACCCTGGACTTCACCAAGGAGGATACCCCACGTCCAAGGACAGAGGAGAAGCCACAGTGAGACGGTAGGAGGGGCGCAAGCAGAGTAAAATCAAACCCCGTAACTGCTGGGTGGGTGACTCACAGACTGGCGAACACTTATACCACAGAAGTCCACCCACTGGAGTAAAGGTTCTGAGCCCCACGTCAGGCTTCCCAACCTGGGGGTCAGGCAACGGGAGGAGGAATTCCTAGAGAATCAGACTTTGAAGCCTAGTGGGAATTGGATTGCAGGACTTTGACGGGACTGGGGGAAACAGAGATCCCACTCTTGGAGGGCACACACAAAGTAATGTGTGCATGAGGACCCAGGGGAAGGAGCAGTGAGCCTGGGGGAGACTGAACCAGACCTACCTGCTGGTGTTGGGGGGTCTCCTGCAGAGGCGAGTGGTGGCTCTGTTTCACCGTGGGGATAAGGACACTGGCAGCAGAGGTTCTGGGAAGTTCTCCTTGGCGTGAGCCCTCCCAGAGTCTGCCATTAACCCCACCAAAGAGCACGGGTAGGCTCCAGTGTTGGGTTGCCTCAGGCAAAACAGCCAACAGGGAGGGAACCCAGCCCCACCCATCAACAGTCAAGTGGATTAAGGTTTTACTGAGCTCTGACCCGCCACAGCAACAGGGAGGGAACCCAGCCCCACCCATCAACAGTCAAGTGGATTAAGGTTTTACTGAGCTCTGACCCGCCACAGCAACAGTCAGCTCTACCCACCACCAGAGCCTCCCATCAAGCCTCTTAGATAGCCTCAACCACCAGAGGGCAGACAACAGAAGCAAGAAAAACTATAATCCTGCAGCCTGTGGACCAAAAACCACAGTTACAGAAAGATAGAGAAGATGAAAAGGCAGAGGGCTATGTACCAGATGAAGGAACAAGAAAAATCCCCAGAAAAACAACTAAATGAAGTGGAGATAGGCAACCTTCCAGAAAAAGAATTCAGAATAATGATAGTGAAGATGATCCAGGACCTCGGAATAAGAATGGAGGCAAAGATTGAGAAGATGCAAGAAATGATTAACAAAGACCTAGAAGAATTAAAGAACAAACAAACAGAGATGACCAATACAATAACTGAAATGAAAACTACACTAGAAGGAATCAATAGCAGAATAACTGAGGCAGAAGAACGGATAAGTGACCTGGAAGACAGAATGATGGAATTCACTGCTGCGGAACAGACTAAAGAAAAAAGAATGAAAAGAAATGAAGACAGCCTAAGAGACCTCTGGGACAACATTAAACGCAACAACATTCGCATTATAGGGGTCCCAGAAGGAGAAGAGAGAGAGAAAGGACCAGAGAAAATATTTGAAGAGATTATAGTCGAAAACTTCCCTAACATGGGAAAGGAAATAGCCACCCAAGTCCAGGAAGCGCAGAGAGTCCCATACAGGATAAACCCAAGGAGAAACACGCCGAGACACATAGTAATCAAAGTGGCAAAAATTAAAGACAAAGAAAAGTTATTGAAAGCAGCAAGGGAAAAACGACAAATAACATACAAGGGAACTCCCATAAGGTTAACAGCTGATTTCTCAGCAGAAACTCTGCAAGCCAGAAGGGAGTGGCATGATATACTTAAAGTGATGAAAGGGAAGAACCTACAACCAAGATTACTCTACCCGGCAAGGATCTCATTTAGATTTGATGGAGAAATCAAAAGCTTTACAGACAAGCAAAAGCTAAGAGAATTCAGCACCACCAAACCAGCTCTACAACAAATGCTAAAGGAACTTCTCTAAGTGGGAAACACAAGAGAAGAAAAGGACCTACAAAAACAAACACAAAACAATTAAGAAAATGGTCATAGGAACATACATATCGATAATTACCTTAAACGTGAATGGATTAAATGCCCCAACCAAAAGACATAGACTGGCTGAATGGATACAAAAACAAGACCCATATATATGCTGTCTACAAGAGACCCACTTTAGACCTAGGGACACATACAGACTGAAAGTGAGGGGATGGAAAAAGATATTCCATGCAAATGGAAATCAAAAGAAAGCTGGAGTAGCTATACTCATATCAGATAAAATAGACTTTAAATTAAAGAATGTTACAAGAGACAAGGAAGGACACTACATAATGATCCAGGGATCAATCCAAGAAGAAGATATAACAATTATAAATATATATGCACCCAACATAGGAGCACCTCAATACATAAGGCAACTGCTAACAGCTATAAAAGAGGAAATCGACAGTAACACAATAATAGTGGGGGACTTTAACACCTCACTTACACCAATGGACAGATCATCCAAAATGAAAATAAATAAGGAAACAGAAGCTTTAAATGACACAATAGACCAGATAGATTTAATTGATATATATCGGACATTCCATCCAAAAACAGCAGATTACACGTTCTTCTCAAGTGCGCACGGAACATTCTCCAAGATAGATCACATCTTGGGTCACAAATCAAGCCTCAGTAAATTTAAGAAAATTGAAATCATATCAAGCATCTTTTCTGACCACAACGCTATGAGATTAGAAATGAATTACAGGGAAAAAAACGTAAAAAGGACAAACACATGGAGGCTAAACAATACGTTACTAAATAACCAAGAGATCACTGAAGAAATCAAAGAGGAAATCAAAAAATACCTAGAGACAAATGACAATGAAAACACGACGACCCAAAACTTATGGGATGCAGCAAAAGCAGTTCTAAGAGGGAAGTTTATAGCTATACAAGCCTACCTAAAGAAACAAGAAAAAGCTCAAGTAAACAATCTAACCTTACACTTAAAGAAACTAGAGAAAGAAGAACAAACAAAACCCAAAGTTAGCAGAAGGAAAGAAATCATAAAGATCAGAGCAGAAATAAATGAAATAGAAACAAAGAAAACAATAGCAAAGATCAATAAAACTAAAAGTTGGTTCTTTGAGAAGATAAACAAAATTGATAAACCATTAGCCAGACTCATCAAGAAAAAGAGGGAGAGGACTCAAATCAATAAAATCAGAAATGAAAAAGGAGAAGTTACAACAGACACTGCAGAAATACAAAGCATCCTAAGAGACTACTACAAGCAACTTTATGCCAATAAAATGGACAACCTGGAAGAAATGGACAAATTCTTAGAAAGGTATAACCTTCCAAGACTGAACCAGGAAGAAATAGAAAATATGAACAGACCAATCACAAGTAATGAAATTGAAACTGTGATTAAAAATCTTCCAACAAACAAAAGTCCAGGACCAGATGTCTTCACAGGTGAATTCTATCAAACATTTAGAGAAGAGCTAACACCCATCCTTCTCAAACTCTTCCAAAAAATTGCAGAGGAAGGAACACTCCCAAACTCATTCTATGAGGCCACCATCACCCTGATACCAAAACCAGACAAAGACACTACAAAAAAAGAAAATTACAGACCAATATCACTGATGAATATAGATGCAAAAATCCTCAACAAAATACTAGCAAACAGAATCCAACAACACATTAAAAGGATCATACACCACGATCAAGTGGGATTTATCCCAGGGATGCAAGGATTCTTCAATATACGCAAATCAATCAATGTGATACACCATATTAACAAATTGAAGAATAAAAACCATATGATCATCTCAATAGATGCAGAAAAAGCTTTTGACAAAATTCAACACCCATTTCTGATAAAAACTCTCCAGAAAGTGGGCATAGAGGGAACCTACCTCAACATAATAAAGGCCATATATGACAAACCCACAGCAAACATCATTCTCAATGGTGAAAAACTGAAAGCATTTCCTCTAAGATCAGGAACGAGACAAGGATGTCCACTCTCACCACTATTATTCAACATAGTTTTGGAAGTCCTAGCCACGGCAATCAGAGAAGAAAAAGAAATAAAAGGAATACAAATTGGAAAAGAAGAAGTAAAACTGTCACTGTTTGCGGATGACATGATACTATACATAGAGAATCCTAAAACTGCCACCAGAAAACTGCTAGAGCTAATTAATGAATATGGTAAAGTTGCAGGATACAAAATTAATGCACAGAAATCTCTTGCATTCCTATACACTAATGATGAAAAATCTGAAAGAGAAATTATGGAAACACTCCCATTTACCATTGCAACAAAAAGAATAAAATACCTAGGAATAAACCTACCTAGGGAGACAAAAGACCTGTATGCAGAAAACTATAAGACACTGATGAAAGAAATTAAAGATGATACCAACAGATGGAGAGATATACCATGTTCTTGGATTGGAAGAATCAACATTGTGAAAATGAGTATACTACCCAAAGCAATCTACAGATTCAATGCAATCCCTATCAAATTACCAATGGCATTTTTTACGGAGCTAGAACAAATCATCTTAAAATTTGTATGGAGACACAAAAGACCCCGAATAGGCAAAGCAGTCTTGAGGCAAAAAAATGGAGCTGGAGGAATCAGACTCCCTGACTTCAGACTATACTACAAAGCTACAGTAATCAAGACAATATGGTACTGGCACAAAAACAGAAACATAGATCAATGGAACAAGATAGAAAGCCCAGAGATTAACCCACGCACCTATGGTCAACTAATCTATGACAAAGGAGGCAAAGATATACAATGGAGAAAAGACAGTCTCTTCAATAAGTGGTGCTGGGAAAACTGGACAGCTACATGTAAAAGAATGAAATTAGAATACTCCCTAACACCATACACAAAAATAAACTCAAAATGGATTAGAGACCTAAATATAAGAGTGGACACTATAAAACTCTTAGAGGAAAACATAGGAAGAACACTCTTTGACATAAATCACAGCAAGATCTTTTTTGATCCACCTCCTAGAGTAATGGAAATAAAAACAAAAATAAACAAATGGGACCTAATGAAACTTCAAAGCTTTTGCACAGCAAAGGAAACCATAAACAAGACGAAAAGACAACCCTCAGAATGGGAGAAAATATTTGCAAATGAATCAACGGACAAAGGATTAATCTCCAAAATATATAAACAGCTCATTCAGCTCAATATCAAAGAAACAAACACCCCAATCCAAAAATGGGCAGAAGACCTAAATAGACATTTCTCCAAAGAAGACATACAGATGGCCACGAAGCACATGAAAAGATGCTCAACATCACTAATTATTAGAGAAATGCAAATCAAAACTACAATGAGGTATCACCTCACTCCTGTTAGAATGGGCATCATCAGAAAATCTACAAACAACAAATGCTGGAGAGGGTGTGGTGAAAAGGGAACCCTCTTGCACTGTTGGTGGGAATGTAAATTGATACAGCCACTATGGAGAACAATATGGAGGTTCCTTAAAAAACTAAAAATAGAATTACCATATGACCCAGCAATCCCACTACTGGGCATATACCCAGAGAAAACCGTAATTCAAAAAGACACATGCACCCGAATGTTCATTGCAGCACTATTTACAATAGCCAGGTCATGGAAGCAACCTAAATGCCCATCAACAGACGAATGGATAAAGAAGATGTGGTACATATATACAATGGAATATTACTCAGCCATAAAAAGGAACGAAATTGAGTCATTTGTTGAGACGTGGATGGATCTAGAGACTGTCATACAGAGTGAAGTAAGTCAGAAAGAGAAAAACAAATATCGTATATTAATGCATGTATGCGGAACCTAGAAAAATGGTACAGATGAGCCAGTTTGCAGGGCAGAAGTTGAGACACAGATGTAGAGAATGGACATATGGACACCAAGGGGGGAAAACTGCGGTGGGGTGGGGATGGTGGTGTGCTGAATTGGGCGATTGGGATTGACATGTATACACTGATGTGTATAAAACTGATGCCTAATAAGAACCTGCAGTATAAAAAAACAAACAAAACAACTAATACTAAACTTTCATTGGGTTATTTGTATGGAAACATGTTAATATAAATGTTTCAGACATTACATGAAATTTCTAAAAATCTTATATTTGTATTTGTATGGAAATATGTATGGAAATATGTTAATATAAATGTTTCAGACATTACATGAAATTTCTAAAAATCATATTTGTATTTGTATGGAAATATGTATGGAAATATGTTAATATAAATGTTTCAGACATTACATGAAAAAAAAAAAAAAAGAAAAACTTAATCAATGTCTTTACTATCCTTTCAGAATATATAAGAACCTTAGATCATTTTAAATCCTTTTATCACCTCTGCCTTACACTATTATTTATCTCTATTTCAATCCTATCCTAGTTTTAGTCCAACAAAAACAAAATTAATATTGTCTTATACAGTTAATTTTTGTTTATGTGAACCTTCATATTTGTCCTTTTATGTGTTCTTTACAGTTTCTTGCTTCTCAGACCTGACATCTAGGAAACTCTGTTTTCCTCTGAAAATATATTCATTTACCCTCATTCTAGAAATACATAATTGCTGAGAATAGAATTTTACATTCTCAGGCACTTTCAGCAAATCAAAAATATGATTCAAATGTCTTCTAGTTTCCACTGATAATCTTGAGAGGTAAGCTATCAATCTCAGTGCTATATCTTTAAGGTTTATCTTTTTTCTCTCTTTCTCTAGGTCTCTTCTCCTTATCTTTGAGGTTCTTGAGGTTGATTATAATGATTCTTTTCCCCCCCTCTTTCTTATTCGCTTGAGACTTACTAGGCTTCTCTAATATGAGTATTGGCATATTTTATCAGTCGTAAAAAAAATTCTCAATTATTATCCTTTCATAAATGGCCTCTATCCCATTCTCTCTTTCTTTCCTTTTTGGAACTTTCTTTTACATTCTCGTGACATTTATTTTATAGCTGGAGGTTTGTACCTTTCAATCCCTTTTACATAATTCATCACCTTCCACAACCCCCTCCTCTGGCAACAACCAGTTTGTTCTCCGTGAATGTTTTCATTTTAGTTGGTTTGTTTGTTTTGTTTTTTTAAATTCCACATATAAGTGAGATCATAAGATATTTGTCTTTGTCTGACTTATTTCACTTATCATAATATCCTCTAGATCTGTCCACGTTGTCACAAAATGGTAAGATTTCATATTTTTACCGCTGAATAATATACCATTGTACATATATACACCACATCTTTTTTCTCCATTCATCTATAGATGGACATTTAGGTTTCCCATTTTTGGCCTCTCTATACTACACTAAAAATAACTTCTCCTGACTTTTTTCCAGATAAGTCGTTAGCTATATCTAATGAGCTGTTAAATGCAACTACTGAGTTTTTAAAGCTACGTATTGAGTTATAATTTACATTCCACAATGTATCTTCATTTTAAATACAGTACAGTAAGGGTTGACAAATGTATTGATATGTGCCCATGTAAATTTACTAAAATTAAGAGACCATTTCCACCACCTCAGAAAGTTTTTTGTGCATTCCTGCAGTCAATCTACCAACTCTCATCTCAGGCCACAAATTATTTGATTATTTAATGATTCATTTTGTCTTTTCAGGAACTTATGAATGGAATCATTCAGTATTTTCACTTTTTGGCCTAGTTTCTCCTATTTAGCATAACGTTTTTGAGATTTATCCATATACTTGTATGTATTAATAGTTTTTATTCATTTTTATTAAGTAGTATAGTACAATTGACCCTTGAACAACCTGGTTTTGAACTCTGTGTGTCCAATTATATAGCAGATTTTTTTCTATAAATAAGTAATATAGTATTACACGATATGTGATAGGTTGAATGCAGAAATGCAGAATCGAACCACAGATACAGAAGGCCAACTATGGTGTTATACGTGGATTTTTGGTTACACAGGAGTCAGCATCTCTAATTACTGCCTTGTTTAAGGTCATCTGTATTCTATAGTATGACTATAGCGTACTTTAAAATTCTTTCTCCTATTGATAGGCATTAGGACTGTGTCCAGTTTGGATGTATAAGAAATAGTATAAAAATCTTAGTACATGCTAAAAACTCAATAGTGGAATTTCTCAGTTATTTAGTAAGTATATGTTTAAACCCATAAGGAACTGCTTATACCTTTTTCAAAGTGGATGTTCAACTTTATATTAGCAAAGTATGTTCCACAATGTTGTTCCATGATATCATCTATACTTTGTATTTTCATTCTTTTTCATTTTAGCCATACTAATGGGTGTGTAATGTAATGTAATTGTTTCGATTTACATTTCTCTCGTGACTAATGCTGTTCCACATCATTCCATAGAATTATTTAACATTCATTTATCTTCTTTATGAAATATTGGTTCAAATCATTGGCCCATGTTGATTGATCAAAGTGCATAAAATTGTTAAAATAAGTTTCTCCCTAATGGTCCTATAGATTTTATGTAAATAAAAATACCAGTGACTTTTTTTTTAGCAATGTCAGTATGATTCTAAAATTTTTATGGGAATACAAAGGATCTAGAATAACAAAACTATTTTGGAAAAAAAGAAAACCTTTCAAAACTCAAGAACACAATAAACCCACTTTAAAAATTGGCAAAAGACTTGAACAGATACTTCACAAAGATATATGAATGGCAACTAGGTGTGTCAAAGTATCCTTAAATAATGAAGGAAGTGCAAATAAAAACAATAAGGAGCTATCACTACACATGGACTAGAATGGCCAAAATAAAAGCAAAAAAAAAAAAAAAAGGATTATAGTAGGTGCTGAAACATATAGAAATTATGGAGGTGAGACCCTGAGAAGAGAGAACCACATAAAGAAAAAGCTTTAGAAATTTGCATGATTTAACATTCAACAACCTAACAATCACAGCTGGAATTCAAGTAAAAATTAATAGGAATATGAAATCACAGAAAACATTTCCATAACTAGGAGAAAAATTAGTCAATAGAAAAAGACAGAAATGACAGAGATGATAGAATTAACAGGTAGATGTTAAAACAGCTATAATAGAAAATTGGAAGACAAGATGGTGGAGTAGGACTTGCGCTCACATCCTCTCATGTAAACACCAAAATCACAACTAACTGCTGAACAAGCATCTACAAAAAAGATTGGAACCTACCAAAAAAGATATTCTACATCCAAAGACAAAGAAGAAGCCACAGCAAGATGGTAAGAGGGGCACTTTTGTGATATAATCAAATCCCATATCCACTGGGTGGGTGGCCCATAAATTGGAAAATAATTATATCACAGAGGTTCTCCAACAGGAGTGAGAGTTCTGAGCCCCGTATCAGGCTCCTCAGCTTGGGGGTCTGCCATCAAGAGGAGGAGTCTTCAGAGCACTTGGCTTTGAAGGCCAGCAGGGATTGAATACAGGAGCTCCACAGGACTGGGGAAAACAAGGACTCCACTCTTGGAGGGCACACACAAAGTTTCATGTACACTGGGATGCAGGGCAAAGCAGTGACTCCATAAGGGCCTGGGCCAGCCTGACCTGTGGGTCGTTGAGCATCTTCTGGGGACTTGGGGGTCAGCTGTGCCTCACTATGGGGACAAGAACACTGGTGGCAGAGGCTCCAGATAGTATACACCAGTGTGAGCTCTCATGGAGGTAACCATATTGGCACCAAGACCTGGTCCCACCCAACAGCCTGCAGGCTCCAGTGCTGGGATGACTCAGGCCAAACAACCAATAGGGTAGGAACATAGACCAACCTTTAGCAGACAGGCTGCCTAAAGTTGTCCTGAGCCCAGAGACACCTCTAAACACACCAATTAACACAGCCCTGCCCACCAGAGGGATAAGACCCAGCTCCATCCACTAGGGGGTGTGCATCAGTTCTTCCCACCAGGAAGCCTGCACAAATCCCTGGGCCAACCTCACCCATTAGAATGCAAATATCAGAATCAAGAGAAACTACAATCCTGCAGCCTGTGGAATGGAGAACAGAAACACAGAAAGTTAGACTAAATGAGGCAGCAGACAAAGGAATAAGATAAAACCCCAGAAGAACAACTAAGTGAAGTGTAGACTGGAAATCTACCTGAAAAAGAATTCAGAGTAATGATAGTAAAGATGATCCAAGATCTCAGAAAAAGAATGGAGGCACAGACTGAGAAGATACAAGAAATGTTTACCAAAGAGCTAGAAGATTTAAAGAACAAATGAAAAGGTTTGAACAATACAGGAACTGAAATGAAAAATACACTAGAAAGAATCAATAGCAGAATAAATGAGGCAGGAGAATAAATAAGTGAGCTGGAAGACAGATTGGTGGAAATCAGCACTGCAGACAGAATAAAGAAAAAAAGAATGAAAAGAAATGAGGACAGTCTAAGGGACCTCTGGGACAACATTAAACACAAGGACAATGGCATTATAGGAGTTCCAGAAAAAGAAGAGAGAGAGAAAGGTCTTGAGAAAAATATTTGAAGAGATAATAGCCAAAAAATTCCCTAACATAGGAAAGGAAACATTCACTCAGGTCCAGGAAGCTCAGAGAGTCCCATACAGGATAAACCCAAGGAGAACTCATCAATGAATTCAGTAAAGTTGCAGAACACAAAATTAATGCACAGAAATCTCTTGCATTTCCATACAGTAACAATGAAAGATCAGAAAGAAAAATTAAGAAAACAATCCCATTTACCATCACATCAAAAAGAATAAAATACCTAGGAATACCTCCTACCTAAGGAGGAAAAAGACCTGTATTCTGAAAACTATAAAACACTGCTGAAAGAAATCGAAGATGACACAAACAGATAGAAAGATATACCATATTCTTGGACTGGAAGAATCAATATTGTCAAAATGAGTATACTACCCAAGGCAATCTACATATTCAATGCAATCCCTATCCAATTACCAATGGCCTTTTTCACAGATCTAGAACCAAAAAATTCTTAAAATTTGTAAGGAAACACAAAGACCCTGAATAGCCAAAATAATCTTGAGAAAGGAAAATGAAGCTGGAGGAATCAGGCTTCTAACTTCAGACTATACTACAAAGCTACAGTCATCAAAACAGCAAGATACTGGCACAAAAACAGAAATATAGATCAACGGAACAGGATAAAAAGCCCATAAATAAACCCACACAACTATGGTCAATTAATCTATGACAAAGGAGACAAGACTTTATAATGGAGAAAAAATAGTCTCTTCAATAAGTGGTGTTGGGAAAACCAGACAGCTATATGTAAAAAAATGAAATTAGAACATTCTCTAACACCATACAAAAAAATAAACTCAAAATGGATTGAAAACCTAAATGTAACACTGGACACTATAAAACTCTTAGAGGAAAACATAGGCAGAACACTCTTTCACATAAATCGCAACAGTATTTTTTGGATCCGCCTCCTAGAGTGATGAAAATAAAAACAAAAATAAACAAATGGGACATAATTAAACTTAAAAACTTTTGCACAGCAAAGAAAACCATGAACAAAATGAAAAGACTACCCACAGAATGGGAGGAAATATTTGCAAATGAAGTGACTGACAAGGGATTAACCTCCAAATAATATAAACAGCTCATGCAGCTCTATATCAAATAAACAAACAAACACAATCAAAAAATGGGCAGAAGGCCTAAATAGACATGTCTCTAAAGAATACATACAGATGGTCAAAAAGCACATGAAAGGATGCTCAACATCACTAATTATTAGAGAAATGCAAATCAAAACTACAATGAGGTATCACCTCACACCAGCCAGAATGACCATCATCAAAATGTCTACAAACAGTAAATGCTGGAAAGGGTGTGGAGGAAAGGGAATCCTCCTGCACTGTTGGTGGGAATGTAAATTGGTACAACCACAATGGAGAACACTACAAAAGTTCCTTAAAAAACTAAAAATAGAGCTACCATATGATCCAGCAATCCCACTCCTGGAGTATATCAGGAGAAAAATATAATTAGAACAAATACACGTACCCCAGTTTTCATTGCAGCACTATTTAGCACTATAGTCAAGACATGGAAACAACCTAAACTTCCATTGACAGATGAATGGATAAAGAAGATGTGGTACATATATACGATGGAATATTACTCAGCCATAAAAATAAATGAAATTATGCCATTTGCAGGAACATGGATGGACCTAGAGATTATCATACTACATGAAATAAGTCAGACAAAGAAAGACAAATATATGATACTAATGAACTTATTTACAAAACAGAAACAGACTCACAGATATTGAAAACAAACTTATGGTTACCAAAGTGGAAAGGTGGGTGGAGGTATAAATTAAGAGTTTGGAATTAACATATACACATTGCTATATATAAAATAGATAATCCAAAAAGACCTACTGTATAGCACAGGGAGCTCTACTCAGTACTCTTTAATAACCTACATGGGAAAAGAATTTGAAAAAGAATGGATATATGTATATGTATAGCTGAACCACTTTGCTGTACACCTGAAACTAACACAACATTGTAAATCAACTATACTCCAATATAAAATAAATATTAAATTAAATGTTTAAAAATAGCTATAATAAATATGATCTATGTCCTGTTCTCTCTTCATATTGGAGATGGTGTCAATCTAGGCCCCATAACCATAGTTATGTCCTTCTTGTTCCTTAAGAACCAGTTTCCCAAAATGCTCTCAGCATTAAATTGTTAACAGTTTTTTAACCCCAGTGTTAAGCACACATAACCCCATATCAACTGCTGGCTTCTAGTAGTGAACCTAGTTCCAGTGCTCAGGCTTGTGTGGAATACTTTAGTTTCATTTCCCACAAATGAAAAACTCTTGGTTTTCTCTGTCTGTCTCTATGAACCAGATCTCACCAGGTTCACAGTTCTAGCCTGATTACCTCTTCATACTTCTACTGATTTTCTGATACAAGGAAATATTTTTTTTTATCTTTGGTTTTCTATTGCATCTTATCTACACTTGTGATGTGATGTGTGTGTTTGTGTGTGTGTGTTTGGAAAAAATAAGTGTTATATCTTGTGCACAGGGAAATGGTTTTTAAAGGTATTCAGTTATACAATGCCTTTGTACTACAACTCAGTAGATAATTGAAATCATCTACTCCTCCATAATTCGCTCCTCCATCATATAATACTTTACATTTTTCAAAACAAGATCAAACCTCTTTTATAAGAAAAAAAAATATGAGATTTCTCATGTCAGAAATTATCTTCACCTCCTCTGAAATCTCATACTTCTTTATGGCACTTATATGAAACTTATTACATTATCATTTGTATTACTACTGTTTATGTAACTCACACTGTATTTTTGTAATATTTTTATCACTAAGAATCATTTCCTTCAATTCATCCTGTGGATCCTAGTTAAAGACTATGCCCGGAAGCAACAGATCATCAAGTTCTTTTGAATTATGGAGACAATAGTTCTTCCATCATAGAAGCTACTTCATAAGGCTTCTAGCACTAGAATAGGAAGGGTCACGGACAGAGAAAAGAAAACCCACACTTTCAGTCTGCAAATTGGTAGAGATAAAAAATAAAGGAGTTGATCAGATGTGAGTCCTAATCTCCCTACCAAAATGATTCAAAGCCCCAGAGAAGGAAGGAGAACTTTAGATAGATGGTAGAAATTCCAAGAGAAAAGAGTTTTTGCTTAGCTCCCCATCTGGTACTCTAGGAGGAAACCTCCGCCACAGGCATCCATACACCAACATGGAGAAGTCCTGGCATAATCTAAGCGGAAGGAGCAGCATGGCCAGGCTTAGAAGGTAAGTTCGTGTTCTGAAGCTTCACCCCTCCTCGCATATGGTGCCGATGTGGAATTGAGAGACACTATGCTTGCCATTAGTCTAGTCTGAGAATAAGTGTGCAAGGTCATCTGGCAAACAAAATGAACATTGTGTCAGTTATTCAAAAGTATCTGCACTACCACTAAGAGCTGAGAGGAGATGTAGCAGAGTGCTGAATTCAGATACTGCATCTGTCAACAGCAGACACTAGTAGACCATCCAGAGATGTGAGAAAACAAACCACTCCTCAGAGGCTATTAACCTGTATTCATAAAAGGACCAGAAGGTTCCCGTCCTCCTCAAGCAATTAAGTCATCCATGTGATTTACCAAATTACCTCAGTGCACTACATTTTATTTTCCACTTCCACCTACAAACTCTAGTTTGTGTGCACATCCATGTGCACGCATACTCACAATACACAGGAAACTCAGAGAAAAGGAGTTAGGGAATGCTTTTTTAGAAAAACGAAACCTGCTTTTGAAAAATTATAGCCCCTCAGATCCACTGTCTTTGTTTGTATCTTAGCGTTTATGTCAGTAAATACCATAGGCTTCTCCATATCTTATTTAATCTACCAGATCATAAACTCCTTGTAGATATAATTTATTTCAGTATTACACATAAAAGTTAAAATTAGAGATACTCAATGAACATTTGCCAAGTGAACATCAGAAATTTTCACCAACCTTTAATCTTCAACCTATGAATTATACACTAATATCATACTCTATATTAATCAGTGATTGAATAGGAGAAAAATTAACAACTACTGAATGTGACCTATAGACTACCACTACTGTGTCCTGTTTTCACACGCCATCTCCTTTTATCCTCACAGCAATCCAATGATGCACATATCATTACTATTTTTAGAAGAAACAAGTGAGTCCTTACTCCAGTGTGGGATCAAAACATTTTGACAAAATGATCACTTAATTCATATTTCTGATGACATGAAGAGCAAATAACTAGTAGAAATGATAAAATATGTGCTCATATGTACTGAATCTATAGTCACATGTCTTCATATTAACACATTCTCTTACGATGATTTTGAGGATTATATAAAATGTTGATGTAGAGGATTTGTCACAATGACTGACGGGTCATAAGCAACTAAAATTACTACCCATATACATTTTAATGATTCTCCATTTCCTGCTTGTTTAATTTTGACTATTCAACTTAAGTCAGTTACATCTTGGGGTCTTATACCTTTCTGCTACATTTCACCACTAGAATGTCTGGAACTTGGGTAGCATCAAAGTCTGGAATATAGTCACAATCCTCCTAATTGGCACTTCCTGGTTCTGTGGATGAACAGTATATCAGGAAAATTGGGGATTAGGGAAGCCAAGGTTGAGTAAAATGATGAAAAACTTAGGGAAGAAAAGCTAATTTGCATCTAATTTCTAAAATATTGACTATAGATTTGTTCAGCTTCATCGGGACAATAGAGGAATTCAGGCATCATGAAATCTAATTCTTCAGGGAAGATTAGAGATTACTGGAAGATTTTTTTTTTCTGATACTGCTGGAAGAATAGAAACCAAATGAGTCAATAAGTATTTGTCTTGCTGAAGTTTGTTTCACAAATGGAAGTGACAGCCTTATAACGAAAAAATAAGAAAAATAACCAAACCAAACAAAAGTGTCAGTGGGACCGTCTTCATCAGATACCAGTATTAAGATGGGCAAGAGAACAGGCAAGTCTCCCACTGGACTATCCACCACTCAATGTTGCTATACAGGGAAATCTGGAAACAGTTAATATCAAGGACAGCCATGGAATAAAAAGACATAAAAGGATAATGAGCTACTGAAATGTGAGTAAGGGTGCCTTACTCTATGGGAATTTTCGATCTACTGGGAACCTCTTTCACTCCATCCTTCCCTTTCCTAACGTTTGTTCCCCTACCGGCAGGCACAATCACCTACTTTATTAAAGGACCATAAATACACTGGGTGAGTGTACAATGTCAGAATTTCATGGAAAATGGAAAATCTACTTTGCATTGTCTTTCTTGGGTCAGGCATCTTTCATACTCTGGAGAAACCATTCTGCTCTTTTTGTGCCTAAATATTTCCTTTCCATATCTTTCACTCCATTTCAGACATTCTCCTATGAAACCAGTGTTATTGATCCTAACACAATCTATGCGTATTTACCAAGAAACTCTCCACAGAGCACTGGAAGGAACTTGAACATGTTTCTAGGCTGTGGGTAAAGAGCCAGCAGAGGATTGGAGAAATAGTTTTTATGACATTGTTTTTCATTTCACAGAGGACGACTCATGTTTCTCTCTTTAAATATACACTGCAAGCCACAACAGATGACAGCTGTCTAATTAAACCCAATAAAGCGTCCTTAAAAATGAGACATGGGGAACCACATCATGTCGATTGTAGAGCTACCCAATTTTCCCTGGAACCCAGAGGGAGCAGTGCACTGTTCAGGAGGGACAGAGCATGAAAACTCAGGGAGACAAGGTAATATTACTGCCATCATCAAATTGGTGGTGTGAAATAACAGAATATACACAATTCATATTTAATGCAAACAAGATAACTTTATAAAACATGCAAAAGAATAACATCATCTACCATTTAAAAGCCACTGATGAAGGCTTTGATTATATACCAAATCCCTTCTTAAATTATAAAGACTTAATGGGAACAGTTTATTTTCTCCAACAGCCTTCTCCTGGCATGAGAACCTGGGAAAATGAAACAGGCAAGTGATTGTTATGTCTAAGGCTTTCAGACAGCTCACACTATCTCCTTCCTCTTCTCCTTTCAATTCCATAGAGAGATAATATTGAGCTGAGTTTTAAATAAAGGACCAAACAGACATGTGTAAATGAACATGGTCCTCAATTTAAGGAATAAGGAGGACTTAACCTTATAAATACTATCTTCATTGTTTCTCAATTTTATCAACTATTTTCATTGTTTCTAGTACTCTCTACCAACTTTGTGAGAGGTTGTGGCCAAACCTGCTGTTAGTCCAATGATGTAGTAAGAAATGGAACATGAAATCTCTTAGTTGTGGTTTGTTAGAGAATCCCTACATGGTATGAGTTAGACTCTTGCCCAGTGATGTGGCCTCACCAGACTCTAAAAAAAGAAAAAAAAAGAAAAGCATAGAGCCTGGAGCTCTAAGTTCCACCAACCTGGGAAAATTCTCACTTCTGTGAGACTGCTAAACTTCAGTTTAAGCAAATGTCTCTGAGAAAAACAGGAAGTATGGGAGATGATATACTCTGATTTATAATCTTATTCATGTATTTCCTTCATACTACTCATTTCCTTGCTAAATAGTAATTCATATGAAAGTAAACCTAAACCTTGTTAGAGTCATTGTATATGACAATCTTGGAACCTGTGTTAACTTTTTTGGTCTTTGTCTAGCTCGTCCCTCTAAATAAATGTCCCAATATCCAGCTCAAACTTCATCTCCTAGAAACATTCACTTACCCCTCTCATCCTCACTGGTTGATCTCACTTCTAAATTCCAAGAGCACTTGTCACCTGTATCAGTTGATGTTGTCACTCAATTTTATTTTCTTCTCATTATTTATATAACTAATTATTTCTTTCAGGTAAGGGTTGTCTCTTCTGCTTCTTTTCGTCACTCATAGAATCTGACCTACAGATTGTTATTCTGCCATTGTTATGCCATAGAAAGGAGCTCAGGAAATTTCCTTCAAAGCCAAAATACAAAGTTGAAGGTGAACCCTCGACCAGCCCCCATGTTGTTCTGTACAAAAATCTTCAAGAAGAACTTGGCTGAAGTGAGAATAAGTATTGACCTCTGGACATGGGTGTAGCTTTGTACTATAGAGCACCAAAGCAAAGACCCAGGCCAGCATTTTGCAAACTGTATTCCCTAGAATTCTAATTCCATGGAATTATAATTGATAATCCATACAAAAAATAATTCTAAGATCAAATTAGTTCGGAAAAAGGAAGGTTAAACAAAGTTTAACGGGTTATTTTACTGCAGAGCTTGGCAAAATGTTTAATGGCTAAAACGCATGATGAAATTCCAAGTGGGGAAATTGCAGGCAAGAGTTCCTAAGTAGTTCACTGTGAACTATTTTTAAAGGAGCTTCATGTGAGGATAGAAGCACAGTTTGTAATATTCAACTCTAGATTCAAATTTACCCTTAGGATAATGTCTAATGTTCAGAGTCCCTTAACACTTATAGAACTTATTTGCCAATTGCTACCCAAAGTTCCTTAAAATCATTGATACTTGGGCATTTTAAAGTTTTATAATATTTGGAATCAGTCTGAAATACAACTAGGTATAGATATATGATTATCAACTTACCTAGAAGTAATAAGGGCAAGAAAATTTGGTAGAAGGCTCATTGTAGCATGGAAGGGTGTTAGAGGTCATCACTTTAATCCCTCACCCCATCAAGAAAGTAAGAAGTGTTTATGGCTTTCAACTTAGGTCAGTATTTAAACATTCATGTTTGAAATTAACTATCAATATAACAACAAAAATATTTCTTTAAAAAGAACCACTCACATCTCCATAGCTTGTTTAATTTGCCAGGGGATAGTCCATTCTGAGAATGTGCTTCTAATGCCCTTTTTATTGTCTCTTCTCATCCGTCTGCACATGCACTAAATTTGGCAGTCCCCATAGATTTGACAGGGATTATTATACACCTACTTAAAGACAAGTCAGTAGATTGCTATCCTTTCAAGATTCTGGAAACAAAAGAATTCAATATATCTGAATCACATGCAAAAAAAAGAACAATTCTAGAATTCATAGGTTAATAAGAAAGACCAGAATATATGCAGGTAAGTACCTTCCAAGACTGAATGAGGAAGAAATAGAAATTGTAAACAGACCAATCACAAGCACTGAAATTGAAACTGTGATTAAAAATCTTCCAACAGGGGCTTCCCTGGTGGCACAGTGGTTGAGAATCTGCCTGCCAATGCAGGGGACGCAGGTTCGAGCCCTGGTCTGGGAATATCCCGCATACCACAGAGCGGCTGGGCCCGTGAGTCACAATTGCTGAGCCTGCGCGTCTGCAGCCTGTGCTCCGCAACAAGAGAGGCTGCGATAGTGAGAGGCCTGCACATCGCATTGAAGAGTGACCCCCGCTTGCCGCAACTAGAGAAAGCCCTCGCACAGAAACGAAGACCCAACACAGCCATGAATACATAAATAAATAATAAATAAAAATGAAAAAAAAAATCTTCCAACAAAAAAAAATCCCAGGACCAGATGGTTTCACAGGCGAATATTATCAAATATTTAGGGAAGAGATAAAACCTATGTTTCTCAAACTCTTCCAAAACATAGCAGAGTGAGGAACACTCCCAAACTCATTCTATGAGACCACCATCACCTTGATACAAAAACCAGCCAAAGATGTCACAAAAAAAGAAAACTACAGACCAATATCACTGATGAACATAGATGCAAAAATCCTCAACCAAATACTAGCAAACAGAATCCAACAGCACATTAAAAGGATCATACACCATGATCAAGTGGGGTTTATCCCAAGAATGCAAGGATTCTTCAATATACACAAATCGATCAATGTGATAAACCATATTGACAAATTGAAGGATAAAAATCATACTATCATCTCAATAGATGCAAAAAAGCTTTAGACAAAATACAACACCATTTATGATAAAAACTCTAGAGAAAGTAGGCATAGAGGGAACCTACCTCAACATAATAAAGGCTATATATGACAAACCCACAGCCAACATCGTTCTCAATGGTGAAAAACTGATACATTTCCTCTAAAATCAGGAACAAGACAAGGATGTCCACTATCACCACTTTCATTCAACATAGTTTTGGAAGTTTTAGCCATAGCAATCAGAGAAGAAAACAGAAATAAAAGGAGTCCAAATCAGAAAAGAAGAAATAGAGCTGTCACTGTTTGCAGATGACATGATACTATACATAAAGAATCCTAAAGATGTTACCAGAAAACTAATAGAGCTAATCAATGAATTTGGTAAAGTAGCAGGATAAAAAATTAATGCACAGAAATTTCTTGTATTCCTATACACTATAGATGAAAAATCTGAAAGAGAAATTAAGGACACACTTCTATTTAGCATTGCAACAAAAAGAATAAAATACCTAGGAATAAACCTACCTAAGGAGATAAAAGACCTATATGCAGAAAACTATAACACACTGATGAAAGAAATTAAAGATGATACAAACAGATAGAGAGTTATACCATGTTCTTGGATTGGAAGAATCAACATTGTGAAAATGACTATACTACCCAAAGCAAACTACAGATTCAATGCAATCTCCATCAAACTACCACTGGAATTTTTCACAGAACTAGAACAAAAAATTTCACAATTCGTATGGAAACACCAAAGACCCCGAATAACCAAAGTAATCTTGAGAAAGAAAAACAGAGCTGGAGGAATCAGGCTCCCTGACTTCAGACTATACTACAAAGCTACAGTAATCAAGACAGCATGTACTGGCACAAAAACAGAAATGTAGATCAATGGAACAGGATAGAAAGCCCAGAGATAAACCCACACACATATGGTCACCTTATTTTTGATAAAGGAGGCAAGAATATGCAATGGAGAAAAGACAGCCTCTTCAATAGTGGTGCTGGGAAAACTGGACAGCTACATGTAAAAGAATGAAATTAGAACACTCCCTAACACCATACACAAAAATAAACTCAAAATGGATTAAAGACCTAAATGTAAGGCCAGACACTATAAAATTCATAGAGGAAAACATAGGCAGAACATAAATCACAGCAAGATCCTTTTTGACCCACCTCCTAGAGAAATGGAAGTAAGAACAAAAATAAACAAATGGGACTTAATGAAACTTAAAAGCTTTTGCATAGCAAAGGAAACCATAAACAAGACAAAAAGACAACCCTCAGAATGGGAGAAAATATTTTCAAATGAAGCAACTGACAAAGGATTAATCTGCAAAATATATAAGCAGCTCATGCAGGTCAATATCAAAAAAAAAAAAAAAAACAAACCAACCCAATCAAAAAATGGGCAATAAACCTAAATAGACATTTCTCTAAAGAAGATATAAAGATTGCCAACAAACACATGAAAGGTTGCCTAACATCACTAATTATTAGAGAAATGCAAATCAAAACTACAATGAGGTATCACCTCACACCAGTCAGAATGGCCATCATCAAAAAATCTACAAACAATAAATGCTGGAGAGGGTGTGGAGGAAAGGGAACACTCTTGCACTGTTGGTGGGAATGTAAATTGATACAACCACTATGGAAAATAGTATAGAGTTTCCTTAAAAAACTATAAATCAAACTACCATATGTCCCAGCAATCCCACTACTGGGCATATGCCCTGAGAAAACCATAATTCAAAAAGAGTCATGTATCACAATGTCCTTTGCAGCACTATTTACAATAGCCAGGACATGGAAGCAACCTAAGTCTCCATCAACAGATGAATGGATGAAGAAGATGTGGCACATATATACAATGGAATATTACTCAGCCATAAAAAGAAATGAAATTGAGTTATTTGTAGTGAGGTAGATGTGCCTAGAGTCTGTCATACAGAGTGAAGTAAATCAGAAAGAGAAAAACAAATACTGTATGCTAACACACATATATGCAATCTATAAAAAAAAAAAAAGGTTCTGGTGAACCTAGGGTCAGGACAGGAGTAACGATACAGATGTAGAGAATGGACTTGAGGATATGGAGTGGGGGAAGGGTAAGCTGGGATGAGTGAGAAAGTAGCATTGACATATATACACTACCAAATCTAAAATAGATAGCTATTGGGAAGCAGCTGCATAGCACAGAGAGATCAGCTCAGTGCTTTGTGACCACCTAGAGGGGTGGGGTGGGAGGGAGACGCAAGAGGGAGGGGATATGGGACATATATACACATATAGCTGGTTCACTTTGTTATACAGAAACTAACAGAACATTGTAAAGCAATTATACTCCAATAAAGATGTTTAAAAAAATTTACATGTGTGATTATACAGCTATTCAGGACAGAGCAAGAGAATTTATGCAGAGGTGAGGAAAGGAAAAGGAGTTACGAAATCAGGGAAGTATCCATGGAGCAGGTGACACCTGCTGAAAATGAATAGAAGTTAGGCAAAGAATGGGAGAGAGAGGGAGAGAATCCCAGGTAGAAGGACAGTAGATGGCACAGTGCTGGCTGTTTTCATAATACCAAGCTACTGCTAACATGTGAAAGTAAATAATATTACTTTTATATTATCCATAGTATAAATTTATCTTAAACTATATTATTTTGGTGACAGATTTTGTTTACATTCTATAATATTCCTCCCTGAACACAACTTTAAGTTTTTTTTAAAATTGAGGTATACTTCATTTAAAATATTATATAAGTTTTAGGTGTACAACATATTGATTCACAATTTTTAAAAGTTATATTTCATTTATAATTATAATAAAATATTGGCTATAATCCCTGTGCCATATGATATATAATTGTAGCTTCTTTATTTTATACATAGTAGTTTGTACCTCTTAATCACCTATCCCAGTCTTGTCCCACCCCCTTACCTCTCCCCACTGATAATCACTAGTTTGTTCTCTACCTCTCTGAGTCTGTTTCTTTTTTGTTATATTTACTAGCAGGTTATTTTTATTTTATTTTTTTGGCTCGTTGGGTCTTCGTTGCTGTACATGGGCTTTTTTCTTGTTGCGGCAGATTTGTTGTGGTGCATGGGCTTCCCATTGTGGTGGCTCCTTTTGTTGCGGAGTATGGGCTCTAGGCGCATGGGCTTCAGTAGTTGTGGTGCATGGGTTTAGTTGCTCCATGGCATTTGGGATCTTCCCAGACCAGGGCTTGAACCCATGTGCCCTGCATTAGCAGGTGGATTCTTAACCACTGCTCCACCAGGGAAGTCCCTACTAGTGGGTGGTATTTTTTAGATGCCACACGTAAGTGATATCAAACAGTATTTGTCTTTCTGTGTCTGACTTATTTCAGCTTTTTACTAGTGAGTGTGATGTTAGCCGTGGGCTTATCAAATATAGCCTATATTATGTTGAGGTAAGCTCCCTCTATACCCACTTTCTGGAGAGTTTTTTTTTTTTTTTTTCTGGAGAGATTTTATCATAAATGGATGTTGAATTTTACCAAAGCTTTTTCTGCATCTATTGAAATGATCATATGCGTCTTATAATTCATTAATTCATTAATGTGATATACCATATTGTTTGATTTGTGGATATTGAAAACTCCTTGCATCCCTGGGATAAACCCCACTTGATCATGGTCTATGATTCTTTTAATGTATTGTTGGATTTGATGTGCAGATATTTTGTTGAGGATTTTTGCATCTATGTTCATCAGTGATATTGGCCTGTAGTTACTTTGTATATGTGATATCTTTGGTTTTGGTATCAGGGTGATTCTGGCCTCACACATGAGTTTGGAAGCATTCCTTTCTCTTCAATTTTTGGAATAGTTTGAGAAGGATAGGTATTATTTCTTCCATAAATGTTTGGTAGAATTCGCATGTGAAGCCATCTGGTCCTGAACTTTTGTTCATTGATAGTTTTTGTTAGTGATTTAATTTCATTATTGGTAATTAGTTTGTTCACATTTTCTATTTCTTCCTTATTCAGTCTTGGGAGATTGTACATTTCTAGGAGTTTGTTCACTTCTTCTAGGTGGTTCATTTTATTGGCATATAGTTTTTCATAGTAATCTCTTATAATCCTTTGTATTTCTGTGGTGTTGGTTATAACTTCTTTTCTATTTCTGATTTTATTGATTTGACTCCCCTTTCTTTTTTTCTTGATGAGTCAGGCTAATGCTTTACCAATTTTGCTTATGTTTTTGAAGAACCAGCTCTTAATTTCAATTATAGTTTCTATGTTTCTTTCAGTTTTTACTTCATTTATTTCTGCTTTGACATTTATAATTTTGTTCCTTCTAGTAAATTTGAGTTTTGTTTATTATGTGTGCTCTCTTATTCTCACAATTGCTGGTTTTCATATCACATTTATGCATGGATGGTTTCCTACCTTTACAGTATGTTTGCCTTTACTGGTTAGTTTTTCCATTCATAATTTTATTGTTTCTAGTTGTGTCCTTTTCTTTTCCTCCTAGAGATTTTCCTTTAGCATTTGTTGCAAATCTGCTCTGGTGGTGCTGAATTCTTTTAGCTTTTGCTTATCTGTAAAGCTTTTATTTTCTCCATTGAATGTGGCTGATTGCCTTGCTGGGGAGAGTATTCCTGGTTGTAGGATCTTCCCTTTCATCTCTTTAAATATATCATGCCACTCCTTTCTGGCCTGCAGAGTTTCAGCTGAGAAATCAGCTGAAAATGTTATGGGAATTCCCTTGTAGTTTATTAGTGGCTTTTCCCTTGTTGCTTTTAATATTTTCTCTTTGTCTTTCATTTTTTCAATTTGATTACTATTGTTCCTCTTTGAGTTTATCCTGCTTGGGACTCTCTCCAGTTCCTGGACTTGTGTAACTGTTTTCTTCCCTATGTTAGGGAAATTTTCAGCTATTATCTCTTCACATATTTTCTTTCTTTTTTTTATTTCTGCAGTGTCAGTTGTTACTTCTTTTTCATTTCTAATTCTATTAATTTGAGTCTTCTCCCTTTTTTTCTTGATGAGTTTGGCTAATGGTTTATCAATTTTATTTATCTTCACAAACAACCAGCTTTTAATTGTATTGATCTTTGCTATTGTTTCCTTCATTTCTTTTTCATTTATTTCTGATCTGATCTTTATGATTTCTTTCCTTCTGGTAACTTTGGGGTTTTTTGTTCTTCTTTTGCTAATTGCTTTAGGTGCAAGATTAGGCTGTTTATACAAGATGTTTCCTGTTTCTTGAGATAGGCTTGTATTCCTATAAACTTCCCTCTTAGAACTGCTTTTGCTGCATCCCATAGGTTTTGGGTTGTCGTGTCTCCATTGTCATTTGTCTCTAGGTAGTTTTTGATTTCCCCTTTGATTTCTTCAGTGACCACTTCGTTATTAAGTAGTGTATTGTGTAGCCTCCATGTGTTTGTATTTTTTACAGATCTTTTCCTGTAACTGATATCTAGTCTCATAGTGTTGTGGTCAGAAAAGATACTTGATACAATTTCAATTTTCTTAAATTTACCAAGGCTTGATTTGTGACCCAAGATATGATCTATCCTGGAGAATGTTCCATGAGCACTTGAGAAAAATGTGTATTCTGTCGTTTTTAGGTGGAATGTCCTATAAATATCAATTAAGTCCATCTTGTTTAATGTATCATTTAAAGCTTGTGTTTCCTTATTTATTTTCATTTTGGATGATCTGTCCATTGGTGAAAGTGGGGTGTTAAAGTCCCCTAGTATGATTGTGTTACTGTCAATTTCCCCTTTTATGGTTGTTAGTATTTGCCTTATGTATTGAGGTGCTCCTATGTTGGGTGCATAGATATTTACAATTATTATACCTTCCTCTTGAATCGATCCCTTGATCATTATATAGTGTCCTTCTTTGTCTCTTGTAATAGTCTTTATTTTAAAGTCTATGTTGTCTGATATGGGAATTGCTACTCCAGCTTTCTTTTGATTTCCATTTGCATGGAATATCTTCTTCCATCCCCTCACTTTCAGTCTGTATGTGTCCCTAGGTCTGAAGTGGGTCTCTTGTAGACAGCATATATATGCGTCTTGTTTTTGTATCCATTCAGCCAGTCTGTGTCTTTTGGTGGGAGCATTTAATCCATTTACATTTAAGGTAATTATCAATATGTATGTTCCTATTCCCATTTTCTTAAATGTTTTGGGTTTGTTATTGTAGGTGTTTTCCTTCTCTTGTGTTTCTTGCCTAGAGAAGTTCCTTTAGCATTTGTTGTAAAGCTGGTTTGGTGGTGCTGAACTCTCTCAGCTTTTGCTTGTCTGTAAAGGTTTTAATTTCTCCATCGAATCTGAATGAGATCCTTGCTGGGTAGAGTAATCTTGGTTGTAGGTTTTTCTCCTTCATCACTTAAAATATGTTCTGCCACTCCCTTCTGGCTTGCAGAGTTTCTGCTGAAAGATCAGCTGTTAACCTTATGGGGATTCCCTTGTGTGTTATTTGTTGTTTTCCCCTTGCTGCCTTTAATATGTTCTCTTTCTATTTAATTTTTTATAATTTGATTAATATGTGTCTTGGCGTGTTTCTCCTTGGATGTATCCTGTATGGGACTCCCTGTGCTTCCAGGACTTGATTAACCATTTCCTTTCCTATATTAGGGAAGTTTTCAACTATAATCTCTTCAAATATTTTCTCAGTCCCTTTCTTTTTATCTTCTTCTTCTGGGACGCCTATAATTCGAATGTTGGTGCATTTAATGTTGTCCCAGAGGTCTCTGAGACTGTCCTCAGTGCTTTTCATTCTTTTTTCTTTATTCTGCTCTGCAGTAGTTATTTCCACTATTTTATCTTCCACGTCATTTATCCGTTGTTCTGCCTCAGTTATTATGCTATTGATCTCTTCTAGAGTATTTTTAATTTCATTTATTGTGTTTTTCATCATTGCTTGGTTCCTCTTTAGTTCTTCTACATCCTTGTTAAATGTTTTTTGCATTTTGTCTATTCTATTTCCAAGATTTTGGATCATCTTTACTATCATTATTCTGAATACTTTTTCAGGTAGACTACCTATTTCCTCTTCATTTGTTAGGTCTGGTGTGTTTTCACCTTGCTCCTTCATCTGCTGTGTGTTTTTCTGTCTTCTCATTTTGCTTATCTTACTGTGTTTGGGGTCTCCTTTTTGCAGGCTGCAGGTTCGTAATTCCTGTTGTTTTTGGTATCTGTCCCCAGTGGCTAAGGTTGGTTCAGTGGGTTGTGTAGGCTTCCTGGTGGAGGGGACTAGTGCCTGTGATCTGGTGGATGAGGCTGGATCTTGTCTTTCTGGTGGGCAGGTCCACATCTGGTGTTGTGTTTTGGGGTGTCTGTGGCCTTATTATGATTTTAGGCAGTCTCTCTGCTAATTGATGGGGCTGTGTCCCTGTCTTGCTAGTTATTTGGCATGGGGTGTCCAGCACTATAGCTTGCTGGTCATTGAGTGAAGCTGGGTCTTGGTGTTGGGATGGAGATCTCTGGGAGATTTTCGTCGTTTGGTCTTATGTGGAGCTGGGAGGTCTCTTGTGGACCAGTGTCCTGAAGTTGTCTCTCCCACCTCAGAGGAACAGCCCTGATGCCTGGCTGGAGCACCAAGAGCATTTCATCCACCCAGCTCACGATAAACGGGAGAAAATATAGAAAGAAAATAAAGAAAAAGGATAAAATAAAGTAAGATAAAATAAAATAAAGTTATTAAAATAAAAAATAATAATTAAGAAAAAAAGAAAAAAATGTTTTAAGTAAAAAAAAAACAAAAAACAGACAGACAGAACCCTAGGACAAATGGTGAAACCAAAGCTATATACACAAAATCTCTCACAGAAGCATACACATACACATTCACAAAAAGAGGAAAAGGGGAAAAAATAATATATCTTGCTCCCAAAGTCCACCTCCTCAATTTGGGATGATTTTTTGTCTATTCAGGTATTGCACAGATGCAGCTACATCAAGTTGTTTGTGGAGCTTTAATCCGCTGCTTCTGAGACTGCTGGGAGAAATTTCCCTTTGTCTTCTTTGTTTTCACGGCTCCCGGTTTTCAGCTTTGGATTTGGACCTGCCTCTGCCTGTAGGTCGTCTGAGGGCTTCTGTTCTTCGCTCAGACAGGACGGGGTTAAAGGAGCAGCTGCTTCGGGGGCTCCTGCTCACTTAGGCCGGGTGGAGGGAGGGGTACGGATGCGGGGTGAGCCTGCAGCAGCAGAGGCCGGCGTGATGTTGCAGCAGCCTGAGGAGCACCGTGTGTTCTCCCGGGGAAGTTGTCCCTGGATCACGGGACCCTGGCAGTGGTGGGCTGCACAGGCTCCTTGGTGGGGCGGTGTGGATAGTGACCTGTGCTTGCACACAGGCTTCTTGGTGGTGGCAGCAGCAGCCTTAGCATTTCATGCCCGTCTCTTGGGTCCATGCTGATAGCCGCGGCTTGCACCCGTCTCTGGAGATCGTTTGTGTGGCGCTCTGAATCCCCTCTCTTCACACACCAGGAAACAAATAGGCAAGAGAAAGTCTCTTGCCTGTTCAGCAGCTCTAGACTTTTTCTTGGACTCCCTCCCGGCTAGCTGTGGCACACTACCCCCTTCAGTCTGTGTTCACGCCGCCAACCCAGTCCTCTCCCTGCAATCCGACCGAAGCCTGAGCCTCAGCTCCCAGCCCCTGCCCGCCCCGGCAGGTGAGCAGACAAGCCTCTCGGGCTGGTGAGTGCTGGTCAGCACTGATCCTCTGTGTGGGAATCTCTCCGTTTTGCCCTCCGCCCCCCTGTTGCTGCGCTCTCCTCCGTGGCTCCAAAGCTTCCCCCCTCTCCCACTCGCAGTCTCCTCCCACGAAGAGGCTTCCTAGTGTGTGGAAACCTTTCTTCCTTCACAGCTCCCTCCCACTGGTGCAGGTCCCATCCCTATTCTTTTATCTCTGTTTTTTCTTTTTTCTTTTGCCCTACCCAGGTACGTGGGGAGTTTCTTGCCTTTTGGGAGGTCTGACGTCTTCTGCCAGCATTCAGTGGGTGTTCTATAGGAGCAGTTCCACGTGTAGATGTATTTCTGATATATCTGTGGGGAGGAAGGTGATCTCTGTGTCTTACTCTTCCGCCATCTTCTCCTCTCTCTCCCACTTATTTTCTCAGGTCCTTTTTCTCTCTCTACCTTTTCTGAGACCCATATTATTTGAATGTTGGTGCATTTAATGTTGTCCCAGAAGTCTCTTAGGCTGTCCTCATTTCTTTTCATTCTTTTTTCTTTATTTTGTTCTGTGGCAGTGACTTCCATTGTTCTGTCCTCCAGCTCACTTATCTCTTCTTCTGCCTCAGTTATTCTGCTAATGATTCTTTCTAGTGTATTTTTCCTTTCAGTTATTGAATTGTTCATCTCTGTTTTTTCTTTCATTCTCTTAAGTCTCTATTAAACATTTCTTGTATCTTCTCGATCTGTGCCTCTACTCTTTTTCTGAGATCTTGGATCATCTTTACTATCATTACCTTGAATTCTTTTTTGGGTAGATTGCCTATCTCCTATTGACTTAGTTGTTCTTTTGGGGTTTTATCTTATTCCTTCATCTGGGATATATTTCTCTGCTATCCCATTTGTCTAACTTTTTGTGATTGTGGTTTCTGTTCTGCAGCCTGCATGGTTGTAGCTCTTGCTTCTGCTGTTTGCCCCCTGGTGGATGAGGCTGTCTAAGAGGCTTGTGCAAGCTTACTGGTGGGAGGGCCTGATTCCTGCCCACTGGTGGGTGAAGCTAGTTCTTTTCCCTCTTAAGGGAATGGCCCTGCTTAGGAAGACTTTAAGCAGCCTGTCTGCTGATGAGTGGTGCTGTGTTCCTGCCCCATTGGTTGTTTGGTCTGAGATGTCCCACCAGTGGAGCCTACAGGCTGTTGAGTGAGGCCAAGTCTTGGGGAGAAAATCACGGCCTCTAGGTGGGCTCACGCCAATGAATATTCCCCAGAACTACAACCACCAATGTCTTTGTCCCTGTAGTGAGCCACAGCCAACCTCTGCCTCTGTAGGAGACTCTCCAATGCTATCAGGTAAGTGTGGCCCCATCTCTTATGAGGTCACTGCTTTCACTTTGTCCTGGTGCACATGAGACCTTGTGTGCACCCTCCAAAAGTGGAGTTTCTGTTTCCTCCAGTTCTGTGGAATTCCTGTGATCAAACCTCACTGGCCTTCAAATACAAATTCTCTGGGGGGTCCTCCTCCCATTGCTACACTCCCAGGCTGGGCAGTCTGATGTGGGGCTCAGAACTTTCACTACTGTGGGAGGACTGCTCTGGTATAATTATTTTCTTGTTTGTGGGCTACACACCCAGTGGGAGTGGTATTTAATTTTATCACAATTGTACCCCTCCTACCATCTCATTGTAGCTTCTTCTTTGTCTTTCAGTGCAGGGTATCTTTTTCGGTAGGTTCCAGCGGGGAGGGGTGGTGGTTGTGTGTGTGTGGGATTTTTGTCAATGGTTGTTCAACAGTTAGTTGTGATTTTGGTGTTTTCATAAGAAGAGGTAAGCTCAAGTCCTTATACTCTGCCATCTTGTCTTCATCTTCTAATTTGATTTTTTGACGATTGGCTTGAAAAAAATTGGAGGCGGAAGAGTTGAGTTAAATGCACTAATATTACTGAAGCAAACTTGAGTCCACTGGTCACATGCAGTAAAACCAATCTTTTGACACCAGGTTGTGGTGCAACATTTATTTCAGGGTGCAAAGCAAAGAGTCCAAGGCAGCTAATGCTCAAAACTTCCAAACTTCCTCTTTTCTTTCACTCACTCATTTAAACATCATGGGAGACCCTAGAACTCCTCTGAGTAAGCTGAACTTCTGCCAACAGACAGCTTTTGGACTCAAACTGCTGCTCTTACCTGGGTCTCCACCCTCCCAGTCAACCAAGCTGAATTTAGATTTACCAAGCCTCTGCAATCCCACTGCCAATTCATTAAAATAAATCTCTCTACTTGCATCTCCTCTCCTCTCTTCTCCTCTTTGTACTTTTCTCATTTCCTCAGCCACCTTATGCTAATTGATTGGAACATTTAGTCCATTTACATTTAAAGTAATTATTTATTTGTATATTCTTATTGCCATTTTGTTAATTGTTTTTGGCTTGTTTTTGTAGTTCTTTTTTGTTCCTTTCTTCTTCTTTTGTTCTCTTATCATATGATTTGATGACTATCTTTAGTGTTTTGTTCAGATTCCTTTCTTTTTTTTGTGTGTGTATCTATTACAGATTTTTGGTTTGTGGTTACCATGAGGTTTATATATAACAATCTATATATATGCATGATTGTTTTAAGTTGCTGGATTCTTATTTTCTTTTCTTTTCTTTTCTTTATTTTTGACTGCTGTGGGTCTTCGTTGCTGTGCATGAGTTTTCTCTAGTTGCGACCGGTGGGGGCTGCTCTTCATTGTGGTGCACACGCTTCTCATTGTGGTGGCTTCTCTTGTTGTGGGAACATGGGCTCTAGGGCATGGACTTTGGTAGCTGTGGCTCATGGGCTCTAGAGTGCAGGCTCAGTAGTTGTGGCACATGGGCTTAGTTTCTCCACAGCATGTGGGATCTTCCAGGACCAGGGCTGGAACCCATGTCCCCTGCATTGGCAGGTGGATTCTTAACCACTGCACCAACAGGGAAGCCCCTGGACTCTTACTTTCATATGCATTTAACAGCCCTGCATTTGTACTCTCCTCCCCTCACCATTACTGGTTTTAACAACATATTTTACATTGAATTATTTTATGTATCTCTTAACTGTTTACTGTGGGTATACATAATTTTACTACTTTCGTCCTTTAACCTTCCTACCAGCTTTGTGTGTGGATGATTTATTACATTTACGTATATTTGCTTTTATCAATTAGATTTTTCCTTTCATAATTTTTATGTTTAGTTGTGTTTTTTTCTTTTTTGCTTAGAGACGCCCCTATAACATTTTTTGTAAAGCTGGTTTGGTGGTGCTGAACCTTTTTAGCTTTTGCTTGTCTGTAAAACTTTTGATTTCTTCAAATCTGAATAAGAGCTTTGCTGGCTATTCTAGGTTGTATGTTTTTCCCTTTCATCTCTCTAAATATATCATGGCACTCCCTTCTGGTCTGCAGAATTTCTGCTGAAAAGTCAGTTGATAGCCCTATGGGAGTTCCCTTGTACTTAACTTGTTGCTTTTCACTTGCCACTTTCAATATTCTCTATCTTTACTTTTTGCCACTTTAAAAAAATTACAATGTATCTTGGTGTGGTCCTCTTTGGGTTGATCTTGTATGGGACTCTGTGCTTCCTGGACTTGGATGTCTGCTTCCTTTCCCAAGTTAGGGAAGTTTTAATCTATTATGTCTTAAATATTTTCTCTGTCTCTTTCTCTCTCTCTTTTCCTTCTAGTACCCTTATAACGCAAATATTAGTGCATTTGATGTTGTCCCAGAGGTCTCTTGAACTGTCCTAATTTCTTTTCATTCTTATCTCTGTTCAGCATCAGTGATTTCCAGTACACTGTATTCCAGCTTGCTGATCCATTCCTCTGTATCATATAGTCTACAGTTGATTTCTTCTAGTGTATATTTCATTTCAGTTATTGTATTAATTATCTCTGGTTATTTTTATATCTTTTTACTCTTTTTCAAAAAAATTCTAATTTCTTGCTCTGTGCATCCATTCTTTTCCTGAGTTCTTTGAATACCTTTACAATCATTAGCCTGAACTCTTTCTCAGGTAGATTGCCTATCTCCACTTCACTTAGTTCTTCTTCTGGGTTGTATCTTGTTTCTTCATTTAGAACAAGTTCCTCTGTTGCCTCATTTTTCCTAAATTGCTGTTTTTATTTCTATGTATCTGGTAGGTTGGTTATGTTTCCTGGCCTTGGAGATGTGGTCTTTTGTAGCTCCCCTACAAAATGACCCTACATCCTATACACATTCCTCTCTCAGCACCAGATCTATATGCTCTAAGCGTGGTCCCTATGTGGGCTTTGTGAGTCCTTTTATTGTGGCTGGCTCATCTCTATGGGTTGTCTGATAGGCTTAGCTGGCTCCCTATCTGACTGCATTGTGCAGAGGCGGCTGGGCAGTGGTTGGCAGGGCCAGGTCATGAGGCAGCTGGATGCAGAAACACAGGGATCCCCAGGGCCAGTGCTGACTCACTTGTGTGTGGGGTTGGGGTCCAGGAGCTAACAGCTCTGGTGCCCACCCACTAGTGGGTGAAGCCTACTCCTGGGGCTAGTGTTGGTGCATTGGTGGGCAGAGCCAGGTCCTAGGGTCTGGCTGCAGGGTCCAGAGGTCTCAGAGCTGGTTAGACTGCTTGTGGGTGGAGCCAGTTCCTGACACAGCTGCCTGCAGCATCCAGGGTGTCCTGATGCTTGTGTTGGCCTGCTAGTTGGCAGGGTTAGGGCCCAGCTGTTCCCAGGGCTGCTGCTGGCCTGCTGGTGTATGGGCTTGGTCTTCAGGCTGTGGGGCTGTGTTTTTCCTATAACAGGTGTCCACCCACTGGTGGGTGATGTTGGTCCTCAGGCTAGAGTAGGCTCACCTGTGGGTAAGGCCAGGGCCCAGCAGGTCCAATGGCAAGATCTAGCTTACTGGTGGGTGAGCTGGGTCCATAGGCTGTGGGACTGTGTTTGTCTTGTAGCTGGTGTCTGCCTACTGATGAGTGGAAATGGTCCTGTGGCTACAGTTGGCTCACTGGTGGGCAGGGTGAAAGATTCCGGGGCTGGCACCAGCCTACTTGATATAGAGCTTAGTCCCAAGGTCTTTTCCTGCAGAGCCCTAGAGGTCCTGGGTCTAGTGCTTGTGCACTAGTATGTGGGGCCAGTTCCTAGGCCCTCTGGTGGGCAGGGTCATGTTCAGGGGTGGCTGTGGGCTCAGGGTATCTTAAGGCAGCTTGTCTGCTGGTAGGAGGAGCTGTGTTCTCACCCAGAGGCATCCCAGTACTTATGTCTACAGGCTGTCCAGCAGGGGTAGGGCCAGGTTCTGAGGCTTATAAACTAGAGGGAGGATTTCAAAATGGTGCTTACTAGCAGCAGTGTCCATGTGGTAGAACAA
The DNA here is from genome assembly GCF_028023285.1 of Balaenoptera ricei. Classification (NCBI taxonomy): domain Eukaryota; kingdom Metazoa; phylum Chordata; class Mammalia; order Artiodactyla; family Balaenopteridae; genus Balaenoptera; species Balaenoptera ricei. The sequence goes on from NC_082652.1 coordinate 64,555,880, forward strand.
GCTCCCCAAAATGCCTGCTGCCAGTGTCTATGTCACCAAGGTAAGCTGCAATTTCCTCCAGCCTCTCCAGGAGACTCTCCAGATCAGCAGATAGGTCTGACCCAGGCTCCTTTCAAATTACTGCTCTGCCCTAGGTCCCAGAGCCTTTGAGATTTTGTGTGCTTCCTTTAAGCATAGTCTCTAATTTCTCCAGCCCTCTGGGACTCCTAAAAGTAAGCTTCACTGGCCTTTGAAGTCAAATGTTCTGGGGGCTCATCTTCCCAGTTCAGGACCCCCAGGCTGGGGAATCTGATGTGAGACTCAGACCACTCATTCTTTGGACAGAATCTCTGCAATTGTAATTATTCTCCCTTTTGTGGATTGCCCACCCGGAATTATGGACTTGACTGTATTGCAGTTCTGCCCCTCCTACTCATTTCATTGTGGTTCCTTCTTTATATCTTTAGTCAAAGAAGGTCTTTTATGGTAGGTTCTGGTCTTTTATATAGATAGTTGTTCTGTAAATAGTTGTAGTTGTGGTGTGCTTGCGAAAGGAAATGAACTCAGCATCTTCCTACTTCGCCATCTTGGCTTATCTCCAAAACTATAAGGTTTTATTGGGTGCAGCCCATACCTTTCCTTTCTTTTGAATCCCTCAACACACAAGGCACAGGACTGAATATTTGAAGATGCCCAATAAAAACAGACATTGCTCAAAACTGAGGTAAGATAGAATGTGAAAGTTTAAGAAAAGTTTTCATTTGGAATAAAAAGATCTGAATTCCATTAAATACCTTAAGAACCTTCTATGAGGAGCCCTTGTCTCCTTGTGGCACTGGAAGCTTCACTTTCCTTTGCAATGTAAACTGAATTAGATCTGGGCCTGCTCTAGATCACCAAATGTCATGGGAGTTGGTTTCCCAGTTTGCATGATTTCAGCAGCCTGTTGCCAGCTGCCTTTTTCCTTACACTTGGAGAAATACAAAATGACCATTTCAGTAAGCACCCATGCAGGAAGGTTGGATAAATGGAATCTCTGACCTACAAAGCATTGTTTCATATCTTTTCTCCAATCCTAAGAACACTCTGACCTACTAGGTTCTAATCTAATCTAAGGAGGTTATAATAACCTATTTATTTGTCTGCCTCTTCCATTAGACTCTAAGCTCAGCAAAGGAAGGGACTGATTTGATCATGGCCATCATCTACTCACCAGTATCAAGGATGACACCTGACTCTTAGTAGGCAAGAAATAAAAAGTATAAAAAAAAAAAAAATGTGACAGGCTTTTGATCAAGCAAACTCATTTCACTCTTTGTTCTTCATGCATAGGAAAAAGTTATTCATGCATAGGAAAAAGTTATTCAAAGTCTTGGCAGGTACCAAAGAGCTACAGAATGAGACTCTCTTATACCAAATTCAAGTACAATGAAGCCAAACAACAAAGACCTTTTAAAATAATCATTTAGGCAGAAATTCTGTAAAGAGGGGAATGAGTTGATGAAATGGGAAATGGGTCAATAGTTCTCATCATTGAAATAAATAATATGTTTCCTATATCCCTGGATGTACCCAAATGAGAGTCAGCAGGCATTTAGAGTTTTTTCCTGGTTCATTTGTTAATTCTGAATGACAATCATTGGCGTAAACTTAAAAAGTTAATTACATTCTAATGCCTTGTCACAAATAATAAAACCAAAGGCCAAACTTGATCTTTTGAGCTCTGCCAGGTGCAGTATATTTACTTTTTATCATGGCATTTTTTCTTATTATCAAAAACTAGGAAACTGAGATTGGGGCAGTGAGGGAGAGTCAATGATGTGTAGGCAGGAATCAGCCAGACATAGAATGGGGTGCTGGGCCTGACTATAATTCTTTCCATTGGATGGACAGAGCTGTTTGGTTCTTGTGTGTCCCAGACTCACTCCTCAGGAGAGGACAATGATGAAATGCACTGAAACATAGATATTTTAGGTTGGATATTCTGGAAAGCTGATATTGAGACAGAGGTTTGTATGTAGTATGCTTATCTTGGTACAATCACTTTTGGGAAGGAGAAGAAGGAAGTGAGATTGGGCAGAAGGAAAAATAAATCTGCAATACAAGATCACTGATAGTCTTGGCCAAGTCCATAGAAAGTTGTGGAACTATAATGACACTTCAGACTTGTCCCCTGTTTGACTAATATGACCAAGCCTTTTATACTCTTATATTGACCAGTCTTTGGATGTTGGACACCCTCAGAAGGAACATAAACCTTGGACAAGTTGGCTCTCTGAGGCTGAGGCATTCCCTGAAGTGTCTAAAAATTGATATAGGTTTCTCTAGAGCACACATCACAACATTCCTTCTATTTATTCTAAAAAGTAGAAACTTGTATGCATACTATAACAATCCTTTTTATTGGTGCATTTTTTAAATGCAAAAATCAAGTTGAAAGAGTACATTACATAAAGTTTCTCATGAAATCTTGGCTCCCTTGAGTACCCGTAAATATTGGTTTTTCAAGGTTGCCTGGGACCAGAGTAATCAGACTTGGGTATGCACACATTTAGAACGTAAATTATTAATGCTTCTATAAAAAGAACTGCAGAGGTCATCTAGTCAACAAATTATTTTTAAAATAAGGAAATTGAGCTTCAAACATAGGAAGTATATACTGTGTGAAAGTCTTTATCAACTGAAAAAATTAATGTGAGAGCAATTCTGAAATTACACCCTACAAATATAATTCATTTTTAATTCAGGCAATAACTATGGAAGAGAGAAGTAAGTAATGACATTTATAATAAAGACTCTACTGTCCTGTTGAATGTCTCTATGTCTTCCAGCAAATTAGTTAACTCCTCAGCTGGTCAGAGCAACTGAGAGGAAGAGGAGATACTGCATCAGGTACCAAAAACTCTGAGACTTTCCAAGACTTTATGGCTGCATTGTCTTCCTCAAGGTGGCATAAACTAGCAATACCTATACCAGCAGAATGGCCCTGGATAACAGGTTAGCCAACCTAACCTGGCATAAGTGACTATAACAATACAAAGTGCTAACTCTCTGGAAGTGGAGACTAAAAGATGTATGCGTTTATCAGTTAACACTCCTATGTCTTCAACCTTACCATGTGCCCAGAAGTTCTTATCCTTTTAATAAAGCCCAGGAAGAGTGTCCAAATCACGTTTGACTTCTTCTTACCCCCAATATTTAAACACAAATACAAACAACTGAGAAAGCTCCACCTCTCTTTCCCATCTCCAACATCCAACTGTTTGTCAAGAGAAGCCCTGAGAAGCTAGTTTCCACTAAAATAATAATGAATCCAAAAAGTTTCAATCCTCAAGTCCTCCACAAAATTTGTTCTACAGTAGTAAAGAACCTAAACAAGGTTCTTTAACAAGACGCTTTGGTCTCTAAAATTGGACTTTCAACACTGTTACGGAACAGGGAGGAATATATTTTGCCTGGACAGAGTCTCCACAGTGATTCTTTAATTGCACTGCCTAGGTGCAATTACACCTACATCATCTGGGCATAAGGAACGGTGAGTTTTTAGAAAATGCCAATGTACTTTTCTAATTTGATCTTTTTTGTATTGAAAGCACACAGTTCCTCTAGTCAGCACTGATATTAATCTAGAAAAAAAGGCTTTAACTCAGTCATTATATGTGACCTGGTCAGGTTCTACCTTGAGATAATTTGTCTCTGCTTGAAACCATGGGGTTAAGTGTTTTTCTTTTCATTTCAGTTTCCCTGAAGACACTTATACTTGAAACAAACAAGAGAAAAAATATACTTAAGTTCTTATTTGTCAAAATACCCACAAAATTAGGGTGAAACCCAATCCTAAGACATTCTCTGTCTCCCCCACCTAACTGTCCATCAAAACACAAAACCTCGAGCTGAGCAATTGAGTCTTACATTTATATCCGTATGACATTTAGGAAAATTGAAGACTGGAAGCTACACATACAAGTAAAACCGGTGATTAGAGACAATGAGATTCAGTCTGAAGAAAACACAGTGATCTTATTAAAGAGGCACTGACAAGTCATTCAGACCCCAAATATAGACTACCAAAATGCTAACGGTTTTAGAATTCATCACAAACACGAGCATGGGTTTCTTTTAACATCAGTAAAAACATGTTTTTGCCACAATTGTGCACTATGTCAAAAACACTTGGAACTCACATATTTGAAATATAATTTTTAAATTCTCCTAAGTGCGATTTATTTAGAGGCAGGAGAGCAGAGCCATCAAAAGCACAGATTTTGGAAGCAGATATATAGTGAGAATTCAACTCTGTCATCAGCTTTATTAACTTGGCAATGTATTTTATTTCTCTTTGAATCACAGAATCCACTTCTGTGAAGGGGGTTCTTTATACTTGGAACACAGTTGTGAGGATTAAATAAGATATATCACATTGTGCCAGACAGATACATGTCTTCAATAAATACTGGCTATTATAATTATTATTGCTTCAACTCAATAGGTAGTCATATCTATGATATGTTAAGTATTGAGACAAAAGAGAGTTGTACATTTGAGAACTAGGGGCACAGTGGGAGTTGGGAGGGGGCTGAAGTGGCTTGAGAAAGATATAAGACTTGATTCTAAAATGAGATAAACTCTATGAGCAAGCATGATAAGCAAGTGTGAGTAAGTATGAAAGAGTGTAGTAAGCAAGAAATGTATCCCAGAAAACAGATAACCTAAGAAGGGGTGATTTCACTGAGCTAGAGACGGTTCTTCAGACTGCTTAGAAGAGCAACATTTCACAATCAGAAACAGTTAGGAAAACTTGGGTGGATACCTTGCCAACAGGTACATGAACCACAGATCATGGCTTTGAGACTTCCCAAAGGCATATTGATTAGTCAACTTGTGTGGATTCTGACAGAGTAACAGATGTGAAAAAGACAACAACCTTGACCTGAAGAAGCCAACACATATACAATTCAAGGTAGGGAATAAAAGAAATAGGATCAAATTTCATTGTGGCTCAAAATAAGTATAGAATATATCTATTGTGCAGGGTAAGGAGAGCTGGTGAAATACATGTTGAAAAGATTCATGGCAGTGTTAATGTTATTTAAATGTGGCTAATATTTTGATGATGAAGATGATGATGACAATGACAACACTATAATAAACAGTCAGCAGATGCCAAGTATTCCTCTTATCAGCGTTGTGTATATCAACAACCCTGTGAGTTGGTAGTATTATTACCCCTGTTTACAGATGAGTAAAATCTGGGGCTCATAGAGATAAAATAATTTCTTAATATATGAAAATAATAAGAGAGGTGATTACAAATATAGGGAAGAACATAAACAAAGGCAAAGAAGAGGAAACAGGACACTTATTCAACAAAACTAATGTCCTGGTTTGGCTGTGCTTAGATTAAACAGAGAAGAGTAGTGGGAGATGAGTCTGGCCAGAAAGGTTATAAAGAGCCTCAATCTCCTGATTTAATGTAATTGACAACAGAAAATCATTGAAGATATCAATGAAATGATAAAATAAAGTTCTACGTTAAGAAGTTTGATATGGCAAGAGAATATAAGCTGTAATAGACTGTAGGAAGAGAGCTATAAAGGGCTTTGAGGTTATTTTTTTAATGTGTTAAAGTAATAGTAATATTTCCCAGTTACTCTTGAAACCTCTCAAAGCAAAAACTTGACCTCAAAATAACTTAATTTTGTAAGTGGGGTTCCTACAAGTGTAGAAGCCCTGTGTTTCTTAAATTCTGGATATACTGGAGATGCATGTCTCAGAAAGGAGAGAGGTGAGAAGAACAAGTTTGAAGTCTTTCCCACTGGCTGACAAACCTTCTCAGATGTGAACAGGAAAATGTCCTCCTCTATCTACTACCAAGACTCTACCTTAGCTACAAACTTGATCTGGAGAGAGAACTAAATGAATGCTTTTTTAGACCGTTACTCATACTTCTGATTTCAACCTTGCTCATCCCAATGAGAGTCAACACTTCATTACATCAGGAGTTTTGCAATAAGGAGCTTCTAATAGCTCCCTATTAACTGTTATGAAGAAATAAGGAAGGAGGGAGAAGACTTATAATAGAGGAGGCTTAGGTGAAGGAGTGAAATGGTATTGGGAGGTTAATGAATGTACGGGAAGATGATGGAAGGAGAATGGTGCCGGAAGGTGTGATTCAGAAAGTAGAGGTGTAGACCCTCAAAGACAATCCTACAACTCAGCTTTGCTAAAGCTTAAGTCTTCTTATTGGGTACTCTATGAATTATGATTTTTTAGATTAAAAGTGAATCAGGAGATTCATATGAAGCTCACAGTATTTGCCTATTTGTCTGTTGCTTAGACCCTAAGTTATGAACACATCCTGAAATGTGATGATATTCTATATTACAATCAAGATCCAGTGAGGCTGGGGCTTCCCTGGTGGCACAGTGGTCGAGAATCTGCCTGCCAATGCAGGGGACACGGGTTCGAGCCCTGGTCTGGGAAGATCCCACATGCCGCGGAGCAACTGGGCCCGTGAGCCACAACTACTGAGCCTGCGCGTCTGGAGCCTGTGCTCTGCAACAAGAGAGGCCGCGATAGTGAGAGGCCCACGCACCGCGATGAAGAGTGACCTCCACTTGCCGCAACTAGAGAAAGCCCTTGCACAGAAAAGAAGACCCAACACAGCCAAGGATAAATAAACTAAAAAAAAAAAAAAAAAAAAAAAAAAAAAGATCCAGTGAGGCTAAATGTCTTGTTCATAGATGTATAGATCCCATTAGATGTGTAGAAAGATGAGCACCTTAGACTCCTTGGTCTGAGTCCAGATTTCTTTCCATTGCTCCAACATAGTCTTACAAAAGAGGAGCATTCAAAGTGACGACAGTGTGAACTAAAATTTGCTTGTATTCTTCAATTCTTTTGCCCTATTTCCTCCCACCTATGATAGTCACAGAACAATGTCGTAAAACTATGGTGCAGGATGAAGAGCAAATAATTTCCTGATGCCACAATCTGGAGCTTTTCCATAACGGTCTGGTTCCCCTATTTGTGTTGAATTTCGTAACTAAATGGTATATAGTATATCTAAATCTTAAATGAACCAATTCAACTGATAGACTCATGGTGTCAGGTTAGAAGAAAATGAAAGAATAATGGATATATTAAAGATTGGTATTGTGTAAAGATAACTAAACCTGAAACCAGGCACCTCGAGATAAAATCTAACAACTGTGTTTCTATGTATAAGACATTTAATCTTCCTGGCCTCAATTTGCTCATCTGTAAAATAAGAGATATTAAACAAAAGACTAGTGGGCCCTTTCAAGATAGAATATTCCATGAGTCAAAACTTCTTAAAGAAATAGCCAGTAAATTGAAGCTTCAAAAGCAGATGGCCAGGATACTGCTGTAAAGAAAGTGGCAGCTCCTTGGTTACCCAATTACACCTTTCAAAGAAAAAGAGGAAGTACCCAACCACTTCTAATTATAATATGTGCTGTGTTCAGGAAAGACAGTCAAATGTGTTAAAGATCTAATGAGGTGTGTGGAAGAAACCTCCCTCTGCAGTTTACAGCTTTTCCACACTATTAGTTCTCACTGCCCAGTCAGCAGGAATGAAGGGTTTTCTGGCCCAATATGATGACAGAAAAGGAATCATACCAATGCTTTGATTTTATTGTTTTCACACAAACTTAACAGAGAATTTTAAAATATTGTTTCTCTTTCAACATCAATATCCTAATAAGAAATGCAGATATGTTGGAAGTAGATTCTGATCCATTTTGTAGAGAAATTAACTGTTAGTGAAGTTCCAGGAAATCAGAATGGAACCCATATGGAATCGTCATTATCGCTTTCATCAGGCTAGGATTGTACATATCAAAATGTGGCTGTGCCAATGTAGAACACTGGAAATTACTCGGGCATAGTTGCCACAAGGGGCATGAGGGGCATATTTGCCATGAAGGGTCTACTTTGGTTCTGCCACTCACAAGGTTAAGATCATCTAACTTTTAAAGCTTATTTATTTGTAAAAATATGCAGATTAATCTCTGTTTATGAAACCCAGTAGGATTATGAGACTCAATTATGATGAAACATTACATATTATAAATTTGGTATGATCATAATGTTATTTGAAAATGTGTTTTTCAGAATAATCTTTTTTTTTTTTTTTTAATTCTGAGATTATGGAATTCTTCATCTGGAAGAACTATCAAGAAATCTCTGTGTGTCTCCAGATTGATGTTTTTAAATAGTTTGTTTTCTTAAAGCTTTCTCTACCAACACAAATGTCATATCTTCCTTAGTGGCCTAATCCTTTGTTTCATAATACTTCTCTTTAAAGTTTCTGGAGCTTATTCTTCCTGAAACTCCACTCTCCTTCATTCCTCTTTTAATGGAGTATTTTAATGTACTTAATTAGATGGCTTGATAATTGTGTTAAAAATCTAAATGATTAAATTAATTGTATATTTTAATTGACAGCTTTTTTGTAGATTTCACTGAGTTTTCTTTAATGCATTCTGACTGATGTTATAATTATCATTTCATATATTTAGTTTTGAAAGTCAAACATGACCTCTGAATGAGCATTGATATCTTGGACACATGGTTTGAAATGTCAATCTACAAAAGAGTTTATCACACTCTTCAATTCAATTATATACCAAAACCAGTTTATTCAAATATCTAAACATGGTAGGAAATGATTTTTGCACAAGGAAATGCACATAGCTTCAGATTTAAAGATATGAACATGCAATTAAGGCCTGTTCCCATTTAATTTTTAAACATTTATGATCACTATTCAATCTAACTTTGTATTTTGTCCCCAGACTCTGAACACCCCAGTAGTTTTCAATATGAGATAGAAAGTTATTTTCTTCATTTATCTAATGTTAATACACCCATATGTTTAATACACCCACAGTGATAACATTTTTATCATTTGCCAATTATTTGTGACTATTCACTTTTAAAGACAGTATTATCTAACCCTAAAGGGAGGAAATAAAATAGTATTTTAAATTATTTCAACTTCCTTACAACTCTGAAGAGACAATACCAAATCATCAGTTTAGAACATACCACTTCATGCTCTTTATTCAAGGAATGCTGTTATTATGATGTCATTTGCCTTGGACTAGATGCAGAAGATGATGTCAATCAAATATAAAACTTAATCCATGTTCTCTAAAACTTCTTTATTTTCCACTATAGTGTTCAAACCTCTACATTTTATGAAGTGGTGACAGAATTCTGTAGTGAATCAAGAAACCACCAAGCCTTCAAGCATCTGATATTAATAAGAAACTGAATTTAAAGTTGTTTGCATTTTCACTCTTTCAGTCCAAAACCTCCCATGACCAAGATATAAAAGAACCATAATTTGCTCATTTTGGCTCTATGCACCCCTTTTTCTGCTCTCTGTGTCATGACACTTTATTCCAACACATCACTCAAGGCAGTTAATGCCAATGGACTGAAATTGGTATGTCAGATAAAATCTGTTTGCATTCCTGAAAACAAGTACTCTTTTTTTTTTTTTTAATTGCAGTAGAGTCAATTTACAATATTGTGTTAGTTTCAGGTCTACAGCAAAGTGATTCAGTTTTATATTTTTTCAAATTATTTTCCATTATATGTTATCACAAGATATTGACTATAGTTCCATGTGCTATACAGTAAATATTTGTAAGCAACAAATAGATAAGCAATCTATTTTATGTATATTATTTTGTATCTGTTAATTCCATATTCTTAATTTATCCCTCCTCCCCTCCCTTTCCCTTTTGGTAACCATAAGTTTGTTCACTATATCTGTGAGTCTGTTTCTGTCTTGTATATAGATTTGTTTGTATTATTTTTTAGATTCTACATATAAGTGATATCATATAATATTTGTCTTTCTCTGTCTGACTTACTTCACTTAGTATGGCATTCTCTAGGTCCATCCATGTTGCTGCAAATGGCTGAGTAATATTTCATTGTATGAAATATTGTATGAAATATATATATGGATATATATACCACATCTTAAACCAACCATATGTTGATGGACATTTAAATTGCTTTCATGTATTGGCTATTTTAAATAGTGCTGCTATGAACATTAGGGTGACTATGTCTTTTCAAATTAAAGTTTTCATCTTTTCCAGACTGATACTCAGAAGTGGGATTTCTGGATCATAGGTTAGCTCTATTTTTAGTTTTTTAAGGAGTCTCCATACTATTTTCCATTGTGGCTGCACCAATTTACATTCTTACCAACAGTGTACAAGGGTTCTCTTTTCTCCGTACCCTCTCCAGCATTTGTTATTTGTAGACTTTTTGATGAAAGCCATTCTGACTGATGTGAGGTGACCTCATTATGGTTTTGATTTTCATTTCAGTGATAACTAGTGACGTTGAGCATCTTTTCATGTGCCTGCTGGCCATCTGTATGTCATCTTTGGAGAAATATCTGTTTAGGTCTTCTGCCCAATTTTTGATTGTTTATTTGTTTTATTGATATTGAGTTATATGAGATGTTTGTATATTGGAAATTAAGTCTTTGTTGGTCACATCATTTGCAAATATTTTCTTTCATTCAGTAGTTGTCTTTTCATTTTGTTGATGGTTTCCTCTGCTGTGCAAAGCTTTTAACTTTGATTAGGTTCCATTTGTTTTTATTTCTTTTGTCTTGGGAGACTGATCTAAGAAAATATTGCTAAGATTTATGTCCAAGAATGTTTTGACTATGTTCTCTTTTAGTAGTTTTATGACATCATGTTTTACATTTAAGTCTTGAAGCCATTTTGAGTTTATTTTTGTGTGTGGTGTGAGGGAGTGTTCTAATTGCATTGATTTACATGTAGCTGTCGAGCTTTCCCAAAACCACTTGCTTGAAGAGACTGTCTTTTCTCCATTGTATATTCTTGCTTTCTTTGTCAAAGATTAATTGACCTTAGGTGTATGGGTTTATTTCTGGCTCTCTATTCTATTCCATTGATCTATATGTCTGTTTTTGCGCCAATACCATTGTGTTTTGATTACTGTAGCTTTGTAATATTGTCTGAAGTCTGGAAGGGTTATGCCTCTAGCTTTGTTCTTTTTCCTAAGTATTGCTTTGGCAATTCTGGGTCTTTTGTTGTCCCACATAAATTTTAGGATTATTTGTTCTACTTCTGTGAAAAATGTCATGGGTATTTTGGTAGGGATCACATTAACTATGTAATTTGCTTTGGATATTATGGCCATTTTAACAATATTAATTCTTCCAATCCAAGAGCATGAGATTTTTTTTTCCCTATCTTTGAATCATCTTCAATTTACTTTATCAATATTTTATAGTTTTCAGTGTATAGGTCTTTCACCTCTTTGGTTAAGTTTATTCCTAGGTATTTCTTGACTCAATTTTAAATGAGATTTTTGTTTTATCCTGTAAATAAGCACTCTTAAAGGTACATCACTGAGCTTATAACATGTTGCAGGATGGGAAATGGTATGGAAATTTCTCCTAAAGTTCAGAAAAAGAATCCCTGGAGGAATGACTCTCAATTAGTGAAAAACAAAATCCAGAAACTGAGGATCTGATAGTAAATTTTTTAAATAATTTGAAGCTGAGAGTTTTTGAAACTCAAATTCCTCATCAGTCCTACTTGTCAGCAGGTTATCTCCTCTGTGGTATTATTGAAAATGCTTCAGGAAGCCCTATGTAAAGAATAACCCTCCCCCAGTTCTCATGAACTGAAAATTCCATTATCAGAGTTTTATTACTTAGATATTTAACTAGAAATGCTGGGAAGAAAAATAACTATGTTATTGTGAGTTATGACCATCGTGAAATGATGGGCCTTATGATACCCCATAACTCTGAAATTCTGTAATTGTATTATTAGACCTTAGTAGAAACAAAAGTGTCTGGGGATAAGTTTTGATTGTAGAAAGAAGGGGTCTGGGTTCCCAAGAAACATAGTATGAGCAAGGTAGAAAGAATACAAAAACAACTTTGTCAACTTTACATTTTACCTAGGGCCAGCCCTTCCTTGATGCACTGAATCATTCAAGTACCAGAAATCCCAGAAATAAGGCCATAGCATAAAGATGAAACATTAACCCTCAAACTTGATTTTGATTTCAAAAGATTCACTTAAAAAATGGCTGCAAATACAAACCCAAGATTAACTTTAAAAAACGTCAGGAAAAAATGCTTAAATAATTACTATGGTCAGTTTTGGAAATGTCAGCTTTGATACCAAATGAATAAGGGAAACAAAGACAAATCAGAAATTTTAAAATGTCTCAAGCTTATTCCCTCGGAATAAGGTATTTTACCCCTCATCACTAGGGTTGTTTTTGACCTCAATTTAATTTAGCAGTGAGGATGATTCTCCTAATCCCTGAAAAATTATCCTGAACTCTATCAGACCTCATTGTCTTCCCCTAAATCAGCTTTATTTCCTCTGGCACATTAGACATCTCTCAACTGTGAACTTGAGCTAGTCACTGCTTCTTCAGAGATGAAGTTCTGACCTCTCCCCCACCTCCATCTCATACCTGACCAATCAATTGAGAAGGGGATAATTAAATTACATTTACTAAAAAATAAAAATATTTCCAAGTGTTTCCAGTTTCAGTTTCCCACTCTCTTTCTCCAGTATCCATTACTTTATATTAATTTGGTGGAACGTAGCAGTGGGATCATTTATTAAGGATGACACAGTAACTAGTACTATAATGTGCTTTAGTGACTATTGCAGAATTCTTCTTCAGTAATTTTTATAAGTCTGGACAAATAAGATGAAAAGAAATGCCCAGAGCAGGTGGGTGCTTAACAGTGACTTATTACTCTAGTGATGCACAGTTTATGGCAACTCAGTGCACAGCGTGATTTCATCTCCAAGTGATATTCTTATGAAACTGCTATCATTCTGTCATGAATAATTGATCTTCATACTGTTCGGGAAAAAAACAACAGATGTGATAAACAATGCAATGATGTGACAAAGAGAGATTTTATAGTTTATTATTTTACTGCCTACTATTTCACCATTTGTGAATATGCCGTAGGCACCGTCACACAATTACTGTATGAGTGTGTAAACTGCATGACAAGTAAAAGATTATAATTAAGTGATTTAGCCCTAACTTTGCAATGACGCCTCTGGGTTTTGTGGGAAAAACTCTCTTTAAGAAAATGCACAGACGAGTGATGACTCTTGTTGGAACTGTACAATTAGCAGAGCTTCTTTTTGGTCCTTCTCCCTTTCTATTTCAACTTTCTTCTCACAGTTGATGTCCTGTGTGCCCCAAGAGACCATTCACCTGTGCAACCATTAGTCCAGCTCAAAGCCCTAACTGCAGGGATTCCACTCAACCATCCTCGCCAACTGTGGTTACTTATTTAAAATTTACTCTTCTTTCTGTCCATCAATCAAAATCTTATTATCTCTTCCTGTTTTATTGTGTTAGCTCTTAGGAGGAAAGTAATACGATTAAAATAAACCCAATTAAAACCAGCATCATGATGGCTGGTAACTTACTGCTGACACAGATAATTGAAATACTTTTTTTCTAGAAAATAAATTTGAAATGTGACAAAGACCCTGTCAGGTTTCATTAATCTACCTAAGCTACACATTTCTGATGTCTCTTGAAAATCATACCTTCCATTAGGATAATTTTCTTTTCTAGAGGTCTTGGCAAAGGATGGAAATTATTTTAAAAGATTCAGGAAGAAATTATAAAAAGAACTGTTCCTAAATTTTTGAATATGTGATTCAATAGGAAGTAGGAGGAAGTTTTTCTAGATAAAATTCTAGAAACCAATGTTAAGGAAAGTAGCATGTAAAATGAGAAAATAAAAATAAGTAAATTTAAAAAGGGAAGGTGGGGGCACACGCAAAGAGAAGAAAGAAAATAAAGGAAAAGAAGAAGAGAACTCTCAGTAGATGTCTGGCAGGGCATAAAAGGGCCAAATTCACTCATAAAGTGGACTCTAAGAACATTCTAAATTTCAGCTATGAGAACTGGGTCCATTCTATAGGATTCACATATTATAGCTTCTCTAGTATTCAATAGTCATTCAGCCAATCTCAATGTGATGCCTATAATATGCCAAGCATTCTTTTATGTACTGAGTTGGCAGCAATAAAGAAAAGTAAGATAAAAAGTCTAGCCCTCAGATAGCATGTATTCTAGTGGGAGAGACAAATAACTAAGATAAAGAACTAAAATATTTCCCATCCAGTCATTAAACAAATAAACAAGCAAATAACAAGTCTTGGAGGGGAATTCTAGTACCCAGTTTCTACAATATGTTATCTAAAATGTCTAGTTCTTAACAAAAAATTATATAATAACCGAACAGAAAACTATGACCCATACACTGGAAAAAATTAGGCAATGGAAACTGCCTATGAGAGTGACCAGATGTTTGATTAAACAGGAAGAAACATCAAAGTAGATGCTATAAATATGTTTAAAGAACTAAAGGAAACCATGGTTAAAGAAGTAAAGGGGAGACCTTAAGGTGACCGAGGAGTAAGAAGTGGAGATCACCTTCCTCCTCACAAATATATCAGAAATACATCTACATATGGAACGACTCCTACAGAACACTTACTGAACGCTGGCAGAACTTCAGACTTCCCAAAAGGCAAGAAACTCCCCACATACCTGAGTAGGGCAAAAGAAAAGAGAAAAAACAGAGACCAAAGAATAGGGACAGGACCTGCATCTCTGGGAAGGAGCTGTGAAGGAGGAAAAGTTTCCACACACTAGGAAGCCCTTTCACTGGTGGAGACAGGGGGTGGTGGGGAGAAGCTTGGGAGCCACAGAGGAGAGTGCAGCAACAGGTGTGCAGAGGGCAAAGTGGAGAGATTCCTGCAGAGAAGATCACTGCCAACCAACACTCACCAGCCTGAGAGGCTTGTCTGCTCACCTGCCAGGGCAGTGGAGGCTGGGAGTTGAGGCTTGAGCTTCGGAGGTGAAATCCCAGGGAGGGGACTGGGGTTGGCTGTGTGAACACAGCCTGAAGGGGGCAAGTGTGCCATAGCTAGCCAGGAGGGAGTCCAGGAAAAAGTCTGGAACTGCCTAAAAGGCAAGAGACCATTATTTCAGGGTGCATAAGGAGAGGGGATTCATAGCACCACCTAAATGAGCTCTAGAGAAGGGCACAAGCCATGGCTATCAGCGCAGACACCAGAGATGGGCATGAAATGCTAAGACTGCTGCTGCCGCCACCAAGAAGTTTGTGTGCAAGCACAGGTCACTATCCACACCACCCCTCCCAGGAGCCTGTGCAGACCACCACTGCCAGGGTCCCGTGATCCAGGGAAAACTTCCCTGGGAGAACACATGGCACACCTCAGGCTATTGCAATGCCACGCCAGCCTCTGCTGCCACAGGTTCAACCCACATTCTGTACACCTCCCTTCCCTCGACCTGAGTGAGCCAGAGCCCCCTAATCACCTGCTACTTTAACCCTGTCCTGTCTGAGCAAAGTACAGATGCCCTCAGGTGACCTACATGCAGAGGCAGTTTCAAATCCAAAGCTGAACCCCTGAAGTTGTGTGAAAAAAGAAAAGGAAGGAAAATTTCTCCTAGCAGCTTCAGGAGCAGTGGATTAAATCTCCACAATAAACTAGATGTACCCTGCATCTCTGGAATACCTGAATAGACAAAAAATCATCCCAAAATTGAGGTGGTGGACTTTGGGAGCACATGTAGACTTGGGGTTTGCTTTCTGCATCTAATTTGTTTCTGGTTTTATGTTTATCTTAGTTTAGTAATTAGAGTTTATTATCATTGGTAGATTTGTTAACTGATTTGGTTGCTCCCTTCCTTTTTCTTTTTCATATATAGATATACATATATTTATACTTTTTCTCTTTTTGTGAGTGTGTATTTGTATGCTTCTTTGTGTGAGTTTGCCTGTATAGCTTTGCTTTCACCATTTGTCCTAGGGTTCTGTCTGTCCGTTATTGGTTTTTTTTAGTACAGTTCTTAATGCTTGTTATAATTGGTGGATTAGTTTTTGGTTTGGTTGCTCTCTCCTTTCTTTGTTTCTTTTTTATTCTTTTTTTATTACTTTTTAATTCTTTTTATTTTTAAGAATTAAAAACTTTTTTTCTAAAAACTTTATTTTATTTTATTTTTTTCTGTTTTCTTCTAAGCCATGCAGTTGAGAGGATCTTGGTGTTCTGACTGGCTGTCAGGACTGTGCCTCTGAGGTGCGAGAGCTGAGTTCAGGACACTGGTCCACCGGAGACCTCCCAGCTCCACATAGTATCAAATGGCAAAAGCTCTCCCAGAGATCTCCCTCTCAACGCTAACACCCAGCTCCACTCAACGACCAGCAAGATACAGTACTGGACAACCTATGCCAAACAAATAGCTAGATAGGAAGACTACCACACTCATTAGCAGAGAGGCTGCATAAAATCATAATAAGGTAACAGGCACCACAAAACACACCACTGGATGCGGTCCTGCCACCAGAAAGACAAGATACAACCTCATCATCAGAGCACAGGCACAAGGCCCCTCCATCAGGAAGCCTACAGAACTCACTGAACCAACCTTAAACACTGGGGGCAGACAACAAAAACAACAGGAACTACAAACCTGAAACCTGTTGAAAGGAGACCCAAAACACAGTAAGTTAAGCAAAATGAGAAGACAGAAACACACAACAGATGAAGGAGCAAGGTCAAAAACCATCAGACCAAACAAATGAAGAGGAAATAGGCAGTCTATCTGAAAAAGAATTCAGAGTAATGATAGTAAAGATATCCAAAACCTTGGAAACAGAAAGGAGAAAATAAAAGAAACGTTTAACAAGGACCTAGAAGAACTAAAGAGCAAACAAACAATAATGAAAAACGGATAAATGAAGTTAAAAGTTCTCTAGAAGGAATCAATAGCAGAATAACTGAGGCAAAAGAACGGATAAGTGACCTGGAAGATAAAATAGTGGAAATAACTACCACACAGCAGAATAAAGAAAAAAAGAATGAAAAGAATTGAGGTCAGTCTCAGAGACCTCTGGGAAAACATTAAACACATCAACATTCGAATTATAGGGCTCCCAGAGAAGTAGAGAAAAAGAAAGGAACGGAGAATATATTTGAAGAGATTATAGTTGAAAACTTCCCTAATATGGGAAAGGAAATAATCAAGTCCAGGAAGCACAGAGAGTCCAACACAGGATAATTCCAAGGAGAAACATGCCAAGACACATATTAATCAAAATATCAAATATTAATACAAAGAAAAAATATTAAAAGCAACAAGGGAAAAACAATAAATAACACACAAGGGAATCCCCACAAGGTTAACAGCTGAACTTTCAGCAGAAACTCTGAAAGCCAGAAGGGAGTAGCAGGACATATTTAAAGTGATGAAAGGGAAAAACCTACAACCAAGATTACTCTACCCAGCAAGGATCTCTTTCAGATTTGATGGAGAAATTAAAAATTTAGAGAAGCAAAAGCTAAGAGAATTCAACACCACCAAACCAGCTTTACAATAGATGCTAAAGGGACTTCTCTAGGCAAGAAACACAAGAGAAGGAAAAGGCCTACAATAACAAACCCAAATCAATTAAGAAAACGTTAGGAGGGACATACATATCAAAATTACCTTAAATGTAAATGGCTTAAATGCTCCAATCAAAAGACAGAGACTGGGTGAATGGATACAAAAACATGACCTGTGTATATGCTGTGTACAAGTGATCTATTTCAGACCTAAGGACACATACAGACTGAAACTGAGGGGATGGAAAAAGATACTCCATACAAAAGGAAATCAAAAGAAAGCTGGAGTAGCAATTCTCATGTCAGACAAATAGACTTTAAAATAAAGACTATTACAAGAGACAAAGAAGAACACTACATAATGATCAAGGTATCGATCCAAGAAGAACATATAACAATTGTAAATATTTATGTACCCAACATAGGAGCCCCTCAAAACATAAGGGAAAGGCTAACAGCCATAAAAGAGGAAATTGACAGTAACACAATCATAGTAGGGGACTCCTTTAACACCCCACTCTCACCAATGGATAGAACATTCAAAATGAAAATAAACAAGAAAACACAAGATTTAAATGATACATTAAACAAGCTGCACATAATTGATATTTATAGGACATTAAGTCCAAAAACAACAGAATACACTTTCTTCTCAAGGATTCATGGAACATTCTCCAGGATAGATCATATCTTGGATCACAAATCAAGCCTTGGTAAATTTAAGAAAATTGAAATTGTATTAAATATCTTTTCCAACCACAACCCTATGAGACTAGATATCAATTACGGGGAAAAAAATCTGTAAACAATAAAAACACAAGGAGGCTAAACAATATGCTATTAAATAACCAGGTGATCAATGAAGAAATCAAAAATTACCTAGAAACAAATGACAATGAAAACATGATGATCCAAAACCTATGGGATGCAGCAAAAGCAGTTCGAAGAGGGAAGTTTATAGCCATACAAGCCTACCTCAAGAAACAAGAAACATCTCAAATAAACAACCTAACCTTACACCTAAAGCAATTAGAGAAAGAAGAACAAAAAAAACCCCAAAGTTAGAAGAAGGAAAGAAATCATAAAGATCAGATCAGAAATAAATGAAAAAGAAATGAAGGAAACAATAGCAAATATCAATAAAACTAAAAGCTGGTTCTTGGAGAAGATAAATAAAATTGATAAACCATTAGCCAGACTCATCAAGAAAAAAAGGGAGAAGACTCAAATCAATAGAATTAGAAATGAAAAAGAAGAAGTAACAACTGACACTGCAGAAATACAAAGGATCATGAGAGATTACTACAAGCATCCATATGCCAATAAAATGGACAAGCTGGAACAAATAGACAAATTCTTAGAAAAGCACAACCTTCCAAGACTGAACCAGGAAGAATTAGAAAATATAAACAGACCAATCACAAGCACTGAAATTGGACAAATTCTTAGAAAATCACAACCTTCCAAGACTGAATCAGGAAGAATTAGAAAATATAAACAGACCAATCACAAGCACTGAAATTGCGACTCTGATTAAAAATCTTCCAACAAACAAATTCTCAGGACCAGATGGATTTGCAGGCAAATTCTATCAAACATTTAGAGAAGAGCTAACACCCATCCTTCTCAAACCTTCCAAAATATAGCAGAAGGATGAACACTCCCAAACTCATTCTGTGAGGCCACTGTCACCCTGCTACCAAAACCAGACAAAGATGTCACAAAGAAAGAAAACTACAGCCCAATATCACTGATGAACATACATGCAAAAATACTCAACAAAATACTAGTAAACAGAATCCAAGAGCACATTAAAAGGATCATACACCATGATCAAGTGGGGTTTCTCTCAGGAATGCAAGGATTCTTCAATCTATGCAAATCAATCAATGTGAAAAACCATATTAACAAATTGAAGGTGAAAAACCATATGATCATCTCAATAGATGCAGAAAAAGCTTTCAACAAAATTCAACACCCTTTTGTGATAAAAACCCTCCAGAAAGTAGGCATAGAGTGAACTTACCTAAACATAATAAAAGCCATATATGACAAACCCACAGCCAACATCATTCTCAATGGTGAAAAACTGAAACCATTTTTTCTAAGATCAGGAACAAGACAAGGTTGTCCACTCTCACCACTATTATTCAACATAGTATTGGAAGTTTTAGCCACAGCAATCAGAGAAGAAAAAGAAATAAAAGGAATCCAAATCAGAAAAGAAGAAGTAAAGCTGTCACTGTCTGCAGATGACATTATACTATATAGAGAATCTTAAAAATGCAACCAGAAAACTACTAGAGCTAATCACCCAATTTGGTAAAGTAGCAGGATACAAAATTAATGCACAGAAATCTCCTGTATTCCTATACACTATAGATGAAAAACCTGAAAGAGAAATTAAGGAAACCTTCCCATTGGTAAATAAAAATAATAAAATACCTAGGAATAAACCTATCGAAGGAGACAAAAACTTGTATGCAGAAAACTCTGACATTGTTGAAAGAAATTGAAGGTGATACAAACAGATGGAGAGATATACCATGTTCTTGGATTGGAAGAATCAACATTGTGAAGATGACGATACTACCCAAAGCAATCTACAGATTCAGTGCAATCCTTATCAAACTACCAATGGCTTTTTTCACAGAACTAGAACAAAAAATTTCACAATTTGTATGGAAACACAAAAGACCCTGAAGAGCCAAAGCAATCTTGAAAAAGAAAAACAGAGCTGGTGCAATCAGGATCCCAGACTTCAGACTATACCACAAAGCTATAATAATTAAGACAGTATAGTACTGGCACAAAAACAGAAATATAGATCAATGGAACTGGATAGAAAGCCCAGAGATAAACCCACCCACATATGGTCACTTTATTTTTGGTAAAGGTGGCAAGAATATAGAATGGAGAAAAGACAGCCTCTTCAATAAGTGGTGCTGGGAAAACTGGGCAGCTACATGTAAAAGAATGAAATTAGAACACTCCCTAACACCATACACAAAAATAAACTCAAAATGGATTAAAGACGTAAATGTAAAGCCAGACACTATAACACTCTTAGAGGAAAACATAGGCAGAAAACTCTATGACATAAATCACAGCAAGATCCTTTTTTGACCCACCTCCTAGAGAAATGGAAATAAAATCAAAAATAAACAAATGGGTCCTACTGAAACTTAAAAACTTTTGCACAGCAAAGGAAACCATAAACAAGATGAAAAGACAACCCTCAGAATGGGATAAAATATTTGCAAACAAGATAACTGACAAATGATTAATCTCCAAAATTTACAAGCAGCTTATGCACCTCAATATCAATCAAACAAACAAATTGGGCAGAAGACCTAAATAGACATTCCTCCAAAGAAGATATACAGATCACCAACAAACACATGAAAAAATGCTCAACTTCACTAATCATTAGAGAAATGCAAATCAAAACTGCAATGAGTTATCTCCTCACACCAGTCAGAATGGCCATCATCAAAAAACCTACAAACAGTAAATGCTGGGGAGGGTGTGTAGAAAAGGGAACCCTCTTGCATTGTGGGTGGGAATATAAACTGATACAGCCACTATGGAGAACAGTTTGGAGGTTCCTTAAAAAACTAAAAATAGAACTACCACACGACCCAGCAATCACACTAGTGGGCATATACCCTTAGAAAACCATAATTCAAAAAGAGGTATGTACCACAGTGTTCATTGCTGCTCTATTTACAATAGCCAGGACATGGAAGCCACCTAAACGTCCATCAACAGATGACTGGATAAAGAAGATGTGGCACATATATACAATGGAATATTACTCAGCCATGAAAAGAAATGAAATTGAGTTATTTTTAGTGAAGTGGATGGACCTAGAGTCTGTCATACAGAGTGGAGTACGTATGAAAGAGAAAAACAAATACCATATGCTAACACATATATATGGAATCTTAAAAGAAAAAAAAAAGTTTCTGAAGAACCTAGGGACAGGACAAGAATAAAGACACAGATGTAGGGAATGGACTTGAGGACATGCGGAATGGCAAGGGTAAGGTGGGACGAAGTGAGGGAGTGGCATGGATATATATACAC
The DNA here is from genome assembly GCF_028023285.1 of Balaenoptera ricei. Taxonomy (NCBI): domain Eukaryota; kingdom Metazoa; phylum Chordata; class Mammalia; order Artiodactyla; family Balaenopteridae; genus Balaenoptera; species Balaenoptera ricei. The sequence goes on from NC_082652.1 coordinate 64,577,455, forward strand.
TACCAAATGTAAAATAGATAGCTAATTTGAAGCAGCCACATAGCACAGGGAGATCAGCTCGGTGCTTTGCCACCACCTAGATGGGTGGGATGTGGAGGGTGAGAGAGAGAAGCAAGAGGTAGGATATATGGGCATATATGTGTATGTATAGCTGATTCACTTTATTATAAAGTAGAAAGTAACACACCTTTGTAAAGCAATTATACTCCAATAAAGGTGTTAAAAAAAAGTAACGGAAGGTATGAAGACAATGTCATATCACATAGAGAGTATAAAGATATAGACTCTATAATAAAGAAGCAAATGGATACTCTGGAGTTGAAAAGTATAAAAACTGAAATGAAAATTTCTTTAGAGTGGCTCAACAGCACATTTGAACTGATATAAGAAAGAATTAGCAGACTTGCTGATTGAACAATAGACTAGTCAATCCAAAAAAAAGGAAAATAATAGGAAAAATGAACAGAGTGTCAGAGAAATGTGGAATGCAAATAAATATGACCACATCCCTATACTGAGAGTTCCAAAAAGAGAGGAGTGAGTGAAAGGAATACAAAGAAATATTCAATTAAATAACAGTCAAAATGTTCTCAAATTGTAAGAAAAACAATTACCTCTTATGGTAAACTCAATAAACTCTAAGTAGAATAAATATAAGGGATACATAAACAGAGACATCACCATAAAAATGCTGAAAGCCAAAAGCAAAGAGAAAATCCTGAAAGCAGCGAGCAAAATGACTCATCACTCACAAGGCAGCTCTAGTAAAACTGGCAGCTGATTTCTCATCAAAACCAAAGTGCAAGGCAAAGTAGAAGGCAGTGGGATAACATATTCAACGTGTTATACAACAACAACAACTACAACAAAAACATTAATCCTATAACCAACAAAACTGTCCTTCAAATATGAAGGTGAAATAAAGACATTTCCAGATAAACAAAAACTGACAGCATGTATTCATAGCTGACCCACCTTACAAGATATGTATGTCTATATATATCAGATATGTTCTATGTGCAATTGAGAAATTATAGATAGATACATAGATAGATGATAGATACAGATAGATGATAGATGGATAGATAGATAGATAGATAGGTAGGTAGGTAGGTAGGTAGATAGATAGATGAGAGAATTATAATAAAAAACTCTCTCACATGATTTTGAATGCTGACAAGTCCCAAGATCTGAAGAGTGAGTAGGCAGGCTGGAAACCCAGGAGAGCTGATGGTTTAGGTCCAGTCTACATGTGCAGTTGGTATAGTTTCCATCCAAAGTCTGGCAGGCTAGTGCCCTGTGAAAAATCCATTTTTCAGTTTAGGTCGAAGGCTAGAAAAAAAAAAAAAAAAAAAAATCCCCAGTGTTCCAGTTTGAAGGCTGTCAGGCAGAAAGTGTTCTCTTAGAGGAGAGTCAGCCTTTTTGTTCTGTTCAGGCCTTCAAATGATTGGATCAGGTCACTCACATTAAGAAGGGTAATCTGCTTTACTTAGTTTACTGATTTAAATGTTAATCTCATTAAATAACACCCTCATAGAAACACCCAGAATAATTTTTGACCAAATATCTGGGCATCCCATGGCATCCCAGTCAAGTTGACATGTAAAATTAACCATCACAACATATAACATATACAGATATTGAATTAGTATTAAAAAAAAAAAAAACAAACTACCCACTAAGAAATGCTCAGACCCAGGAGGCTTCACTGGTTAATATCAATGCTTTACAAATTCTTCCAAAAAGTAGAAGAAGGAATATTTCCCAAATCATTTTAAGGCCAGTAATACCCTGATACCAAAATGACACGCTATATTATATGATTCCTTTTATATAAAATGTCCAGAATAGGCAAATGCACACAGAAAGTAGATTAGTGATTGCTGTGGGCTAGGAGGCTGTAAGATGGGGAGATATAGCTATAAGATATGGCTCCCTTTCTTTTTGAGGTGACATTCTAAAATTTTGATGATGGTTGCATACATCTGTAAGCATAATAAAAAACATTGAATTATTCAATTTAAATAGATGGACTGTATGGTATGCATTATTATTCATTAAATCTGCTAAAAAAGAGAGAAAGAAAATGGGGAGAGATGCTGAACTGATGCCCTGTTAGAAGCATGAAAGGACATCCATAGAAACAGGAAGGCAGAGACCAGGGAGTGTGCAGATGTAGTGGTAGTAGCACGTGAATCAGATCCACAGAAGCTCCATGCATATTCTTCTGATGCTACCGTGATGGTGAAGATCATTTTCCTTCAAGATATGATTTGGACATGGCTTCCCTAAGCCCTCCTCATATCTGATATAAGAACTTCGGCACCGTATGCCCTACATGTAGAAAAGAACCCCCTGGCCCAGGTCCAAGGGATTGCATATTAATATCATCTCAGGAGACCTCCCTGATGAAAGAAGTCAATCAGAAAGGGATGTAGTATCATGTGGTCTCTTCCAGTGTAATACGTTTCCCTATATAGATATTGAGAACTATTCAGAGCATGCAGGCATTATAAACTAGTTCACTGCTTACCTAGGGATCTATACCTACTGTCTCCATCCCTCTATTTTCTCAAATAAAAACAATGATAAGGTCCATTTCATAGGTTTCTGTGAAGATCAAATTTAAAAATACATTTAAAGCACTTTTAACAAGTGCATGACCCTTTGAAAGTGTTTAAAGAGAACCTGTGTTATTATTATTCTAATAACAGTAGTAAACAAATGATGAATAATCAGTTGATATCTGCTTAAGGGAAAATCTTTGAATGTGAGTTACAATTTAACGAGGTTATCATCTGCTCGTATGTCTCAAGACTCAGAGTTTGGCCCTGCACTCTTCAATAGTTTTAAATTATTGCATAAATCATTAGAATGATCCTGGATTAAATACGGAGATGTTATATAACTAGAATATGTGCTTAATATATGACATGATACCTTCAAGGTTCAACTGCTTCTCAACACCCTGGGTGAAATAAAACAAACTAGTTTTAAATTTAAGAGAATAACATGATATTTTTAAAATACAGCCGTTGGATGGAAACTTAGCAACAGCATGCAATTGTAGAAAAGCAACAAATTTGCTGGCAGGTATATGGGTGTGGATTCTGTCTTTATTGGTAAAAAATTGTGAAATCTGGGCAATTTAACCTATTGAGTCTCTTCATCTGTAAAGTGAATGTAATCAGAAAAGCAGATTTCTTCCCTCAATTTCTAGAGGTTACTTACACGGGATATTGTTTTCTTTTTCCTCACAGAAAATAATAATAGCAATAATAATTATCAGTTTAGCTGTACCTGTCATCAATACATTCAGCTGCAAATTTCACTAATGTGGCTGAAATACATAAGGTGTAACTGTTTGTAATATGTAACCTATATGAACTAAGTAATCTGCTTCACGGATTAAGATTTCTAGGAGCAGGCCTCCCAGGAATGGTTCTGTGTCTCAGTGATTTCATTAAAGGCAATGGGCTCCTTCTATTTTCTCATCTGCAAACCTTAGCATAGGGCTTTCATCTACTAGGCCACAAAATACATGCTGTACATCCAGGCATCAGATGCCCATCCCAGGCAGGAAGAAGGTAAGGGACAAAGAGAGGAGCATGTCAGGCAAGCCTGTCCATTTTAAAGAGAGTGCCCAAGAACCCAGTGACTTTCCCTTACGGCACACTGGGGGAAATTGTCAACAGGCTACTGCTAGCTCTAAGGTTGCTGGGGAACTGAGAGAGAGAGCTGAGGAATCAACCAACCAACAATGGGTGTTTTAGTAATAAGTAGTTTTAAGCATTATATATGTATACTAATTCATTTATTCCTCACAACTCCATTTTACAAACGAGGAAACTGAGGCACAGAGAGGTTAAGTCACTTGTCCAAGGCCACCCTCAGGAGCACTACTAGTAGGTATAGTGCCTTGTTCAAATTTGAAAAAGTGCCCCCTCACTTAATTACTAAAATTCACACTTTCCTCTTTGCTAACTCAGTCTTACATCAAGGTTGATGTCTCAGTGATTATTTCTGTCCCTAGTCTCACCCTTGGCTTGAGAGCCTTTTTGCAAAACACAACCTTAAAAACTTTACATCAGAGCTTGGGTCACACTGGCCACTGGAGTAAAAAATTTCCCTGAGGGGTCAGACACCAGAACCACCCTCTCAACCAACATATTTCAGCTGCCATTCTAAGTTTATATATAGGAAAGGAGTGTGACATGCTTCCTGGAAGTGTTATTTAGCTCAAGGAACAGGAAAAAATATTTTAAAACCTCTGCTACATCCATTGGGATTGACATATGTACACTACCATGTGTAAAACAGATAGCTAGTGGGAACATGCTGTATAACGCAGGGAGCTCAGCTCAGTGCTCTGTGGTACCTAAGTGGGTGGGATGGCGGGGGTGAGAGGGAGGTCCAAGAGGGAGGGGATATATGTATACATATAGCTGATTCACTACGTTGTACAGCAGAAACTAACACAACATTGTAAAGCAACTATACCCCAATTTAAAAACAAAAACAAAAATCTTCTGCTACATCCTAGTATAGTTATCAATATATGGTGATTGAATAATGGCCATAATTTTTAAAACAAGTTCACAGGGGGCAAATTCTGGAAGTCAAAGGCCAAACAACAGTTGGGACTAAAATATAGTAATGTAAAGCAGTAATATAAAACAGTATCTTTGTGAGCAGAACCTGTGGCAGTCAGGTTTGTGTTCTTTCTTAATATGGTGACAGCCTCTCTTGCCTCAGGATTAATGTAACTCTTTTCTTAAATTTATTGAGGAATAATTGTCAAATATAATTGTATATATTTAAAGTCTACAACGTGATGATTTGATGTACACAATCATTGTAGAATAATTATCAAAATCAAGATGATTAACACATCTATCACCTCACATAGTTAACATAGGCATCTGTGTGTGTGTGTGTGTGTGTGTGTGTGTGTGTGTGTGCTGAGAATGCTTAAGATCTACTCTCAACAACTTTCAAGTATACGATACAGTATTTTTAAGTCTCTAATGTACATTAGATCTTCAGAAATTATTCTTCTTAAAATTGAAAATCTGTGCCCTTCGACCTACATCATTCCATTTCCCCCTACCCCCAGGCCCTGGCAACCACCATTCTATTCTCTGATTTATGAAATCAGCATTTTTTTAGATTGCACATATAAGTGATACCATATAGTTTTTGTCTTTCCTTTTCTAGCTTATTTCAAATAGTATAATGCCCTCCAGAATAATCCATGTTGTCACAAATGAGAAGATTTGTTTCTTTTTATGGCTAATATTCCATTATATATTTATCTATCTATCTATCTATCTATCTATCATCTATCTCACATTTTCTTTATACATTCATCCACTGAATGACATTTAAATTTAGATTGTTTTCATATCTTGGCTATTGTGAATAATGCTACAATGAACATGAGTATGCAGACATCTCTTCTAGATACTGTATTCAATTCATTCAGATACGTAACCAGAAGTAGGATTGCTGGATCATATGCTATGATGATATATGAATCATTTTTGAGGAAGCACCATACTCTTTTCCATAATGGCTGTATCATTTTATATTCTCACCAATAATGTATAAAGGTTCCCTTTTTTCCACATCCTTGCCAACATTTGCTACCTCTTGTCTTTTTGATAATAGCCATCATAATAGGTGTGAGATGATATCTCAGTATGATTTTTTTAACATTTTTATTGGAGTATAATTGCTTTACAATGGTGTGCTAGTTTCTAATTTATAACGAAGTGAGTCAGCTATACATATACATATATCCCCAAATCACCATCCTCTTGGGTCTCCCTACCACACTCCCTATCCCACCCATCTAGGTGGTCACAAAGCACCGAGCTGATCTCCATGTGCTATGCGGCTGCACTAGCTATCTATTTTACATTTGGTAGTTTATACATATCCATGCCACTCTCTCACTTTGTCCCAGCTTACCCTTCCCCCTCCCCATGTCCTCAAGTCCATTCTCTGCGTCTGCGTCTTTATTCCTGTCCTGTCCCTAGGTTCTTTGGAACCTTTTTTTTTTTTTTTAGACTCCATATATATGTGTTAGCATATGGTATTTGTTTTTCTCTTTCTGACGTACTTCACTCTGTATGACAGACTCTAGGTCCATCCGGCTCACTACAAATAACTCAATTTTGTTTCTTTCTATGACTGAGTAATATTCCATTGTATATATGTGCCACATCATCTTTATCCATTCATCTGTTGATGGACACATAGGGTGCTTCCATGTCCTGACTAATGTAAATAGTGCTGCAATGAACATTGTGGTACATGACTCTTTTTGAGTTATGGTTTTCTCAGGGTATATGCCTAGTGGTGGGATTGCTGGGTCATATGGAAGTTGTAGTTTTAGTTTTTTAAGGAACCTCCAAACTGTTCTCCATAGTGGCTGTATCAATTTACATTCTCACTAACAATGCAAAAAGGTTCCCTTTTCTACACACCCTCTCCAGCATTTATTGTTTGTAGATTTTCTGATTATGGCCATTCTGACTGGTGTGAGGTGATACCTCATTGTAGTTTTGATTTGCATTTCTCTAATGATTAGTGATGTTGATCATCCTTTCATGTATTTGTTGTCAATCTGTATATCTTCTTTGGAGAAATGTGTATTTAGGTCTTCTGCCCAATTTGTTTGTTTGCTTGTCTAATATTGAGCTTTATGAGCTGCTTGTAAATGTTGGAGATTAATAATTTGTCAGTTGCATCATTGGCAAATATTTTATCCCATTCTGAGGGTTGTCTTTTCTTCTTATTTATGGTTTCCTTTGCTGTGCAAAAGCTTTTAAGTTTCATTAGATCCCATTTGTTTATTTTTGTTGCTATTTCCATTTCTCTAGGAGGTGGGTCAAAAAGGATCTTGCTGTGATTTATGTCATAGCGTTTTCCGCCTATGTTTTCCTCTAAGAGTGTTATAGTGTCTGGCTTTACATTTACACCTTTAATCCATTTTAAGTTTATTCTTGTGTATGGTGTTAGGGAGTGTTCTAATTTCATTCTTTTACATGTAGCTGCCCAGTTTTCCCAGCACCACTTATTGAAAAGGCTGTCTTTTCTCCATTCAATATTCTTGCCACCTTTATCAAAAATAAAGTGACCATATGTGGGTGGGTTTATCTCTGGACTTTCTATCCTGTTCCATTGATCTATATTTCTGCTTTTGTGCCAGTACCATACTGTCTTAATTACTGTAGCTTTGTAGTATAGTCTGAAGTCAGGAAGCCTGATTCCTCCTGCTCCGTTTTTCTTTCTCAAGATTGCTTTGGCTATTCGGAGTCTTTTGTGTTTCCATACAAATTGTGAAAGTTTTTGTTTTAGTTCTGTGAAAAATGCCAGTGGTAGTTTGATAAGGATTGCATTGAATCTGTAGATTGCTTTAGGTAGTGGAGTCATTTTCACAATGTTGATTCTTCCAATCCAAGAACATGGTATATCTCTCCATCTATTTGTATCATCTTTAATTTCTTTCATCAGTGTCTTATAATTTTCTACATTCAGGTCTTTTGTCTCCTTAGGTAGGTTTATTTCTTGATATTACATTTTTTTGCTGTAGTGGTAAATGGGAGAGTTTTCTTAATTTCACTTTCAGATTTTTCATCATTAGTGTATAGGAATGCAAGAGATTTCTGTGCATTAATTTTGTATCCTGCTACTTTACCAAATTCATTGATTAGCTCTAGTAGTTTTCTGGTAACATCTTTAGGATTCTCTATGTATAGTAATCCACAAACAGTGACAGCTTTACTTCTTCTTTTCTGATTTGGATTCCTTTTATTTCTTTTTCTTCTCTGATTGCTGTGGCTAAACCTTCCAAAACTATGTTGAATAATAGTGGTGAGAGTGGGCAACATTGTCTTGTTCCTGATCTTAGTGGAAATGGTTTCAGTTTTTCACCATTGAGGACGATGTTGGCTGTGGGTTTGTCATATATGGCCTTTATTATGTTGAGGAAAGTTCCCTCTATGCCTACTTTCTTGAGGGTTTTTTATCATAAATGTGTGTTGAATTTTGTCAAAAGCTTTCTCTGCATCTATTGAGATGATCATATGTTTTTTCTCCTTCAATTTGTTAATATGGTGTATCACGTTGATTGATTTGATGGATTGAAGAATCCTTGCATTCCTGGGATAAATCCCACTTGATCATAGTGTATGATCCTTTCAATGTGCTGTTGTATTCAGTTTGGTAGTATTTTGTTGAGGATTTTTGCATCTAATTTCATCAGTGATATTGGGCTGTAGTTTTCTTTCTTTGTGACATCTTTGTCTGGTTTTGGTATCAGAGTGACGGTGGCCTTGTAGAATGAGTTTGGGAATGTTCCTCCCTCTGTTATATTTTGGAAGAGTTGGAGAAGGATAGGTGTTAGCTCTGCTCTAAATGTTTGATAGAATTCGCCTGTGAAACCATCTGGTCCTGGATTTTTATTTGTTGGAATATTTTCAGTCACAGTTTCAGTTTCAGTGCTTGTGATTGGTCTGTTCATATTTTGTATTTCTTCTTGCTTCAGTCTTGGAAGGTTGTCCATTTCTAAGAATTTGTCCATTTCTTCCAGGTTGTCCATTTTATTGGCATACAGTTGCTTGTAGTAATCTCTCATTATCCTTTGTATTTCTGCAGTGTCACTTGTTACTTCTCCTTTTTCATTTCTAATTCTATTGATTTGAGTCTTCCCCCTTTTTTTCCTGATACGTCTGGCTAATGGTTTATCAATTTTGTTTATCTTCTCAAAGAACTAGCCTTTAGTTTTATTGATCTTTGCTATCGTTTCCTTCCTTTCTTTTTCATTTCTTTCTTTCTTTTTTTTTTAATATTTATTTATTTATTTATTTTTGGCTGTGTTGGATCTTCATTTCTGTGCAAGGTCTTTCTCTAGTTGTGGCAAGCGGGGGCCACTCCTCATCGCGGTGCACGGGCCTCTCACTATTGTGGCCTCTCTTATTGCGCAGCACAGGCTCCAGACGTGCAGGCTCAGCATTTGTGGCTCACAGACCCGGCTGCTCCACGGCATGTGGGATCCTATCAGACCAGGGCTCGAACCCGTGTCCCCTGCATTGGCAGGCAGATTCTCAACCACTGTGCCACCAGGGAAGCCCTTCATTTATTTCTGATCTGATCTTTATGATTTCTTTCCTTCTTCTAACTTTGGGGTTTTTTTGTTCTTCTTTCTCTAATTGCTTTAAGTGTAAGGTTAGGTTGTTTCTTTGAGATGATTCTTGCTTCTTAAGGTAGGATTTTATTGCTATAAACTTCCCTCTTAGAACTGGTTTTGCTGCATCCCATAGGTTTTGGGCCGTCGTGTTTTCATTGTCATTTTTTTCTAGGTATTTTTTGATTTCCTCTTTGATTTCTTCAGTGATCTCTTGGTTATTAAGCAGTGTGCTGTTTTAGCCTCCATGTGTTTGTATTTTTTACAGATTTTTTTCCTGTAATTGAGATCTAGTCTTATAGTGTTGTGGTCAGAAAAGATACTTGATACAATTTCAATTTTCTTAAATTTGCCAAGGCTTGATTTATGACCCAAGATATGATCTATCCTGGAGAATGTTCCATGAGCACTTGAGAAGAATGTGTATTCTGTTGTTTTTGGATAGAATGTCCTATAAATATCAATTAAGTCCATCTTGTTTAATGTATCATTTAAAGCTTGTGTTTCCTTGTTTATTTTCATTTTGGATGATCTGTCCATTGGTGAAAGTGGGGTGTTAAAGTCCCCTACTATGATTGTGTTGCTGTCGATTTCCCCTTTTATGGCTGTTGGTATTTGCCTTATGTATTGAGGTGCTCCTATGTTGGGTGCATAAATATTTACAATTGTTATATCTTCTGCTTGGATTGATCCCTTGATCATTATGTAGTGTCCTTCTTTGTCTCTTGTTAAAGTCTTTGTTTTAAAGTCTATTTTGTCTGATATGAGAATTGCTATGCCAGCTTTCCTTTGATTTCCATTTGCATGGAATATCTTTTTCCGTCCCCTTACTTTAAGTCTGTATGTGTCCCTAGGTCTGAAGTGGGTCTCATGTAGACAGCATATATACAGGTCATGTTTTTGTATCCATTCTGCCAATATATGTCTTTTGGTTGGAGCATTTAATCCATTTACAGTTAAGGTAATTATCCATATGTATGTTCCTTTTACCATTTTCTTAATTGATTTCGGTTTATTATTGTAGGTCTTTTCCTTCTCTTGTGTTTCCTGCCAGAGAAGTTCCTTTAGCATTTGTTGTAAAGCTGGTTTGGTGGTGCTGAATTCTCTTAGCTTTTGTTTGTCTGTAAAGATTTTAATTTCTCCATCGAATCTGAATGAGATCCTTCCTGGGTTGAGTAATGTTTGTTGTAGGTTTTTCCCTTTCATTACTTTAAATATGTCCTGCCACTTCCTTCTGGCTTGCAGAGCTTCTGCTGAAAGTTCAGCTGTTAGCCTTATGGGGATTCCCTTGTATATTATTTGTTGCTTTTCCCTTGCTGCTTTTAATATTTTTTCTTTGTATTTAATATTTGATAGTTTGATTAATATATGTCTTGGCATGTTTCTCCTTGGATTTATCATGTATGGGACTCTCTGTGCTTCCGGTACTTGATTGACTATTTCTATTCCCATATTAAGAAGTTTTCAACTATGATCTCTTCATATATTTTCCCAGTCCCTTTTTTTTTCTCTTCTTCTTCTGGCACCCCTATAATTCGAATGTTGGTGTGTTTAATGTTGTCCCAGAGGTCTCTGAGACTGTCCTCAGTTCTTTTCATTCTTTTTTCTTTATTCTGCTCTGCAGTAGTTATTTCCACCATTTTATCTTCCAGGTCACTTACCCGTTCTTCTGCCTCAGTTATTCTGCTATTGATCCCATCTAGAGTATTTTTAATTTCATTTTTTGTGTTTTTCATTGTTGCTTGGTTCCTCTTTAGTTCTTCTACGTCCTTGTTAAATGTTTCTTGCGTTTTGTCTATTCTATTTCCAAGATTTTGGATCATCCTTACTATCATTATTCTGAATTCTTTTTCAGGTAGACTACCTATTTCCTCGTCATTTGTTAGGTCTGGTGTGTTTTGACCCTGCTCCTTCATCTGCTGTGTGTTTTTCTGTCTTCTCATTTTGCTTAACTTACTGTGTTTGGGGTCTCCTTTTCACAGGCTGCTGGTTCATAGTTCCCGTTGTTTTTGGTATCTGTCCGCACTGGCTAAGGTTGGTTCAGTGGGTGTTTAGGCTTCCTGGTGGAGGGAACTAGTGCCTGTGTTCTGGTTAATGAGGCTGGATCTTGTCTTTCTGGTGGGCACGTGCACGTTTGGTGGTGTGTTTTGGGGTGTCTGTGGCCTTATTATGATTTTAGGCAGCCTCTCTGCTAATGCATGGGGCTGTGCTCCTGTCTTGCTAGTTGTTTGGCATAGGGTGTCCAGCACTGTAGCTTGCTGGTCGTTGAGTGAAGCTGGGTCTTGATGTTGAGATGGAGATCTCTGAGAGATTTTTGCCGTTTGGTATTACTTGGACCTGGGAGGTCTCTTGTGGACCAGTGTCCTGAAGTTGTCTCTCCCACCTCAGAGGCACAGCCCTGATGCCTGGCTGGAGCACCAAGAGCCTTTCATCCACATGGCTCTCATCATCAGTGTGTCCTTCGAAAATCACTTCCTTTTAGTGCACCTCAGTCTCCTTTTCCACCAGCGGCTGAGGGGAGTTTGCCTAGGTGAATTCTGTGAGACGAGCCCCGAGAGTAGGAAACTCCCGGCCTGAGAGGACAGAGCCCACTTCAGGCCTTTAAAAGCTCCGGGAGGCAGGAATAAACGGGAAGAGGCTGCAGTCCAAGCCACCCGCCAGACCAGCGCTGCAGGAGCTGACCAATGTTCTTAACTCAGCTGTCCCACCTCTGAGACACTGGCCTGACACCTGACCAGCCCACCAAGATCCTGTCAGCCACATGGCTGAGAAGAAAAGGGAGTAAAAAGAAGGAAAGGAAAAGAAAACTGTAACCTAAAGTTATTAAAATATAAGATAAAAATAATTATTAAAAATAAAAAAGTAAAAAGTAAAAAAAAAAGAAAGAAAAAAAAAGAGAGCAAGTAAACCAAAAACAAATCCACCAATGATAACAAGTGCTTAGAACAGTACTAAAAAAAAAAGAAAACAGACAGAACCCTAGGACAAATGGTAAAAGCAAAGTTATACAGACAAACTCAAACAAAGAAACATACAGAAACACACTCACAAAAAGAGAAAAAGGAAAAATATATATATACTTATATATAATAAAATGGAGAGAGCAACCAAGTTAATAAACACATATACCAATGATAATAAATTCTAAATATTAAACTAAGATAAGCATAAAACCAGAAACAAATTAGTTGCAGAAAGGAAACCCCAACTACAGTTGTTCCTGAAGTCCATCGCCTCAATTTTGGGATGATTTCTTGTGTATTTGGGTATTCCAGAGATACAGGATACATTAAGTTGATTGTGGAGGTTTAATCCTCTGCTCCTGAGGCTACTTGGAGAAATTTCCCTTTCTCTTCTTTGTTCACACAGCTCCTGCTGTTCAGCTTTGGATTTGGCTCTGCCTCTAAGTGTAGGTCACCTGAGGGCGTCTGTTCTTCACTCATACTGGACTGGGTTAAAGTAGCAGGTGATTAGGGGACTCTGGCTCACTCAGGCCAGGGGGAGGGAGGGGTACAGAATACGGGGCGAGCCTGCTGTGGCAGAGGCCAACATGACGTTTCAACCGCCTGATGTGTGCCATGTGTTCTCCCAGGGAAGTTTTCCCTGGATCACGGGACCCTGGCTGTGGTGGGCTCCACAGGCTCCCAGGAGGGGAAGTGTGGATAGTGACCTGTGTTTTCACACAGGCTTCTTGGTGGCTGCAGTAGCAGCCTTAGCATTTCATGCCAGTCTCTGTTGTCTGCACTGATAGCCGCGGCTTGCTCCTGTCTCTGGAGCTCATTTAGGTGGTGCTCTGAATCCCCTCTCCTCTCGCACTCTGAAATAATGGTCTCTTGCCTCTTAAGCAGTTCCAGACTTTTTCCCGGACTCCCTCCCGGCTAGCTGTGGTGCACTAGCCCCCTTCAGGCTGTGTTCACGCAGCCAACCCCAGTCCTCTCCCTGGGATCTGACCTCTGAAGCCTGAGCCTCAGCTCCCAGCCCCCATCCACCCCAGCAGGTGAGCAGACAATCTTCTCAGGCTGGTGAGTGCTGGTTGGCAGCGATCATCTGTGCGGGAATCTCTGTGCTTTGCCCTCTGCACCACTGTTGCTGTGCTCTTCTCATAGCTCTGAAGTTTCCCCCCCCGCCAGTCCCCCCCACCCCGTCTCTGCCAATGAAGGAGGTTTCTAGTATGTGAAAACTTTTCCTCCTTCATTGCTCCCTCCCAGAACTGCAGGTCCTGTCCCTATTCTTTTGTCTCTGTTTTTTTTCTTTTTCCCCACCTAGGTATATCAGGAGTTTCTTGCCTTTTGGGAAGTCTGAGGTCTTCTGCCAGCATTCAGTAGGTGTTCTGTAGGAGTTGTTCCACATGTAGATGTATTTCTGATGTATTTGTGGGGAGGAAGATGATCTCCACTTCTTACTCCTCCACAATCTTGAAGGTCTTCCTCTCAGTATGGTTTTAATTCATAATTCCCTGATGATTAGTGATATTAAGGACCTTCTCATGTGCCTGTTGGTTATTTTTAGGTCTTCTTTGGAAAAATGTCTCTTCAGATCCTTTGCCTATTTTTAGTGTGATTATTTGCTTTTTTGCTATTGAGTTGTATGACTTCTTTTTATATGTTGGTTATAACCATTTATCAGTTTTTCAAATACTTTCTCCTATCTGTAGGCTGTCTTTTCAATTTATTGATTGTTTATTTTGCTGTGCAAAAGGTCTCTGGCTTAATGTAATCCCTCTTTATTTTAGAATAGAGAGCTAAGATATAAGCCCATGCATAAAAGTCAACTAATTTTTGACTAGGTGCCAAAAACACACAATGGGGAAAGGATAGTCTCTTCAATAAATCATGTTGGGAAAATTGTATATCCACTCGCAAAAGAATGAAACTTTGAATGGACCCATATCTTGCACCTCTCACAAAAAGTAAGTTGAAATGTATCAAATATTTAAATGTAATACCTGAAACAGGAAAACTCTTGGAAGAAAATATAGGCGAAAAATCCTTGACTTTGGTTTTGGCAATGATTTCCTGGATGAGACATCAAAAGAACAGGCAACAAAAACTAAAAAACATTACTGTTTTTAGAACCTACTATGGGAGTCTTCAATGGAAGTAGGTGCTGAAACTTCTAAGGTATGGCATGAATATATGCCAGAGTTGTGTTCTATGGTGTGGTATATTACCTGGAGGACAATTGCAGAAACAGGTTTGAGTTCCACACCTAATCCAGTATGGAGTAGAAGAAAAGAGAACAATTGTTGGAGCAGAGCTATGGGACTTGGGAGGTGGGTTGGAGGGGTAGATTTTTCAGCAGAGCCAGTAACCAGAGCCAGAAATGATAAGAAGATCATAAGCTTCCCACAGACTCATAATAAATTTTGGGGAAGGCAGAACCTTCTTCAGCATGTGAAATGGGAAGATCAATCCATTATATAAATGCATAAATGCATTTCAAAGGAAGGGTGACCCAGCTGACACCTGGCTGACCTATATATAACAATAATGCCTTCTCTTCAGATTACCTCCAGCATCAACCAGTATAATGAAGAATAAAGTGCTTTATAAACAGTAAATTGTTATATAGGTATTAATTACTATTGCTGTTTTCATTGTCCCCTTTATTGTTATTACTCTGCAAGCATTAGCTCAGAGTCTTGTATATTATAAGTGTAACATTGACTGGCTGACTGGATGGTTTCCAAAAAGAAAAACTGACCTATCTACTTTCTCTAGCCTCCCTCCCACAACTACCAGTCCCTGGAAGAGAAACAAATATTGACAACATAGGCAGTTCCCAAGAGACGAAACTTGCCGAAGGGAGAGGCAGTTGTAGGCAACACAAAAGGAATTCTGTTGAACTACTTGAAGAGGCTTAGTCTGTTTACAAGAAAAGCATACATCCTGATTGTAATAAGTGAACTTGGAGGGCCATACAGGCCCTTTAATCTCAGGAGTGACACTTGAACTCCAGTTCACCTGCTCGATTTATTTACATTGCTTTTGCACTCTAACAAATCCAACTCTCCATCAGATTAATCAACATTTATCAGCCAGTGGTGGGAGCATCATTTCATAACATAAGCAAAATAGAGAGGGAGTGAAATGGAATAGAGAGAGAATAAAACTCCCATTACTCTGTGACTACTTTATTCTCTGTGTATTTTATTCACATAATGAATGATGTACTTCTGGCTTTAACAGCATAGCAACCCTGCTTCTGTTTGTTTAATGTTTCCCCACCAGGGGCTGTGCAATTCAGTAGCATATGCACAGCAGGATAAAGGAGGAAGATGGTCAAGTCTGGTTTTGGGGTTTAAGATAGCTCAAATAAACCAAAGGTAGATTAACACCAAGTTTACCAAAGTCTGGTGTTGTTAGTTCAAATAAATTATCACAAATGAACAAAATAATTTGTGTATGTGGTGTTCCATTGGCCCTTACTGAAAGGGAAAAATTCATTCATTCACCCTTTTAAATAACTGAACACCAAACATGTACTGGAAACTGTTCTGGGTGCTAAAGATATAACAATTAAAAGAAAAAAGTTCCAGGGAATTCCCTTGTGGTCCAGTGTTTAAGAGTCCACACTTTCACTGTCAAGTGTGTGGGTTCGATCCCTGGTCAAGGAACTAAGATCCCGCAAGCCAATTGGCCAAAAAAGAAAAAAAAAAAGAACAAAATTCCTGCCCCTTGAATATATATTTGAAAGGGATTTTTAAAAATAGTAAATAAATATGTAATAAAAGTTAATGCAGTAATAAGTGTTACAATGAAAAAAATTAAGTAGGCTATGGGAACAGAAACAAAGTGCTACTTTGGATAGGATAACCAAAAAGTCTGCTCTAACGTAATATTGGAGCAGAAATCTGAATGAAGTGAAAGAGCCAGGCATTTGGGTATGTGAATGAAGTACATTACAGATGGAAGGAAAAACAAGAAGTATTTGAGGAAAAGCTGGAAGGCCAGTGTGGCTGGAGAGGAGTGAACAAGTGGAAGAACGATAAGAAAACTTGTCAGAGATGTAGCACTGGGTTATATCATGTAGACTTTTATGCAATAGTAGGAATTTGAAAGTAATAGAATTAAGTGGAAATTTAAAAATTATGTTATGATTTTGCCCCTCACTATACCTCAGGAGGACAGAAAATCTGATTTGTAGTTATTTTTCAAATGAAGCGTTGATACTGCCCAGGTTACCAATAGTTTAATGATGATGATGATGGTATAATAGGGCATTTGCTAATTGATTAGTTGGTCAATACTGACTGAGCCAATAACAAATAACCTTTTTAAAATTGGTTTGCTTCATTTCTTTAACTTTTTAGTTAAAGTATAAGTTGTAAAGAGAAAAATGCACAAGTCATATGTGAATGGCTCAATGAATTATCACAAAGTGAAAATACCACCAAATCAAAAAATTGAATATTATCAATATCTTGGTCTCCGTTCCTGGCCTCTCCCAATCAGAATTCTCATCTCACTAGAGTTAACTACTCTCCTGTCTTCTAATAGCATGTATCAGATTTGCCTATTTTTAGAATTTTATATAAATGTGGGATTCACTTTTTTTGCATGTAGCAATATCTGTTCATTTTCATTGCTGTTGAGGAATCAATTGTAAATATACAAGATTAATGTATCATTATACTCTTGATAAACATTAGGTATGTTTCCAGTTTGAGGATATTAAGCATTGTACTACCGTGAATATTCTTGTACTTGTCTATTGCTACACACGTGCACACTTTTCTGTTGGATATATACCTAAGAGGGAATTAAAGGGTCATAATATATATGTATATACAAATTTTGTAGAAAATGTCAATAGCTTTTCAAAGTGGATATACCAGTTTACAGTCCTACCAGCTATTTTGATAGGTGTATAATGGTATCTCATTGCAGTTTTAATATGCATTTCTCTGTTGACTAATGAGTTGAAGCACTGTATCATATATTTATTGATTATTCAGTTACTCTCTCTTGTAAAGTGCCTGACTCTTTTGCCCATTTTTTTTTCTGTATTGTCAGTACTTTCCTTAATAATAGAAAGAAGTTCTTTATATATTTTTGTGTTGCCTAATAACTTTTCATGTTCTTGTAATTTTCTTTTTTACTTTCTTAAAGTTGTCTTTCCATGATCAGAAATTCTCAGTTTTAACCTAGTTTACTTTGGAAAATTTTAAATTTACAATTATAGTTTATTATAACCTATTTGAGAAATCTTTATCCATCCCAAGTTCATGAGGATATTCTCATATATTTTAAAATAATTTTTGTTTTATATTTCACATTTAGATTTACAACCCTGAGATTTATGTTTTTGTCAGCCTATACTAGGTTTCAAGCCTCTTTTTAAAAATTTTTGTTATGGCTATCTAGTTGAACCAACACAATTTATGGGGAAGAATGACTTTCCAACTCTTTTGCAGTTCTGTCTTTGTTCTAGGAGTTTTATGTTGTAAGTCAATTTATACATGGGCTGTTTCTGGGCTCTCTATTCTGTCCACTGTATTAATTATCCATCATTACCTCAATTCCAGTATTAAATATTGAAGGTTTATTATAAGTTTTAATATGTGGTAGAGTATTTTTCTTTTTCTTTCTTCAACATTGGCCCCTTTGTTTGGCCATATGAGTTTTTTAATAGACTTTAATTTTAGAGAAGTTTTAGGTTCACAGCAAAATTAAGAGAAAGATAAAGACTTCCCATACACCCCTGCCCCCACACATGCACAGCCTCCCTATCAAAATACTGCACCAGAGTGGTACAGTTGTTAAAATCAATGAACCTACATTGGCACATCCTTATCCTCTGAAGTTTATAGTTTATATTAGGATTCACTATTAGTATTGTGAGAAGTGTATGATGACATGCACTCACTATTGTAATATTATACAGAGTAGTTTCACTGCCCTAAAAATCCTCTGTGTTTCACCTACCCTACTTATCAGTGGTAACCACTGATCCTTTTACTGTCTCTACAGTTTTGCCTTTTCCAGAATGTTATATTTTTGGAATTTTACAGTATGTAGCCTTTTCAGATTAGCTTCTTTCACTTAGTAATACGCAATTAAAGTTCATCCATGTCTCTTCATGGCTTGATAGCTTACTTCTTTTTAGCACTGAATAAAATTTTATTGTCTGGATATACCACAGTTAATTTTTCAATTTATCTACTGAAGGACATCTTGGTTGCTTCCTAGTTTTGGCAATTATAAATATAGCTTCAATAAACATTCTTGTGCAGGTTTCTGTGTGAACATATGTTTTCAACTCCTTTGGGTAAATACCAAGGAGCATAATTGCTAGATTGGATGGTAAGAGTGTGATTAGTTTTTTAAGAAACTGTCAAACTGTCTTCCAAAGGGAATGCACCAATTTACATTCACAACAGCAAGGAATGAGAGTTCCCACTGAGCCACACTTTTGCCAAAACTGAGTGTTGTCAGTGTATTGGATTTTGGGATTCTAATAGGTATGTAGTGGTATCTCATTTTAACTTGCAACTCCCTAATGACATATTATGTTGAACATATTTTTATGTACTTTTTTGCCATCTTCTTTGGTGAGGTGTCTGTTCAGGTCTCTTGCCCATCCATTTTTTAATCAGGTCATTCACGTTATCATTGTTGAGATTTAAGAGGTCTTTATATATTTTAGATAATTGTCCCTTATCAGATATGTCATTTGCATGTATTTTCTCCCAGTCTGTGGTTTGTCTTCTTATTCTCTTGACAGTGCCTTTCACAGAGAAGAATTTTATAATTTTAAAGATGTTCAGTTTATCAATAAAGACTTTCAGGAATCATGCCTTCGTGGTATATCTAAAGTCATTGCCACATCCAAGTTTATTCTAAGTTTTCTCTTATGTTCTAGGAGTTTTATACTTTTGCATTTTATTTTTAGGTCTATAATCTATTTTGAGTTAATTTTTGTGAAGGATGTAATGTCTGTTTCTATATGTTTAGATTCACTGTTTTGCATGTGGATATTCAGTTGTTCCAGAATTAATTGCTGAAAAGACTATCTTTGATCCATTGTATTCCCTTTGCTCCTTTTTCAATGATCAGCTGACTATATTTATGGGGGTCTATTTCTGGGTTCTCTATTCTGTTTCATTGATCTATTTGGGGTTTTTTGTTCTGTTTTGTTTTACCAATACCACACTGTCTTGATTATTGTAGGTTTATAATAAGTCTTGAAGCTGAGTAGTGTGAATCCTCCAACTTCATTCTTTCCTTCAACATTGTTTGGCTACTCTGGATCTTCTGCCTCTTGATGTAAACTCTAGAATCAGTTTGTCAATATTCACAAAATAACTCAATAGGATTTTGATTGAAATTGCATTGAATCTACAGATCATGTTAAAAACAACTAACATCTTGACAATATTGAGTCTTCTTATCCACAAACGTGAAATATTTCCCAATTTATTTAGTTCTTCTTTGATTTCTTTCATCAAAGTTTTGTAGTTTTCCTTAAGTAGATCTTGTACATATTTTGTTAAATTTATATCTAATAACTTAAATTTGGGAGGTACACATTGTATTGGGTTTTTCTATTGAAGTACAGTTGATTGAATACAGTGTAGATTGAAGTATAGTATATTAACTATAATATAGTTAATATAATATTGTTGATTTACAATATTATATTAGTTTAAACAACATGGTGATTCAATATTTTTATAGATTATTCTCAACTTAAAGTTATTATAAAATATTGGCTATATACCTTGTGCTGCACATTCCTTGCATCTCATTTATTTTATACCTAGTAGTTTGTATTTCTTAATCTCCTTCCATATCTTGACCCTCTGCCACCATACTCCCCACTGGTAACCACTAGTTTAATCTCTACATCTGTAAGACTGTTTCTGTTTTGTTATATTTATTCATTTGTTTTATTTTTTAGGTTCCACATACAAGTGAAAACATACATTATTTGTCTTTCTCTCTCTGGTTTATTTCACTTAGCATAATACCCTCCAGGTCCATCCATGTTGTTGCAAATAGTAAAATTTCATTCTTTTTTATGGCTAAGTAATATTGCATTGTGTATATATACCACATCTTCTTAATCCACTCATCTGTTGATGGACACTTAGGTTGTTTCCATATCCTGACTATTGGAAATAATTCTATAAACATTGGAGTGCATATATATTTTTGAATTAGTGTTTTAATTTACTTGATATATATTCACAGCAATGGAGGTCTGAGGCATATGGTAGTTCTATTTTAATATTTTTGAGGAACCTCCATACTCTCTTCCATAGAGGCTACACTAATTTACACTTCCACCAAATTGTACTAGGGTTCATTATTTCCACCTCCTTGCCAACATTTATTGGCTTTTTGACAATGGCCATTCTGACTGATATGAAGTGATATCTCATTGAGATTTTGATTTTCATTTCACTGATGACTAGTGAGGTTGAGCATCTTTTCATGTGCATGTTGGCCATCTATATGTCTTCTTTAGAAAAACATCTATTCAGGTCTTCTTCCCATTTTTTTTAAACATCTTTATTGGAGTATAATTGCTTTACAATGGTGTGTTAGTTTCTGTTTATAACAAAGTGAATCAGCTATACATATATATATATATCCCCATATCTCCTCCCCCTTGGGTCTCCCGCCCACCCACCATGTCCCACCCCTCTAGGTGTTCACAAAGCACCAGGCTGATCTCCCTGTGCTATGCAGATGCTTCCCACTAGCTATCTATTTTACATATGGTAGTGTACATATGTCCATGCCACTTTCTCACTTCAGCCAAGCTTACCCTCCCCCCCCTCCGTGTCCTCAAGTCCATTCTCTACGTCTGTGTCTCTATTCCTGTCCTGTCCCTAGGTTCTTCAAAATCATTTTTTTTCTTTTTTTTTTTTTTTAGATTCCATATATATGTGTTAGCATATGGTATTTGTTTTTCTCTTTCTGACATACTTCACTCTGTATGACAGACTCTAGGTCCATCCAGCTCACTACCAAACACTCAATTTTGTTTCTTTTTATGACTGAATAATATTCCATTGTATACATGTGCCACATATTCTTTATCCATTCATCTGTTGGTGGACACTTAGGTTGCTTCCATGTCCTGGTTATTGTAAATAAAGCTGAAATGAACATTGTGGTACATGACTCTTTTTGAATTATGGTTTTCTCAGAGTATATGCCCAGTAGTGGGATTGCTGGGTCATATGGTATTTCTATTTTTAGTTTTTTAAGGAAACTCCATACAATTCACCATAGTGACTCTATCAATTTACATTCCCACCAACAGTGCAAGACTGTTCCCTTTGCACCACACCCTCTCCAGCATTTATTTTTTGTAGATTTTTTGATGATGGCCATTCTGACTGGTGTAAGATGATACCTCATTGTAATTTTGATTTACATTTCTCTAATGATTAGTGATGTTGAGCATTCTTTCATGTGTTTGTTGGCAATCTGTCTATCTTCTTTGGAGAAATGTCTGTTTAGGTCTTCTACCCATTTTTGGAAGGGGTTGTTTGTTTTTTAGATATTGACCTGCATGAACTGCCTGTGAATTTTGGAGATTAATCCTTTGTCAGTTGCTTCATTTGCAAACATTTTCTCCCATTCTGAGAGTTGTCTTTTCATCTTGTTTATGGTTTCCTTTGCTTTGCAAAAGCTTTTAAGATTCATTAGATCCCACTTGTTTATTTTCGTTCTTACTTCCTTTTCTCTAGGAGGTGGGTCAAAAAGGATCCTGCTGTGATTTCTGTCATAGAGTGTTCTGCCTATGTTTTCCTACAAGAGTTGTATAGAGTCTGGCCTTACATTAAAGTCTTTAATCAATTTTGAGTTTATTTTTGTGTATGGTGTTAGGGAGTGTTCTAATTTCATTCTTTTACATGTAGCTGCCCAGTTTTCCCAGCACCACTTATTGAAGAGGCTGTCTTTTCTCCACTGTATATTCTTGTTTCCTTTATCAAAAATAAGGTGACCATAGGTGTGTGGGTTTATCTCTGGGTTTTCTATCCTGTTCCATTGATCTATACTTCTGTTTTGTGCCAGCACCATACTGTCTTGATTACTGTAACTTTGTAGTATAGTCTGATGTCCAAGAGCCTGATTCCTCCAGCTCTGTTTTACTTTCTCAAGATTGCTTTGGCTACTCGGGGTCTTTTGTGTTTCCATATAAATTGTGAAATTTTTTTTCCTAGCTCTGTAAAAAATGCCATTGGTAGTTTGATAGGGATTATATTGAATTTATAGATTGCTTTGGGTAGTATAGTCATTTTCACAATGTTGATTCTTCCAGTCCAAGAACATGGTACATCTCTCCATCTGTTTGTATCATCTTTAATTTCTTTCAACAGTGTCTTATAGTTTTCTGCATACAGGTCTTTTGTCCCCTTAGGTAGGTTTATTCCTAGGTATTTTATTCTTTTTCTTGCAATGGTAAATGGGAGTGTTTCCTTAATTTCTCTTTCAGATTTTTCATCATTAGTGTATAGGAATGCAAGGGATTTCTGTACATTGATTTTGTATCATTCTACTTTAGGAAATTCATTGATTAGCTCTAGTAGTTTTCTGGCAGCATCTTTAGGATTATCTATGTATATTGTCATGTCATCTGCAAACAGTGACATCTCTACTTCTTCTTTTCCAATTTGGATTCCTTTTATTTCTTTTTCTTCTCTGATTTCTGTGGCTAAAACTTCCAAAACTCTGTTGAATAATAGTGGTGAGAGTGCACAACCTTGTCTGTTCCTGATCTCAAAGGAAATGGTTTCAGTTTTTCACCACTGAGAACAATGTTGGCTGTGGATTTGCCATATATGGCTTTTATAATGTGGAGGTAAGTTCCCTCTCTGCCTCCTTCCTGGAGGCTTTTTATGATAAATGGTGTTGAATTTTGTTGAAAGCTTTTTCTGCATCTATTGACATGATCATATGATTTTTATCCTTCAATCTGTCAATATGGTTTTACACATGGATTGATTTTCATATGTTGAAGAATCCTTGCATTCCTGGAATAAACTCCACTTTATCATGGTGTAATGATCCTTTTAATGTGCTGTTGGATCCTGTTTCCTAGTATTTGTTGAGGATTTTTGCATCTATGTTCATCAGTGATATTGGCCTGTAGTTTTCTTTTTTTGCGATGTCTTTGTCTGGTTTTGGTATCAGGGTGATGGTGGCCTCGTAGAATGAGTTTGGGAGTGTTCCTCCTTCTGCTGTATTTTGTAAGAGTTTGAGAAGGACAGGTGTTAGCTCTTCTCTAAATGTTTGTTAGAATTCTCCTGTGAAGCCATCTGGTCCTGGGCTTTTGTTCGTTGGAAGATTTTTAATCACAGTTTCAATTTCAGTGATTGTGATTGGGCTGTTTATATTTTCTATTTCTTCCTGGTTCAGTCTTGGAAGGTTATGCTTTTCTAAGAATTTGTCCATTTCTTCCAGCTTGTCCATTTTACTGGCATATAGTTGCTTGTAGTAATCTCTCATTATCCTTTGTATTTCTGCAGTGTCAGTTGTTACTTCTCCTTTTTCATTTCTAATTCTCTTGATTTGAGTCTTCTCCCTTTTTTTCTTGATGAGTCTGGCTAAGGTTTTATCAATTTTATATATCTTCTCCAATAACCAGCTTTTAGTTTTATTGATATTTGCTATTGTTTCCTTCCTTTTTTTTCATTTATTTCTAATCTGATCTTTTTGATTTCTTTCCTTCTTCTAACTTTGTGGGGATTTTTTGTTCTTCTTTCTCTAATTGCTTTAGGTGTAAAATTATGTTGTTTATTTGAGATGTTTCTTGTTTCTTGAGGTAGGATTGTATTGCTATAAATTTCCCTTATAGAACTGCTTTTGGTGTATCCCATAGATTTTGCTTCATCATGTTTTCATTGTCATTTCTTTCTAGGTATTTTTTGGTTTCCTCTTTGATTTCTTCAGTTATCTTTTGGTTATTTAGTAGTGTATCATTTAGACTCCTTTTTTTTTTTTTTTTTTTTACAGAGTTTTTCCGGTAATTGATATCTAGTCTTATAGCGTTGTGGTTGGAACAGATACTTGATACAATTTCAAATTTCTTAAATTTACCAATGTTTGTTTTGTGACCCAAGATATGATCTCTCCTTGAGAATGTTCCATGAGCACTTGAGAAGAAAGTGTATTCTGTTGTTTTTGGGTGGAATGTCCTATAAATGTCAATTAAATCCATCTTGTTTAATGTGTCATTTAAAGCTTGAGTTTCCTTATTTATTTTCATTTTGGATGATCTGTCCATTGCTGAAAGTGGCGGTTAAAGTCCCCTACTATTATTTTGTTACTGTCGATTTCCCCTTGCATGGCTGTTAGCATTTGCCTTATATGTTGTGGTGCTCCTATGTTGGGTGCATAAATATTTACAATTGTTATATCTTCTTCTTGTATTGATCCCTTGATCATTATGTATTGTTCTTCTTTGTCTCTTGTTATAGTCTTTTTTTTAAAGTCTATTTTGTCTGATATGAGGATTGCTATACTAGCTTTCTTTTGATTTCCATTTGCATGGAATATCGTTTTCCATCCTCTCACTTTCAGTCTGTATGTTTCCCTGGGTGTGAAGTGGGTCTCTTGTAGACAGCATATATACGGTTCTTGTTTATGTATCCATTCATCCAGTCTATGTGTTTTATTTGAGCATTTAATCCATTTACATTTAAGGTAATTATCGATAATGTATGCTCCTATTACCATTTTCTTAATTGTTTTGTGTTGGTTATTGAAGGTCTTTTCCTTCTCTTGTGTTTCCTGCCTAGAGAAGTTCCTTTAGCTTTTGTCGTAAAGCTGGTTTGGTGGTGCTGAATTCTCTTAGCTTTTGCTCGTCTGTAAAGTTTTTAAATTTCTCCATCAAATTTGAATAAGATCCTTGTTGGGTAGACGAATCTCGGTTGTAGGTTTTTCCTTTTCATCACTTTAAATATGTCCTGCCACTCTCTTCTGGCTTGCAGAGTTTCTGTTGAAAGATCAGCTGTTAACCTTGTGGGGATTCCCTTTTCTGTTATTTGTTGTTTTTCCCTTGCTGCTTTTAATATTTTTCTTTGTATTTAATTTTTGATAGTTTTATTAATATATGTCTTGGCATGTTTCTCCTTGGACTTATCCTGTATGGGACTCTGTGTTTCCTGGACTTGATTCACTATTTCCTTTCCCATATTAAGGAAGTTTTCATCTATAATCCCTTCAAATATTTTCCCACTCCCTTTCTTTTTCTCTTCTTCTTCTGGGACCCCTATAATTGAATGTTGGTGCATTTAATGTTGTCCCAGAGGTCTCTGAGACTGACCTCAATTCTTTTCTTTCTTTTTTCTTTATTCTGCTCTGCAGTAGTTATTTCCACTGTTTTATCCTCCAGGTTTCTTATCCATTCTTCTGCCTCAGTTATTCTGCTATTGATCCCTTCTAGAGTATTTTTAATTTCTTTTGTTGTGTTGTTCATCATTTTTTGTTTGCTCTTCAGGTCTTCTAGGTCTTTGTTAAATGTTTCTTGTATTGTCTCTATTCTATTTACAAGATTTTGGATCATCTTTATTATCATTACTCTGAATTCGTTTTCAGGTAGACTGCCTATTTCCTCTTCATCCCTTTGGTCTAATGGTTTTTACCTTGCTCCTTCATCTGCTGTGTGTTTCTCTGTCTTCTTATTTTGCTTAACTTACTGTATTTGTGGTCTCCTTTCCACAGGCAGCAGGTTCATAGTTCCCATTGCTTTTGGTCTCTGCCTCCAGTGACTAAGGTTGGTTCATTGGGTTGTGTAGGCTTCCTGTTGGAGGGGACTTGTGCCTGTGTTCTGGTGGATGAGGCTGGATCTTGTCTTTCTGGTGTCTAGGTCCGCATCTCATGGTGTGTTGGTGTGTCTGTGACCTTAGGACTTTAGGCAGCCTTCCTGCTAATGAGTTGGCTTGTGTTCCTGTCTTGCTTGTTGTTTGGCATAGTGTGTCCAGCACTGTAGCTTGCTGGTCGTTGATTGGAGCTGGGTCTTAGCTTTGAGATGGAAAGCTCTGGGAGAGCTTTTGCCATTTGATATTACATGGAACTGGGAGGTTTCTGGTGGACCAATGTCCTCACCTCGGCTTTCCCACCTCAGAAGCACAGACCTGACACCCGGCCAGAGCACCAAGTCCCTGTCGGCCACACACCATGTGTTCTTTTAAGAGCACTCTTAAGTGACATCCTGTTTGTGTGTGGTACAACTTTACATTAGAAATAAGAGTTGTGGTGGATGGGATTTTTGCCCTCCCCAGATGGTTGAAGGTTACGATTTTTGTTTTTGGAAACCCCACCACCTCCTTATTTCTATTATTATTTTTGCATGGAAAATATAAAGAGAGTTGGAGTGGAGGTGATATCAGGAAATCCCTGGACGCCCTCCTCTCCGTCTTCCACCTCTCTCTCTCTGATTATTTCCTATCCAGCAGCAGATTGAAGCTAGAGATGATTTTTCCTTCTTTCCATTTTTAATTGGGTTATTTTATTGACATTGAGTTACATTAGCTCTGTATGTATTTTGGATATCAACCCCTTATCAAACGTTATTTTCAAATATCTTCTCCCATTCAGCAAAAATTAAATAAATAAATAAAAAGCATTTTTGCTTTTTTGATGGTTTCCTTCACTGTGCAAAATCTTTTAAATTTGATTAGACCCCATTTGTTTATCTTTGGTTTTGTTTCCCTTGCCTGAAGAGACAAATCAAAAATAATATTGATAAGATTTATGTTAAAGAGTGTTCCTTTTAGGAGTTTTATGGTTTCTGGTCTTACATTTAGGTCTTTAATCCATTTCGAGTTTATTTTTGTACTTGGTGTAAGAAAATGTTCTTATTTTATTCTTTTATATGTAGTGGTCCAGCTTTCTCAACACTGCTTATTGAAGAGATTTTCCTTTTTCCATTGTATATTTTTGCTTCTTTTGTCATAAATTAATTGACCATATTACATGGGTTTATATCTGGGTTCTCTATTCTCTTCCATTGATCTATGTGTATGTTTTTATACCAGTACCATACTGTTTTGATTACTGTAGCTTTGTAGTGTAGTCTGAAGTCAGGGATCATGATTCCCTCGGCTTTGTTCTCTTTTCTCAAGATTGCTTTGGTTATTTGCAGTCTTTTGTGGAACCATATAAATTTTAGGGTTATCTGTTCAGATTCTGTTAAAAAATATCTTTGTTATTTTGATACGGAATAGTATTGTGTTTTTAATCTCAAATTCCACTAGTTTATTGCTAGTATATAGAGGAGTTATTTACTTTCAAATACCAACTTTGTGTCCCACAATCTATAGTTCTTTGTATTTGCGATTAGAGCTCAATCTTTTAGTGAGCTTGTCTATTCCTCAGGACTGTGAACTTCATGAGTGCTTTTCAGTTCTGGGTTTTTGTTTTTGTTTTTTTTCCCCTCTCTCTTAGGTGGGACAGGATAAAGTTGGGTATTTCCCTTACCCCAGTATGATTAAGCTCTTAAAAAAGCCCAATCAGGTAGACCTGGCAAAATAGCTCTTCTAAAGTCAAGCCTTATTAAGAAGAACCAAATGCTCTGGTATATATCCAGATGGTTACTTTTTACCTCTCCCTTCTGGAAGCAGGAGGAGATTTTTCTTATTTTCACTGTGGGGACCTGATAGAGCTCATTGAGGTAAAATTCACAGAAGTGTAGGACTTCCCCATAACTGGGTCCCCTGAAGTTTTTATCTATCAGACTTGTCCACATTAAGCCTGAAACAACTCATCAATTACAGCTCAGATTTTCCTACCCTGGCTCTGGTTCACAGGAATGATTCTGCTCCTGGGTTTCTGCTCTCACAAATTGTGAATCTCTGCATTCAGCTTTTCTCTCCAATTCTGGGAGCATTTTCCCTGTGACCTCACTTCTCTGATGGATCTCAGAAGAGTTAATAATTTTTCAGTTTGTTCAGTTTTTTGTTTGTTGTTAGGACAGAGTGAGTGACAACTTCCAAATTCCTTACCTGTTGGACCAGATACCAGAGTTCTGTCTCTATGGATTTTAGAATCAAGATGTCAAGTTCAAAAAGTTTTAAAAAATGTTAAAATGTTCACTGACATTGCATTGAACTTATAGGAAACTTATATTGATATCTTTATAATATTTAGTTTTTGGATCCATGAAAATTTCATTTATTTACATTGTCTTTAATTTTCTCTCAAAAATGTTTTCTAGACTTCTGTATGGAATTTTTGAACTATTTTATTAGATTTATTCCTAATTTGTTGATTTTTTGGTGCCAGTATAAAGAAAAAAAATATTAATTTTGTCATTTTTTTTCTGTGTACTTATTGCTAGTACATAGGAATACAATTTTTTGTACATTAATCTTATATAATACAAATTTACAAACTCAGCTATAATACTTTTATCTGTAGCTTCTTTGAGACTTTCTGTAGACACAGTTATAGCATCTGTGAATAATGACGATTTATTTCTTTATGTTCATACCTTATTTTTATTTTTATCCTATCTTAATACATTGACTAGAACCTCAGTGCAACATTGAATAGAAGTGAAAATAATAGACTTCTTTGTTGCCTCTTCAATTTCAGAAAAATATTTTTATATATATTCCACCATTAATGTGATGCTTTCTGTGGGAATTTTGTAGATATCTTTTATCATATTAACAGTGTTCCTTCCTAATATGATATTATATTTTTAATCTGAATGTTTGTTAATTTTTTTTCAAATATCTTTGTTGTACCTATTGAGGTGATCATGTGTTTTCCCCCTTTAATCTAGGAAGGTGTAATACATTGATTGATTTTTCTTATATTAACCAATTTTTGAATTCCTAGAATTAAACACAACCTGTATGTGATATATTTTTTAATATATAATTGGATTTTATTTCTAATGTTTTATTTAGGATTTTTAAATCTATGTCCATGAAGAGATTGTTCTTTTAATTTTCTTGTGATATACCCTTGAAGCTTATTCCAGTTTTATTAAAAGAGAGAGAGAGAGAATATTTTTTTCTTATTTTATTTTACTGAAACATTTTAAGTAATATTGATATTATTCATTTCTTATATCCTTGGAATAATAAAATGATTATTTCTTTATGGATGAATTTTCTTTAAAATATATGTCTGTTTAGATTTTGGCTTTCCTCTTGTGTAATATTTATTCTTTTGTTTCCCTCCCAGTCATGGATGTTTTTATTTCATCTAAATGTTCATATTTATTGCTATAAAGTTTATGATAATTTCCTATTATCATTTAAAAATATTATAATCTATAATAATGTTACCATTTTTGTTAATAATATTTGTGTTTTCTCTCTTTTTTAATATTAGTCTCCCAAGAAATTCATCACTTTAACCTTTTAAATAAACCAAATTTTGAGTTTCTTATTGCCAATATCTTTTTTATATTAATTTATTTATCAATTTTATTATTTCTTTTGTTTAAATGTAATTAGTCTTCATATGAATCCTTAGCTCACTGATTTTCACCCATTTTTCTTTCCTAGTATATGCATTTCAGACTATAAACTTCTCTCTAGTCACAGCTTTAGTGGTAACCCACAGGATATATTCATTCATTTAAATAAATTTTCCAATTTTCATCTTTTTAAAATTTAACATATAAGTTATTTTATAGTGTATTACTTGATTTCCAAATTTGGAGGGTTTTATAATTAAAGTTTTAGATTTTTTTTGTTTGTTTATTTCTAGATTAAAATCTCTGTCATCAAAGTACATATTCTTTGTGATTTTTAACCTACTGGTATTTGTTGAGATTTGCTTTATGGCCAATATATATCATCATGTATTTAAACATATTCTACATGTATTCTGAAACTGTAGAGTACAGAATTCTGTATATTTCAGACAGACAATTGGGTTATTTCACTGGGATAAGAACTTGGAGCCAGAATTTGCTGGTTTTAGTAAAAAATGTAAAACCAGAAATAAGAGGAAAAGCCTGCAGCCCAAGGAATTTTAAATCATAGATCTGTGAATAAAATGAGGATACTTTGAAGGGTGACACATTTATTGGTGAAATAGAAAAACAAAGTGCTCGCCCACAAAAGAAAACCTGCTTCTCTCAGCTTCTCTTTTATATGGAACAGGAAAAAAGAAAGTTAGGAAAACGTTTCTCTCACACGAGTTTTGGAATGAATTTCACAATCAAAATTCACTAAATACATGAGGAACCATTCCACTATACATTAGGGTCAGCAGAAATAAGAACATATTAATCAGATCTGCAAAGACTACAAGTATTAAAATTATCATAGTAATAATATAAAATAAGTATGTTTAAAAGTTAAAGAAATAAGAGGGAAAAAGTTTTCTTGAATCAGAGACTTTTTAAATTGACAAGACATATTGGCAAAGGACCAAACAGATTTTCTAGAAATTATAAACATGACAATTGAAATCTAAAAGTCAGTGGAAGTTTAAAGCATCAGATTAGGCACAGATGAAGAAGTATTTAGTGAACTAAAATAGATCTGAAGGAATTGCCAGTTAAAGAAAAGAAATATATAAAACAGACATTGAGAGAAGATGAACAGAATGAAGAGGTCCAGCATGCATCCAATTGTATTTCTAGATAAAGAGAGTAATGGGGAGGTAATGTTTGGAGAAATATTACCTGAGAAATTTCCATAACTATTTAAAGGCACTTAATATTATTAGACTCAGAAAATATAATGAACCCCTGGCAAGATAAATGGATATAAATATATGTCATGGTAAAATTGCAGAACATCAAATTAGCTATAATGTTATAATAATTAAGATAGTGTGGACAGGAGACACAAGATGGCACAGTAGAAGGATATGAGCTAACCTCTTCTTATGGAATTAATTAATTAACAATTAACTGCTGAACAACCATTGACAAAAAAAATGCTGGAACCTACTAAAAAATATACCCTACATCCAAAGACAAAGAAGAAGCCAGAACAAGATGGTAAGAAGGGCACAACTGTGATAAAATCAAATCCCATACATGCCAGGTGAGTTACCCACAAACTGGTAAATAATTATACCACAGAAGTTCTCCCACAGGAGTGAAAGTTCTGAGACCCTCGTCAGGCTCCCCAGCCTGAGTGTCTGGCTATGGGAGAAGGAGCCCTCAGAGAATCTGGCTTTGAATGCCAGTGTGGTTTGATTTCAGGAATTACACAGGACTGGGGAAAACAGAAACTCCACTCTTGTAGGGCACACACAGGGTACTGTGTGCACCAGGACACAGAAAAAAAAGCAGTGACCTCATAAGAGATGGGGCCAGACTTATCTGCTAGTATTGGAGGGTCTCCTGCAGAGGTGGGGGCAACTCTGGCTCTCTGTGGGGACAAGGACACTGGTGGCAGTAGTTCTGGCAAGTACTCACTGGTGTGAGCCTTCTTGGAAGCCACCATTTCTCACCAAGACCTGGCCCCACCCAACAGCCTATAGGCTCCAGTGCTGAGATACCTCAGGCCAAACAACCAACAGGGTGGAGATGCAGCCCTAATCATCAGCAGACAGGCTACTTAAAGTCTTCCTGAGCACAAAACTGCCTGGTAAACACTTCCCTGACACCACCCTGCCCACCAGAGGGACAAGACCCAGATCCACCTATTAGTCCGCAAGTACAAGTTCTTCCCCCCAGGAAGCCTGCACAAAGCTCTTAGCCTCATCCACTGGGGGCAGACAACAGAAGCAAGAAGAACTATAATCCTGCAGCCTGCATTATGGAAACCACAGTAACAGAAAGTTAAACAATATGAGACAGCAGAGGAATATGTCTCAGATGAAAGAACAAGATAAAAGCCCAGAATAAGAACTAAGAGAAGTGGAGATAAAAATGTTCCCAAAAAATAATTCAGAGTAATGATATCAAAGATGATCAAAGATCTCCAAAAAAGAATGGAGGCAGAGATGCAGAAGATACAAGAAATGTTCAACAAAACCTAGAAAAGCTAAAGAACAAACTAACAAAGATGAACAACACAATAACTGAAATGATAAATACACTAGAAGAAATCAATAGTAGAATAACTGAGGCAGAAGAACGGATAAGTGAGCTGGAAGACAGAATGGTGGAAATCACTGCCACAGAACAGAATAAAGCAAAAATAATTAAAAGAAATGAGGACAGTCTAAGAGATCTCTGATACAACATTACATGCAAAAACATTCACATTATAGAGGTCCCAGAGAGAGAAGAGACAGACTAAGGACCTGAGAAAATATTGGAAGAGGCAGTAACTGAAAACTTTCCTAACATGAAAAGGAAACAGTCACCCAGGTACAGGAAGTGCAGAGAGTCCCATACAGGATAAACTTAAGGAGGAACACACCAAGACGCATAGTAATCAAATTGAAAAAAAAATAATAAAGACAAAGAAAAAATATTAAAAACAACAAGGGAAAAGCAACAAATAATGTACAAGGGAACTTCCATAGGGTTACCAGCTAATTTCTCAGTAGAAACTCTGCAGATCAGAAGGGAATGGCACAATGTACTTAAAGTGATGAAAGGAAAGAATCTACAACCAAGAATACTCTACCCAGCAAGGCTCTCATTCAGATTCGACAGAGAAATCAAAAGCTTTACAGACAGGAAAAGCTAAGAGAATTCAGCACCACCAGAGCAGCTTTGCAACAAATGGTCAAAAAAAATTTTTAAGCAGAAAAGAAAAGACCACTATGAGAAACGAGAAAATTACAAATAGAAAAGCTCACTGGTAAAGGCAAACATACAGTAAAGGTAGGAAATCATTGATATATATATAAGATATCAAAACCAGCAGTTGTAAGAAGGGGAGTGCACACATTGTGAGAAGGGGCGGGGTATTGGAAATGCATTTGAAATTAAAAGACCAGCAACTTAAAACAATAATGTTTATATATAGACTGCTATATCAAAATCTCATGGTAACCACAAACCAAAAATCTGCAATAGATACACAAACAAAAAAGAAAATCAATCCAAACACAACTGTAAATGTAGTCATCAAATTACAAGAGAAGAGAACAAGGAGGAAGGAAAGAAGAAACTCCTACAAAGACAAGTCCAAAACAATTAATGAAATGGCAGTGATAATTACCTTAAATGTAAACAGATTAAATATGCCAACCAAAACACATAGACTGACTGAATGGTTACAAAAACAAAACCCATATCTATGCTATATACAAGAGACACACTTAAGATCTAGGGACACATAGAGACTAAAAGTGTGTGGATGGAAAAAGATATTCCATGCAAATGGAAATCAAAAGAAAGCTGGAGTAGCAATACTCATTTCAGAAAAAAAATAGACTTTAAAATAAAGACTATTACAAGAGACAAGAAAGGACACTACAAAATGATTAAGGGATCAATCCAAGAAGACATAACAATTGTAAATATTTATGCACCCAACATAGGAGCACCTCAATATGTTAGGCAAATGCTAATGGCCATAAAAGGGGAAATCAACAGTAGCACAATAATAGCTGGGGACTTCAATATCCCACTTACACCAATGGACATATAATCTAAAGAGAAAATTAATAAGGAAACACAAGCCTTAAAAGTTAGACCAGATAGACTTAATTGATATCTTCAGGACATTCCATCTGAAAGCAGCAGAATACACTTTCTTCTCAAGTGCGCACAGAACATCCTCCAGGATAGATCACATCCTGGGTCACAAATCAAGCTTTGGTAAATTTAAGAAAATTGAAATCATATCAAGCAACTTTTCTAACCACAACGCTATGAGATTAGAAAACAACTACAAGAAAAAAAAACCTGTAAAAACACAAACACGTGGAGGGTAAGCAATATGCCACTAAACAATGAATAAATTACTGAAGAAATTAAAGAGTAAATCAAAAAATACCTAGAGACAAATGAAAATGAAAGCACAATGATCCAAAACCTATGGGGCACAGCAAAAGCAGTTTTAAGAGGGAAGTTTATAGCAATGCAATCTTACCTCAGGAAACAAGGAAAATCTCAAATAAACAACCTAACTTTACACATAAAGCAACTAGAGAAAGAAGAACAAACAAAACCCAAAGTTAGTAAAAGGAAAGAAATTATAAAGATCAGAGGAGAAATAAATGAAATAGAGATGAAGAAAACAATACAAAGATCAATGAAACTAAAAGCTGGTTTTTTGAAAACATAAACAAAATTGATAGCCAGACTCATCAAGAAAAAGAGGGAGAGGGCTCAAATCAATAAAATTAGAAATGAGTTCTATTAAACATTTAGAGAAGAATTAACACCGATTTTTCTGAAACTCTTCCAAAAAATTGCAGAGGGCGAAGTACTTCCAAGCTCATTCTGTGAGGCCACCATCACCTTAATACCACAACCACACAACAATACCAACAGAAAAGAAAATTAGAGGCTCATATCACTGAGGAACATAGATGCAAAATTCCTCAACCAAATACTAGCAAACCAAATTCAACAATACATTAAAAGGATTATACAACTTGATCAAGTAGGATTTATCCCAGGGATACAAGGATTTTTCAGTATCCGCAAATTATACAGTGTGATACACCACATCAACAAATGGAAGAATAAAAACCATATGTTCAGCTCAATAGATGCGGAAAAAGCCTTTGACAAAATTCAACACCCATTTATGATAAAAACTCTCCAGAAATTGGGCATAGAGGGAACCTACCTCAACATAATAAAGGCCATATATGACAAACCTACAGCTATCATCAAACTCAATGCTGAAAACCTGAAAGCATTTCCTCTAAGATCAGGAACAAGACAAGGATGTCCAGGCTCACCACTTTTATTCAACAAAGTTTTGGAAGTCCTAGCCATGACAATCAAAGAAGAAAATGAAATAAAGGGAATCCAACTTGGAAAAGAAGTAAAGCTGTCACTGTTTGCAGATGACATGATTCTATATGTAGAAAATCTTAGTGATGCTACCAGAAAACTACTAGAGATCATCAATTAAATCAGTAAAATTGCAGAATACAAAATAAATACACAGGAATCTGTTGCATTTCTATAAACTAACAACAAAAGATCAGAAAGAGAAATTAAAGAAACAATCCCATTTACCATTGCATCAAAAAGAATAAAATACCTAGGAATAAACCTACCTAAGGAGGCAAAACACCTGTACTCCAAAAACTATAAGACACTGATAAAAGAAATCAAAGATGACACAAACAGATGACAAGATATACCATGTTCTTGGATTGGAAGAATCAATATTGTCAAAATGACTATACTACCCAAGGCAATCTACAGATTCAATGCAATCCCTATCAATTTACCAATGGCATTTTTCACAGAACTAGAACAAAAAGTTAAAAATTTGTATGGAGACACAAAAGAACCTGAATAGCCAAAGAAATCCTGAGAAAGAAAAATGGAGCTGGGGAATCAGGCTCTCTGACTTCAGACTATACTATAAAGCTATATTCATCAAAACAGTATGGTACTGGCACAAACACAGAAATATAGATCAATGGAACTGGATAGAAAGGCCAGAAATAAACCCACGTACCGATGATCACTTAATCTATGACAAAGGAGTCAAGACTATACAGTGGAGAAAAGACATTCTCTTCAATAAGTGGTGCTGGGATAACTGGACAGCTACATATAAAAGAATGAAATTAGAACATTCTCTAAGACCATACACAAAAATAAATTCAAGACAGATCAAAGACCTAAAGGTAAGACCAGATAGTATAAAACTCTTAGAGAAACACTTAGGCAGAACACTATTTGACATTATTTGCAGCAAGATCTTTTCCTGTCTGTCTCCTAGAGAAATGGAAATAAAAACAAAAATAAACAAATGGAACCTAATTAAACTCAAAAGACTTTGCACAGCAAAGGAAACCATAAGCAAACAAAAAGACAAACCATAGAATGGGAGAAAATATTTTAAAACAATGTGACTAACAAGGGATTAAGCTCCAAAATCTATAAACAGCTCATGTGGCCCAATGGAAAAAAAACCAAACAGGGACAGAGTCACGATGGTGGTGTGGGAAGATACCAATTTAACGTCTCCCCACAGCTAGGGTGCCTGCTGGCCACTGGTGGGGGACCTGGATGCCTAAGGAGATAGAAGGAACCTCCAAGTGAACTGGTAGAATGTGGGGGGACAGAGGAGGGAGGAGAAGTGGAGGCCAGGAAGGATCGGGGCCCCTGAGGCCGGGGAGATCAGGAGAGGCTGGTGGGAGGGGCCCTCTGGGAGGAGCAGGAGAAGAGCAGAGGGCGATTGCCCCACCCACTCGGGCCCAGGGAGCTTGCTGAGCTTCCAGGCTCGTACCCTGCCCTCCAAGTCCCCTCTCACCCCAGCTGCATTGGTCCAAGGTGGCATAGGAAGAGACTGAGGGGAGTTCAGGAGAAACAGGTGGGAGGGGTCCTCTAGGAGGTGAGGGAGAGGAGTGGAGGGCAATTGCTCTGCCCACTCAGGCCCAGGGAGCCTGCTGAGATCCCAGGCTGATCCCCTGCCCTCCAAGACACCCCCCCCAGAAGCCCTCCTTCCTATGCTCCCAGGACCAATGCATCTGGGGGCATTGGTCCTGGGGGCATAGGAAGGAGGCTGAAGGGAGAACAGGAGAGGCAGGTGTGAGGGGCCCTCCAGGACCAGAGGAGCAAGAGAGGAGAGGAGGTCATTTTCCCCACCCACTCGAGTCCAGGAAGCCTGTTTGGCTCCCAGGTGAGGTCTCCTGCCCTCTGAGACTGTGGGTGGGGGGAACACCTGGGCCTCATCTGTTCCTTGAGCCTAAGCCCCACCCCTCACAGTCCCCAGGGCCTTTTCCAGCCCTGTGGGTCTTAAGCAAAGGCACTACCCATGGCCCAATCTTCGCCTTTGCTTAGGCCTCACCCTCAACAGCCAAGACATTTTCCCCCTTTTTATTTATTTTTTTTTCTTTTTCTCATTTCCCACCTCTTCTTTTTTAATATTGTGGTACAGTTGTGTATTGTGGTTGTTGATTCATCTACATTTTTATTTTTGTATTCTTTCTAACACATCTGTTAGTTTCCTAGTCTAATTTTATTTTTTACTTTGTTATTGTTCTCTCTTTTTTATTTTTTGCCACCCCAAACAGCTTCTGGGACTTTGGTCCACAAGCCGGGGGTTGGGCCAAAGCTCCTGCAGTGGGAGCTCCGTGTTGGAACCACTGGACTAACAGAGAACCTCAGGCCCCAGGGCATATTCATGAGACTGAAGTCTCACAGAGGTCCTCATCTCATCACCAAGACCCAGCCCTACCCAACAGCCTACAAACGCCAGTGTTGGAAGCCTCAGGCCAAACAGCCAGTAAGACAGGAATACAATCCCACTCATTAAAAAAAAAAAAAATGAGATGTCAATAAAATATGTCACAGATGAAGGAACAAGGTAAACACCCACAGGACCAAATACATGAAGAAGAAATAAGCAATCTGCATGAAAAATAATTCAGAATAATGATAGTAAAGATGATCCAGAATCTCGGAAATAGAATGGAGGCACAGATTGAGAAAATACAAGAAATGTTTAACAAAGATCTAGAAGAACTAAAGAACAAGCAAACAGAGATGAACAACACAAAAACTGAAATGAAAATACAGTAGAAGGAAACAATAACAGAATAACTGAGGCAGAAGAATGAATAAGTAAACTGGAAGACAAAAGGGTGGAAATAACTGCCGAGGAGAAGAATAAAGAAAAAGGAATGAAAATAATTGAAGACAATATCAGAGACATCTGGGACAACACTAAATGCACCAACATTCGAATTATAGGGGTCCCAGAAGAAGAAGATAAAAAGAATGGGTCTGAGAAAATATTTGAAGAGATTATAGTTGAAAACTTCCCTAACATGGGAAAGGAAATAGTGACCCAAGTCCAGGAATCACAGAATCCCATACAGGAAAAACCCTAGGAAAAACACAAGACACATATTAACCAAGCTAACAAAAATTAATTTCAAAGAAAAAAATTAAAAGCAGCAAGAGAAAAACAAAAACTAACTTACTAAAGAATCCCCAAAAGGTTATCAGCTGATTTTTCAGCAGAAATTTTGCAGGCCAGAAGGGAGTGGCACGATATACTTGAAGTGATGAAGGAGAAAAATGTACAACCAAGATTACTCTACCCAGCAAGTATCTCACTCAGATTCAACGGAGAAATCAAAAGCTTTTCAAACAAGCAAAAGTTAAGAGAATTCAGCACCACCAAACCAGCTCTACAACAAATGCTAAAGAAACTTCTCTAAGCAAGAAACACAAGAGGAGAAAAAGACCTACAAAAACAAACCCAAAACAATAAAGAAAATGGTAATAGGAACATACATATCGATAATAACCTTGAGTGTAAATGGATTAATTGCCCTAACCAAAAGACACAGACTGGCTGAATGGATACACAAACAAGAACCATATATATGCTGTCTACAAGAGACCCACTTCAGACCTAGGGATACATTCAGACTGAAGGTGAAGGGATGGATAAAGATATTCCATGCAAATGGAAATCAAAAGAATGCTGGAGTAGCAACACTCGTTTCCAATAAAATAGATTTAAAATAAGATTGTTACAAGAGAAAAGGAGGGACACTACATAATGATCAAAGGATCAATCCAAGAAGAAGATATAACAATTTTAAATATTTATGCACCCAACATAGGAGCACCTCAATACATAAGGCAAATACTCACAACCATGAAAGGAGAAATCAACAGTAACACAATAATAGTAGGGGACTTAACACACCACTTACACCAATCGACAGATCATCCAAGCAGAAAATACATAAAGAAACAAGCTTTAAATGACACAATAAGGGGAGAGAGGAGAAGATGGCAGAAGAGTAAGACACGGAGATCACCTTCCTCCCCACAGATACATCAGAAATATATCTACACGTGGAACTGCTCCTATAGAACACCCACTGAACGTTGGCAGAAGACGTCAGACCTCCCAAAAGGCAAGAAACTCCCCACGTAACTGGGTAGGGCAAAAGAAAAAAGAAACAACAGAGACAAAAGAATAGGGATGGGACCTGCACCAGTGACAGGGAGCTGTGAAGGAGGAAAGGTTTCCACACACTAGGAAGGCCCTTTGTGGGTGGAGACTGCGGGTGGCGGAGGGGGGAAGATTCGGAGACATGGAGGAGAGCGCAGCAACAGGGGTGCAGAGGGCAAAGTGGAGAGATTCCCGCACAGAGGATCGGTGTTGACCAGCACTCACCAGCCCGAGAGGTTTGTCTGCTCACACGCCGGGGCGGGCTGGGGCTGGGAGCTGAGGCTCGGGCTTCGGTCGGATTGCAGGGAGAGGACTAGGGTTGGGGGCGTGAACACAGCCTGAAGGGGTTAGCGCACCACGGCTAGCCGGGAAGGAGTCCGGGAAAAGGTCTGGAGCTGCCGAACAGACAAGAGACTTTTTCTTGCCTCTTTGTTTCCTGGTGTGTGAGGAGAGGGGATTCAGAGCGCCTCCTAAAAGAGCTCCAGAGATGGACGCAAGCCGCGGCTATCAGCGCGGACCCCAGAGACGGGCATGAAATGCTAAGGCTGCTGCTGCCACCACCAAGAAGCCTGTGTGCAAGCACAGGTCACTATCCACACCGCCCTTCCCAGGAGCCTGAGCAGCCCGTCACTGCCAGGGTCCCGTGATCCAGGGACAACCCTGGGAGAATGCACGGCGCTCCTCAGGCTGCTGCAACGTAACGCTGGACTCTCCTGCCACAGGCTCGCCCCACATCCGTACCCCTCACTCCACCCAAACTGAGTGAGCAGGAGCCCCCGAAGCAGCTGCTCCTTTAACCCCGTCCTGTCTGAGCGAAGAACAGACACCCTCAGGCGACCTACAGGCAGAGGCAGGTCCAAAGCCAAAGATGAAACCCGGGAGCCGTGCGAACAAAGAAGACGAAGGGAAATTTCTCAAAGAAGCCTCAGAAGCAGCGGATTAAAGCTCCACAAACAACTTGATGTACCTGCATCTGTGGAATACCTGAATAGACAACGAATCATCCCAAATTGAGGAGGTGGACTTTGGGAGCAAGATATATTATTTTTTCCCCTTTTCCTCTATTTGTGAGTGTGTATGTGTATGCTATAGTGTGAGATTTTGTCTGTAGAGCTTTGCTTTCACCATTTGTCCTAGGGTTCTGACCATCTGTTTTATTTTTGGGTTTTTACTTTAAAATAGTTTTCTTTTTTTCTAATAATTATTTTTTATTTTAATAACTTTATTTTATTTTATCCTCTTTCTTTTTTTCTTTCTATTTTTAACCCCTTTAATTTTGAGCTGTGTGGATGAAAGGCTCTTGGTGCTCCAGCCAGGCATCAGGGCTGTGCCTCTGAGGTGGGAGAGACAAAGTCAGGATGCTGGGCCACAGGAGACCTCCCAGCTTCATGTAATACCAAACGGTGAAAATCTCCCAGAGATCTCCATCTCAACACCAAGACCCAGCTTCACTCAACGACCAGCAAGCTACAGTGCTGGACACCCTATGCCAAACAACTAGCAAGACAGGAACACAGCCCCATCCATTAGCAGAGAGGCTGCCTAAAATCATAATAAGGCCACAGACACCCCAAAACACACCACCAGACGTGGACCTGCCCACCAGAAGGAAAAGATCCAACCTCATCCACCAGAACACAGGCATTACTCCCCTCCACCAGGAAGCCTACACAACCCACTGAACCAACCTTAGCCACTGGGGACAGATACCAAAAACAAGAGGAACTACGAACCTGCAGCCTGTGAAAAGGAGACCCCAAACACAGTAAGATAAGCAAAATGAGAAGACAGAAAAACACACAGCAGATGAAGGAGCAAGGTAAAAACCCACCAGCCCTAACAAATGAAGAGGAAATAGGCAGTCTACCTGAAAAAGAATTCAGAATAATGATAGTAAAGATGATCCAAAATCTTGGAAATAGAATAGACAAAATGCAAAAAACATTTAACAAGGACCTAGAAGAACTAAAGAGGAACCAAGCAATGATGAAAAACACAATAAATGAAATTAAAAATACTCTAGATGGGATCAATAGCAGAATAACTGAGGCAGAAGAAAGGATAAGTGACCTGGAAGATAACATGGTGGAAATAACTACTGCAGAGCAGAATAAAGAAAAAAGAATGAAAAGAACTGAGGACAGTCTCAGAGACCTCTGGGACAACATTAAATGCACCGACATTTGAATAATAGGGGTTCCAGAAGAAGAAGAGAAAAAGAAAGGGACTGAGAAAATATTAGAAGAGATTATAGTTGAAAACTTCCCTAATATGGGAAAGGAAATAGTTAATCAAGTCCTGGAAGCACAGAGAGTCCCATACAGGATAAATCAAAGGAGAAACACGCCAAGACACATATTAATCAAACTATCCAAAATTAAATATAACGAAAACATATTAAAAGCAACAAGGGAAAAAAGGCAAATGACACACAAGGGAATCCCCATAAGGTTAACATCTGATCTTTCAGTAGAAACTCTGCAAGCCAGAAGGGAGTGGCAGGACATATTTAAAGTGATGAAGGAGAAAAACCTACAACCAAGATTACTCTACCCAGCAAGGATCTCATTCAGATTTGATGGAGAAATTAAAACCTTTACAGACAAGCAAAAGCTGAGAGAGTTCAGCACCACCAAACCAGCATTACAACAAATGCTAAAGGAAATTCTCTAGGCAAGAAACATAAGACAAAGAAAACACCTACAATAACAAACCCAAAACATTTAAGAAAATGGGAATAGGAACATACATATCAATAATTACCTTAAATGTAAATGGATTAAATGCTCCCATCAAAAGACACAGACTGGTTGAATGGATACAAAAAGAAGACCCGCATATTTGTTGTCTACAAGAGACCCACTACAGACCTAGAGACACATACAGACTGAAAGTGAGGGGATGGAAAAAGATATTCCATGCAAATGGAAATCAAAAGAAAGCTGGAGTAGCAATTCTCATATCAGACAAAACAGACTTTAAAACAAAGACTATTATAAGAGACAAAGAAGGAGGAGAGAAGATGGCAGAAGAGTAAGACGTGGAGATCACCTTCCTTCCCACAGATACAGTAGAAATACATCTACACGTGGAACTGCTCCTACAGAACACCCACTGAACCCTGGCAGAAAACGTCAGACCTCCCAAAAGGCAAGAAACTCCCACCGTACTTGGGTAGGGCAAAAGAAAAAAGAAATAAAGAGACAAAAGAATAGGGATGAGACCTGCACCAGTGGGAGGGAGCCTAGAAGGAGGAAAGATTTCCACGCACTAGGAAGCCCCTTCGCGGGCAGAGACTGCGGGTGGCAGAGAGGGGAAGCTTCAGAGCCACGGAGGAGAGCACAGCCACAGGGGTGTGGAGGGCAAAGCGGAGAGATTCCCGCACAGAGGCTCGGTGCCGAGCAGCACTCACCAGCCCAAGAGGCTCGTCTGATCACATGCCAGGGAGGGCGGGGCTGGGAGCTGAGGCTGGGGCTTCAGTCAGATCGCAGGGAGAGGACTGGGGTTGGCGGCGTGAACACAGCCTGAAGGGGTTAGCGCACCACAGCTAGCCGGGAGGGAGTCCGGGAAAAAGTCTGCAGCTGCCGAAGAGGCAAGAGACTTTTTCTTGCCTCTTTGTTTCACGGTGCGCAAGGAGAGGGGATTCAGAGCGCCGCCTAAACGAACTCCAGAGAAGGGCGCAAGCCGCAGCGATCAACGCAGGCCCCAGAGACAGGTGTGAGACTCTAAGGCTGCTGCTGCCGCCCCCAAAAAGCCTGTGTGCGAGCACAGGTCACTCTCCACACCGCCCCTCCCGATAGCCTGTGCAGCCCGCCACTGCCAGGGTCCCATGATCCTGGGACAGCTTCCCCGGGAGAACGCACTGCACGCCTCAGGCTGGTGCAACGTCACGCCGGCCTCTGACGCTGCAGGC
The DNA here is from genome assembly GCF_028023285.1 of Balaenoptera ricei. Classification (NCBI taxonomy): domain Eukaryota; kingdom Metazoa; phylum Chordata; class Mammalia; order Artiodactyla; family Balaenopteridae; genus Balaenoptera; species Balaenoptera ricei. Next base: position 64,620,517 of record NC_082652.1, read on the forward strand.
TCGCCCCGCCTCCTCGGTACCCCTCCCTCCCCGCGGCCTGAGTGAGCCAGAGCCCCCGAAGCAGCTGCTCCTTTAACCCCGTCCTGTCTGGGCGGGGAACAGACGCCCTCAGGCGACCTACACGCAGAGGCAGGTCCAAATCCAAAGCTGAACCTCGGGAGCTGTGCGAACAAAGAAGAGAAAGGGAAATCTCTCCCAGCAGCCTCAGAAGCAGCGGATTAAAACTCCACAAACAACTTGATGTGCCTGCATCTGTTGAATACCTGAATAGACAACGAATCATCCCAAATTCAGGAGGTGGACTTTGGGAGCAGGATATATTAATTTCTCCCCTGTTCCTTTTTTTGTGAGTGTATATGTATATGCTTCTGGGTGAGATTTTGTCTGTATAGCATTGCTTTATAATAGCTTTATTTTACTTCACTATATTATAGCCTCTTTCTTTCTTTCTTTCTATTTTTTCTCCCTTTTACTCTTCGCCGTGTGGATGAAAGGCTCTTGGTGCTCCAGCCAGGCATCAGGGCCGTGCCTCTTAGGTGGGAGAGCCAACTTCAGGACACTGGTCCACAAGAGACCTCCCAGCTCCATGTAATACCAAACGGCAAAAATCTCTCAGAGATCTCCATCTCAACATCAAGACCCAGCTTCACTCAATGACCAGCAAGCTACAGTGCTGGACACCCTATGCCAAACAACAAGCAAGAAAGGAACACAGCCCCATCCATTAGCAGAGAGGCTGCCTAAAATCATAATAAGGCCACAGACACCCCAAAATACACTACCAGACGTGGACGTGCCCACCAGAAAGACAAGATCCAGCCTTATCCACCAGAACTCAGGCACTAGTTCCCTCCACCAGGAAGCCTACACAACCCACTGAACCAACCTTAGCCACTGGGGACAGACACCGAAAACAACGGGAACTACGAACCTGCAGCCTGTGAAAAGGAGACCCCAAACACAGTAAGATAAGCAAAATGAGAAGACAGGAAAACACACAGCAGATGAAGGAGCAAGGTAAAAACTGACCAAACCTAACAAATGAAGGGGAAATAGGCAGTCTATCTGAAAAAGAATTCAGAATACTGATAGTAAAGATGATCCAAAATCTTGGAAATAGAATAGACAAAATGCAAGAAACATTTAACAAGGACGTAGAAGAACTAAAGAGGAACCAAGGAACGATGAAAAACCAATAACTGAAATTAAAAATACTCTAGATGGGATCAATAGCAGAATAACTGAGGCAGAAGAACGGATAAGTGACCTGGAAGATAAAATAGTGGAAGTAACTACTGCAGAGCAGAATAAAGAAAAAAGAATGAAAAGAACTGAGGACAGTCTCAGAGACCTCTGGGACAACATTAAACGCACCGACATTTGAATAATAGGGGTCCCAGAAGAAGAAGAGAAAAAGAAAGGGACTGAGAAAATATTTGAAGAGATTATAGTTGAAAACTTCCCTAATATGGGAAAGGAAATAGTAACTCAAGTCCTGGAAGCACAGAGAGTCCCACACAGGATAAACCCAAGGAGAAACATGCCAAGACACATATTAATCAAACTGTCAAAAATTAAATATAAGGAAAACATACTAAAAGCAGCAAGGGAAAAACAACAAATGACACACAAGGGAATCCCCATAAGGTTAACATCTGATCTTTCAGCAGAAACCCTGCAAGCCAGAAGGGAGTGGCAGGATATACTTAAAGTGATGAAGGAGAAAAACCTACAACCAAGATTACTCTACCAAGCAAGGATCTCATTCAGATGTGATGGAGAAATTAAAACCTTTACACACAAGCAAAAGCTGAGAGAGTTCAGCACCACCAAATCAGCTTTACAACAAATGCTAATGGAACTTCTCTAGGCAAGAAACATAAGAGAAGGAAAACACCTACAATAACAAACCCAAAACATTTAAGAAAATAGGATTAGGAACATACATATCAATAATTACCTTGAATGTAAATGGAATAAATGCTCCCACCAAAAGACACAGGCTGGCTGACTGGATACAAAAATAAGACCAATATATATGCTGTCTACAAGAGACCCACTTCAGACCTAGAGACACATACAGACTGAAAGTGAGGGGATGGAAAAAGATATTCCATGCAAATGGAAATCAAAAGAAAGCTGGAGTAGCAATTCTCATATCAGACAAAATAGATTTAAAATCAAGACTATTACAAGAGACAAAGAAGGACACTATATAATGATCAACGGATCGATCCAAGAGGAAGGTATAACAATTGTAAATATTTATGCACCCAACATAGGAGCACCTCAATACATAAGGCAAATACTAACAGCCATAAAAGGGGAAATCGACAGCAACACAATCATAGTAGGGGACTTTAACACCCCACTTTCACCAATGGACAGATCATCCAAAATGAAAATAAATAAGGAAACACAAGCTTTAAATGATACATTAAACAAGATGGACTTAATTGATATTTATAGGACATTCCACCCAAAAACAACAGAATACACATTTTTCTCAAGTGCTCATGGAACATTCTCCAGGATAGATCATATCTTGGGTCACAAATCAAGCCTTGGTAAATTTAAGAAAATTGAAATCATATCAAGTATCTTTTCCGACCACAACGCTATGAGACTAGATATCAATTACAGGAAAAGATATGTAAAAAATACAAACACATGGAAGCTAAACAATACACTACTTAATAACCCAGTGATCACTGAAGAAATCAAAGGGGAAATCAAAAAAATACCTAGAAACAAATGACAATGGAGATACGATGACCCAAAACCTATCACACGCAGTAAAAGCAGTGCTAAGAGGGAAGTTTATAGCAATACAATCCTACCTTAAGAAACAGGAAACATCTCGAATAAACAACCTAACCTTGCACCTAAAGCAATTAGAGAAAGAAGAACAAAAAACCCCAAAGCTAGCAGAAGGAAAGAAATCATAAAGATCAGGTCAGAAATAAAGGAAAAAGAAATGAAGGGAACAATAGCAAAAATCAATGAAACTAAAAGCTGGTCCTTTGAGAAGATAAACAAAATTGATAAACCATTAGCCAGAGTCATCAAGAGAAAAAGGGAGAAGACTCAAATCAATAGAATTAGAAATGAAAAAGGAGAAGTAACCACTGACACTGCAGAAATACAAAAGATCAAGAGAGATTACTACAAGCAACTCTATTCCAATAAAATGGACAACCTGGAAGAAATGGACAGATTCTTAGAAATGCAAGAACTGCCGAGACTGAACCAGGAAGAAATAGAAAATATGAACAGACCAACCACAAGCACTGAAATTGAAACTGTGATTAAAAACCTTCCAACAAACAAAAGCCCAGGACCAGATGGCTTCACAGGTGAATTCTATCAAACATTTAGAGAAGAGCTAACACCTATCCTTCTCAAACTCTTCCAAAATATTGCAGAGGAAGGAACACTCCCAAACTCATTCTATGAGGCCACCATCACCCTGATACCAAAACCAGACAAAGATGTCACAAAGAAAGAAAACTACAGGCCAATATCACTGATGAACATAGATGCAAAAATCCTCAACAAAATACTAGCAAACAGAATCCAACAGCGCATTAAAAGGATCATACACCATGATCAAGTGGGGTTTATCCCAGGAATGCAAGGATTCTTCAATATACGCAAATCAATCAACGTGATACACCATATTAACAAATTGAAGAAGAAAAACCATATGATCATCTCAATAGATGCAGAGAAAGCTTTTGACACAATTCAACACCCATTTATGATAAAAGCCCTGCAGAAAGTAGGCATAGAGGGAACTTTCCTCAACATAATAAACGCCATGTATGACAAACCCACAGCCAACATTGTCCTCAATGGTGAAAAACTGAAACCATTTCCACTAAGATCAGGAACAAGACAAGGTTGCCCACTCTCACCACTATTATTCAACATAGTTTTGGAAGTGTTAGCCACAGCAATCAGAGAAGACAAAGAAATAAAAGGAATCCAAATCGGAAAAGAAGAAGTAAAGCTGTCACTGTTTGCAGATGACATGATACTATACATAGAGAATCCTAAAGATGCTACCAGAAAACTCCTAGAGCTAATCAATGAATTTGGTAAAGTAGCAGGAAACAAAATTAATGCACAGAAATCTCTTGCTTTTCTATACACTAATGACGAAAAATCTGAAAGTGAAATTAAGAAAACACTCCCGTTTACCATTGCAACAAAAAGAATAAAATATCTAGGAATAAACCTACCTAAGGCGACAAAAGACCAGTATGCAGAAAATTATAAGACACTGATGAAAGAAATTAAAGATGATACAAATAGATGGAGAGATATACCATGTTCCTGGTTTGGAAGAATCAACATTGTGAAAATGATTCTACTACCCAAAGCAATCTACAGATTCAATGCAATCCCTATCAAACTACCACTGGCATTTTTCACAGAACTAGAACAAAAAATTTCACAATTTGTATGGAAACACAAAAGACCCCGAATAGCCAAAGCAATCTTGAGAACGAAAAATGGAGCTGGGGGAATCAGGCTCCCTGACTTCAGACTATATTACAAAGCTACAGTAATCAAGACAGTTTGGTACTGGCACAAAAACAGAAATATAGATCAATGGAACAGGATAGAAAGGCCAGAGATAAACCCACACACATATGGTCACCTTATCTTTGATGAAGGAGGCAAGCATATACAGTGGAGAAAAGACAGCCTGTTCAATAAGTGGTGCTGGGAAAATTGGACAGGTACATGTAAAAGTATGAAATTAGAACACTCCCTGACACCATGCACAAAAATAAACTCAAAATGGATTAAAGACCTAAGTGTAAGGGCAGACACTATCAAACTCTTAGAGGAAAACATAGGCAGAACACTCTATGACATACATCACAGCAAGATTCTTTTTCACCCAGCTCCCAGAGAAATGGAAATAAGAACACAAATAAACAAATGGGACCTAATTACACTTAAAAGCTTTTGCACAGCAAAGGAAACCATAAACAAGACCAAAAGACAACCATCAGAATGGGAGAAAATATTTGCCAATGAAGCAACTGACAAAGGATTAATCTCCAAGATTTACAAGCAGCTCATGCAGCTCAATAACAAAAAAACGAACAACCCAATCCAAAAATGGGCAGAAGACCTAAATAGATATTTCTCCAAAGAAGATATACAGATGGCCTACAGACACATGAAAGAATGCTCAACATCATTAATCATTAGAGAAATGCAAATCAAAACTACAATGTGATATCATCTCACACCAGTCAGAATGGCCATCATCAAAAAATCTAGAAACAATAAATGCTGGAGAGGGTGTGGAGGAAAGGGAACCCTCTTGCACTGTTGGTGGGAATGTAAATTGATACAGCCACTATGGAGAACAGTATGGAGGTTCCTTAAAAAACTACAAATAGAACTACCATACGATACAGCAATCCCACTACTGGGCATATACCCTGAGAAAACCATAGTTCAAAAAGAGTCATGTACCAAAATGTTCATTGCAGCTCTATTTACAATAGCCAGGACATGGAAGCAACCTAAATGTCCATCATCGGATGAATGGATAAAGAAGATGTGGCACATATATACAATGGAATATTACTGAGCCATAAAAAGAAATGAAATGGAGGTATTTGGAATGAGGTGGATGGAGTTAGAGTCTGTCATACAGAGTGAAGTAAGTCAGAAAGAGAAAAAGAAATACAGTATGCTAACACATATATACGGAATCTAAGGAAAAAAAAAAAAAGCCATGAAGAACCTCGTGGCAAGACGGGAATAAAGACACAGACCTACTAGAGAATGGACTTGAGGATATGGGGAGGGAGTGGGGTGAGATGTGACAGGGTGAGAGAGTGTCATGGACATATATACACTACCAAATGTAAAATAGATAGCTAGTGGGAAGCAGCCACATAGCACAGGGAGATCAGCTCGGTGCTTTGTGACCACCTAGAGGGGTGGGATGTGGAGGGTGGGAGGGAGGGAGATGCAAGAGGGAAGAGATATGGGAACATATTGTATATGTATAACTGATTAACTTTGTTATAAAGCAGAAGCTAACACACCATTGTAAGGCAATTATACTTCAATAAAGATATTTAAAAAAAAAAAAAAAAAAAAAGGACAACCTGGAAGAAACAGACAGATTCTTAGAAATGCACAACCTGCCGAGACTGAACCAGGAAGAAATAGAAAATATGAACAGGCCAATCAGAAGCACTGAAATTGAAACTGTGATTAAAAATCTTCCAACAAACAAAAGCCCAGGACCAGATGGCTTCATAGACGAATTCTATCAAACATTTAGAGAAAAGCATAAACAAAATTGATAAACACTTAGCCAGCCTCATCAAGAAAAAAATGGAGAGGATGCAAATCAATAAAATTAGAAATGAAAAAGGAGAAATCACAACTGACACAGCAGAAATACAGAGGATTATAAGAGACTACTACAAACTGTATGCCAATAAAATGGACAACCACGAAGAAATGGACAAATTCTTGGAAAGGTACAGTTTTTGAAGACTGAACCAGGAAGAATTAGAAAATATAAACAGACCTATCACAGGTAATGAAATTGAAACTGTAATTAAAAATTTCCCAACAAACAAAAGTCCAGGACCAGATGGCTTCACAGGGGAATTCTATCAAACATACAGAGAAGAGCTAACAGCAATCCTTCTCAAACTCTTCCAAAAAATTGCAGAGGGAAAAACACTCCCTAATTCATTCAATGAAGCCACCATCACCCTGATACTAAGACCAGAAAAAGATTTCACAAAAAAAGAATTTTATAGACCAATATCACTGATGAATATAGATGCAAAAATCCTGAACAAAATACTAGCAAAGAGAATCCAACAACACATTAAAAGGATCATACACCATGATCAAGTGAGATTTATCCCAGGTATGCAAGAATTCTTCAATATATGCAAATCAATCAATGTGATACACCACATAAAATAATTAAGTAACAAAACCATATGATCATCTCAACAGATGCAGAAAAATGCTTTGACAAAATTCAACACCCGTTTGTGATAAAAACTCTCCAGAAAATGGGCATAGAGGGAACCTACCTCAACATAATAAAGGACATATATAACAAACCCACAGTAAGCATCACACTCAATGGTGAAAAACTTAAAGCATTCCCACTAAGATCAGGAACAAGACAAGGATGTCCACTCTCGCCACTATTATTCAACATAGTTTTGGAAGTCCTAGCCATGGCAATCAGAGAAGAAAAAGAAATAAAAAGGAATACAAATTGGAAATGAAGAAGTAAAACTGTCACTGTTTGTGCATGACATGATACTATACATAGAAAATCCTAAGGATGCCACCAGAAAACCACTAGAACTAATCAATGAATTTGGTAAAGTTGCAGGATACAAAAAATGCACAGAAATCTCTGGTATTCCAATACACCAACAATGAAAAATCAGAAAGAGAAATTAAGGAAACAGTCCCATTTACCATTGCAACAAAAAGAATAAAATACCTAGGAATAAACCTGACTAAGGAGGTGGAAGACGTGTACTCAGCAAACTATAAAACACTGATGAAAGAAATCAAAGATGACATAAACAGATGGAGAAATATACCATGTTCTTGGATTGGAAGAATCAATATTGTGAAAATGAGTATACTATCCAAAGCAATCTACAGATTTAGTACAATCTCTATCAAACTACCTGTGGCATTCTTCATAGAATTAGAACAAAACATTTTACAATTCGTATAGAAACACAAAAGAACCCGAATAGCCAAAGCAATCTTGAGAAAGAAAAACGGAGCTGGAGGAATCAGGCTCCCCAATTTCAAACTATACTACAAAGCTACAGTAATCAAGACAGTATGGTGCTGGCACAAAAACAGAAATATAGATCAGTGATACAGGATAGAATGCCCAGAGATAAACCCACACACATATGGTCACCTAATTTATGACAAGGGAGGCAAGAACATATAATGGAGAAAGGACAGCCTCTTCAATAAGTGGTGCTGGGAAAACTCAACAGCTACATGTAAAAGAATGAAATTAGAACACTACTTAACACCATACACAAAAATAAAACTCAAAATGGATTAAAGATCTAAATGTAAGACCAGACACTATAAAACTCTTAGAGGAAAACATAGGAAAAACACTCTTTACATAAACCACAGCAGATCTTTTATGACCCACCTCCTAGAGTAATGAAAATAAAAACACAAATAAACAAATGGGACTTAATTAAATTTAAAAGCTTTTGCCCAGCAAAGGAAACCATAAACATGACAAAAAGCCAACCCTCAGAATAGGAGAAAATATTTACAAATGAAACAACTGACAAAGGAATAATATCCAAAATATACAAACAGCTCATGGAGTTCAATATTAAAAAGACAAATAATCCAATTATAAAATGGGCATAAGACCTAAATAGACATTTCACCAAGGAAGACATACAGATGGTCAAGAAGCACATAAAAAGATGCTCAACATCATTAATTATTAGATAAATTCATATCAAAACTACAATGTGGTAGCCAACCAGTCAGAATGGCTATTATCAAAAAATCTAGAGAAAATAAATGCTGGAAAGGGTGTGGTGAAAACGGAACCCTCCTGCACTGTTGGTGGGAATGTAAATTGATACAACCACTATGGAAAATAGTGTGGAGGTTCCTTAAAAAACTAAAAATAGAACTACCATATGACCCAGCAATCCTACTACTGGGCATATACCTTGAGAAAACCATAATTCAAAAAGAGACATATACCACAATGTTCATTGCTGCACTATTTACAATAAGCAGGCCATGGAACCAACTTAAGTGCCCATTGATAGATGAATGGATAAAGAAGATGTGGCACATATATACAATGGAATATTACTCAGCCATAAAAAGAAACGAAATTGAGTTATTTTTAGTCATGTGGATGGACCTAGAGTCTGTCATACAGACTGAAGTAAGTCAAAAAGAGAAAAACAAATACCATATTCTAACACATACATATGGAATCGAAAAAAAAAAAAAGAAAAGGTACTGATGAACCTAGTTGCAGGACAGGAATAAAGATGTAGACATAGAGAATGGACTTAAGTACACGGGGTGGGAAGGGGAAGCTGGGGTGAAGTGAGAGTAGTATCGACACATATACACTACCAAATGAAAAATAATTAGCTAGTGTGAAGCAGCATCATAGCACGGGGAGATCAGCTTGGTGCTTTGTGATGACCTAGAAGAGTGAGATAGGGAGGATGGAAGGAAGGCTTTAGGGGGAGGGGGTATGGGGACATATGTATGCATGTGGCTAATTCACTTTGGTGTACAACAGAAACTAACACAGTATTGTGAAGTAATTATGCTCCAATAAAGATCTATTAAAAAAAAAAAGCCCATTCAAAAAATGGACAGAAAACCTAAAGAGACATTTCTCCAAAGAAGACAAACAGATGGCCAAGAAGCACAAGAAAAGATGTTCAACATCGCTAATTGTTAGAGAATTGCAAATCAAAACTACAGTGAGATATCACCTCACACCAGTCAGAATGGCCATCATCAAAAAGTCTACAAACAATAAATGCTGGAGACGGTGTAGAGAAAAGGGAACGCTCCAACACTGTTGGTGGGAATGTAAATTGGTACAGCCACTATGGAGAACAGTATGGAGGTTCCTTAAAAAACTAAAAATAGCACTACCATATGATCCAGCAATCTCACTCCTGGGCAAATATCCAGAGAAAAACATGGTTCAAAAGGATACATGCACCCCACTGTTCATCGCAGTGCTGTTTACAATACCCAAGACGTGGAAACAACCTAAATGTCCTTCAACAGATGAATGGATAAAGAAGATGTGGTACATATATACAGTGGAATAGTACTAAGCCTTAAAAAATCTCCAGGATGGACCTGGAGATTATCATACTAAGTGAAGTAAATCAGCAGGGGAAAACAAATATATGATATCACTTATATTTGGAATCTTAAAAAAATGATACAAATGAACTTATTTACAAAACAGAAACAGACTCCCTGGCTAAGAGAACAAACTTATGGTTACCAGTGGGGAAGGATTAGGGGAAGGGATAGATTGGGAGTTTGGGATTGACATGTACACACTGCTATATTTAAAATAGATAACCAACAAGGAACTACTGTATAGCCCAGGGAACACTGCTCAATATTCTGTAATAACCTAAATAGGGAAATAATTTGAAAAAGAATAGATACATGTATATGTATAGCTGAATCATTTTGCTATACACCTGAAGCTAACACAACATTGTTAATCAACTATACTCCAATATAAAATAAAAATTTAAAAAATGATACTGAAGAAAATATTCATGTCAGTGTAATCAAGATCATGTTTAATTGAGTAAATCTTATAAATCTATTAGTCAATGACACTGAATTTTAAAATACACTTAGGTGAGTATGTACACATTGATGTAAAATAAATTAGCACTATTGGTTTTGAAAAAAGTAGTGTGGTTTTGTCACCGGGATAGACAAATGGACAAGTAAAATAGGATTAAGGGATCAGAAGTACATCTACCCATATAGGGAAACTTTATAAATGGCAGAACTACTATAAAGCAATAAAATAGAAGCAAATGTTCTAGTAGAAAAATAGGCAAAGGTGTAGTTATTGCATGAATAATTATTTTACAAAAGAAGGAAAATTAATAACTAGCAAATATAAAAAGCAAAAAAATACCATTTCAACCTTAGTAATTATCAGAGAAATAACCCATTTAATATCCTTGGTAAAAATGGAGAGCAAGAGGACTATTAGACATAGCTGATAGTTTAAATTTGTACAATTTGGGAAACAATTTGTCATTACCCACCCAATTTAACATACTCATATACTATGATGTGTGTAGCCATACAGACTGGTATGTCCAGTTTACCTTTATTTTCTTAAAGTAATCATTAATAATACTAGTCCCTAGTCCAATATCTTCCAATAACATGTCCAATTTAGAAGTTTAATTTTGATGTTTAATTATTCAGAAAAGTGCCAGTTTGTTTCCACATATAATCCTATTACATGGAACTGAATGGACACCTTTGATTATATCTTCATCTGTTGAACTAAAGAACCATTGGTTGTTCACTTTGAAGAGCCTTTTGTGATTAGTCAGGGAAATACCCCTTCTTAGTGATAGCAAATTAAATCCCAGGGGAAGGATGTGACTATTTCCATATGCTACAACCAGTAAACCACACAGCTGAAAATGGACACAAGACCCCTTGCCTCCAAGTCAAGCCAGTGGACCATTCATATAAAGGGCTTTCAAAGAGTTTGTTCATGCAGTTGCTCCAGATAAAATAAATACATATGTAACTTATAACTGCCAAGTAAAATAACCATATGCATGATGCTCTTGAGATGTGGATGACTGGATGGTAAATCATTGTTAGGAAACAGGGAAGCCAGACATAATTGCTAGTTATGCGTCAGTGATAAACAATGTTGGACAAATGTACTAAGCATGAACTTACAGCTGAAAGTTGAGACTTGGCCACCAAGGAGAGGAACATAGCAGGGACTAATATACTGTAATGAAATAAACCATATGGCCCCACCACACACATGCTATACTATGCTGCATTTATTGTTCCTGTACCTTTCATTTTGAGTGGCTAGCTTGGCCATCAGTGTAATGGATAGTGGAAGAAATTACATATTACATTTAATTATCACATTGAGCAGCACTGTGATGCAGACTTTCCTGGAATTTTAATAGAGTGACCTGGCTGGCTTGCCAGCTAATGTAAAATCAGCCTCCTAGCTACTTTCTTTACTGCCATCTTGACAATCTCAACTGATAAACTCTTATGACATTTCTCAATTTAATTCAATTTGTTAGACATTTCAAATTGATTTTTTAAATACAAATTAATGGTAAATTAGGTATTTCCCCCCCACTAACCACCCCTCCCTCTTTCCTCTAGGAAAGATTACAGTAGATGAATTGGCGGATAACTGGCTAAAATTGCATAAATGTTCAGCATTAATTCACCCAAGGCAGCTTGCAATTTCATAGTTAAAAATATTTTCCAAATTGTTGGTCAGAGGTGAAAAACTAAAATATATAAAGGTGATTCTTCTGTCTGATGAAAAACTAAATTTTGTGATTAATAATATGGACTTTCAGGTCAGACAGGCATAGGTTCGAGTCCTGGTAAGGCTACTTAGCAACTCTGTTCTAAGTAGACAAATTGTTCAACATCTCTGAACTCCAGTTTCCTTAAGATGAAAATGGGAGTCATAATGCCTATCTCATATAATGATTATAATAATTAAATGAGAAAATGTACATAAAGAGCCAAACATGATGTCTGGCACAAAAAAGTGCTTGATAAACTGGCTCATACTTCTGCTTTTCACTGTTACCTCCCATAGAATCTGTCTCCCAAAATCTGCATCTTCTGCTGTACCAAGGTTCTCCATTTCAGCCAGATGTTCTAAGGTAATATGGAATTTAATTAGTCAGGCTGGATAGGTTTCTGTGCAAATAAATCCTGTAGTAGTCCTCAGTCTCACAGAGGTAAGGATTAGTGTAGATTTGTAGGTCTCTGACTCTGGATCCTGTGGGTAACTGGAAGCAGCCTTAAGGCAAAGACACCCAATCCTAGGGCTTCTAAATATCTTTTCTTTTTCCAAAGGTAAATTAGGGAATCAGATCTATCTTTAGTTGAGGTTACCAAGGGTGACCATGGGCTTGTCTTACAACAACTCTAAATATTTAGGGGGATACCTCCCAATTGTCCTTAGCCTAGAAATCATGACTGGGCTTAACCAATTCCAGATCTGGAACAATTCTAAGTCTAAAATGACTGCTTGATACAGTTAGGCAAGCTATCACCCATCCCATGCCAGGCTAGAGAAAGCTGGTCATGCTCTGCAGTAGAGGAAGAACAATTAGCATAGTAACCATGTTTGTACATAGCCTCTTCTTGCTAGACTCAACAACTCTATCCTGATAAGAAATTTGAATTATGGGCCTTCCTCCTTGATATGAAATATATGGCTCATAAAATCCCAAAACTGTTTATTATTCATGATCATAAAAACAAAGTTTTGAGGGAGAAGGCTGAATAGAAACATAATTCTTAAATTTATTAAGACCTACTTTCATTCTCTATATTCACCTATTTGTCTTTAATCATAGTCAAATGGGGGAATGTATAAGATGTGAGGTATTACCACCATTATCATCTTTATAAACATCCTTATCATCACTTTTCTCCATGAGCCCAAATACACCATAAATTTTGCCCTCTTTTTCCAGTACCATTCTTCACTTAAACATGTCTCTCTACTAAAGCCAATGAATGCCTCAAAGATATAGCAAACCAGTGCTATTACAATTCCTCAGTTTTCTCTATGAAAGATAACAAACACATAAACTCCCTAATTCCCCATTGCCACTAATGGAATTCCAGCCTCAAAGATTGTAACAGTTATCGCCTGTGTAATCCATATTACTGAAAAGCCTCCTGCTCTGCCAGCTCAGGTGTCATTATTTGGGAAATATTACCTTTCAACATTTCCTCTTTCTAGCTGTTTGCTTTTTTCATTATTTGCAGTTCAGCAGCTATTAAGATCCAGTGCTGCAGAAAACAACAATAGCAACAAAAGGACTGCTTAATAACTAAACTTAAAAACCAAACTAGTCAGCAGCAAACAATGCCTTGTCAACATTTCTAAATGGAGAAGAAAGAAGGTGAGCCAAAGGACAGAAAGAGGGCAAAAGAAAGAAGGGGACACTTCCTGATGGATGAGTATGCATAAGTGCTTCAGATAATGGCTAAGAGATACAGCCTGAAGCACATTAAAGGGGGGGAGTGGGAAAAGTGAACAGCCTCAGAAGGGGACCCCAGTGCAGTGCTATAGACAGATCCAGGCCTTGGTGAAATGAAGTCAATAATATCTCCCTTATAAACAGCTCCCCAATTCAAGATTCTTTCCCCTTCTTAGTATTACCACTTCCCTTCTCTGTCCTGTTCCCACAGGGCTTCGTCCTTAGGTAAATGGAAAACAAAACAAAACAAAACAAAACAATAAAACAGCTGATGAGAGCTTAATAATTTGCCCTCCCAAAGGTATTTACAGAGGCAGCAGAGACTTTCAGAATCCCCAAAGCCTTCACGCGCCAATGTAAACACAACAGATGTCAAGGAGGAGGAAATATGTTGGGCATGCAGAGTTTTCCAGTCCCCATCAAATCATTCCCTATAGGCAACTGTCTGTATTCTTAAATGGACTTTCTTTGGTGTGGTATATTTTAAGAGAAAAGAACAAAGTTGTACCCACTGTGATGTCAGTTCTAGGATTAGGACCCATTCTCCAATTCCCTCTGAAAAGGGAATTTTCTGGCTTATTTTCAGAACTCCAGTCAGTTTGAGTGTGCCAAGCAGACAGACCAACCACAAACTGCAACAAATAACAATCGTCTCTTCTTCTGAGTCAATTAGTCACTGTTTTACCCAAAGCAAGTGATTAAAAATTGCAAGTTGTTTTACACTACAAGGATGCTGTCAAACTTCAGCCTCTCATCATGATTTTACAGGCCTTATTGAAAGGGCAAAGTTCCATGTATTGAATTTGTTTCTCCACCACTATCCTGAAATTATCAAATCGATGCTAGAATAGAAGCTTGCAGGAATAAGTTTCCCAAACAGTATTTTGTGTATTTACTGACATTGTCTAATAGCTTTGATTCAGTCTCCTCAGCATTTTTTTTATAAGACCTGTCACTGAAAGCTTACCCAAATTTTTGCTCTCTCTTAAAAGGATTCCTGACAAAGTAAACAGTTATCACCCTTGTGTCATTTCCCAAATAATCTACTAATTAAAAGCACCACCTCTTTGAAAACTATACTCAAAGCTCACTTCTAGCAGGGCTCCTCACCTACATTCTCACTTATAACTTATCTACTACTTTCATCAATAAGGTACCTTACTGGCCAATTCTAGTTGATCCTGTCTATGTGGAATCTTCACATAGATATTTAATAAAGATATTGAACATATTTCAAAAATCACTCACGTTTTCCTAAGTAAGCAGAATTATACAATTTCATTAATATGAAGATTTAGTACAGGCAAAAGGAGCCTATAGTGGGAGGAAAAATTTTTTTAAATGATTGTTTCTGGAGGTGGGATGGAATGGACTAGAAGAAGGATGAGAACAACTTCTCTGGAGATGGTCATGGTCAATGTTTTGATAGGAGTTTGTATTACACAAATGTATGCAATTGTCAAAACTCAGTAAATGTACACTTAAGATTTTTGCATTTCACTGTACATAAAGTAAAAAGAAAAAAAATCAATCAATTGATTTCTATTACTACAAACCTGTTTCTCTCAGCAATTCTCAGTCTCAGAAAAGTCCATCATTCACTCTTTCACTCAGGACCAAAACCTTGGAGTCATCTTTGACTTGTCTCCTAAAACCAATCTATCAACAAATCCTGTTGGCTTTAACTTCATAGTATAATTGAACTTATATTAGGATTTTCATTACCAATATTCTAGACCAAGCCACCATCAACTCTTCCTTGGACCACTACAAATCTCCTAACCATACTGTTTATTCCCACTCTAGCCCCTGATCTCCCCTCCACTCATTCTAGCCCCATCGTCTAGTCTCTACATGAAAGCTATATTGAATCATGTAAAACATAAATCAGATTATTGTTCTCCCATTTTTTACAATCGTTTCTTATTACAATTAGAATAAAATAAAAATTAAAATATATCTTTCCCCATGGATTACAAGGCACCAAATTATCTGGATTTTGCCAGACTCTTCGAACTCATTTGCAACCTCTTTCTCCCTCTCTCACTCCACTCCAGCCATGCTGGCTTCCCTGATGTTCTGCCAAGGACATCCCCACCTCTCTGCCTAGAGCATACTCCCCCAGATAATAGCACAGCACTCCCTCACTTTAGCCAAGGCTCCATCCTACTTTTACCTCCCAAGAGAGGTGTTCTTGATAATTCCCTCTAAATTAATACCCCATTACTCTCTATATTTTGTTTTCATAGCACACATCATTCCTTGACACACACACACAGACACACACACACACACACAATTATATATATTACATATAATTAAGGTTCTTCAGAGAAGCAGAAACAATCATATATGATTTATTATAATGAATTGGCGTATGCAATTATGGAGGCTGAGAAGTCCCCTGATCTGCTGTTTGCAAGCTGGAGATCCAAGAAAGCCTATGGTGTAATTCAGTTTCTATAAAGGCCTGAGAACCAGGGAAACTGATGGTATAGATAGATTCAAGTCCTGGTCTGCAAACCTGAGAACCAGGTGCTCCAAGGGCGGGAGGAAATTAGTATCCCAGCTTAAGAAATCAGGCAAGAAGATAAAAAGGGTAAATTCCTTCCTCCTTTGCTTTTGTTCTTAACAGATTGTATGATGTCCACTCACACAGAGATGGACAATCTATGTTACTAAGTCCACAGATTCAAATGCTAATCTCATCCAGAAACAGACGTAGCCAGAAATAATGCTTAACTGGGACACTCTGGTCAGTCAAGTTGTCATAAAATTAAACATCACATCTATTAAAGTCAAAACCTTTATTTTGTTTACTGCAATATTGCTATTACAATTCCTGGAACATAATAGGTGATTAGGAAATACTTGTTAAATCAAAAAATGACAAATAAATTATTCAGTAATGAATGGCTTTTAAAAGTCTCTGTAATAGATAGTCTAAGATGGCCACCATCAATTCCTTCCTTCCCCATAAACGCATGTTCCTTCCACATCCAAAGAAGCCTAACCCCTATTATTTAAGTCTATGCTGTCCTTAATGACTTGCCTTGACCAATAGAGTACAGTAGAAGTGATGTTTTAAGAATTCCAGTGGTAGGTCATAAGATTTCTTGTGGCTTCTATTTGAATATCTTGGGTCTCTCACATTTTGACTCTTCTTCTGGGAACCTAGCCATTATAATGAAGGCCAAGTTGCCAAGAGAGATCAGATGTAAACTCTCCAGCTGGAAGTCTAGTTGAGCTCTCAGCTGACAGCCAGAATCAACTGACAGTTCCATGAGTGAACCATCTTGGGTGCTTAGCTGAGTCAAATCTTCAGACAACTCCAGGCCCAGCCACCATTTGATGACAGCTACATGAGATCCCACATAATAGCCTCACAGCTGAGCCCAGTCAATTCAAACAATGGTGAAAAATAAGTTGTTGTTTTAAGCTACTAAGTTTGGGGAGTATTTTTCTATGCTACAATAGAAACCAGAACACACTTCAAAGTAGTATACTCTTCCTTCAACTCTATTTAACCTCAGCATGTTTTGTAGTTGTTTTAGTGTACCTCAATACATAAATATTGATATAATGATGTTCTTCACATCTTCAAATGATGCCTGTGAGAGTGAAACACAATAGACCACATCATCCTCCATGCACCCTCCCCAAATATCAATATCATAATAAGACTTACAAAGTCTGAATAAATTTTACTTATTGGTGTGCTCCTTCTCCCTCAGGTGCAAACCTGTTCATTGAACTTCATGCCCAAACCCCCTACCCCAGCTCCTCCATTTTATGTCCATCCTCATTGTCTTTAATCATATTGCATCTCCATCCCTCATCCTATATGTATTTAAATTAATTCAGTCTTCAAAGACCCAGCCCAAGTCCTTAATAACTATTGAATCTTTGATTTGGTAGTATCATCAACTTATCAATACTTATTAATTCAGCCTAAATATTTATCCAGATATGCAAGGCTTTGGACATAAAAGATGAATAAATCTTTGTTCTAAACCCAATGATTTTTTTTTTTTATCCAAGTGAGGGGAGATGATAAAACTTATAAAATACATTTAGAATAATGCAAAATAATATATAATTTCAAGATGACGAATAAAGGAGGGCCCATAGTGGGTGTGGGTTGAGGATTATCAATACCTGTGGGTCTTCTGGGATGATCCTTAGGCTCCCATGCAAAGTCTCCGCTTGATTTCTGAAATCATAAGTTTACTGCCTAAAATGGAATTACCTGGTGCTTAGGAACCTATAACTTGATTTTAAAAGCCACCTTTCATACCATTCCTTCCATCCCTCTGGGCTCCTGTCTCTTGTCATAAATCCTCACTCTGGGAACACCCTGGAACCTCAGACTGGCTGAATAGCTCATGCCTGAGTTAGACCTCTTGGAGTGACTGTTCCATGCCATTATTATAAAAAGAAAAGAATCACAGTGCAATGGCCCAACTCTTGCATTATACAGTCAGGAAAGTTGGTCACACATCAAAGTGACCTCCTAAGGTGCTATGGGGGCCCACATCCATGTCATTTTTCTGACTCCTGGCAGTCTGGTTCATAGAACTTTGTTATCCTATTGTGGACCTCTTGGCCATAATTCACACAGGTCAACAGGATCAAAAGTTCCCATTTGTCCTTCCAAGAATGTTAGGGGATTTTGTGTAGGAAGCTAATGTATAATTTCTGCATGTCCACTCCACAATATGGTTCCTTCTGAATCACTTTTAATACCCTTTGTAAATATCCATCAGGGATCACTTTTGGTAATTTGTTGCTGTTGGAGATTACAGTGATAATCCCCTGTAACAAATTTTTTATTTAGTTTTTTTTCTAATTAACTCCAAATACTATATTACTACATGTTTACCAAACTGGAGTATGAACAGCCCAAGTTCTGTGCAGGTAGGATGCAAAACAGCAGAATATTCATGGGACATCTTTCTGGAGCATCTATTTTACCACAGGATTTGGAAATAAAGTTAAGAACCATCTCCCCTCCAGTACAAACATAGAAGAAAAGACACAGAAGAGCAGAGAACGGGAGATGTGCACCAGGAAAAATAGTCCAGTCTCTTATGTGTCACCCAGGTGTGAGCCAAGTGTCTGGTCACAGGTAGGGCTGGCTTTGACTTTTTTCATTTTCCAGGAGGCTCCTGGCAGTCCTTTAGTGCTTAAGACCAGCAGTTATTTTGGAGACAGTGTTTTTGAAGGCCAAGGAGATATCACATCCTCTTAATTTGGATAGTTTTGAGAGAACACCATGGCAGTTTACAAACATCCTTCCTCCAGGTGAGTTGTCCCAAGATCAGCTTAAAATTGAGAAAAGCTGGAGAGAAGCTTGCTCCAAATGACCTCAAAAGAAAATCAGATCCAAAGTCCACCTGATGAATTGATCATTAAAATGGTATCAAAACATAATACCAGACAAAAATAAAAGTAAATATTAACAAACTAAAAATATGAGGGAAAGAATAAAGGAAAAGTGAGAAAAGGAAAAGAGCAATAAAGAAAAAAAATGAGAAAATGTGAAGAAAAATAAGGAAATTTTGCTGTTAAACTAAAACTACTCTAAAAAGATAATCAATTAAAAATAAAGAAAAAAGTGAGAAAAAGAAAAACAAAAGAATACAGAAAATGGGAGAATTAGTAAAAATAATACAGGGAAATATGAAAAAAGAAGAATGAGAAAAAGGAAAAAAAGAATAGAGAAAAAAAGAGCAGGGGAATGACAGACCAAAAAACAAGGAGAAAACAAGCTAACTTTGGTCAAAATCCCTTGGGTCACCAAAAACCAGCTAACTTTGGTCAAAATCCCTCAGGTTACCAAAAACCAGCCAGGAACTTATATAAGTGCTTAAAATTCCATAACAGTAACTTCTTATAAAGTCATAGCAAGAAATGGACCAATCATGGGGCTAAAACTTATTGACAGTGCTTTTTTTTTCACTTTTTGGTTTAAGAACTCTTTACTCTGTTAAAAAAAAAAAAAAAAATTGACCCAAAGAGCTTTTTCTTTGCATGGGTTGTAGCAAATGTTATTTACCTTATTAGAAATTAAAACCCTGTTCTGTTGATCTTCAGTCGGGCCTCGACCTGGGTGCCTGATTTCTGCCCTTTAAGTCCTCAAGTGGCTCAACGGCATCCTCTGTTGCTGTGACCTGCACTTGCCACGAGAGTCGTGAGGTGGACAATGCAGAACCAGAGAAACTGGGAAATGAAAAAAGATATGGGAGGAGGAGAGAAGATGGCGGAAGAGTAAAACGCGGAGATCACCTTCCTTCCCACAGATACAGTAGAAATACATCTACACGTGGAACTGCTCCTACAGAACACCCACTGAACGCTGGCAGAAAACGTCAGACCTCCCAAAAGGCAAGAAACTCCCCCTGTACTTGGGTAGGGCAAAAGAAAAAAGAAATAACAGAGACAAAAGAATAGGGATGGCACCTGCACCAGTGGGAGGGAGCTGTGAAGGAGGAAAGATTTCCACGCACTAGGAGCCCCTTCGCGGGCAGAGACTGCAGGTGGCGGAGGGGGGAAGCTTCGGAGCCACGGAGGAGAGCGCAGCCACAGGGGTGTGGAGGGCAAAGCGGAGAGATTCCTGCACATCCCGCACGGAGGCTCAGCGCTGACCAGCACTCACCAGCCCGAGAGGCTTGTCTGCTCAGCCGCCGGGGCGGGCGGGGCTGGAAGCTGAGGCTCGGGCTTCGGTTGGATCACAGGGAGAGGACTGGGGTTGGCAGCGTGAACACGGCCTGAAGGGTTTAGTGCACCACAGCTAGCCGGGAGGGAGTCCAGGAAAAAGGCTGCAGCTGCCGAAGAGGCAAGAGACTTTTTCTTCCCTGTTTCCTGGTGCGCAAGGAGAGGGGATTCAGAGCACTGCCTAAACGAACTTCAGAGACGGGCGCGAGCCGCGGCTAACAGGGCTGATCCCATAGCAACAGGGGCACAGAGGGAAAAACGGAGAGATTCCCGCACAGAGGCTCGGCGCCGAGCAGCGCTCACCAGCCCGAGAGGCTTGTCTGCTCAGCCGCCGGGGCGGGCGGGGCTGGGAGCTGAGGCTCGGGCTTCGGTCGGATCGCAGGGAGAGGACTGGGGCTGGCGGCGTGAACACAGCCTGAAGGGGTTAGCGCACCACAGCTGGCTGGGAGGGAGACCGGGAAAAAGTCTGCAGCTGCTGAAGAGGCAAGAGACTCTTTCTTGCCTCTTTGTTTCGCGGCGCGCAAGGAGAGGGGATTCAGAGCGCCGCCTAAACGAACTCCAGAGAAGGGCGCGAGCCGCGGCTATCAGCGCGGACCCCAGACACGGGCATGAGATGCTGGGGCTGCTGCTGCCGCCTCCAAAAAGCCTGTGTGTGAGCACAGGTCACTCTCCACACCGCCCCTCCCGGGAGCCCGTACAGCCCGCCACTGCCAGGGTCCCGTGATCCAGGGACAACTTCCCCGGGAGAACGCACTGCGCGCCTCAGGCTGCTGCAACGTCACGCCGGCCTCTTCCGCTTCAGGCTCGCCCCGCCTCCTCCGTACCCCTCCCTCCCTGTGGCCTGGGTGAGCCAGAGCCCCCGAAGCAGCTGCTCCTTTAACCCCGTCCTGTCTGGGCGGGGAACAGACGCCCTCAGGCGACCTACACGCAGAGGCGGGTCCAAATCCAAAGCTGATCCCCAGGAGCTGTGTGAACAGAGACGAGGAGGGGAAATCTCATCCAGCAGCCTCAGAAGCAGTGGATTAAAATTCCACAAACAACTTGATGTGCCTGCATCTGTTGAATAGCTGAATAGACAACGAATCATCCCAAATTCAGGAGGTGGACTTTGGGAGCAGGATATATTAATTTTTCCCCTTTTCCTTTTTTTTTGGGGAGTGTATATGTATATGCTTCTGGGGGAGATTTTGTCTGTATAGCTTTGCTTTATAATAGCTTTATTTTACTTCACTATATTATAGCCTCTTTCTTTCTTTCTTTCTTTCTTTCTATTTTTTCTCCCTTTTACTCTGAGCCGTGTGGACGGAACGCTCTTGGTGTTTCAGCCAGGCATCAGGGCCGTACTTCAGAGGTGGGAGAGCCAACTTCAGGACACTGGTCCACAAGAGACCTCCCAGCTCCACGTAATACCAAATGGCAAAAATCTCTCAGAGATCTCCATCTCAACATCAAGACCCAGCATCACTCAATGACCAACAAGCTACAGTGCTGAACACCCTATGCCAGACAACTAGCAAGACAGGAACAAAGCCCCATCCATTAGCAGAGAGGCTGCCTAAAATCATAATAAGGCCACAGACACCCCAAAATACACCACCAGACGTGGACGTGCCCACCAGAAAGACAACATCCAGCCTCATCCACCAGAGCTCAGGCACTAGTTCCCTCCACCAGGAAACCTACACAACCCACTGAACCAACCTTAGCCACTGGGGACAGATACCAAAAACAACGGGAACTACGAACCTGCAACCTGTGATAAAGAGACCCCAAAAACAGAAAGATAAGCAAAATGAGACGATAGAAAAACACACAGCAGATGAAGGAGCAGGGTCAAAACACACTAGACTTAACAAATGAAGAGGAAATAGGTAGTCTACCTGAAAAAGAATTCAGAATAATGATAATAAGGATGATCCAAAATCTTGGAAATAGAATAGACAAAATGCAAGAAACATTTAACAAGGATGTAGAAGAACTAAAGAGGAACCAAGCAACGATGAAAAACACAATAAATGAATTAAAAATACTCTAGATGGGATCAATAGCAGAATAACTGAGGCAGAAGAAAGGATAAGTGACCTGGAA
Source organism: Balaenoptera ricei (assembly GCF_028023285.1). NCBI lineage: Eukaryota > Metazoa > Chordata > Mammalia > Artiodactyla > Balaenopteridae > Balaenoptera > Balaenoptera ricei. The sequence goes on from NC_082652.1 coordinate 64,643,154, forward strand.
GATAAAATGGTGGAAATAACTACTGCAGAGCAGGATAAAGAAAAAAGAATGAAAAGAACTGAGGACAGTCTCAGAGAACTCTGGGACAACATTAAACGCACCAACATTCGAATTATAGGGGTCCCAGAAGAAGAAGAGAAAAAGAAAGGGACTGAGAAAATATTTGAAGAGATTATAGTTGAAAACTTCCCTAATATGGGAAAGGAAATGGTTAATCAAGTCCTGGAAGCACAGAGAGTCCCATACAGGATAAACCCAAGGAGAAACACGCCAAGACACATATTAAGCAAACTGTCAAAAATTAAATATAAGGAAAACATATTAAAGGCAGCAAGGGAAAAACAACAAATAACACACAAGGGAATCCCCATAAGGTTAACATCTGATCTTTCAGCAGAAACTCTGCAAGCCAGAAGGGAGTGGCAGAACATATTTTAAGTGATGAAGGAGAAAAACCTACAACCAAGATTACTCTACCCAGCAAGGATCTCATTCAGATTCGATGGAGAAATTAAAACCTTTACAGACAAGCAAAAGCTGAGAGAGTTCAGCACCACCAAACCAGCTTTACAGCAAATGCTAATGGAACTTCTCTAGGCAAGAAACACAAGAGAAGGAAAACACCTACAATAACAAACCCAAAACACTTAAGAAAATGGGAATAGGAACATACATATTGATAATTACCTTGAATGTAAATGGATTAAATGCTCCCACCAAAAGACACAGGCTGGCTGAGTGGATACAAAAGCAAGACCCATATATATGCTGTCTACAAGAGACCCGATTCAGACCTAGAGACACATACAGACTGAAAGTGAGGGGATGGAAAAAGATATTCTATGCAAATGGAAATCAAAAGAAACCTGGAGTAGCAATTCTCATATCAGACAAAATAGACTTTAAAATAAAGACTATTACAAGAGACAAAGAAGGACACTATATAATGATCAAGGGATCGATCCAAGAGGAAGGTATAACAATTGTAAATATTTATGCACCCAACATAGGAGCACCGCAATACATAAGGCAAATACTAACAGCCATAAAAGGGGAAATCGACAGCAACACAATCATACTAGGGAACTTTAACACCCCACTTTCACCAATGGACAGATCATCCAAAATGAAAATAAATAAGGAAACACAAGCTTTAAATGATACATTAAACAAGATGGACTTAATTGATATTTATAGGACATTCCACCCAAAAACAACAGAATACACATTTTTCTCAAGTGCTCATGGAACATTCTCCAGGATAGATCATATCTTGGGTCACAAATCAAGCCTTGGTAAATTTAAGAAAATTGAAATCGTATCAAGTATCTTTTCCGACCACAACGCTATGAGACTAGATATCAATTACAGGAAAAGATCTGTAAAAAATACAAACACATGGAGGCTACACAATACACTACTTAATAACGAAGTGATCACTGAAGAAATCAAAGGGGAAATCAAAAAAATACCTAGAAACAAATGACAATGGAGATACGACGACCCAAAACCTATGGGACGCAGCAAAAGCAGTGCTAAGAGGGAAGTTTATAGCAATACAAGCCTACCTCAAGAAACAAGAAACATCTCGAATAAACAACCTAACCTTGAACCTAAAGCAATTAGAGAAAGAAGAACAAAAAAACCCCAAAGCTAGCAGAAGGAAAGAAATTATAAAGATCAGGTCAGAAATAAATGAAAAAGAAATGAAGGAAACAATAGCAAAAATCAATGAAACTAAAAGCTGGTTCTTTGAGAAGATAAACAAAATTGATAAACCATTAGCCAGACTCATCAAGAGAAAAAGGGAGAAGACTCAAATCAATAGAATTAGAAATGAAAAAGGAGAAGTAACCACTGACACTGCAGAAATACAAAAGATCATGAGAGATTACTACAAGCAACTCTATTCCAATAAAATGGACAACCTGGAAGAAATGGACAGATTCTTAGAAATGCACAAACTGCCGAGACTGAACCAGGAAGAAATAGAAAATATGAACAGACGAATCACAAGCACTGAAATTGAAACTGTGATTAAAAACCTTCCAACAAACAAAAGCCCAGGACCAGATAGCTTCACAGGTGAATTCTATCAAACATTTAGAGAAGAGCTAACACCTATCCTTCTCAAACTCTTCCAAAATATTGCAGAGGAAGGAACACTCCCAAACTCATTCTACGAGGCCACCATCACCCTGATACCAAAACCAGACAAAGATGTCACAAAGAAAGAAAACTACAGGCCAATATCACTGATGAACATAGATGCAAAAATCCTCAACAAAATACTAGCAAACAGAATCCAACAGCACATTAAAAGGATCATACACCATGATCAAGTGGGGTTTATCCCAGGAATGCAAGGATTCTTCAATCTATGCAAATCAATCAATGTGATACACCATATTAACAAATTGAAGGAGAAAACCATATGATCATCTCAATAGATGCAGAGAAAGCTTTCGACACAATTCAACACCCATTTATGATAAAAGCCCTGCAGAAAGTAGGCATAGAGGGAACTTTCCTCAACATAATAAAGGCCATGTATGACAAGCCCACAGCCAACATTGTCCTCAATGGTGAAAAACTGAAACCATTTCCACTAAGATCAGGAACAAGACAAGGTTGCCCACTCTCACCACTATTATTCAACATAGTTTTGGAAGTGTTAGCCACAGTAATCAGAGAAGACAAAGAAATAAAAGGAATCCAAATCGGAAAAGAAGAAGTAAAGCTGTCACTATTTGCAGATGACATGATACTATACATAGAGAATCCTAAAGATGCCACTAGAAAACTCCTAGAGCTAATCAATGAATTTGGTAAAGTAGCAGGATACAAAATTAATGCACAGAAATCTTTTGCATTTCTATACACTAATGACGAAAAATCTGAAAGTGAAATTAAGAAAACACTCCCGTTTACCATTGAAATAAAAAGAATAAAATATCTAGGAATAAACCTCCCTAAGGAGACAAAAGACCTGTATGCAGAAAATTATAAGACACTGATGAAAGAAATTAAAGATGATTCAAATAGATGGAGAGATATACCATGTTCCTGGATTGGAAGAATCAACATTGTGAAAATGACTCTACTACCCAAAACAATCTACAGATTCAATGCAATCCCTATCAAACTACCACTGGCATTTTTCACAGAACTAGAACAAAAAATTTCACAATTTGTATGGAAACACAAAAGACCCCGAATAGCCAAAGCAATCTTGAGAACGAAAAATGGAGCTGGGGGAATCAGGCTCCCTGACTTCAGACTATATTACAAAGCTTCAGTAATCAAGACAGTTTGGTACTGGCACAAAAACAGAAATATAGATCAATGGAACAGGATAGAAAGCCCAGAGATAAACCCACACACACATGGTCACCTTATCTTTGATAAAGGAGGCAAGCATATACAGTGGAGAAAAGACAGCCTCTTCAATAAGTGGTGCTGGGAAAATTAGACAGGTACAAGTAAAAGTATGAAATTAGAACATTCCCTGACACCATGCACAAAAATAAACTCAAAATGGATTAAAGACCTAAGTGTAAGGCCAGACACTATCAAACTCTTAGAGGAAAACATAGGCAGAACACTCTATGACATATATCACAGCAAGATTCTTTTTGACCCAGCTCCCAGAGAAATGGAAATAAGAACACAAATAAACAAATGGGACCTAATGAAACTTAAAAGCTTTTGCACAGCAAAGGAAACCATAAACAAGACCAAAAGACAACCATCAGAATGGGAGAAAATATTTGCAAATGAAGCAACTGACAAAGGATTAATCTCCAAGATTTACAAGCAGCTCATGCAACTCAATAATAAAAAAACGAACAACCCAATCCAAAAATGGGCAGAAGACCTAAATAGACATTTCTCCAAAGAAGATATACAGATGGCCTACAGACACATGAAAGAATGCTCAACATCATTAATCATTAGAGAAATGCAATTCAAAACTACAATGAGATATCATCTCACACCGGTCAGAATGGCCATCATCAAAAAATCTAGAAACAATAAATGCTGGAGAGGGTGTGGAGGAAAGGGAACACTCTTGCACTGTTGGTGGGAATGTAAATTGATACAGCCACTATGGAGAACAGTATGGAGGTTCCTTAAAAAACTACAAATAGAACTACCATACGACCCAGCAATCCCACTACTGGGCATATACCCTGAGAAAACCATAGGTCAAAAAGAGTCATGTACCAAAATGTTCATTGCAGCTCTATTTACAATCGCCAGGACATGGAAGCAACCTAAATGTCCATCGACAGATGAATGGATAAAGAAGATGTGGCACATATATACAATGGAATATTACTCAGCCATAAAAAGAAATGAAATGGAGGTATTTGTAATGAGGTGGATGGAGTTAGAGTCTGTCATACAGAGTGAAGTAAGTCAGAAAGAGAAAAACAAATACAGTATGCTAACACATATATACGGAATCTAAGGAAAAAAAAAAAAAGGCCATGAAGAACCTAGTGGCAAGACGGGAATAAAGACACAGACCTAACAGAGAATGGACTTGAGGATATGGGGAGGGGGTGGGGTGAGATGTGACAGGGTAAGAGAGTGTCATGCACATATATACACTACCAAATGTAAAATAGATAGCTAGTGGGAAGCAGCCGCATAGCACAGGGAGATCAGCTCGGTGCTTTGTGACCACCTAGAGGGGTGGGATGTGGAGGGTGGGAGGGAGGGAGATGCAAGAGGGAAGAGTAATGGGAACATATTGTATATGTATAACTGATTCGCTTTGTTATAAAGCAGAAGCTAACACACCATTGTAAGGCAATTATACTTCAATAAAGATGTTTAAAAAAAAAAAAAAGAAATTAAAACCCGTAGAATGCTTTAAAAAATATGATCAGTAGAAACAGAAATGCAGAATTAGTTCAGTGGGGAGAGAGGACTGTTTTGGCTAAAACACTTTGAGAAAACCTTTTGAAAAAACCTGGCCTGGTGGCAGGTGTTGAAGAATAGGTATACTTTGATTAAGCAGAACAAATACAAGGGATACTTGAGGCAATGTCCTGGAAAGACATACATTGAGAATGGTACATGCAAAGTTGTTAAACTTTTGCTTCTTGGAACATGGAGTGGGGCTAGAAAGTATTAGAAGATAGGGTTGGAAATGCGGCTTGTAGTTTGATTGCTTATTGAGCAGTAACGTGTCCCTCTCACTAGTGTAGGCTTATAAATTCCATTTGGCCAACTTTAGAGTTAGTATAGAATATTCATTGAGTATACCTATCCTAAACCCAGACTGCTAAGGTTGAAATCCAATCTCCCACACTTGGTAGTTACTTTGGGCAAGTTACTTAACCTCCCGCTGTCTCACTTCATTTTCTCTATCAACAGGATAACAGTAAGAATGACCTTATAAGGTTGTTGTCGGATTACATATAATATATCTATAGTAATGCCTGTTGTGGGCCTTTGATGAACTGTGGTTAATCATCAATACTATGCCATGAAGGGAAAAATGTGCAATGAAATGACCACTTTGCCCTCTGTATCATACTCTTAAGTCTTGCTGAGTTTATCATCAACTAAAAACATTCTGAGCTTTTTCAAATAACTTACAGCAGCAACTTTGTTTATTGAGCCAATAATTTTGACAATTAGATAATTCTACTTTACTGCCCATCTTCATTATAAAAGAATACTTTAGACTGTTGCCATTTATATTTTATCATAAAATGGATGTTTAAAGCTAAAATTCACAAGGTTCTCTGTGAGTGAGGCATTATTTTATGTGTTTCGTGTAATCTTCAAAATAACCTCACAAACTGCAAGAATGGATAATCAGGAGGATCTGGTTTGATCTGGTAATCAAAGGTTATGCAAGTACCAAGAAAGAAATGTGTCATCTGAAAACACCAATAGCAGATAGAGCAGTGTTATCTGAGCTCATAGACTTCTATTTTCTAGCATCTGGTTCTTTGATTGGAGAGTCAGAAGAACTCTTAGTAATCCAAGACCATTTTATGGATGAGTAAACAGAGGTTCATGAACTTAATGTCATGCAATGAAAATGCTATTTCTACTTCCCTGCTTTGCTGTGAAATGTATTTGAGGGCTTACATATGAGGATGGTTTTATCTGGTATTTGGAGATAGCAGCAATTTAATAAAGTTGATGATGCCTCCAAAAAAAAACAGGATTTGTCTTAAGGAATCCCAGATCCCTGAAAAGAATCACATTTCTTCTATCTTCTTCCCATGTTCTCCTAAGCCGATTCATTCCCTCTCCTTTTCACATGTTCTCCAAGTTAACTTCATCACCACTTCATCAAAGGTTTCACTAGGTTTTGAATATTTGCTTCTGAAATCTCACACTAGTATACAATTTTTGGGAAATAATCTTTAAGAAAATGATACAAATATATAAATTTCTTTGATGTAAGATTTTTTACAAAAGATTACAAATCCTTGGAAATAGGATAATGAGTTCAGAATCTACTCCTAACTGAATTTAGAAAGTTACATTGTCATTGCTGATGGTTATTATAATAATCCTTTTAACAATTTTGCATCCTCCCTAACTTTCCTAAAAAATTAAGTCTTACTAAAAGGGTATCTAATAATTATTTTAGCAACTTTCACAACTTTCACTGAAAGTCTGGAAAGGCTCTCAGGAATTCATTTAGCCATTTCAGACCCACCACGGAGATGTTTATAGTCATTTCTGCTAGATTGTAGAGTTAACAACCCTGATTGGGGAAGCAGCCTCTCAGCCTGTGCAATCTCCCCCAAACCAGAACCTAAGACAAAGGCTTGTATGAGGGTAGTGTATGGGGAATGAACATGAATGGAGTAAGTTGGCCATCACAGGGCCACCTACTCACTCTCAGTCCTGCAGGAGCCATGGGGGAGCCTGTGAATTACATTCAGAATCATCTTCAAAGGAATAAAAGGAGACTTCCATGTTGTGCATACTAAATGCCAGGCAGGGTCCTGCAAGCATGTTCTAGTGTAAACAAAGACCTAGGGTAGGAAGGGAGAGGTACTCAGCATGACCCCAAGGAGTTACACCTGCCTGAATCTGATCAAAGCCCGTGTGCCTCTGTAGCAGAGGCTGGAGTTAGAATTAAGACCAAGAAGATTTGTAGTGAAACACAAAAGGAGTGTGATATAGGATCTTAGAGATACTCTCATTGAACTTGACATTTTTATGGGTGAGTAAGTAGTAGGCCAAAGAACATGACTTGCCCAAGGTCCAATAGATATTAATTATGGCAACAGAATTAGGACAAGTGTTAATAATTCCTAAGCCAGTAATGTCTGCTGTCTTTTTTTTTTTTTTTTTCTTGTATGGCCAAACAATAATTTTCATGACTCGGGAAGAGACAAGATGGTGGATTAGAAGGACTTGAGCTCACCTCCTCTCATGAAAACATTAAAATCACAACTAACTGCTGAATAACCATTGACAAAAAAGACTGAAGCCTACCAAAAAAGATATTCTAGACCCAAAGACAAAGAAGAAGCCACACAAGATGGTAGGAGGGGTACTTTAGCAATATGCCCCCAGAGCATTTGGAACTGAAGGCCAGCAGGGCTTCAGCGCAGGAGCTCCACAGGACTAAGGGAAAGAGACTCCACTCTTGGAGGGTGCACACAAGTTTTCACATGCACTGGGACCCAGGGCAAAGCAGTAACTCCATAGGAGTCTGGGCCAGAACTACCTGCAAGTCTTGAGGGTATCCTGGGGAGGTGGGGGTTGGCTGTAGCTCACTGTGGGGTCAAGGACACTGGGGGCAGAGGCCCCAGGGAATATTCATGGGTGTGAGCTCTCCTGGAGGTCACCATTTTGGCACTGAGACCTGGTCTCTCCCAACAACCTTCAGGCTCCTGTGCTGGGATGCCTCAGGTCAAACAAACAAGAGTGTGGCAAAACAGCCCCACCATCAGCAGACAGGCTGCCAAAAGTCATCCTGAGCACACAGCCTTCTAAACCACACCCTTGACATGGACCTGCCTACCATAGGGACAAGACCCAGCTCCACACACAAGTGGGTAGGGACCAATCCCTTCCACCAAGAAGCCTGCACAAGTCTCTGGACCAACCTCACCCACTAGGGGGCAGACACCAGAAGCAAGAAGAACTACAACACTGCAGCCTGTGGGATGAAGACCACAAAAACAGAAAGTTAGACAAAAGGAGATAGTAGAGAAATATTTTCCAGATGAAGGAACAAGATAAAACCCTAGAAGAACAACTAAGTGTAGTAAAGATAGGTAATCTGCCTGCAAAAGAGTTCAGAGTAATGTCAGTAAAGATGATCCAAGATCTCAGAAAAAGAATAGAGGCACAGACAGAGAATTTAAAAGAAATGTTTACCAAAGATCTAGGAGATTTTTTTCTTTTTTTGCAACCCTGATGAGAGGCATTATTGCTAAATAGTCAGTGAGGATTTATTAAGCCCTCAAACACCAGCTCTTTATACCATTCCAGCAAATGCTGTGAAAGAACATGGGTGAGGAGGCTGGAGCCAGGTGGGATGTAACAGGTCTGAGATGGCTCTCAGACAACCTGTCATTGTTCCCTTTGGTTCGAGACCGTAGCCCACAAGCCTTGGGGCCAGGGTGTTGCCTCTTCCCATAGTGTGAGAAAACTTAGGAGGCCAGGGAAGGAAAGGCCAGTGGTGTGGGTTCCCTTAGCTTAGACAAGGCCCAAGACCTTTTCCTCTACCTGGCTCCACTGGTCTCAAAATGCTATCCCCAAATCCAAAACAGCAGAGTTCCTGGACTTCCCCTTTCCAGCCCAGAGTTGCTTATGCTGGAATGTGGGGCCAACTCTTCTACCAGAAGGTCCAGGGTGGTTGCAGCAGCTCAAAGGTAGAGATGAGCAAGCCAATAACTGAAGTGAAAAATACACTAGAAAGAATCAGTAGTAGAAAAAAAAATGAGGCAGAAGAAGAAATAAGTGAGCTGGAAGACAGATTGGTGGAAATAACTGACACAGAACAGAATTAAGAAAAAAAATGAAAAGAAATGAGAACAGTCAAAGGGACCTCTGGGACAACATTAAATGCACCAATATTCACATTATAGGGGTCCCAGAAGAAGGGAGAGAGAAGGGCCTGAGAAAATATTTAAAGAGATAATAACCAGGGGGAACTTTCAAAATGGCAGAGGACTAAGAGGTGGAGATCACCTTCCCCCAAAAAATACATCAAAAATACATCTACAGGTGGAACAACTCCTACAGAACACCTATTGAATACTGGCAGAAGACCTCAGACTTCCCAAAAGGCAAGAAAATCCCCACATACCTGGGTAGGGCAAAAGAAAAAAGAAAAAACAGAGACAAATGAATAGGGATGGGACCTGCACCTCTAGGAGGGAGCTGTGAGGGAGGAAAAGTTTCCACACACTAGGAAGCCCCTTCACTGGTGGAGACAGGGGGCGGGCAGGGGGGAATCTTCAGAACCACAGATGAGAGCACAGCAACAGGTTTGCAGAGGGCAAAGTGGAGAGATTCCCGCATAGAGGATCAGTGCTGACCAGCACTCACCAGCCTGAGAGGCTTGTCTGCTCACCTGCCAGGGCAGGTGGGAGCTGGGAGCTGAGGCTCCAGCTTTGGAGGTCATATCCCAGGGACAGTACTGGGGTTGGCTGCGTAAACACAGCCTGAAGGGGGCTAGTGTGCCACAGCTAGCTGGGAGGGAGTCCAGGAAAAATTCTGGACATACCTAAGAGACAAGAGACCATTGTTTCAGGGTGTATGAGGAGAGAGAATTCCTTCCCTGTCTACCCACAGAAGGCAGAGCACTACCTGAATGAGCTCCAGAGACGGGCGTGAGCTGTGGATATCAGCTTGAACACCAGAGACGGGCATGAAACGCTGAGGCAGCTGCTGTAGCCACCAAGAATCCTGTGTGCAAGCACAAGTCACTATCCACGAGCCCCCCCACCGCCAGAAGCCTGTACAGCCTGCCACTGCCAGGGTCCCATGATCCAGGGACAGCACCCTGGGAGAACAAATGTCACACCTCCGGCTGTTGCAACGTCACTCAGACCTCTGCCAGTGCAGGCTCTCCCTGCATTACAATGATAACTACTGTACCCCTCCCTCCCACTGGCATGAGTGAGACAGAGACCCCCTAATCAGCTGCTCCTTTAACCCCACACTTTCTGGGCAGGAACAGAAGCCTGAGGGCAACCTACACACAAAGATGGGGCCAAAACCAAAGCTGAACCCCAGGAACTGTGTGAACAAAGAAGAGAAAGTGAAATTTCTCCATGCAGCCTTAGGAGCAGCAGATTAAATCTCCACAATCAACTTGAGGTACCCTACATCTGTGGAATATCTGCATAGACAACAAATCAAACCAAAACTGAGGCAGTGGACTTTGGGAGCAACTATAGACTTGGGGTTTGCTTTCTGTGACTGATTTGTTTCTGATTTTTATGTTTATCTTAGTATAGTGCTTAGCGCTTGTTATGACTGGTGGATTTCTTTATTTCTTTGGTTGCTCTCTTCTTTTTTTTAAATAACTATTTTATTGTAATGATTTAAATTATTTTTCTTTCAATAATTTTCTTTTTTATTATTATTATTTTTCTTTCTTTTTTCCTCCCTTTTCTTCTGAGCTGTGTGACTGACAGGTTCTTGGTGCTCTGGACTAGTATCAGGCCTGAGCCTCTGAGGTGGGAGAGCTGAGTTCAGGACATAGGACCACCAGAGACCTCCAGGCCCCACATAATATCATTTAGTGAGAGCTCTCTCTGAGATCTCCATCTCAAAGTTGAGACCCATCTACACCCAAAGGCCAGCAAGTTCCAGTGCTGGACACCCCATGCCAACACCCCAAAGCGCACCCCCAGATGCAGACCTGCCCACCAGAAAGACAATATCCAGCCTCATCCACCAGAACACAGGCAACAGTCCCCTCGATCAGGAAGCATACACAACCCACTGAAGAAACCTTAGCCACTGGGGGCACACAACAAAAACAATGGGAACTACGAACCTGCAGCCTGCGAAAAGGAAACCCCAAACACAGTAAGTTAAGCAAAATGAGAAGACCGAGAAATATGCAGCAGATGAAGGAGCAAGGTAAAATCCCACCAGACCAAACAAATAAAGAGGAAATAGGCAGTCTACCTGAAAAAGAATTAAGAGTAATGATAGTAAAGATGATCCAAAATTTTGGAAATAAATTGGAGAAAATATGAGAAACGTTTAACAAGGACCTAGAACAACTAAAGAGCAAACAAACAAGAATGAATAACACAAGAAATGAAATTTAAAATTCTCTAGAAGGAATCAATGGCAGAATAACTGAGGAAGAAGAACGGATAAGTGACCAGGAAGATAAAAAAGTGGAAATAACTACTGCAGAGCAGAATAAAGAAAAAGAATGAAAAAAATTGAGGACAGTCTCAGAGACCTCTGGGACAACATTAAATGCACAAACATTCGACTTACAGGGATCCCAGAAGAAAAGAGAAAAAGAAAGGGACTGAGAAAATATTTGAAGAGATTTTAGTTAAAAACTTCCCTAATATGGGAAAGAGAATAGTCAATCAAGTCCAGGAAGTGCTGACAGTCCCATACAGGATATATCCAAGGAGAAACATGCCAAGACATATATTAATCAAACTATCAAAAATTAAATACAAAGAAACAAAATTAAAAGCAGCAAGAGAAATGCAACAAATAACATAGAAGGGAATCCCTATAAGGTTAACAGCTGAACTTTCAGCAGAAACTCTGCAAGCCAGAAGGGATTGGCAGGACATATTTAAAGTGATGAAAAGCAAAAACCTACAACCAAGATTACTCTACCCAGCAAGGATCTCTTTCAGATTCAACAGAGAAATTAAAACATTTACCGACAAGCAAAAGTTAAGAGAATTCAGCACCACAAAACCAGCTTTACAACAAATGCTAATAGAAATTCTCTAGGCAGGAAACACAAGAGAAGGAAAAGATCTACAAAAACAAACCCAAAACAATTAAGAAAATAGTAATAGGAACATACATATGAATAATTATCTTAAATGTAAATGGATTAAATGCTCCAATCAAAAGACATAGATTGGCTGAATGGATACAAAAACAAGATCCGTATATATGCTGTCTAAAAGAGACCCACTTCACACCCAGGGAAATATACAGACTGAAAGTGAGAGGCTGGAAAAAGATATTCCATGCAAATGGAAATCAAAAGAAAGCTGGAGTAGCAATTCTCATATCAGAGAAAATGGACTTTAAAATAAAGACTATTAAAAGAGACAAAGAAGGACACTACATAATGATCAAGGGATCAATCCAAGAAGAAGATACAACAATTGTAAATATATATGCACCCAACATAGCAGCACCTCAAAACATAAGGCAAATGCTAACAGCCTTAAAAGGGAAAATAGACAGTAACAAAATAATAGTAGGGGACTTTAACACCCACTTTCAGCAATGCACAGATCATCCAAAATGAAAATAAATAAGGAAACACAAGCTTTAAATGAGACATTAGACAAGATGACCTTAACTGATATTTATAGGAAATTCCATCCAAAAACAGCAGAATACACATTCTTCTCAAGTGTTCATGGAACATTCTCCAGGATAGATCATATCTTGGGTCACAAATCAAGCCTTGGTAAATTTAAGGAAATTGAAATTGTATCAAGTATCTTTTCTGAGCACAACACTAGGAGACTACATATCAATTACAGGAAAATAAACTGTAAAAAATACAAACACGTGGAAGCTAAACAATATATTACTGAACAACCAAAAGATCACTGAAGAAATCAAAGAAGAAATCAAAAAATACCTAGAAACAAATGACAATAAAAAAAACGATGAACCAAAACCTATGGGATTCAGAGAGAGAGAAGTTTATAACAATACAATCCTTCCTCAAGAAACAAGAAAAAACTCAAATAAACAACCTAACCTTACAGCTAAAGTAGTTAGAGAAAGAAGAACAACAAAAAAACCCAAAGTTAGTAGAAGGAAAGTAATCATAAAGATCAGATCAGAAACAAATGAGAAAGAAATGAAGGAAACAATAGCAAAAATCAATAAAACTAAAAGCTGTTTCTTTGAGAACATAAACAAAATTGATAAACCACTAGGCAGACCCATCAAGGAAAAAAAGGGAGAAGACTCAAATCAACAGAATTAGAAGTGAAAAAGGAGAAGTAACAACTGACATTTCAGAAATACAAAGAATCATGTGAGATTGCTACAAGCAAGTATATGCCAATAAAATGGACAACTTGGAAATAATGGACAAATTCTTAGAAAAGCACAACCTTCTGAGACTGAACCAGGAAGAAATAGAAAATATAAGCAGACCAATCACAAGCACTGAAATTGAAACTGTGATTAAAAATCTTCCAACAGACAATAGCCCAGGACCAGATGGCTTCAGAGGCGAATTCTATAGAACATTTAGAGAAGAGCTAACAACTATCCTTCTCAAACTCTTCCAAAATATATCAGAGGGAGGAACACTCCCAAACTCATTCTACGAGGCCACCATCACCCTGATACCAAAACCAGGGAATGTTGTCACAAAAAAAGAAAACTACAGACCAACATCACTGACGCAAAATTCCCCAACAATAATACTAGCAAACAGAATCCAACAGCACATTAAAAGGATCATACCCCATGATCCAGTGTGGTTTCTCCCAGGAATGCAAGGATTCATCAATATACACAAATCAATCAATGTGATACACCATATTAACAAACTGAAGGATAAAAACCATATGATAATCTCATTATAAGCAGAAAAGCTTTTGACAAAATTCAACACCTATTTATGATAAAAAAACTATCCAGAAAGTAGGCATAGAGGGAACCTACCTCAACATAATAAAGGCCATATATAACAAACCCACAGCCAACATCGTTCTCAATGGTGAAAAACTGAAGCAATTTCCTCTAAAATCCGGAACAAGACAAGGATGCCCACTCTCACCACTTTCACTCAACATAGTTTTAGAAGTTTTAGCCACATCAATCAGAGAAGAAAAAGAAATAAAAGGAATCCAAATTGGAAAAGAAGAAGTAAAACTGTCCCTGTTTGCAGATGACATGATACTATACACAGAGAATCCTAAAGATGCTACCAGAAAACTACTAGAGCTAATCAATGAATTTGGTAAAGTAGTAGGATACAAAATTAATGCACAGAAATCTCTTGCATTCCTATACACTAATGATGAAAAATCTGAAAGAGAAATTAAGGAAACACTCCCATTTACCATTGCAACAGAATGAATAAAATACCTAGGAATAAACCTATCTAAGGAGACAAAAGACCTATATGCAGAAAACTATAAGTCACTGATGAAAGTAATTAAAATGATACTAAGAGATGGAGAGTTATACCATGTTCCTGGATTGGAAGAATCAACATTATGAAAATGACTATACTACCCAAAGTAATCTACAGTTTTAATGCAATCCCTATCAAACTACCACTGGCATTTTTCACAGAACTAGAACAAAAAATTGCACAATTTGTATGGAAACACAAAAGACCCTAAATAGCCAAAACAATCTTGAGAAAGAAAAATGGAGCTGGAGGAATCAGGATCCCTGACTTCAGACTATACTACAAAACTACAGTAATCAAGACAGTATGGCACTGGCCCAAAAACAGAAATATAGATCAATGGAACAGGAGAGAAAGCCCAGAGATAAATCCACACACATTTGGTCACCTTATCTTTGGTAAAGGAGGCAAGAATATACAATGGAGAAAAGACAGCCTCGTCAATAAGTGGTGTTGGGCAAACTGGACAGCTACATGTAAAAGAATAAAATTAGAACACTTCCTAACACCATACACAAACATAAACTCAAAATGGATTAAAGACCTAAATGTAAGGCCAGACACTATAAAACTCTTATAGGAAAACATAAGTGGAGCATTCTTTGACAAAAATCACAGCAATATCTTTTTGGATCCACCTCAGAGTAATAAAAATAAAAACAAAAATAAACAAATGGGACCTAATTAAACTTAAAAGCTTTTACAGAGCAAAGGAAACCAGAAACAAAATGAAAAGACAAACCACAGAATGGGAGAAAATATTTGCCAACAAAGCAACTGAGAAGTGATTTATCTCCAAAATATAAAAAAGCTCATGCAGCTCAATATCAAAAAAAAAGAAAACAACTCCATCAAAAAATGGACAGAAGATCTAAATAGACATTTCTCCAAAGAAGACATACAGGTAGCCAAGAGGCACATGAAAAGATGATCAATATTGCTAATTATTAGAAAAATGCAAATCAAAACTACAATGAGGTGTCACTTCACATCTGTCAGAATAGCCATCATCAACAAGTCTACAAACAATAAATGCTGGAGAACATGTGGAGAAAAGGGAATCCTCCAACACTGTTGGTAGAATTGTAAACCATTTTTAAGAACTGTATGGAGTTTCCTTAAAAAAACTAAAAATAGTTAGGCATATATATGGAGAAAACCATAATTTGGAAAGACACATGCACCCAATATTCATTGCAGCACTATTTACAATAGCCAAGACATGGAAGCAACCTAAATGTCCATCAACAGATGAATGGATAAAGAAGATATGGTAATATATACAGTGGAATATTACCCAGCCATTAAAAAGAATGAAATAATGCCATTTGCAGCAACATGGGTGGACCTAGAGATTATCATACTAAGTGAAGTAGGACAGAGAAAGACAAATATGTGATCTCACTTATATGTGAAATCTAAAAAAAATGATACAAGTGAAGTTATTTACAAAACAGAAACAGACTCACTGACTTCAAAACCCAACTTATGGTTATCAAAGGGGAAAGGTTGTGGGGGGATAAGTTAGGACTTTGGGATTAACATACACACACTACTATATATAAAACAGATAATCAACAAGGACCTACTGTATAGCACAGGGAACTACTCAATATTCTCTAAAAACTTATATGGGAAAAGAATCTGAAAAAGAATGGATATATGTATATGAGTAACTGAATTGCTTTTCTTTACATGTGAAACTACAACAACATTGTAAGTCAACTCTACTTCAATATAAAATAAAAATTAAGTTAAAATTTTTTTTAATAAGTATAATCAAGGATTAAGTAAAAAAAATTATTTTCACAAACTTATGTTAACCATGTTCTTTTTAGATTGATATTTATTAAACTAAATTTACAATTCTTCCAAAAGCAGAAATCTGTTATGATCTGTGACCAGATGGTGTATAGAGGCCATAAACTGCTCTGCAGTGTAAAGTGATGAGACCTCAGGTCCTCCTGTAGAAATTATTTCTACTAATTCCTTGTTCAAAGTAAGGGCATAGGCTCTGGAGGCAGACTACATAGGTTCAAAGAGTAACTTTACTCTTTACTACACAGGGACCTAGATCAACTTAATTCACTTCGTTAAATTTCAGATTCCTCAGCTATAAGACCCAAAGGGTCTTATGAGGATTAAATAAGAGATCACATATCAAGTGTGTGAGAGTATGGATAGAAAGATCACAAATACAGTTATGAAAAATTCCAAGACCAAAATTCCAACAGCTGTCAACTGCCTACAAGATTACAACAAACCATCTTAGATTTGTATAGAATACTGTTCACAATATGATGCTTACGTACATCTCAACATACATTCTTACATATATCTTACTTCCATCACTTCCCTTGAATTGAATTGTTAAAGTGATTGAAGCATTATCACAGGACTATACTTTAAAACTCTCCTCTCTGATATGTTCCTCTTCTACGTAGAATGTCCTCTGATTTTTGTCTCTGCTGATTTAAATTCTACTCATCTCAATTTCACCATAATGATCTGTCTCTAACTAAATGACGATATCCCATGGTCTGGCACAAAACAGAGACATAATAGATGTACATGAACTTAATGAACTGGATGATGAATATCTCCTTAAGCATTGCACTGTTGGATGACCTCAGCTGAGCCACTGGAGGAGCAGGAGCAAGCCATCCTTTCCACCAACATTCACTGATCTCCTATAACATACTAAGTACTGAGTAAGGCTCTGGGAAAACAGCAAGGAGCAAAGCAGACTTACTCTCTGACATTATAGCAATTATAATAGACTACTGGGGGAGAAAATCAATGGTTGAAGTAAAACAAGTCTAAGTTTACTATTGTGATAAATGCAAGAGAGGAGAAAACATAGTGTTGGTAACAGCAGAAAACAGGGGGGTTGGGGTAGATCTGACTTATTCAAGGAGATCAGTGGGTATGAGATCTGAAACATAACTGCAAGTTTACCAAATGTGTATGTTGGAAGAGATTAGAAAGGAAGTACAGATTAGGTGGAAGGAACAGCATATTTAAAAGACCCTACGAGTAGAGAGATCCTGTTCTAGGGAGCAGTTAAAGGAAGTCCAGTGGGACTCAGTGAGACCAGTGCACAGAAAGCAAAGGAATGTATGACATGCTTGATAAGTCTTTGAAATGTTTTGAATACCAATTCTAAGAGTACATTTTCAATACAATATATTCTTCAGTTCCACTATTACATGCAAGACATTAATATTTTATTTCAATGCACTATGATCATTCATGGAGAGGTCATGAATATTCAATTGGCATCAGTTTTGTGGAATACCTCCCCAAGATTTGATAATCATAATAGGTGTAGTTTTTTAAAAATTTTTTTAATTAATTAATTAATTAATTAATTTTTGGCTGTGTTGGGTTTTAGTTTCTGTGCGAGGGCTTTCTCCAGTTGCGGCGAGCGGGGGCCACTCTTCATCGCTATGCGCGGGCCTCTCACTGTCGCGGCCTCTCTTGTTGCGGTGCACAAGCTCCAGACACGCAGGCTCAGTAGTTGTGGCTCACGGGACCAATTGCTCCGCGGCATGTGGGATCTTCCCGGACCAGGGCTTGAACCCGCGTCCCCTGCATCGGCAGGCAGACTCTGAACCACTGAGCCACCAGGGAAGCCCTAGGTGTAGTTTTAAAGTATTTGATACTTCCTTTTTATTAGAAATTCTTAAGTTTATAAATCCTTAAGTTTCTAGTTTCTACCTCAAGCATGAATATATTACACATATATATTCTATATATCTATCTATATCTAGAATATATAGATCTATATTTATATCTGGAATATGTAGATCTATATATCTAGAATATGTAGATGCATCTATATATAGAATATATAGATATATTCTCTCACTAAGATTTGGACAGCATTTTTTAAATCAATTTCTTATTTAAGAACTTATTTAATAAAAATTTAACAGAAATTTGGTATCTCGATTATAATTAAGAAAATCAAGACTTGCAGATGGATACACAGCTAGTAAATACCGAAAGTACAGTGAAAACATAGATCTCATGACTCCTCAACCATTGTTTATTCCACTGCCAGAGAAAGCTGTGGAAGCTTGCATCCCTGACAGTCTAAATGAGAGTCAAAACATGCTGCAGTTACTCTACTGGAACCACAGGAGTGAGGAACCCAAGCAAAGTTTTGAGCATCTAACTTCTTCCTTATAAGTCTTCCAAGGCAACAAATTCTCATCTACACACACACACGCACGCACGCACGCACATACACTGGAATAAGATATCTGTCTCCAACATATCCAGGGCTACAGCCTAGATAAAGAGACAAAGTTTTATGAAAATCCTTCTACTAACATGATCAAAACCTTTCTCCTCTCCTAAGAAAGCATAACAGAATCCATGTGAGCGAATGATGTTATAGTAGGAATAATCCTGAATCCACTCTATTTTAAGAGTAAATTACAAAATATGTACCCTATTATTAGTAGCAAATTACCTGTGACACGGCTCACAACATATAACAGCACAGCACATCAGTGTGTCCTGAGAGCTCAGTTGGGAAATTCTACCTTAAAAACTGCTTCTCATTTTTCCTCCCCACCTCCCCTTTACAATTTCCTTTTCCTTTCCTCTCATGTGCTGCCTCTGCAGGTGGTTCTATCCTTTAGGTTATATGTGCTGATTATCATGAGAAAAAGAAGGAAGATCCAGGTGTTCACAAAAATCCTTATTTCCTCTCTTTGAGATGGGCACACAGGTACCAGCCAGCCAGACTGAGAGGAGCAAGCCACCTGAAGCCTTGGAAAAATGTGAATCTTTGCTGGCTCAAAAGTGCACACACACACACATAAACAGAAATTGACACCAGCTAAATGAGCTCCCCCGCCTGCCCACATTTCTGGTGACGGAGTCCATTTGAGAAGCCCCTTTTAAGTGCAGGAAAGGTGAGGCAGAGGGCAGGCAGGCAGGGGAAGATTATTTTGAGGGTTAGTTTAATTTATGAGGTTTATTTGTATTCTCTGTCATTTAGCAGGAAACCTTGTAAATGATGTTTGTATGCACTAAACTGTGATAACTGAACTGATGAGTTAAAGACTTGACTTAACATTTAATGCTGCTTATTAAATAATTATGACGAGGTTTGATGAATGGCTCTGATTCCCTGAACTTCCAACTGAGATTTTCATCATGAGTTTCATGAGACAGATGTGGATGGAGCTTACTGCAACCCAGCTGCAAATGAGCTTGCAAAACATTTCAACTGGAAACCTTCAAAAGTGAAAAATTCAACTCTCTTGGTCTATTTTTCTTGGTCCCAAACTAGCAGTTCATTTTCATTTGATGATAGAGTAGAGGCAAGTTATCCCATGTCTCTTGGGCCTTTTAAAGTATCATTGCAAGATTTCTCCATACATACTTAATGAAACATTAATCTGTATTCTTTGTGAAAGGAAAAATAACTATTCAACTTAAAAATAATTCTTATTCTTCGATGCCAATCACATTTCTTCCATAAATACTGGTGTAATGTGTGTCCAGTGCAGGTAAGAGTTGAGAAATGTTACAATTTATTGAAGCCAGTGAACTTGTTGAGCATTTGAGCCAGTCATTTGTTGTAATGACATGTGCAGTGCACTTTTGAAACTCCTTCGTGCACTGGTATAACGGTTCATTAGACCAACCAACAATTTAATTTCAAATAAGAGGGCATTGTAAATATGGGATTTTTGTTCCATGTCTTGAACCTTTTAAGTAGTTGTGTCTATTTGGGATGTCAGATTCAGTTTATTGGCAATTTGCATTTGTGTTTTATTTGTTGATTTTTTTTACAGACAAGCTGAAAGTCTACTACACAACTGAAAGGAAAGTAGTCTATAGTGAAATTAAAGAAGCACTGAGATTGGAGTGAGCCAGGCTGGATTCAAAGCGGCAGTAGAAGGTGGAGTTTCAAGGCATGGGATCTGGAACCTCATTGCCTGTGTCTAAATCCACCAATAGTTGTAGAACAAAGTACAGGATTGGAAGCCAAGACTTCCATGAGTTCTAGTTCTGCTTTTCTAGTGACCAAAATCATACCTGGGAAATCATTTAAATTCTTTGTCTTCAGTTGTCTCATCTGAAAAATAAAGATATTAGACCATACATGTTCATATTTTAAATTATTTGATGTTAACAAGTAGTTCTCTAGAATTAATGTCATTTGTAATCACTTAAGAATATTTAATTGGCCCATAAAGTGTAATATTTTGAAAAAACAATTTAAAATATTTTAATGCAGTTTTGCTTATATAATTTGCTGTACTTCTAGTGGCTTAGAAAAGTTAATCTCCCTTACCCTGAATTCCTGACTCTGAAATAAAAAATGAATAGGGTATCTAAATTCAGTTTATTTTTATGTTAATCCAAATATAGTTTGAAAGCCTTTCATAAATGACAGAGAAACACTGGAGGCCATTAATCACAACTGACAACGTCTCTAGATATGACCATGGCTTTATCCTGATGTTCAACCATTTTCCTCAGCCGTATCCCTGATGGGCAGATTTTTCTCCTGCATTAATTGCCACTGATCTCAGAGGAGAAAGAAGATATAGAGGCAAGGCTGATATAAAGGGTTCAGACAGTGGATAAGGATGCACCATACCTTTGTTCAGGTATTTGATTTACAGAACATGAAGGCATGAACACCAGATGTAAGTGATACTTTCAAATTGTGTCCTCACAATTATTATTGAGTCTACTGAAATATTCTCAGCTTTATTTGATTTTTTTGTACACTCTTATCGACTACACAAGTCTACCTGGATAATGGACTTTTATAGATGGATGGATAGATAATAGATAAATAGATAATAGATACATAGATAGATGATAGATAGATAGATAGATAGATAGATAGAAAGAAAGAAAGATAGATAGATAGATAGGGTCCATGAATAAGATAAATACATTTAAAACTTGAGGCACATAGGAATTCCTTACCAGAGAGTAGTAGAACCTGTCTTCTAGCCCACATTGATGGAGGGCTCTTGACCCACCCCCCTCCACTGCACAGTGAGCCAGTAATGCAGCCTTATTTATTGGCCTATCACCTGGTCTCCTCTAACATCCTTTCCTACATTTTTCCCACACCCTTTTAGTTCTTAAGAGAGCAAATCCAGGAGCCCTACCCTAGGGATTCAATTTTAACTGCTGCCACTATCCCATGATCAAAGCTGTATCATAGCAGGTCTTCCAAATCTACTTTTGCATTTTGTCTCAGCTGAAAAATTATTCTCTCTGACATCCTGCCCCTAACATTTTATTTTTCTGGACTTTTTGGTTATCTGGCATTCAACATAAGATTAATTAATAGTTTCCTCTAGAATAACCTCTAGTCTTTTTTACATTTCTGTTTCCAAGAAGCCGTCTCCCTGTTCCAAATATATGGCCATCATGACCTGTTTTGTGTTCTGAAATTGCCCCAACAACCTCACCTTATTGGAAATAATTGATAAATAGCTTAAGCACGTATCGATAGATCTCTAAAAAGGGGGAGGCAGGACTGTGCAATGACGAATTAAAGAATATCCAAAACAAAGTTAGTGAATTTTACAAACCATCTGAAAACTAGCCCCTTGTGCTATTCAGAAAGCAATCAACATCTGTTATTAGAGTAAATTGAGGATAAAGGGAACAATGTTAAGGTTCAGGATAGGATAGTCTCAGCACAGTGAGAATAGACACCAGGTGAACTCCTATAAATTACTGGTAGTCTCCACATTCACTGGGAAGAAAGGCTTTTCTGCAGCTATTTCAGCTCAGGTGTTCCTTGGTAATAAATATTCCCTGAGAAGTCAAGCAGAAACTTCCAAAGTTGAGGGGGAATGAGGAAAACTATGTGAAGGTATAGTTGGAAGTTGGTCAGCACACCAAACTTCTGGGCCACAGCTGACTGAAGTGTGGTCAGATCTAACTTCAAGCAACAGTTCCTTTACAGTACCTTCCTTTACAGCCCTTTACGGTCCTTCCCTCTCACATTCCAATCCCAGGAAATTCATTTTCTACCTGGCAACCCAGGTTCCTCCTTTCCAAAACATATCCATTCCTAAACTGTTCCCTGAGTGTTGCAGATTTTTGTTTTCCCAACATCGCTCTTTAATTTACAAATTTTGTTTTACTTTCATAAGAGAAAAAGATCATTTGTGAAAAATAGGGTTTAAAGCTGAGATTAGATTTATATTTGGACAAAGAATATAAACAATTAGTGAATTATACAAATGATTTTCTATAACAGGTAAATTAAGGTCCATGGGCTAAATCTGGCTTGTTGCCTATTTTTGTAAGGACTGCCAGTGAAGAATGGTTTTTACAGATGAGCATTTGTGAGTGATTTGATGATAGGAAATGCTAACTTTGAACCCCAATTCTGTTAAATGTTATCCTACCCTAAATAATTAATTCTGTTCAGTTTCCTGAGGCTGCCATAAAAAGGTATTACAAACTGGGTGACTTAAAATAACAGAAATGTATACTCTTTTATGAAGGCCAGAAGTCCAAAATCAAGGTGCATGCAGGGACACACTCTCTCCAAAGTTTCTAGGAGAGAATCTTTCCTTGCTTCTTTCAGCTTCTGGTGGCTCCTGCCATTCCTTGGCCTGTGGTAGCATAGCTCCAATCTCTACCTCTGTCTTCCCTAGGTCTGAATATCGGCATCCCTTCTCTGATAAGGAAACAAGCTATTGGATCTAGGGCCCACACTAAATTCAGATGATTTCATCTTGAGATCCTTAATTGTATCTGTAAAGACCCTATTTCCAAACATAGGTTCCTGAGGTTAGGACTTGAACATATATTTTTTGGTGGACACAATCCAACCCACTACAGTATATTTATTTTGCAGAAAAAAATGTACTCAATTATTATAATTATTTTAAAATTTTATCATAAAAGTATTTGAAAAGTTGTTTTCTCTTTTATTATATATAAATACTATATAATAACCTCGATTTTGCCTCTTGACCCACAATGGCTAAAGAAAAAGTTTACTGACCTCTGTGCTATATTGTAGCCATTATCTATGCCTAAATATTAGACCCAGATCTTCTTTTCTATTTTGTACTTATTATCCAGTTCTTTTGTGTCACAAGTGAATAGATCTTAGTTTTTTTGAAGAATGGTTTTTATAAGAACTTATTCATCATACTCCCTTGGTTGTAGTTTTTGTCATAAAAAGACACACAATGAAAACACCACACAAAAAATAGCACTGTCAACACATGCAAATTAGTTTGGAAATTGATTGACTGTAAACAAATTACTCAATTGAACGCTATAATAAATACCATAATTAGCTGTCTTCAAGCCCATGATAGTTTAAATTTAACAGGTTCCTCTCATCCCCAGACACCCAATTTCCAAAAAATCCAAACAAAAATATGTAAAGCAAGGACATGTTTTAGTACCAAATATAAAATGTATGTTTTCTGCTTCAGAAGTTGACTTTGAAAAATGTTTTAAATTTTTTACCTGATATCAAATCAAAATGAAGATGGAGAATGAAAATATCCAAAGTGGAGCAATGTTGCATCACTAGGGAATAAATTATGGAGTTAACATAGGTTAAACTTATAACACCAGTAATAAAATTCTTGTCCTATTTAGTGTGTGATACATCAACATAACAGCAAAAGAATCAAGAAGGAAGTAGAATGAGTCATGAGGTCACTGAGATTTCTTTAAGTCTGGAATCAGACTTAACTGCCTTTGTGAAAGGAGGCCAGCAATGCCTTTGAAGAAAGCAAACCAGTAATATTACAAAATGCCAAGGCAATGATTAGTGAAAATAAGCCAAACTTCCATCCTCTTCTCCCACATTCCACTACCTCTAAATAAACTGAATATATCATATAAGAAAAAGTCCCATAAACCAAATAATTTCCCACAAAGTTCTTATCTGCTAGATAAGAAATATTGTCAGAAGTAGTTGAATACAAAATGAGAAATGAAAATCATCAGTTAAAATACAGAAACCAAACAATGCCAGAATAATTTTGTTCCAAGAAAAATGGTGACATTTTAGTCACTACATAAATTCTGACACACAATAGATAACAACAAGGAAGTTCCAAGTTTCTTTTCTATCCAAGATTCTGGGGCTAGTACTTAAGTCTTTTAGGCAATCAAAAAACAGATGGTTTCACTAGCATTAAAAGTCCATCTTTTTTTCTCCATTTGCTCTAAAACAGGGCAATCAGACTAAAGGAATAGTCATTACAGTTTCACATGGTTGTTGTATGCGTGATAATCTGACATATATTGTTCTGAAGATATGGGGGGAAATGAGGGAAGGCATGGCAAGTCTCTTATTCCAAACAAAAACATCACATTTATAATTGTATTGGCCAAATGCCACACAAAATTCTTGCTATAAGCAGATAGAGACCCCAGACCCTGGGTGAGCAAAGTGAGCTAAAGGCTGAAATACTTTGGCCACCACCATGGAAAAATGACTGTAGGACAGGCCAAAATGCCTAACTCCAAGTCATGTTCTCATACTTCAGTGTGATGGGCAGACAACATAAAGTTTTCAGTAATAGTTAAGAAAGGGAAAATATAATTTCTTTCCTCTTCGGTGGCAGTGATTTATTACATTTTGACTTTGGATGTTCTCAGGTTCAGACATTTTCTTTATTGACTCCAGTCTGTGACCAAGATCCAGACTGGCAAGAGCTACAGAGCCTGGAGATGATGGAAAGCAGCCCAAAGATCAGAGATCAAAAACAAAGACTGAGGTCCAAACCAGAAGAGAAATAAAGTTTTGTATTCCATTCTAGTTCAACTCTTTCATTTGGGGTAATCCAGCTTGCAGAGTTCCTGGGAACTTGTCAAACCTCAAGTTCCTTCCCTTGCCACAAGCTAACTAAAGCTAAACAGCCCTGCTAGTTTGAGCCAAAAATTAGGGTTGTTTGGGCTTTGATTTTTTTTTTTCTTTTTTTTCTTTTTGGTTAGCATTTTACCTTTGAAATCAACCTTGTGCTAATCAGTGTACCCCAAATCATCTGTCCACAAAATCATCATATCGAAATCACTCTCAGGCAATAAGAAGTTTTCCCTTCCAGTTATTCTGAAATGTTGTCCTCACAATCAAAGTGACTTGAAAGATCTGTATGAGTATGTATGTAAGTGCAGGTGGATGCATACTGTATGTGTATATTGCATATGTATTTTCCTTCAGAGTAATTTAACCTGTCAATTTGATACAATAGTCACATAGAGAATGTGCCAATAAATAGATCTTTCCTTATATATACTCTCTTTTCTCTCACTTCATCTATATCCACACAGTGATAAAATCAATTTCCATTTAATAAAGATTAAGCCATTAGAGGATCATCACAGTTTCTTGACAGAGCACAAAAGACTATACTTTCAAGGATCATTTATATAGTTTGTTACTGATGGAGCACATATTTTTAAATGGTAAGATGGGTTAAAATAACTGTTAGAAGACTTATTTTTAGTTGAGATAATGTGTATATCATGTTATAATTTTAAGGATAAAGTATCTTACCATTTTCCTCAACTGTTGTAGTTGCACTACTGCCTGACTATAAGATGCTCTAAGTGATTTCTTAAGATCCCTTTGCCTCTTTGTAGTTAATTCTATGGTGAGACCATAACTTCAATTCAATTCAATGGACTCTTAGAAGCCCTTCCATGTGTGTAGCTTTAGTAGGTGCTGTGGTAAGTGCTTTCCAGGGGAAAAAACAAAGCAAGATATTTGCCACTGACAAATGTACAATTCTTATAAGAGAAGCAAGATTTATTATCTTGCACACAAAATTTAGAGACACAGTGCAAAGAGAAGCACGGGGAAACTATGGTAATTAATGAGGTGCCAAAATGAGAATAAAGACAATAAACAGAATAATGAAAAGGTCCAAACTGAATGACATGTGTGGACTGGAAATATCACAGATCTTAGAGATCAGAGAACACAAAGGAGAAGCATAATTACTAATTTCCTTATCTTCCACCTTCTCCTCAATCCAACAGGGGCCATTATGAATCCTGATCTCTCAAAATATTATCACAGCACACCTTTTCAGAGTTAGATAGAGAAGTGTAGGAGGAATACCAATGGAAACAAAAGGGTTAAGGAGACTTTGAACTGAATTTAAACCCTGAGATAGAATTGATGCATCTCCTTTGATTGTTCAAAAGCCAGTAGAATCCCCTGATCCATTCCATTCCATTTATTTCTATTATGCTGTGGTAAAGGATAGAGAAGACTTTTCTTACTCTAATAAGTGAATAGCCTTGCCTCTCTCATTGCTTCTGCATCTTTGCTGATCTATATTTCTCCAGTATGGATGGATCACCACTAGCAGGTTCGACAGATGTTATAATATCATTATGCAAATGAAGGTTCACTGCCACTAGGGAATCCTACAGACTGATCGTTTCATTATCAGCCTTATCAGAAAATACAAGAGAATTGTGTCCCATACTCAGTGAAATGAGAACATAATTTAAATTAACTGCTTTACTGTCTGACTATTCTATAGTCCAGGGTGGGAGATGAGGAGAGCTGATTTTGAAAACTGGGATATCATCAGGCATTGCTCCACTGAGGTGTTGCCTGAGCTGGATTCCTGTGTACCTCCTTCTCCCCTGAGCTCTGCCCTCTTCTTTGCTCCAAATCAGGGCCTATACTAAGGCATTTTGCAGCAGTTAATTTGTTCACCTGCTGTCATATGTCCTAGAAGAATGTCTTCCTTAGAATAGAAGCAGTTGAGTCCTGTGCCTAGAGAGGCAGATTGTTTAGTGGAAATCTCTCAGACCTTAGAATCGCATAACCTGGATCCTACACACTAGGCTAACAGTGTGACCTTGTGCATTTTACACGATTCCTGTTTCTTAAGAGTCGCTTGGCTTATGTAGGGCTTTTATCTATAAAATCAAGGAGTTAGTGAAGACGATCTTCAAAGCCCCTTTTAGCAGTAACATTTTATTTCCTGGAATTTGAATCTGAAATATTTTTCCAAGTCTTAGTTTATAAAAATAAAATATGGCTATTGTTACCTATCCCAACTAGCAATTATCTCTGGATCCTATTAAAATGGTGCATGTAAAATTAAAGCAAATTCTTTAGGAAAATTAATGTGGTATTATTATTAATAGTAAGATTAATGGACTGGGTACTGTAGACCTGGGTTCAGGTCCCAGCATTGATCATCCTGTGCTGGGGCCACCTGGCCCAGGTGCTCAGCTCTCACCTTTACACCTAATTCAGAATGTGCCTTCAATGTCTTCTTCCTGGAAAGCTGCTGCTTATACAAAACCTAGCACTTAGTTGTCACCTTTTCAGTCAAGCCTGCTTTCTGCATTATAACCCTCTGATCAGACTTCTACTACACCGTTTATTCTATTATAATATAGTTATTTATTTACATTTTTCTCTATTTCTGGCGGTGGGCTTCTAGAAGAAGTAAATTATACCTTTTTAAATGTTTACTTCTACCATTGTCACTATAGTATGCCATACCTGGTACATACTAAGGCTCAATAAATACTTGATCAAGGCAGGTCACAATGGACCCGACTCAGAAAGAGCTGATAACAAAAGTCCTGTGAAAAAGGTGGTATGAAGGACAATGTCTCAGTGCCTTGGAGAGGTGGACATACTATCCCATGACCCCAAAGGAGAAGTCCCAGAAAGATAGCTCCATATACCCCCAGTGCCTGTTGGAGGAGAAATTGACTCATTAATCTCGGGGACCTGTATCAAGAAAGCCTGGAGCTAATGTCTATGTTGCTGAGAGCCCCTCTCTAAATTGCCAACTATGTTATTTCTGGAATGACGCCACGCACAAGGGTCTGCCAGCAGAAAGTTGAGCAATTTTGACTGAATTGTGGCACAGAATCTAGAGTCTATACCTAGTCTTTCATTTTATGAAAGCTCTGCTTCTGAAACAATCCCACTTGTCTCTAAGTCCCTGAAACAAGTGAGGAGTTGAACACAATGTCTTTGTCAGAAATCCCAGTTTGAAACATCAGGACAAAGGTAGCACCCACCCAAATGGTAGATTAATGCCATATTTTTAATTACAGTTCTTTTTTTCTTAATTTTTATTGGAGTACAGTTGATTTACAATATTGT
Organism: Balaenoptera ricei; assembly: GCF_028023285.1. Taxonomy (NCBI): domain Eukaryota; kingdom Metazoa; phylum Chordata; class Mammalia; order Artiodactyla; family Balaenopteridae; genus Balaenoptera; species Balaenoptera ricei. Next base: position 64,671,620 of record NC_082652.1, read on the forward strand.
TAATTACAGTCCTTAAAACTCACCACACAGATTTTTTCCCCTTTGGTCAGGGTTCATAAGCAGAAGTTCTACTAGGCACCCCAAATATTGTTGCTGAATAATTGAATGGAAGAATGAATATGTAAACACATGCTTCAGCTCCTTCATTATTTAGTTCAGTACCTGAGATTTTGAGTCATTAGTAACTCAGAAGGCAAAGAACTAGTAAACAGGGAACCGTATACTCATAAACGAAAGTTGAAAGGACACTTAGAATTATCCTTTGTCACCATTCATTTGACAAAAGAAATTGAGAACAAAAAATGCTGGAAATCCTTTTCCTAGATTCCCTAATTAATCAGTGGCCACAGTACTTCTGGCTTCTAATCTGGCATTATTGTTCCAAAACCACCAACAGTGGGATGTGTTCTTTTATATGAACCTCTGGCTTCAATCACTGATGGCAAAGTTCCTAACGCTGAGTGAGATCCTCTTAAAGTCTGGACATATTCTCTTAGGAAATCACTTATAAAGGTTCAGGACATTCCTTTATTCCATAAACAATTATTGTATTCCAAATGTTTGCCAGGCATTCTCGTCAAACTAGAGAGATATTCAAAGACAAATATGCTGTTTCCTGTCTTATAGACACTTAGAAATTCACACAATATAAAATATTAATATTAATCAGTACCCCTTTTCCTTATTCCCCAGCTCCCTGTTGGCCACACCCAAGGACTAAGCAGAAGATACATGGATCATTATAATGGGACGTGATAGTTGAAAAAAAAATACTCAAATTCAAGCGGCCAAATCTCAAGGGAATTTTTTAAGGGAAGAATGGTGCCAAACCATATCTACTTCAAAATTCCAAGGACATCTACATCGGTTTAGTAGTTTCTGCAGCCATGATGGTAAGTTTTGGAAAATATGAGGGAACCATTTCTTTAACCCCGTGGGGGTGGAAGCATGCTGGACATATTCCTTGAAGTCAGAAGGTGTTGGTAAACACAGGAACCAGCACTTTCTCTCCTCTGGAGGTTTCTGAAAGTGTGAAGTTCATGGAGGCACCTTGTGTCAGTGGAGCATAAAGAAAATGTGGTACAGTTGCTAAGATTGATCTCGGGTGGCTTCAGCCTGCAGTGGCTTGAAGCAGGATCTCGGTTCCCTGGCCAGAGATTGAAGTCAGGCTGCGGCAGTGAGAGCGCTGAATCCTAGCCACTAGACCACAAGGACCAGTGGCCAGTGACAAGGCGCTGGCCCATCGGCTTTGTAGAAATGAATTTCCACAAAGAGATGGAAAGTAGTGAAAGAAGTAAAGTGGAGTACAAAGAGTACATGTGAATAGACACACAGGGGTGGGCTCAGAGAAAGAGTAGTGCCTTTGTGGTAGTTTGAATCACTTATATGGGACATTTCTTCTGGGTTTCCTCTGGCCGATCAACTTGCTTTGCCTGGCTCTGAGTCAGTATTTGGTTTAACTCTGGGTCCTCTTCTGTGTGCATGCACATCTCTTAGCCTAGACAGATTCTAATGAAGAGGCTTATGGGTAGGTTGACATCACCTACTATGGGTGATGCCCCCTCCTTTTTTGACCTCTGAGGAGCCTTTCTGAGCATGTGTAGTCAGAAAGGTCTCCTTGACCTCGAGAATGAGAAATATGTGGTCTCTTTATCTCTCATCTGGGCAAGGCTCAGCTCCTCCTTGCTTCTGCTATTATCTTTATCTTGGAGTATCTGTCTACAGAGAACAGACTCCAGCTGCTCAGCCTGGGGTCCATCTATCTCCTGCCTCCAGATGGATGGGGATGGAGGGGACAGAGAGGGTGGTATATCCCAACACCAATTCCCCATGGATCTCAGGGAGTTTTGAAGAATACTAGTCTGGTTCTTATACCAAGGGAAGGGGCACAGAGACTAGCCAAAACAGAGAAGGTAAAAGAATCATTGAGCTACTGTGGACAAAGGTAGATCCAGCCACTATTTCTGTGTCCTTCTTGCTGGGGAGCTAGAATAAAGTTGAATATTGCCTGAATAAACCGCAACCACCATAATTCATTTTTCTCTCTCCATTGTCAAGAGCGACATCTGACAGAAAAAAAAAAATCCCTGTGATGATATAAGTGGGAATGAGAGGGGAGAGACAGAGACAGAGAAAGGAAGGATGGATAAAGGCAAAAGTGAATTTGAAACTATAAATTAGACAATTACTAAGATATTAGTAACCAACTTAGACTGCAAAATCACTGAATTAAATTGACTTCATAAGAAGAAACATGATAAGTTTAAGTAAACTGAGGTTTCAGAGCTGACGGAAGAACTATCATAATAACAAAACAAGTGTAAATGGGGAATCAGCCTGAAAAGTAAACAAACATAACAATTTGGAGGGCCTTATGATAACAGAGTAAAGGAAATGTCTTGGGGAGGGTGATTAAGAAGTATCCCTAAGAAGAGTGAAGGGAAATTTAGGAAAAGCTCATTAAAGAAGTCATCTTTGAGCAAACCCTTGAAGATGGAATAAAAGTTCAACTGCCACAATAGATAAGGTTTATTTTTCCAGAAATGGGTGGCATATTTTAGGACACATATTTGCTCTGTTTAGCTAATGTAGATGAAGCCAGAAAGGCACTGTCACTAGATTCTGAAGGGTAGTATAGTTGGCTGAGGAGATGGGATGCTTACCCTAAGGAATAGGGAGGCACTGAATGTCTACTCAGATCCCATGCCTGGAGGTGATGCTGACTCACCATATACATCCCCAATCCAAGGCTCATCACACAAAATAGTGAACGAATGCTCCAGGCATAATAGCAGCAACACTTCCTCAGTGTTTTCCCTGTGCCTAGCAATTCTGTAAACATGTAACATATGCAGTGTACAATTTCACCTAATCTCACAGCCCCACAAGGAAGGTACTAATACGATCTCTGTTTGCATTTCTTTGCAGGTAAAGAAAGGTTAAATACCATAACAATAACAACAAAATGGTAATTATGTGAGGTGATAGAAGTGTTAACTAACCTAATTGTGGTAATCATTTCATATTATATACATGTAACAAATCATTACATCATACACCTTAAACTTATACAATTGTTATATGTCAATTATATCTCAATAAATCTAGGAAAAATAAAAATAGATGCAATGTGGCATCCTGCATGGGATCCTGGAAAAGAAAAAGAACATTGGTGGAAAAACTAGGGAGATCCAGATAGAGTCTGAAGTTTCACTTAAAAAACATAAAAATAAAGTAGGATAAGTGCTATTAAAAATTTCCAAAATACAATGAGAGGACACACCAAGATCACCTAATCAGGACACATAGATTTCAAAGCAGAATAAAAATCTGGATGTAATTTTTTTAGTGAAAAACCCATGGTACCTGCCTCTAGAAACAGGCAATTATTCTAGAGGTTAACTGACTTGTTTTATTGTTGCTGTTTTTGTTATTATTATTATCATTTATCATTTTTGTCTCTCCCTTGCTACACATACACACACACACTAGAAAGTAAGCTTCATGATAAAGGGGTCAAATCTGTATTATTCACTTCCTTACCCCCAGTATCTAGAACAATGCCTGGCATACAGTAAAACAGTGCCTGGCTCAAAAAATATATACGGTGAGTGAATGAATGAGCCATAGAATTGGAAATACCATAATGTAGTCATCATTTCCCTGTTAACAGACGTTCAGATTGTCTCCATTTCAGATTGGTTTTGTTGCGATTGTCTTCTAGTGCTGTTATATACAACATATCTTTAGCTAGTGAAGCATATCCTTAGCTACTAATCCCTTTGTTCCTGTGGTATGGATTCCTCAAGGTGAAACTTCTGTCACAGCTTTATGCCTCCTTTTAAAAAAAATTTAACAGGAAATGCCTTTCCTAAAAGGTTGTGATGCTTTATTGTCACCTCAGCAGTATATAAAACTTTATTTCTTTCCCCACTCTAGATAATGTCAATTGTTTTAATATTTTCCAATTTGTTGAATGAATAATTGTATTTCATTTCAAATTAAAGTTAAAAACCTTAAAACACTGAAAAAAAAAGAAAGGTTAAATAATTTAAATCCACAGAGTTTGTAAGGAACAGAATCTGGATTGGAACCCAGCCTGGATGAGTCCAGAGTCCATATTCCTAACTATTAATAACATTCAAGTTGATAAATGAATGAATGGATTTATGATGGGTGAATTGTGAGGATGGATGCATAAAGAAATGGTTTCTTCAGAAAGCAGGGTTTTTCCTCTCCATTCTTTTCTTTTTCACTTCTCACTTAATTTCTGTATTTATTTAGCTCCTGAACTCTTGTCTTTCTCCAGACCTTACACTAGACTTTGGGCCTCTTGTCTGCAACTTTGATCCTTTACTCTAATGGTCTGAAGTGTGACCCAGTAGATTGGGCCAATAATATGTCATGTAGAGAGAAGTATTTTTGGTTAAGAGAGCATATTCTGGTAGCCCTCAAATTGTCCCTCATCATGTCTTTGAAAAAACTTTTGCCACAAACATGTCTGTGAGAGTATTTAGTGAAATATAAAGTGTTAGAAGTTAACAAGCAAATTCCTTTAAGCAAATTCTAGATGGGCATATTTCTAGTTATTTCTACTCTGTGAGTCTGTGTTGCAGTGAATCCTCAAGCAGATTCCTCCCTCTAAGGATGGCCCAGGTTCAGCACTTCTCAGCATGTGGCTTCTAGGCTTCTAGGGGGCTTATTACAAATGCAAATTCCTAGAACTCATTCCACAACTCCTAAGACATCAAAAATGGGACTCAGCAAAGAATTTTTAATGAGTTTCCCCCAAAAATCTAATACACCCTAAAATCTGACCATAAAATGAGTCCAACATCATGATCCAGTATACATGTTCACATAATTATTCTTAACTGAAACCGAAGTTTCATGTAATGATACTTATCCTTACTATGTACAATTTACTGTTTTATATTATTTTGTAATGTTTCTTTTTGCATATTTTAAGTTACAACTCACAACTTGAAAAAAAACTGATGTAGAAGATGACATTAGGTAAACAAATCCCCTTTGCAGTGGTTCCCTTCCCAGTCCTGCCCCATCCCCATGGGGTCTCTCTGGGCTTGTCTTCAGCAACACTCCCTGCTCCAGACCATTCCATATCCCCTCCTCTATCAAAATTTACTCTTCCTTCTATTCCCCCACTCTAGTATTACAAAGTTTTATATACTAAAGTGAGCTGGTCCGACCAAATAGTCTGAAGTAAAGTGTTGCCCCTACATATTGATGGTTACATTTAAATCTGGAGAACCATTTACATATTAATCTAGAAATCAAATAACTGTAGCTTTTTAGGAAGGATTTTTGTGCTCCAGTTTTATTGTTTGTTTGTTTTTGTTTTTGTTTTTTAATATTCCTCATAGCACACCCTGCAAAAAGGACCTCTGGTGCCTGGTATGGAAGCGGGTCTATTTGACCTTTCACCCTGCCCTACTTCTCCCAGTCCACAATTTAGGTAAGTCCCTAATCTTCTATCAGTCTAGGTTCCTCATCTAGTAGTAGGAAGATAATGAAGTCCTGACAGTACTGTTGTAAAAACAAAATGAAATAAAATTCACATGAGAATGGATACGTAGAAGGGACTCTCCGCATAGTAACTGACTTTCCTTTCTGGTTTTCCCATTCTTTCTCTTCCATGTGTCTTCTCATATCCCCTTGTACTTCCTTCACTTTATTTTCTCCCCCTTACCTCTCTAGCGTGTATATTTGGTTTGTCAAGACATAACTGGTTTGCCTCTTACCTTGTGTATTACTGCATACCTCCCCCACTCTTCCTGTGTCCCCAGATACCATGCATCGTTCCATTTATTCTTGCCCTGACTGGGAAAGGCATGGCTCCATACTTTCATTCTCCGGGATTAACTCTGCACTGTCCAGGTGTCATCTTGAAAAAATATGGCAGTATAATCCAGCGTGAAACGTGAATGACAATAGGTCACTAACTTCCCAAGAGCGGTTGCTTTTTCTTTTTGTTTTTTTAACAAATTTATTAGAGTATAATTACTTTACAATGGTGTGTTACTTTCTGCTTTATAGCAAAGTGAATCAGTTATACATATACATATGTTCCCATATCTCTTCCCTCTTGCATCTCCCTCTCTCCCACACTCCCTATCCCACCCCTCTAGATGGTCACAAAGCACCAAGCTGATCTCCCTGTGCTATGCGGTTGCTTCCCACTAGCTATTTATTTTACGTTTGGTAGTGTATATATGTCCATGCCACTCTCTCACTTTGTCCCACCTTACCTTTCCCCCTCCCCATATCCTCAAGTCCATTCTCTAGTAGGTCTGTGTCTTTATTCAAGTCTTGCCACTAGGTGCTTCATGACCTCTTTTTTTATTTTTTATTTTTCCTTAGATTCCATATATATGTGTTAGCATACTGTATTTGTTTTTCTCTTTCTGACTTACTTCACTCTGTATGACAGACTCTAACTCCATCCACCTCACTACAAATAACTCAATTTCATTTCTTTTTATGGCTGAGTAATATTCCATTGTATATATGTGCCACATCTTCTTTATCCATTCATCCGATGATGGACACTTAGGTTGCTTCCATGTCCTGGCTATTGTAAATAGAGCTGCAATGAACATTTTGGTACATGACTCTTTTTGAATTATGGTTTTCTCAGGGTATATGCCTAGTAGTGGGATTGCTGGGTCATATGGTAGTTCTATTTTTAGTTTTTTAAGGAACCTCCATACTGTTCTCCATAGTGGCTGTATCAATTTACATTCCCACCAACAGTGCAAGAGGGTTCCCTTTTCTCCACATCAACTCCAGAATTTATTGTTTCTAGATTTTTTGATGATGACCATTCTGACCAGTGTGAGATAATATCTCATTGTAGTTTTGATTTGCATTTCTCTAATGATTAACGATGTTGAGCATTCTTTCATGTGTTTGTTGGCAATCTGTATATCTTCTTTGGAGAAATATCTATTTAGGTCTTCTACCATTTTTCGGATTGGGTTTTTTTTTTTTTTTTTTTTTTTTTTTTATATTGAGCTGCATGAGCTGCTTGTAAATTTTGGAGATTAATCCTTTGTCAGTTGTTTTATTTGCAAATATTTTCTCCCATTCTGAGGGTTGTCTTTTGGTCTTATTTATGGTTTCCTTTGCTGTGCAAAAGATTTTAAGTTTCATTAGGTCCCATTTGTTTATTTGTGTTTTTATTTCAATTTCTCTAGGAGCTGGGTCAAAAAGGATCTTGCTGTGATTTATGCCATACAGTGTTCTGCCTATGTTTTCCTCTAAGAGTTTGATAGTGTCTGGACTTACATTTAGGACTTTAATCCATTTTGAGTTTATTTTTGTGTATGGTGTTAGGGAGTTTTCTAATTTCATACTTTTACATGTACCTGTCCAGTTTTCCCATCACCACTTATTGAAGAGGCTGTATTTTCTCCACTGTATATGCTTGCCTCCCTTATCAAAGATAAGGTGACCATATGTGCGTGGGTTTATCTCTGGGCTTTCTATCCTGTTCCATTGATCTATGTTTCTGTTTTTGTGCCAGTACCATACTGTCTTGATTACTGTAGCTTTGTATAATAGTCTGAAGACAGGGAGCCTGATTCCTCCAGCTCCATTTTTCGTTCTCAAGATTTCTTTGGCTATTCGGGGTCTTTTGTGTTTCCAAACAAATTGTGAAATTTTTTGTTCTAGTTCTGTGAAAAATGCCATTGGTAGTTTGATAGGGATTGCATTGAATCTGTAGATTGCTTTGGGTAGTAGAATCATTTTCACAATGTTAATTCTTCCAATCCAAGAACATGGTATATCTCTCCATCTATTTGTATCATCTTTAATTGCTTTCATTAGTGTCTTATAATTTACTGCATACAGGTCTTTTGTCTCCTTAGGGAGGTTTATTCCTAGATATTTTATTCTTTTTGTTGCAGTGGTAAATGGGAGTAGTTTCTTAATTTCACTTTCAGATTTTTCATCATTTATATATAAGAATTGAAGAGATTTCTGTGCATTAATTTTGTATCCTGCTACTTTACCAAATTCATTGATTAGCTCTAGGAGTTTTCTGGTAGCATCTTTAGGATTCTCTATGTATAGTATCATGTCATCTGCAAACAGTGACAGGTTTACTTCTTCTTTTCCGATTTGGATTCCTTTTATTTCTTTTGCTTCTCTGATTGCTGTGGCTAAAACTTCCAAAACTATGCTGAATAATAGTGGTGAGCTTGGGCAACCTTGTCTTGTTCCTGATCTTAGTGGAAATGGTTTCAGTTTTTCACCATTGAGGACAATGTTGGCTGCGGGTTTGTCATATATGGCCTTTATTATGTTGAGGAAAGTCCCCTCTATGCCTAGTTTCTGCAGGGCTTTTATCATAAAGGGGTGTTGAATTTGTCGAAAGCTTTCTCTGCATCTATTGAGATGATCATATGGTTTTTCTCCTTCAATTTGTTAATATGGTGTATCACGTTGATTGATTTGCATATATTGAAGAATCCTTGCATTTCTGGAACAAACCCCACTTGATCATGGTGTATAATCCTTTTAATGTGCTCTTGGATTCTGTTTGCTAGTATTTTGTTGAGGATTTTTGCGTCTATGTTCATCAGTGGTATTGGCCTGTAGTTTTCTTTCTTTGTGACGTCTTTGTCTGGTTTTGGTATCACGGTGACGGTGGCCTTGTAGAATGAGTTTGGGAGTGTTCCTCCCTCTGCAATATTTTGGAAGAGTTTGAGAAGGATAGGGGTTAGCTCTTCTCTAAATGTTTGATAAAATTCGCCTGTGAAGCCATCTGGTCCTGGGTTTTTGTTTGGTGGAAGATTTCTAATCACAGTTTCAATTTCAGTGCTTGTGATTGGTCTCTTCATATTTTCTATTTCTTCCTGGTTCAGTCCCGGCAGGTTGTGCATTTCTAAGAATTTGTCCATTTCTTCCAGGTTGTCCATTTTATTGGCATAGAGTTGCTTGTAGTAATCGCTCATGATCGTTTGTATTTCTGCAGTGTCAGTTGTTACTTTTCCTTTTTCATTACTAAATCTATTGATTTGAGTCTTCTCCTTTTTTTTCTTGATGAGTCTGGCTAATGGTTTATCAATTTTGCTTATCTTCTCAAAGAACCAGCTTTTAGTTTTATTGATCTTTGCTGTTGTTTCCTTCCTTTCTTTTTCATTTATTTCTGATCTGATCTTTATAATTTTTTTCCTTCTGCTAACTTTGGGGTTTTTTGTTCTTCATTCTCTAATTGCTTTAGGTGCCAGGTTAGGTTGTTTATTCGAGATGTTTCCTGTTTCTTAAGGTAGGATTGTATTGCTATAAACTTCCCTCTTAGCACTGCTTTTGTTGCATCCCATAGGTTTTGGGTCGTCGTGTCTCCATTGTCTTTTTTTTCTAGGTATTTTTGATTTCCCCTTTGATTTCTTCAGTGATCACTTCGTTATTAAGTAGTGTATTGTGTAGCCTCCATGTGTTTGTATTTTTTACAGATCTTTTCCTGTAATTGATATCTAGTCTCATAGCGTTGTGGTTGGAAAAGATACTTGATATGATTTCAATTTTCTTAAATTTACCAAGGCTTGATTTGTGACCCAAGATATGATCTCTCCTGGAGAATGTTCCCTGAGCACTTGAGAAAAATGTGTATTCTGTTGTTTTTGGGTGGAATGTCTTCTAAACATCAATTAAATCCATCTTGTTTAATGTATCATTTAAAACTTGAGTTTCCTTATTTATTTTCATTTTGGATGACCTGTCCATTGGTGAAAGTGGGGTGTTAAAGTCCCCTACTATGATTGTGTTACTGTTGATTTCCCCTTTTATGGCCGTTAGTATTTGCCTTATGTATTGAAGTGCTCCTATGTTGGGTGCATAAATATTTACAATTGTTATATCTTCTTCTTGAATCGATCCCTTGATCATTATGTAGTGTCCTTCTTTGTCTCTTGTAATAGTCTTTCTTTTAAAATCTATTTTGTCTGATATGAGAATTGCTACTCCAGCTTTCTTTGTTTTCCATTTGCATGGAATATTTTTTCCATCCCCTCACTTTCAGTCTGTAAGTGTCCCTAGGTCTGAATTGGGTCTCTTGTAGACAGCATATATATGGGTCTTGTTTTTGTATCCATTCAGCCAGCCTGTGTCTTTTGGTGGGAGCATTTAATCCATTTACATTCAAGGTAATTATCAATATGTATGTTCCTATTCCCATTTTCTTAAATGTTTTGGGTTTGTTATTTTAGGTGTTTTCCTTCTCTTGTGTTTCTTGCCTAGAGAAGTTCCTTTAGCATTTGTTGTAAAGCTGGTTTGGTGGTGCTGAACTCTCTCAGCTTTTGCTTGTCTGTAAAGGTTTTAATTTCTCCATCACCTCTGAATGAGATCCTTGCTGGGTAGAGTAATCTTGGTTGCAGGTTTTTCTCCTTCATCACTTTAAATATATCCTGCCACTCCCTTCTGGCTTGCAGAGTTTCTGCTGAAAGATCAGCTGTTAACCTTATGGGGATTCCCTTGTGTGTTATTTGTTGGTTTTCCCTTGCTGCTTTTAATATGTTTTCCTTATATTTAATTTTTGACAGTTTGATTAATATGTGTCTTGGCGTGTCTCTCCTTGGGTTTATCCTGTATGGGACTCTCTGTGCTTCCAGGACTTGATTAACTATTTCCTTTCCCATATTAGGGAAGTTTTCAACTATAATCTCTTCAAATATTTTCTCAGTCCCTTTCTTTTTCTCTTCTTCTTCTGGGACCCCTATAATTCGAATGTTGGTGCGTTTAATATTGTACCATAGGTCTCTGAGACTGTCCTCAGTTCTTTTCATTCTTTTTTCTTTATTCTGCTCTGCAGTAGTTATTTCCACTATTTTATTCTCCAGGTCACTTATCCATTCTTCTGCCTCCATTATTCTGCTATTGATCCCTTCTAGAGTATTTTTAATTTCATTTATTGTGTTGTTCATCGTTGCTTGGTTCATCTTTAGTTCTTCTAGGTCCTTGTTAAATGTTTCTTGCATTTTATTTATTCTATTTCCAAGATTTTGGATCATCTTTATTATCATTATTCTGAAATCTTTTTCAGGTGGACTGCCTATTTCCTCTTCATTTGTTAGGTCTGGTGTGCTTTTACCTTGCTCTTTCATCTGCTGTGTGTTTTTCTGTCTTCTCATTTTGCTTATCTTACTGTGTTTGTGGTCTTCTTTTGCAGGCTGCATGTTCGTAGTTCCTGTTGTTTTTGGTGTCTGTCTCCAGTAGCTAAGGTTGGTTCAGTGGATTGTGTAGGCTTCCTGGTGGAAGGGAGTAGTGCCTGTGTTCTGGTGGATGAGGCTGGATCTTGTGTTTCTGGTGGGCACGTCCACATCTGGTGGTGTATTTTGGGGTGTCTGTGGCCTTATTATGAATTTAGGCAACCTCTCTGCTAATGGATAGGGCTGTGTTCCTGTCTTGCTAGTTGTTTGGCATAGGGTGTCCAGCACTGTAGCTTTCTGGTCGTTGAGTGATGCTGGGTCTTGGTGTTGAGATGGAGATCTCTGGGAGATTTTCACCATTTGGTATTACGTGGAGCTGGGAGGTCTCTTGTGGACCAGCGTCTTGAAGTTGTCTCTCCCACCTCAGAGGCACTGCCCTGATGCCTGGCTGGAGCACCAAGAGCCTTTCATCCACACAGCTCAGAATAAAAGGGAGAAAAAATACAGAGAAAGAAAGAAAGAGGATAAAATAAAATAAAGTAAGATAAAATAAAATAAATTTATTAAAATAAGAAATAATTATTAAGAAAAAAATTTTTTAAGTAAAAAAAAAAAAAATATACCGACGGATTTACCCTAGGACAAATGGTGAAAAGAAAGCTATACAGACAAAATCTCACACTATAGCATACACATACACACTCACAAAAAGAGGAAAAGGGGAAAAAATAATACATCTTGCTCCCAAAGTCCACCTCCTCAATTTGGGATTATTTTTTGTCTATTCAGGTATTCCACAGATGCAGGGTACATCAAGTTGATTGTGGAGCTTTAATCCGCTGCTTCTGAGACTGCTGGGAGAAATTTCCCTTTCTCTTCTTTGTTCGCACAGCTCCCGGGGTTCAGCTTTGGATTTGGACCCGCGTCTGCCTGTAGGTCGCCTGAGGGCGTCTGTTCTACGCTCAGACAGGATGGGGTTAAAGGAGCAGCTGCTTCGGGGGCTCCTGCTCACTCAGGCTGGGTGGAGGGAGGGGTACGGATGTGGTGCGAGTCTGCGGTGGCAGAGGCCGGCGTGACGTTGCACCAGCCTGAGGCATGCCATGCGTTCTCCCGGGGAAGTTTTCCCTGGATCACGGGACCCTGGCAGTGGCGGGCTGCACAGGCTCCTGGGAGGGGCGGTGTGGATAGTGACCTGTGCTTGCACACAGGCTTCTTGGTGGCGGCAGCAGCAGCCTTAGCATCTCATGCCCGTCTCTGTGGTCCGCGCTGATAGCCGCGGCTCTCGCCCATCTCTGGAGCTCCTTTAAGTGGCGCTGTTAATCTCCTCTCCTCGTGCACCAAGAAACAAAGAGGCAAGAAAAAGTCTCTTGTCTCTTTGGCGGCTCCAGACATTTTCCCGGACTCCCTCCCAGCTAGCCGTGGCACAGTAGCACCCTTCAGGCTGTGTTCACACTGCCAACCCCAGTCCTCTCCCTGGGATCTGGCCTCCGAAGCCCGAGCCTCGGGTCCCAGCCCCCGCCTGCCCCAGCAGGGGAGCAGACAAGACTCTCGGGCTGGTGAGTGCTGGTCGGCACCGATCCTCTGTGTGGGAATCTCTCCGCTTTGTCCTCTGCACCCCTGTTGCTGCGCTCTCCTCTGCGGCTCCAAAGCTTCCCCCCTCCACCACCCGCAGTCTCTGCCCAGGAAGGGGCTTCCTAGTGTGTGGAAACCTTTCCTCCTTCACAGCTCCCTCCCACTGGTGCAGGTCCCATCCCTATTCTTTGTCTCTGTTTTTTTCTTTTTTCTTTTGCCCTACCCAGGTACGTGGGAGTTTCTTGCCTTTTGGGAGGTCTGAGGTCTTCTGCCAGCGTTCAGTGGGTGTTCTGTAGGAGTTGTTCCACATGTAAATGTATTTCTGGTGTATTTTTGGGGAGGAAGGTGATCTCCGCGTCTTACTCTTCCGCCATCTTCTCCTCTTTCTGCTTTTTCTTAGGGAACTACTTATCTAGGAACATAAAGATAAGACTGATCCCTCAATGGCAGAATCTTAGGCAGTAACAGGCCAGTGAGGGAACTTTGAGAGAAAGAGGACCAGAGGGTTGTGTATTAGTGCTCTTTGACCACCTGGCCCAGTCCAGTCAGGGACCTAGGTTCTGGCTCCTTTGTGGTTTTTTTATGTCAATGAGCCACCTTCATGAGAGTCAGCTTAGAGGGAAGTTGACAAATTGCTGTCTTCTTCTGATTTTATTTGTTGTCAAGAGCCCTTTGACCCATGACTTCTTAGCAGAGATTGCATTGCATAAAACACAATTAGAGCAGGATAGCTAGGACAGACTCACTGAGAAGCACATCAGCCCAGGCATTCACCTGCCTTTGGAGGTACTGGTGATCACTTCTCCTTCCCTAGAAATATCTCTACCATCTGCAAGGCCCAGTGCTTCACATTCTAAATTTTGTGGGTACTTCTGGGAATCAATAAGAAGAAAGAGAGGATCACACAATAAATTTAGCTTTTGTGATGTATATGTTCCATCCATTTTCAAATATTTACTGATCATGTTGCTAGTAGGAAGAAAGAGAAAAAGACAAAACATGAGGTGAAAGGAGGAGTAGGAACTGCAATTGTAGAATATAAGGGGGAAAACTAAATTCATTCCTGTAGACCAGCCCTGAAACCCTAGAAGAAGATGACTTATTGCAGATGTGATTTTGCCAGCTTTACTACAAACATCTTGACTACGTACATATTCTTGGAATGAGAAGTAAAAACTTGAGCTAATAATAAATCAGTTTTATCCACATTTTTAGCACAAGCTGACTTCTTTCCAAATAGGCAGTGAATTTTCTATGGCTTGAGATTTGAGATCACTCACTGGTCTGTAGTAGGCAATTCTGAAACTTTCTATCAGTGTGATGGGATCCCCACTAGTGTGGCTCTGCTCCAGGGTGATTTAGGCTACTTGATTACCCAGAGACTACTAGATAGATCTATCCCAATAGATGAGAACATATTCTGCTTCCCTCTAAATGAGGGAGAAGAGGAGAAGTCTGAATAAAGACAGAGACAGAGATTGAAGTGATGCAGCTACAAGCCAAGGAATGCCTAGAGCTACCGGAAGCTAAATACGGTAAGAAAGGATTCCCTACCCTACGGCCTTTGGAAGGAGACCAGCCCTGCTAACACCTTGATTTTGGACTTCTGTTCTCTAGAACTATGTAAGCAAAGGTGTATGAATGAGAAGTGGCTAGCATATCCCTCTGGAACATCTTCTGGAAATTAGTTTCTAATATAGTTTGACAAGGTTCTTTTACTGATCCCTCCACTAAACCCTAGGAGTAGTAAATGTTTTTTTCCATATGAAATGTCCAACAAAGAATATTAAAACTAGACCCCTGCCACTGTGGCACCCTCTATAAAGACAGAAACAAAAATAGCAGCATTGGTAAAAATCAAGCTTCCTGAAAAGCTATCCCTGCAAAAGAGCATCTTCTTTTAGAGGCTAAAGCAGACACTCAATAGAAACTGAAGCTATCCCTTTCTTTTGTTTAAACCCAAGCCACTGAAATACCATAAACCTCAGACCCAAATGACCAAGAGACAGAAGACACCACTCTCTTATTTGTAAAAACAAATATATTTTTAACGAAAAATATTGGGGATAGGGAAAACAGAGAAAATACTACATACATGAAGGAGGACCTTTTGGCTGAGTAGAGGAGGCACACCTCATGATACAGAGAGGAAGACAATGTCAATGATGACCTGTGGAACATAGAACACTTGCACCGGTTGGTAGGGCCTGATGGAAGACACAAGCTTGCTGGGAGGCAAAGAAGGAGGATGCCTCAGACGCAGTTGCTAGGAGACCGATATTGATCCAGCTTGTTTCAGGGAAACTTTCCGACTTTTCCATTTTCTTCTGAGACAAATCCATTGTAACGAATAACTTATCCTTTGTCTGAGTTTCCTTTTTTGAGGATATTGTCTCTTCTGGGGCAGAAACAGGAATGTCTTAGTCAGTAATGTCTGTCTTAACCCCCCCCTCCTGGGAAGGGTGACTTATCACCTCTCTCGTGAGAGAGGACTCTAACCTTGCATCCCCTTCTGGATTAGAGCTCCTCAGGGTCATTTTATTCTACATTTGGGTGTACCTTTGTGCCCTGACCCCTAAGTGGGCCTGAACCTTAGGTGTCTAGTGCTCCTGCCACCCCAGGTTGCTCCCTATGTCCTCCAAATAGATGTAGTGCCCCCAGAAAGCCATCATAAGTTCTCTGCACATGCTCTGAGCCTGGGGTTCTGAGTCCTCAGAAGACAAACTCCCTGAGTCAGGAGCCTTTCAGCAGCACAACCATGAGCCCACCCCTGTGGTTCTCCCTCCAACTGGAGCTTTGACTCTCTACCAAAATTGTCTTTCAGATGTGGTTCCCCTAGATCTTTCCCTTCCAATATTCTTGGTGTTACAGAACATTCCTCAGTGTCTGAACACCTTACACTACTCAATTCTCCATTTTAAGTTCGGTAACTTCCAAGATCACCAGCTCTCAGGGTGTCTCTCAATTTGTGTTTGTGAGCAGTGGAAACCTTGATAGTTTCCTTGTACAACTGCTCTGGCTTCTTCCCAGTGCTCCAGAAGGTATGGAGGGCTGTAGTGTTCTTCTCACCAGCAAGTAATTCTAGGTCTGTTCCAGAATTCAATTCATAGCTCTGTCTCAGTTTTTTCGAACATGATCCCTCTTCCTTTTGTTTCTCCAGCTACATCAGGATGCCCATTTTCTTTATGACTCGTATCTTCAGGTGCTCCTTATATTTGAGGTAAGTTAAAGCATAAAGAAACTATTAGCCTTCACATACCTGATTGTACAGTATCCACAGAGGAAGGACTGTGCACAGTGAAAAAAAAATAACACTCTATGGAGAACATAATGTGAGAAGGTGAAAGAAAATTCTCTTTCCAGATAACTGCCTCCCTAGAAAGCTGAATTAGGGGCAGGGGGGCATGACTTTCCCAAGGTTCAGAATGTTGGAAGAGAAGAGGCCAACCCACAGAGACACTCTGGAGACAAGCTCTCTGGGACAGTGTTCAGTAGAAAGGGAAGTAACTTGGATTGAATCAGCATTAAGGTGGTATATGTCATGGTTAAGTAGGCAGTGGAGGATGGCAGGTAGATGATTCAGTGGGATTCATGAATGGGCCTATTTTGGTGAAAGAATGATTTCTTAAGAAGTTGTGGGATCAGGTGAGGATATACTTCCCTTCTTCCCTCAAATCTACCATGATCCTAAAAGAGTGAGATTCTAGGACCTAGTTCTTACTCTCCTCTCTCTAAGCAAACTGTAGGCCATCATTAATCATGAACCACGTGACTTTCTACCTTGAATTCATGGGACACTATGTCCCTTACCTGTTATTCTTTTAAAGAGAGTAAGTGCTTTTTCTATTGTTTCTTTTTTGAAAAACTCAAAATGAAGGGCTTCCTGTTTGTGATCTTACAAAGATTTTCCAGTCAGTAGTACTCTATTGAGGACAGGTGTTGAATCTAACCTTAGATAAGCATATGTTCCATCAGATAGGATTCTGCTCCCTGAGACCAGAGCTCAGTTTTAGGCATCTGATCAGAGGCTTTTGGAGGTTCGGATCTGCTCTATGAATCATTCCTATGACTCACAATTGGCCCTGAGACATCAGTCATATAAATAGGAATGATGAACTAGTATCGTATGACTCTGTTTCTGGACATATCCTACACTCTCTTAATAATCCATTCCAGGAACAGAGAATCACAGAGTTTGGGACTTTATCTTGAAGTCCTCAACCACCCCCAGATAGATTAATCTGTGAACTTTGGATAGAACCATCTGCCCTGCTCACCCTATTCCCCTGGAAGGAAAGTGTCCTCATCTTTCCTGAGAGGGCCCATTTCTAATGTGTGCTTGTGTAAACATAATTGATTTAGTAAAGTGGGAAGAGGAATACGGAAATCACAAGTCCATCTCCTTGGGAGTTGGATCTAGGGTTCACTTTACTTTATGTCTGCCTCCTTTTATCTACAAATAGATTCATCTGGAGGGAGTACAGAAAAAGAAGGAATTGCTCCATAGCACTCAACAAAAATATAATAAGTAAAATGACCCAAAAACTTGAGCTTGAGCTCATTCTGGGGGCACTGTGGCTAGTCAGAAAATAAAAATCTGTCTTCATCTTCCACAGAGCATTGCTACCTCAAGCAGCAAGGAGCACTGGGCACTGAGCCTGTGTGCTCCTGGCTCTATCCAGGCTGGTGTCACAGAGCCAAAGGAAAATCACAAAAGACTTTCAAGGGTGAAGGAGGGGACAGAAAGTGGAAGGTGAACCCCTAGTCCCTCCAGTCCCCACTCAAACCCTACAGCACATCCTAGACTACTAAATCCCTTTACACTTCTCTGGGCCTTGCTATTTTCCAACTCCAAATTTACAGCGTTATATCTATATTTCTATATATCTATATCTACATCTATATCTAGCTATCTAACTACATTAGTACAGTTTTCTATTTATTCCCATATTCAGATATCAGATATGAATCATGTCCAGCTTTACCCCATTGGCATTCTTAGCTTTGACACCATTAATTTTACAGCCTTGAAAGTTTGAAATGTTCCCAGGAATTTTTGCTAATTCACAGGGCATTATACTTTTAATATTTCCTCTGTCCTGAAACTGGCCAGTGTTTCCAGACAAGGCTTGTTTGAAATGAAATAACACTGAGAACACCTGGAAATGAGATGAGTAGTAGGGTCCATTTTAATTTAACTACACAGAAGATTTTCTGCTTCTAGAAACACCCTCATTTTGTATTTTGGGATATTACCTCAATCAAGACACACTTCAGTCCACATGAATCAGAATAGGCATATGCTTAAATTAGGTATTGAAAAAATCAACTAGAGCAAGAGTCAGCAAAAATTTCAGTAAAGGACAAGATATTAAACATTTTCAGCTTTATAAACCAAGAGGCAAAAATGAGGACATTATGTAGGTACTATACAGCAAGAGAAAACACATTCCACAATTTTGGACAGAATTCAAAATCTAATAATAATTTAGTATTTTTTGTAATGCAGGTCTGCTTACAAGACTATAATTCTTTTTTGAGAGAGACAACACTGCACTTAAAAGAGGTTCAAAGTTAGTATTCCCTATAATCAAAATCAGTAGCAAGTGTGCATCTGTTAATCTGCTCTGTAATGAGATTTTACATGTTTCAACTTTGGAAATGTCTTTTCACACAGAAAGGTACTGCCAAATACTGATATCAATTCATAAACGTGTGACTTTAATAGAGGATATTCATCATTTAGAAGGAAGTTATAGAATTCTATTATTATTCTCTTGACGTTTGCCTTTTAACATAGCATTACATTGTAAACTAATCACTTCAATTGATGGTTATGAAGAAGCTCCTCAATTGTGGCATTAAATGGAGTTTGAAATATGGAAATTTTATGGCACTTGGGTTGAGGTCTGAAAAAAAGCTGCTAGAAATGTAGTTTGAGTTTGAAACATATATCTAATGCAAATTTAAGTGAGATTAGATATATTATTTCTTGCTTTAACTTTTAACAGTGTAAGAAATATATAAAGCAACTTAGCATTACTTATGATTTAAGCAAGAGTAATTGTTGAAATGACTACCACAGTATACATTTCACATATGAGTGCTGTTTTGCCTTGTAATTTCAGGATTAATTTTTTTAAACACATTATGAAGTCCTCAGCAAAAACTAATTTCAAAGCCATGCAGTGTTTGATAATAATTGTTGAAGATGGTTCTCATTCAGAAAAATTTCAATCTCAGCTATGAATTCAAATAATTGTAATAAAACCACTGTTAAACCATGGAACTGCTATATGATAAGGCAAGTCAGGATATTTCTAACAAAAATTCACAGACTAATGATGGTTAAATTCCCACAAAGTTAATGACATTCATCACTGACACTATTAGTTCAATAACACATGATAGATATAAATAGTCCCTGCAAAATATCTGTGGATGAATACGAAAGTGAATAACCATAGGCTTTAAACATGTTATATTTTTATGAGAACTATGCCTTTTCCTGCTCCATACCTATTTTTGCCACCATCAGTTGTAACACAGCAGATTCCATTTCAGGTTTTACTGAGTTAGTGTTTTCTCAAATTCTTTAAAAATATTATTGTTGTAAATGTTCCATACAGATTTTTCATAGAGACTAATTCTCCAGTCACTTCAAACTCAGCATTGACTTCTCAACTAAAGAGCTGAACAATATTAGTACTTCTTTCAAATCTCCAAGAATCAAAGAAAACCACTCAATTGTTTTATCTTGGTTTTTAATTGACTATGGATGCTATTCCAAATGCCTTCAATGCCTTGAGCAAGTCTTTTCACCAAAAGGCTAGTGTCTTAAATGAGTTTATTTTCTCTGGGTACAGTTTTGCTGACTGTTGCATTCAAATGTGATTTAATCAACTCACCATAAGTAAATACTTTTTTTTTGCTTACCTGACAGATGAGCCACTTGAAAATTTATTTTGGTTGCAGCTTCATGTTCATTTTCATTGTTATGAAGTGATTCTGTTGTGATGAGATATTCTGTTTCAAATTTTTCTGACTTTTCACTTTTCCTGTGACTTGGTCATATTGTGATGCTTGCTTAATCTGGTAATGTCAATATCATTATATTATTTTAGCACTGCTATAGTGACATTGCAAAACAAATACAATATTTTGGCATTTAATTTGAAAAGAAGACTAGATAAAGTCAAGTACACATATCCATTCTCAGAGCTATAGCTATTCCCCTTCTAAGGTCATTTCCTCATCCTTAAGAAAACAAGGTCCAGTGTGAACACATCTGTTCCCATATTCATAGTGTGTTGCCATTCTGACCCCCTTCATAGGTTTCCACACATTCATATCCTGGAATTGGCTTTTTGTATCAGTCAAGTTTCAGTAGTAGACAACAGCAGCCAGTTTATATGGTTTTGGCAGAAAGAAGTTATTACAGGGAACTAACAAGCTTACAAAATTGTGAAGAGGACTGAAGAAATAAACCATAGGCTGAGCATCCAGGAAAAACTAAAAACCTGATTGCAGAACAAGTCCCTAGGTTTGTTCTTATTTCTGTTGTGATCAGAAACTATGGGATTAGGAAATGGAGGGGACAGCTACAAACTTATCAGATAACTACCAAACTGGAAAGCCACTTACCAACTCATTAAGCCACTGCCTCTGTTTTTTTTCATTTGCTTTGTTTTCTATGTAACACCATTTTTCCTAAATATTTAGATATCTTGAAAAAGTCATCACTAATAAACTCCAGTGATAACCTCCAAGTTCTCAAAGGCAATAAGAAATCTAGCAGTTAAGTGTATCTGCCCTGCAGACCCTTCTGTGTGTCCACAGTTCACCTGTTCTCGTTAACCAGTTACGCTATGAGTACGTGGTGTGGTTGTCTCCCTGGAACATCACTTTATCCCTCTTCTGTGTTGAATCCCTGACTTTGTGTATCTAACATCTTCATCACTTGGTTTATCCTTCATTTTGCTGAAGCACAATCTCTATTAACTTCCTAAGAAAACACAAGAAGAAAAGGGGATATTGGGGAGTGGCCAAAATGTGGGAGTAGGAAGACCCTGGGCTCACTTCCTCTCACAGGCAGACGAAAAGTACAACTACTAACAGAGAAATTATTGATGAGAAAGGCCAGAAGACTAGCAGAAAAGATCTTCTACAATTAAAAGTAAAAAGAAGGAAACACCATGAAATGGGTAGGATGGGCAGAGATGTGGTACAGACCCATACCCCAGGGTGGGTGACCCACAAAAGGGAGGACAATTACAACTGGAGAAGTTTTCCCCAAAGAGCAAGGGGTGTGAGCCCCACCTTGGGGTCCCAGATTGGGGATCCTTCACTAGGGAGATGAGCCCCTGGAATGTTTGGTTGAAGGCCAATGGGGCTTACTTTTGGCAAAGCCAGAGGGGTGTGGGAAATACAGACTCCACTCTTAAAGTGTTCACACAAAATCTCACATAATCTGGGACCCAGAGTAGAAACAGTAAGTGGAAAGGAGCTTGGGTGGGATGCACCTGCTGATCTTGGAGAGCCTCCCAGAGAAGCAGGAGGCAACTGATATCCACCTTGGGGCCAGAGGCACTGGCAGCAGACCTTTTAGGGAACTGGTTCTGCCACAAGGACACTGGTGCTGAAAAACATCATTTTGGAATCCTCCCTCTAGCTTATTAGCACTAGGATTCAGGCTCACCCACCAACCTATCAGCACAAGAACAGGGACACCTCAGGCCAAGCAACAAGCCAGGCAGGGACACAGCCCTACAAACCATCAAGCTAGCTGCCTTAAGGCCCCAAGTCCACAACCTCACCAAGACAAGGCCCAGTCCACCAGAAGGCATAGGACCCAGACCTGCACACCAGTGGGCCAGCACTAGCCCTGGGACCAGCCTCACCCACCAGTGGGGAAGAACCAACCCCAGGACTTCCTGGCCCTTGGCTCCACCTACCACTGGGCCAACATCAGTTCCAGGGACCCTTGGCCCTATAGCCAGAGATCCCAGGACCCAGATCCACCCACCAGTGGGGCAGCACTAGTCCCAGGAGCCAGACTCACCCACCAATGGGTAAAGAGTAGCCACAGGATCACCTGGGGCCTGGCCCTGCCCATCAGGGGGAAAAAAACAGCCCCAGGACAACCACAGATCCTCAGTGTGTGTGTCAGGACCCAGCCCATTCACCAGCAGCCCATCACTAGCCCTGGCAACACCTGGTCCCTGGCCCTACCCACTAGCAGGCCAACACCAGGTCTAGGACACTTTAGGCCCCTCAGCCAGCCACCCTGGGATTTGTCCCTGCCCATCAGCAGGCTGACATCAGTTCTGGGACCTTCAGGGCCCTGCAGCCAGAGACCCTGGGACCTGGTTCAACACTAGCCCAGAATACCAGCAGGTCAGCACTAGCCCAGAACAACTGGACCCTGGCCCTGCCCACCAAACAAACAAAACTCCAGGACCAATGGCTTCACAGGTGAATTATAACAAACATTTAGAGAAGAGTTACTACTTATGCTTCTCAAACTATTCCAAAAAGATGCAGAGGAAAGAATGCTTCCAAACTCATTCTAGAACACCAGCATCACACTGATACCAAAGCCAAACAAAGATATCACAAACACACACACACACGTTACAGTCCAATATCATCAATGAACATAGATGCGAAAATACTCAACAAAATAAATATTAGCAAGTTAAATTCAGCAGTACTTTATAACAGCGGCCCCCAACATTTCTGGCACCAGGGACTCGTTTCGTGGAAGACGATTTTTCCATGGACAGGGGTGGGGTGGGGGGATGGTTCAGGCAGTAATGTGAGTGATGAGAAATGATGGAGAGCGGCAGATGAAGCTTTGCTCTCTTGCCCACCACTCACCTCCTATTGTGCAGCCCGGTTCCTAACAGGCCATGGACCGGTACCAGTCCACAGTCCAGGGTTTGGGGGACCCTTCATTATAAGGATCATATACAACAATCAAGTTGGATTTATCAGAGAGATGCAAGAATGGTTTAACCTCAGCAAATCAATCAATGTGATACACCACATTAACAAACTGAAGAATAAAAATCATATGATATCTCAATAGATGCTGAAAAAGCTTTTGACAGAGTTCAACATCCATTCATGATAAAAACTTTCAATAAAGTAGGTATAGCGGGAACACACCTCAACATAATAAAAGCTACATATGACAATCCCACAGCTAGCATCATACTCAACTGTGAAAAGCTGAAGGAATTTCTTCTAATATCAGGAAAAAAAAAAAAAAACAAAGATGTACATCATGGCTACTTTTACTCAACATAATGCTGGATGTCTTAGCCACAGCAATCAGAAAAGAAAAAGAAATAAAAGGAATCCAAATTGGAAAGAAAGAAGTCAAACTGTCATTATTTTAAGATAACATGACCCTATGTCTAGAAAATCTTAAAGACACCACCAAAAACTGCTAGAACTCATCAATGATTTCAGTAAAGTTGAAGGATACAAAATTAATATAAAGAAATCTGCTGCATTTCTCTACACTAACAATGAATATCAGAAAGAGAATGTATGAAAAAAATCTCACTTGCAAAAACATAAAAATAATAGAATACCTAGGAATAAATCAAACTAAGGAGGTAGAAGAACTGTATGCAGAAAACGATGACACTGATGAAAGAAATTGAAGATGGCACAAGCAGATGGAAAGATATATTGTGTTCATGGATTGGAAGAATTAATATTGTAAAAATGACCATACTAGACAAGGCAAGCCCCAGATTCAATGTAATCCCTATCAAAATACCAATGAAATTTTTCACAGAACTAGAAAAAATAATTTTAAAATTTGTGTGGAAACACAAAAGACCCTGAATAGCCAACACAATCTTGAGAAACAAGAACAGAGCTGGATGTATCATGCTCCCTGATTTTAAACTATACTACAAAGCTACAACATCAAAACAGTTGGGCGCTGGCACAAAATAGACACAAATCAATGGAACAGAATAGAGAGCCCCAAAATGAACCCACACTTACATAGACAATGTATCTACAACACAGGAGGCAAGAATATACAATGGAGAAAAGACAACTTCTTCAAGGTGGTGTTAGGAAAAATGGATAACTATTGATACATGCAAAAAACTCAAACTGGACTACTCTCACACAACATGAAGAAAAATAAATTCAAATGGATTATTGACCTAATTGTAAGACTGAAACCATAAAACTCCAAAAGAGAACATAGGCAGAACACTCTTTGACATAAATCATAGCAATTCTTTTTTGAATCTGTCTCCTAAGGCAAAAGAAATAAAAGCAAAAATAAACAAATGAGACCCAATTAAATTTAAAAGCTTTTGCACAGCAAAGGACCCCATTGACAAAATGAAAAGACAACTACTAAATGGGAGAAGATATTTGTAAATGATTTGATTGGTAAGGGGTTTATATCAAAAAATATATAAAGAGCTCACAAAACTCAATATCAAGAAAACCCAAAAACCCAATTAAAAAATGGGCTGAAGACCAGAATAGACATTTTCCAAAGCAAATATGCAGATAGCCAACAAGAACATGGAAAAATGTTCAACATTGCTTATCTTCAGAGAAATGCAAATCAAAACCACAATGAGATATCACCTCACACCTGTCAGAATGGCTATCATCAAAAAGCTTATAAATAATAAATGCTGGTGAGGTTGAGGAGAAGAGGGAACCCTTGTACACTGTTGGTGGGAATGTAAATTGATGCAGAAAGTAGTATGGAAGTTTCTCAAAAAACTAAAAATAGAACAACTGTATGACCCAACAATTCTGCTCTTTGGTGTATATCTAAAGAAAACAAAAACACTAATTCAAAAAGGTACATGCACCCCAATGTTCATAGCAGCATTATTTCCAATAGCAAAGATATGGAAGCAACCTAAGTGCCCATCAACAGATGAATCAATAAAGAAAATATGATATATATAATTGAATATTACTCAGCCATAAAAAATGAAATTCTGGCATTTGCAACAACATGGATGCACCTAGGGAGTATTTATTGAGTGAAAATAGTCAGACAGAGAAAGACAAATACTCTATGTCAGCGGTCCCCAACCTTTTTGGCACCATGAACCGATTTCAAAGAAGACAATCTTTTCATGGACCTGGGGGTGGGGGGATGGTTTGGGGAATGACTCAAGCACATTACATTTATTGTGAACTTTATTTCTATTATTATTACATTGTGATATATAATGAAATAATTATACAACTCATCATAACACTGACAGGAGGCAGAGCTCAGACAGTAATGCGAGCAATGGGGAGAGGCTGTAAATACAGATGAAGCTTCACTTGCTCACCCACTACTCACCTCCTGCTGTGCGGCCTGGTTCCTAACAGGCCACGGACCAGTACTTGTCCATGGCCCGGGAGTTGGGGACCCTTGCTCTATGTTATCACTTATATGTGGAATCTAAAAAATAAAACAAATGAATGAATACAACAAAACAGAAACAGATTCACAGATATAGAGAACAAACTAGTGGTGACCAAGTAAGCACCAAGGATATATTCTACAGCATAGGGATATATAGCCATTATTTTGTAATACATTTAAATGGAATATAATCTATAAAAATATTGAATTACTGTGTTGTACACTTAAAACTAATATAAGGGCTTCCCTGGTGGTGCAGTGGTTGCGAATCTGCCTACCAATGCAGGGGACAAGGGTTCGAGCCCTGGTCTGGGAAAATCCCACGTGCCGCGGAGCAGCTGGGCCAGTGAGCCACAATTACTGAGCCTGCACGTCTGGAGCCTGTGCTCCGCAACAAGAGAGGCCGCAATAGTGAGAGGCCCGCGTATCGCGATGAAGAGTGGACCCCACTTGCCACAACTAGAGAAAGCCCTCGCACAGAAAAGAAGACCCTACACAGCCATAAATAAATAAATAAACACATACTTTAAAAAAATCTAATATAATATTGTAAATCAACTGTATCTCAATACATACATACATACCTACATACACACATACATACATAAAATGGTGGGACATTAAGAATCATAGCTATTATATATTGGTCTTAGTAGCTTACAGTTTTAAAACAAAAAATATATACATGTATACATAATAAAATTCTTAATAAATAATATATGAAGTATTAAGTTCAAAAAATAAAAGAACATAAAATGTAGAAAAGAACACGAGACAAAATTGACATAGAGAAAGTGTCTAATAAATGGATAGACTATGAGAAGGAAAGGAGATAAAGACTGGGGCATAACCAACGTGCAAGGAGCTATTGTTTGAGAAATTTTCAACACTCATTAAGATGCCATACCACAATTCAAGGAAACAGAAGGATATCCCATGCTCTTGGATTGGAAAATTTAATATTGTTAAGATGGCCATACTACCCAAGGCAATCTACAGATTTAATGTGATCCTTTTCAAATTACCCATGATATTTTTCACAGAACTAGAATGAAATAATCCTAAAATTTATGTGGAGCCATAAAAAACCCACTATTGCCAAAGCAGTCCTGAGGAAAAAGAACAAAGCCGGAGACATAACCTGCTCAAACTTCAGACAATACTGCAAAGCTACAATAATCAAAACAGCATGGTATGGGCCTTCCCTGGTGGTCCAGTGGTTAAGATTTTGCCTTCCAATGCAAGGAGTGCAGGTTTGATCCCTGGTTGGGGAGCTAAGATCCCACATGCCTTGCAGCCAAAAAACCAAAACATGAAACAGAAACAATATTGTAACAAATTCAATAAAAACTTTAAAAATAGTCCACATCAAAAAATCTTAAAAAAGAAAAAGCAGCAAGGTATTGGCACAAAAAAAACAGACATATGGATCAATGGAATAGAACAGAGAGCCCAGAAATAAACTCACACACCTATGGCCAATTAATTCTTGACAAAGGAGGCAAGAATATACAATGTAGAAAAGATGGTGTCTTCAGCAAGTGGTTGGGAAAGTTGCACAGCTGCATGTAAATCAATGAAGCTAGAATACTTCTCACACCAAACAAAAATAAACTCAAAATGGCTTAAAGACTTAATCATAAGATATGATACCATAAAACTATTCGAAGGGAACATAGGCAAAACATTCTCTGACATAAATTGTACCAATGTTTTCTTAGGTCAGTCTCATAAGGCAATAGAAATAAAAGCAAAAATAAACAAACAGGACCTAATTAAACTTAAAAGCTATTGCACAGTAAAGGAAACCTTAAAGAAAGCAAAAAGACAACCCTCAGAATGGGAGAAAATATTTGCAAATGATGCAGGTGACAAGGTGAAAATATGCTCAACATCACTAACTATTAGAGAAACACAAATCAAAACTACAATGATGTATCACCATACACAATTCAAAATGGCCATCATTAAAAAGTCTACAAATAATAAATGCTGGAGAGGGTGTGGAGAAAAGGGAACCCTGCTACACTGTTGGTGGTAATTTAACTTGGTGCAGCCACTATGGAAAACAGTATGGAGGTTCCTCAGAAAACTAAAAATAGAGCTACCATAAGATTAAGGAATCCCACTCCTGGGCATATATCAGGAGAAAACTATAATTCAAAATGATACATGAACCCCAATGTTCATTGCAGCACTACTTAGAATAACCAAGACATGGAAGCAACCTAAAGGTTCATCAACAGATGAATTGATAAAGAAGATGTGATATATATACACAATAGAATACTACTAACCATAAAAAAAATGAAATAATGTCATTTGCAGCAACATAGATGGACCTAGAGATTATCCTGCTAACTGAAGTAAGTCAGAAAGAGAAAAATACCGTATGATATCACTTATATGTAGAATCTAAAATATGATACAAATTAACTTATTTACAAAACAGAAACAGACTCGCAGAGGTAGGAAACAAACTTATAGTTACCAAAGAGGAAAGGGGAGGGGGAGGCATAAATTAGGAGTTTGGGATTAACAGATATATACTACTATATATAAAATAGATAAACCACAAAGTCTTACTGTATAGCACAGGGAACTATGTTTAATATCTTGTAATAAACCATAATGGAAAAGAAGATGAATATATATATGCATATATATATGTATATATATATATATATATATATATATATGTATATCTGAATCACTTTGCTGTACACCAGAAACAAACACAACATTGTAAATCAACTACACTTCAATAAAAAAATAAGATGCCATGCCACAAAGTCAAGATGCACTACAAACCCCAAGACAAATAAACATAAAGGAAATCACATTTGACCCATCATGGACAAGCTGCTGAAATGCAAAAACAAAAAGAGATTCTTGAAAGTATACAGAGTAACTTAAAAGGAGCAATAATAAGACTTAACAGCCAACTATAAACCCACCAAAAATGGAGGCAAAATGACAATTGAGTTACATTCTTCAAGTGCCAGAAAGAAATAACTGCCAAACTATAATTCCATATTAAACATGAAGGAGGACAGTATTTGTAAACAAACAAATATCTAAAAAAATACATCACCAAAAGTAAAGGAAATAATAAAATGTATCCTTCAAGCAGAAGGACACTAATCTTAAATATAAACTTAAATTTCCTGACCCTGGTGATCACTTTGTAATAATTCATTGATATGTACACTTGTGATACATAAACCCTAATATACATGTATTATACATCATAAAATTTTAATAAGATTACTTCCTATGTATACCAGGGCATGCCTCTGAGTTCTCTTTTTTGTTCCATTTGATGGTTTATGTGGTCCTCCATCAATAACAATATCACTATTTTCCATGCTAATGCACTACAATATTACGTGGAAGGGCATGTAATACCCCATTTTTATGCTTAATACTTCTTACCTCTTTACTTACCTCTTTCTGAGTTTTATTTCTGCATATAAAATCTTGAATAAAGGTATTAAATTGCTCAAACTATCAAGTGGAATTTTTATTGGCATTGAATAAAATAATTGAAGGAATATTTATACTTGTATAAGATTATTATTCCACCTAAGAGTATGAGCTGTCTGTCGTTTTCTTTTTCAGCTAAACATTTTAATAGAATTTTAGTGTTTTCTCCTGAAGTGTCAGATGACCTTGTATAAATTTTTTAAAATATTATTACTTTGTGAATGGTTTTTAAGTTTCATTATATTTTCTATTGGCTACTGCTGTCAAAGAAAAATGCTATTGATATTTATGTCTCTTATTCAGTTTTTTGAATGCACGTATGTAAATAATCATATCATCTACTAATACTGAGAGAAGAAAAGAGAAAGCGAAACAAAATAATAATTCCTTTCCAATTTCCACACCTCTTATTTCTTTGTCTTGCCTTATTATATTGGTTAGGCCCTCTTCAAAAGGTGAAATCATAGAGTGACAGTAGACATTCTTTTATTTTTCTGGCTTCAATAACTTCTAAATTTTCAACAACAGGTATAATTTTTTATGTAGGGTTTTTTTGCTAAATTGTATCAAGTTAATAAAGCATTCAATTTCAGAAACTATTAAAATAATACCAAAGAACATGAAGGTATAAGAAAGAACAAAATCAACAGCACAAGTTAATATAATGAAAAATGAACAAAAATAAATGTAAACAAAACCTGAAGTTGCTTATTTCAAAACGTTGGTAAACTGCAAAGCACTGGGAAGAATGACCAAGAAAATGAAAATTTAAATGAGCAATACTTAATATGAAAAAAGGACTTCATTATAAAAATCAAGGGAAGAAAATGTAACTATCTTTATCTATTTTTATTCAAATAAATTTTTAATGACTTTAGATCTTTTTTATTAAAATATAAATTTACAAAATTAACTCAAGAAGAAGTAAAAATCCTCAAAAAATCACTATCCATTGAATAATTGAATCCGTAGTTTACATTTCTTTTTCTAAAGAGACGTCAGGTAGGCTCAGAAAGTTTATATGGTGTTCATACCAAACCTCTAAAGAACAAATATTACCTATTTCTTACAGATTTTTTCAGATTAAAGAAAAAATGAAAAAGCTGCTACATTATTTTATAATCTTTGTATCAATTAGGTATTCAAGCTAGAGAAAGAAAGTATTAAAAAAAAGTGGAAAATGTGAAATATTTCATTTAGGTATAAAGAGGCAAAAATGTGAGATAAAATACAAACAATTTGAGATCATCAAGTATAAGAGATGTATAATGACAAAGTAAGGTTTTTCTCAAGGGTATAAGGAAATATTAACTTAGAATATAAGTGAATGTAATCCATGACTTTACTACATAAGAGAAAACCATGTGAGGCACTAAGTAGACTCAAGAAAATGGCTTTAATAAAATTCAATATCTCGGAGACCTTCAAGATGGCAGAGGAGTAAGACATGGAGATCACCTTCCTCCCCACAAATATATCAGAAATACATCTACATGTGGAACAACTCCAACAGGACACCTACTGAACGCTGGCAGAAGATCTTAGACTTCCCAAAAGAAAAGAAACTCCCCACGTACCTAGGTAGAGCAGAAGAAAAAAGAAAAAACAGAGACAAAAGAATAGGGATGGGACCTGAACCTCAGGGAGGGAGCTGTGAAGGAGGAAAAGTTTCCAGACACTAGGAAACCCATTCACTGGCAGAGATAGGGTGTGGCGGTGTGGCAGAGGGCGGGGGGTGGGGGGAGCTTCAGGGCCACGAAGGAGAGCACAGCAACAGAGGTGCAGAGGGCAAGGCAGAGAGATTCCCGCAAACAGGATCGAAGCTGACCAGCACTCACCAGCCTGAGAGTCTTGTCTGATGACCTGTCAATGCAGGTGGGGGCTGGGAGCTGAGAAGCCAGGGAAAGGACTGGGTTGGCTGCATGAACACAGCCTGAAGGGGGCTAGTGTGCCACAGCTAGCCAGGAGGGAGTCCGGGAAAAACTCTGGAACTATCTAAGAAGCAAGAGATCATTGTTTTGGGATGTGCAAGGGGAGGGGATTCAGAGCACTGCCTAAACGGGCGCGAGCCAGCAGCTATCAGCACAGATACCAGAGACAGACAAGAAATGCTAAGGCTGCTGCAGCCACCAGGAAGCCTGTGTGCAAGCACAGGTCACTAACCAAACCTCCCCTCCCAGAACCTGTGCAGCCCGCCACTGCCAGGGTCCTGTGACAAAGGGACAACATCCCCCCCCCCACCCCCCCCACCCCCGCGAGAACACAAGGCATGCCTCAGGCTGGTGCAACATAACGATGGCCTCTGCCACCGCAGGCTCGCCCTACATTCCGTACCCCTCCCTCCCCCCACCTGAGTGAGTCAGAGCCTGGGCAGGAACAGATGCCCTCAGGCAACATACACACAGAGTCAGGGCCAATGCAAAGCTGAAAACCAGGAGCTGTGTGAACAAAGAAGACAAAGGGAATATAGATATATATATATTTATCCTTTTTCTCTTTTTGTGAGTGTGTATGTTTATGCTTCTCTGTGTGATTTGTCTGTATAGTTTTGCTTTTAACATTTGTCCTAGGGTTCTGTCTGTTGGTTTTTTGTTTGTTTCTTTGTTTTTAATACAGTTTTTAGCACTTGTTATCATCGGTGGATGTGTTTTTGCTTGGGTTGCTCTCTTTTGTCTTTCTTTCTTTTTTCATTTTTTTATTACTTTTTAATTTTTTTAATTTTTAATACCTTTTAAAATTTTTTATTTTAATAACTTTATTACTTTTTCTTCTCTTTCTTTCTTTCTTTCTTTCTACATTTTTTTTTTTTTTTTTGAGCAGTGTGGCTGACAGAGCTTTGGTGCTCCGGCCAGGTGTCAGGCCTGTGCCTCTGAGGTGGGAGAGCCGAGTTCAGGACATTGGTCCAACAAGGACCTCTCAGGTCCACATAATATCAAACAGTGAAAGTTTTCCCAGAGATCTCCATCTCAATGCTAAGACCCAGCTCCACTCAACAACCACACTCTATGCCACACAACTAGCAAGACAGGAACACAACACCACCCATTAGCAGAGAGACTGCCTAAAATCATAATAAGGTCACAGACACCCGAAAACACACCACTGGATGCGGTCCTGCATACCAGAAAGATAAGATCCAGCCTCATCCACCAGAACACAGGCACTAGTCCCCTCCAGCAAGAAGCCTAAAAAACCCACAGAACCAACATTAGCCACTGGGGGCACATACCAAAAACAATGGAAACTAAGAAAAGAAGACCCCAAACACTGTAACTTAAGCAAAGTGAGAAGACAGAGAAACACACAGCAGATAAAACAGGAAGGTAAAAAAACACCAGACCAAAAATGAAGAGGAAATAGGTAGTCTACCTGAAAAACAATTCAGAATAATGATAGTAAAGATGATCCAAAATCTTGGAAATAGAATGGGGAAAATAAAAGGAACATTTAACAAGGACCCAGAAGAACTAAAGAGCAAACAAACAATGATGAACAACACAATAAATGAAATTAAAAATACTCTAGAAGGAATCAATAGCAGAATAACTGAGGCAGAAGAACGGATAAGTGACCTGGAATATAAAAGAGTGGAAACAACTACTTCAAAGCAGAATAAAGAAAAAAGAATGAAAAGAATGGAGGACAGTCTTAGAAACCTCTGGGACAACATTAAACACATAAACATTCGAATTATAGGGGTCCCAGAATAAGAAGAGAAAAAGAAAGGGACTGAGAAAATATTTGAAGAGATTATAGTTGAAAACTTCCCTAATATGGGAAAGGAAATGTCAATCAAGTCAAAGAAGCACAGAGATTCCCATACAGGATAAATCCAAGGAGAAAAATGCCAAGAAATATATTAATCAGACTATCAAAAATTAAATATAAAGAAAATATATTAAAAGCAGCAAGGGAGGGGCTTCCCTGGTGGTGCAGTGGTTGAGAGTCTGCCTGCTAATGCAGGGGACACAGGTTTGAGCCCTGGTCTGGGAAGATCCCACATGCCGTGGAGCAACTAGGCCCATGAGCCACAACTACTGAGCCTGCACGTCTGGAGCCTGTGCTCCGCAACAAGAGTGGCCACGAGGAGGTTGGGGAGAAGATGGCGGAAGAGTAAGACACGGAGATCACCTTCCTTCCCACAGATACAGTAGAAATACATCTACACGTGGAACTGCTCATACAGAACACCCACTGAACGCTGGAAGAAAACGTCAGACCTCCCAAAAGGCAAGAAACTCCCCCCATACTTGGGTAGGGCAAAAGAAAAAAGAAATAACAGAGACAAAAGAATAGGGACGGCACCTGCACCAGTGGGAGGGAGCTGTGAAGGAGGAAAGATTTCCACGCACTAGAGACTGTGGGTGGCAGAGGCGGGAAGCTTCAGAGCCACGGAGGAGAGCGCAGCAACAGGGGTGCAGAGGGCAAAGTGGAGAGAATCCCACACGGAGGCTCGGCGCCGACAAGCACTCACCAGCCCGAGAGGCTCATCTGCTCACCCGCCGGGGCGGGCGGGCCTGGGAGCTGAGGCTCGGGCTTCGGTCGGCTCACAGGGAGAGGACTGGTGTTGGCGGAGTGAACACAGCCTGAATGGGTTAGCGCACCACAGCTGGCTGGGAGGGAGACCGGGAAAAAGTCTGCAGCTGCCGAAGAGGCAAGAGACTTTTTCTTGCTGCTTTGTTTCATGGCGCGCAAGGAGAGGGGATTCAGAGCGCCGCCTAAACGAACTCCAGAGAAGGGCGCGAGCTGCGGTGATCAGCGCGGACCCCAGAGACAGGCGTGAGACGCTGGGGCTGCTGCTGCCGCCTCCAAAAATCCTGTGTGCGAGCACAGGTCACTCTCCACACCGCCCCTTCCGTGAGCCTGTGCAGCCCGCCACTGCCAGGGTCCCGTGATCCAGGGACAACTTCCCCAGGAGAACGCACTGCGCGCCTCAGGCTGCTGCAATGTCACGCCGGCCTCTGCCGCCGCAGGCTCTCCCCGCCTCCTCTATACCCCTCCCTCCCTGCGGCCTGGGTGAGCCAGAGCCCCCGAAGCAGCTGCTCCTTTTACCTCGTCCTGTCTGGGTGGGGAACAGACACCCTCAGGCGACCTACATGCAGAGGCGGGTCCAAATCCAAAGCTGAACCCTGGGAGCTGTGCGAACAGAGAAGAGAAGGGGAAATCTCTCCCAGTAGCATCAGAAGCAGTGGATTAAAACTCCACAAGCAACTTGATGTGCCTGCATCTGTTGAATACCTGAATAGACAACGAATCATCCCAAATTCAGGAGGTGGACTTTGGGAGCAGGATATATTAATTTCTCACCTGTTCCTTTTTTTGTGAGTGTATATGTATATGCTTCTGGGTGAGATTTTGTCTGTATAGCTTTGCTTTATAATAGCTTTATTTTACTTCACTATATTATAGCCTCTTTCTTTCTTTCTTTTTTTCTCCCTTTTACTCTGAGCCGTGTGGATGAAAGGCTCTTGGTGCTCCAGCCAGGCATCAGGGCCGGACCTCTGAGGTGGGAGAGCCAACTTCAGGACACTGGTCCACAAGAGACCTCCCAGCTCCACGTAATACCAAACGGCAAAAATCTCTCAGAGATCTCCATCTCAACATCAAGACCCAGCATCACTCAATGACCAGCAAGCTACAGTGCTGAACACCCTATGCCAAACAACTAGCAAGACAGGAACACAGCCCCATCCATTAGCAGAGAGGCTGCCTAAAATCATAATAAGGCCACAGACACCCCAAAATACAACACCAGACGTGGACGTGCCCACCAGAAAGACAAGATCCAGCCTCATCCACCAGAACTCAGACACTAGTTTCCTCCACCAGGAAGCCTTCACAACCCACTGAACCAACCTTAGCCACTGGGGACAGATACCAAAAACAACGGGAACTACGAACCTGCAGCCGGTGAAAAGGAGACCCCAAAATACAGTAAGATAAGCAAAATGAGACGACAGAAAAACACACAGCAAATGAAGGAACAGGGTCAAAACACACAAGACTTAACAAATGAAGAGGAAATAGGTAGTCTACCTGAAAAAGAATTCAGAATAATGATAGTAAGGATGATCCAAAATCTGGGAAATAGAATAGACAAAATGCAAGAAACATTTAACAAGGACGTAGAAGAACTAAAGAGGAACCAAGCAATGATGAAAAACCCAATAAGTGAAATTAAAAATACTCTAGATGGGATCAATAGCAGAATAACTGAGGCAGAAGAAAGGATAAGTGACCTGGAAGATAAAATGGTGGAAATAACTACTGCAGAGCAGGATAAAGAAAAAAGAATGAAAAGAACTGAGGACAGTCTCAGAGACCTCTGGGACAACATTAAACGCACCAACATTCGAATTATAGGGGTCCCAGAAGAAGAAGAGAAAAAGAAAGGGACTGAGAAAATATTTGAAGAGATTATAGTTGAAAACTTCCCTAATATGGGAAAGGAAATAGTTAACCAAGTCCTGGAAGCACAGAGAGTCCCATACAGTATAAACCCAAGGAGAAACACGCCAAGACACATATTAAGCAAACTGTCAAAAATTAAATATAAGGAAAACATATAAAAGCAGCAAGGGAAAACCAACAAATAACACACAAGGGAATCCCCATAAGGTTAACATCTGATCTTTCAGCAGAAACTCTGCAAGCCAGAAGGGAGTGGCAGGATATACTTAAAGTGATGAAGGAGAAAAACCTACAACCAAGATTACTCTACCCAACAAGGATCTCATTCAGATGTGGTGGAGAAATTAAAACCTTTACAGAAAAGCAAAAGCTGAGAGAGTTCAGCACCACCAAACCAGCTTTACAACAAATGCTAAAGGAACTCCTCTAGGCAAGAAACACAAGAGAAGGAAAACACCTACAATAACAAACCCAAAACATTTAAGAAAATGGGAATAGGAACATACATATCGATAATTACCTTGAATGTAAATGGATTAAATGCTCCCACCAAAAGACACAGGCTGGCTGAATGGATACAAAAACAAGACCCATATATATGCTGTCTACAAGAGACCCACTTCAGACCTAGAGACACATACAGACTGAAAGTGAGGGGATGGAAAAAGATATTCCATGCAAATGGAAATCAAAAGAAAGCTGGAGTAGCAATTCTCATATCAGACAAAATAGACTTTAAAATAAAGACTATTACAAGAGACAAAGAAGGACACTATATAATGATCAAGGGATCGATCCAAGAGGAAGGTATTACAATTGTAAATATTTATGCACCCAACATAGGAGCACCTCAATACATAAGGCAAATACTAACAGCCATAAAAGGGGAAATCGACAGCAACACAATCATAGTAGGGGACTTTAACACCCCACTTTCACCAATGGACAGATCATCCAAAATGAAAATAAATGAGGAAACACAAGTTTTAATGGTACATTAAACAAGATGGACTTAATTGATATTTATAGAACATTCCACCCAAAAACAACAGAATACACATTTTTCTCAAGTGCTCATGGAACACTCTCCAGGATAGATCATATCTTGGGTCACAAATCAAGCCTTGGTAAATTTAAGAAAATTGAAATCGTATCAAGTATCTTTTCCGACCACAACGCTATGAGACTAGATATCAATTACAGGAAAAGATCTGTAAAAAATACAAACACATGGAGGCTACACAATACACTACTTAATAACGAAGTGATCACTGAAGAAATCAAAGGGGAAATCAAAAAATACCTAGAAACAAATGACAATGGAGATACGATGACCCAAAACCTATGGGACGCAGAAAAAGCAGTGCTAAGAGGGAAGTTTATAGCAATACAAGCCTACCTCAAGAAACAGGAAACATCTCGAATAAACAACCTATCCTTGCACCTAAAGCAATTAGAGAAAGAAGAACAAAAAACCCCCAAAGCCAGCAGAAGGAAAGAAATCATAAAGATTAGGTCAGAAATAAATGAAAAAGAAATGAAGGAAACAATAGCAAAAATCAATGAAACTAAAAGCTGGTTCTTTGAGAAGATAAACAAAATTGATAAACCATTAGCCAGACTCATCAAGAGAAAAAGGGAGAAGACTCAAATCAATAGAATTAGAAGTGAAAAAGGAGAAGTAACCACTGACACTGCAGAAATACAAAAGATAATGAGAGATTACTACAAGCAACTCTATGCCAATAAAATGGACAACCTGGAAGAAATGGACAGATTCTTAGAAATGCACAAACTGCCGAGACTGAACCAGGAAGAAATAGAAAACATGAACAGACCAAACACAAGCACTGTAATTGAAACTGTGATTAAAAACCTTCCAACAAACAAAAGCCCAGGACCAGATGGCTTCACAGGCGAATTCTATCAAACATTTAGAGAAGAGCTAACACCTATCCTTCTCAAACTCTTCCAAAATATTGCAGAGGGAGGAACACTCCCAAACTCATTCTACGAGGCCACCATCACCCTGATACCAAAACCAGACAAAGATGTCACAAAGAAAGAAAACTACAGGCCAATATCACTGATGAACATAGATGCAAAAATCCTCAAGAAAATAGTAGCAAACAGAATCCAACAGCACATTAAAAGGATCATACACCATGATCAAGTGGGGTTTATCCCAGGAATGCAAGGATTCTTCAATATACGCCAATCAATCAATGTGATACACCATATTAACAAATTGAAGGAGAAAAAACATATGATCATCTCAATAGATGCAGAGAAAGCTTTCGACACAATTCAACACCCATTTATGATAAAAGCCCTGCAGAAAGTAGGCATAGAGGGAACTTTCCTCAACATAATAAAGGCCATATATGACAAACCCACAGCCAACATTGTCCTCAATGGTGAAAAACTGAAACCATTTCCACTAAGATCAGGAACAAGACAAGGTTGCCCACTCTCACCACTATTATTCAACATAGTTTTGGAAGTGTTAGCCACAGCAATCAGAGAAGACAAAGAAATAAAAGGAATCCAAATCGTAAAAGAAGAAGTAAAGCTGTCACTATTTGCCGATGACATGATACTATACATAGAGAATCCTAAAGATGCTACCAGAAAACTCCTAGAGCTAATCAATGAATTTGGTAAAGTAGCAGGATACAAAATTAATGCACAGAAATCTCTTGCATTTCTATACACTAATGACGAAAAATCTGAAAGTGAAATTAAGAAAACACTCCCGTTTACCATTGCAACAAA
Organism: Balaenoptera ricei; assembly: GCF_028023285.1. Taxonomy (NCBI): domain Eukaryota; kingdom Metazoa; phylum Chordata; class Mammalia; order Artiodactyla; family Balaenopteridae; genus Balaenoptera; species Balaenoptera ricei. Next base: position 64,709,456 of record NC_082652.1, read on the forward strand.
AAGAATAAAATATCTAGGAATAAACCTACCTAAGGAGACAAAAGACCTGTATGCAGAAAATTATAGGACACTGATGAAAGAAATTAAAGATGATACAAACAGATGGAGAGATATACCATGTTCCTGGATTGGAAGAATCAACATTGTGAAAATGACTCTACTACCCAAAGCAATCTACAGATTCAATGCAATCCGTATCAAACTACCAATGGAATTTTTCACAGAACTAGAACAAAAAATTTCACAATTTGTATGGAAACACAAAAGACCCCGAATAGCCAAAGCAATCTCGAGAACGAAAAATGGAGCTGGGGGAATCAGGCTCCCTGACTTCAGACTATATTACAAAGCTTCAGTAATCAAGACAGTTTGGTACTGGCACAAAAACAGAAATATAGATCAATGGAACAGGATAGAAAGCCCAGAGATAAACCCACGCACATATGGTCACCTTATCTTTGATAAAGGAGGCAAGCATATACAGTGGAGAAAAGACAGCCTCTTCAATAAGTGGTGCTGGGAAAATTGGACAGGTACATGTAAAAGTATGAAATTAGAACACTCCCTGACACCATGCACAAAAATAAACTCAAAATGGATTAAAGACCTAAGCGTAAGGGCAGACACTATCAAACTCTTAGAGAAAAACATAGGCAGAACACTCTATGACATACATCACAGCAAGATTCTTTTTGACCCAGCTCCCAGAGAAATGGAAATAAAAACACAAATAAACAAATGGGACCTAATGAAACTTAAAAGCTTTTGCACAGCAAAGGAAACCATAAACAAGACCGAAAGACAACCCTTAGAATGGGAGGAAATATTTGCAAATGAAACAACTGACAAAGGATTAATCTCCAAGATTTACAAGCAGCTCATGCAGCTCAATAACAAAAAAACGAACAACCCAATCCAAAAATGGGCAGAAGACCTAAATAGACATTTCTCCAAAGAAGATATACAGATGGCCTACAGACACATGAAAGAATGCTCAACATCATTAATCATTAGAGAAATGCAAATCAAAACTACAATGAGATATCATCTCACACCGGTCAGAATGGCCATCATCAAAAAATCTAGAAACAATAAATGCTGGAGAGGGTGTGGAGGAAAGGGAACACTCTTGCACTGTTGGTGGGAATGTAAATTGTTGCAGCCACTATGGAGAACAGTATGGAGGTTCCTTAAAAAACTATAAATAGAACTACCATATGACCCAGCAATCCCACTACTGGGCATATACCCTGAGAAAACCATAGGTCAAAAAGAGTCATGTACCAAAATGTTCATTGCAGCTCTATTTACAATCGCCAGGACATGGAAGCAACCTAAATGTCCATCGACAGATGAATGGATAAAGAAGATATGGCACATATATACAATGGAATATTACTCAGCCATAAAAAGAAATGAAATGGAGGTATTTGGAATGAGGTGGATGGAGTTAGAGTCTGTCATACGGAGTGAAGTAAGTCAGAAAGAGAAAAACAAATACAGTATGCTAACACATATATACGGAATCTAAGGGGAAAAAAAAAAAAAAGGCCATGAAGAACCTAGTGGCAAGACGGGAATAAAGACACAGACCTAACAGAGAATGGACTTGAGGATATGGGGAGGGGGTGGGGTGAGATGTGACAGGGTAAGAGAGTGTCATGGACATATATACACTACCAAATGTAAAATAGCTAGTGGGAAGCAGCCGCATAGCACAGGAAGATCAGCTCGGTGCTTTGTGACCACCTAGAGGGGTGAGTTGGGGAGGGTGGGATGGAGGGAGATGCAAGAGGGAAGAGAAATGGGAACAAATTGTATATGTATAACTGATTCACTTTGTTATAAAGCAGAAGCTAACACACCATTGTAAGGCAATTATACTTCAATAAAGATGTTTAAAAAAAAAAAAGTTAAAAAAAATAGTTGGCAGCCTAATCAGATTTGTAAAATATATTTTTGAAGGCCTGATGAATCTTTAAGTGACTTGAGAAAAAATAAAAAAATCTAAAATCCTGAAAAAAAAAAAAAAAGATGTTAAAAAAAAAAAAAAGAGTGGCCACGACAGTGAGAGGCCCGCGCACCACGATGAAGAGTGGCCCCCGCTTGCCACAACTAGGGAAAGCCCTAGCACAGAAACGAATACCCAACATAGCAATCAGTCAATAAATCTTTAAAAAAAAAAAAAAAAAGCAGCAAGGGAAAAACAGCAAGTAACATACAAGGGAATCCCCATAAGGTTAACAGTTGATCTTTCAGCAGAAAATCTGCAAGCCAGAAGTGAGTGGCAAGACATATTTAAAGTGATGAAAGGGAAAAACCCCTACAACCAATATTACTCTACCCAGCAAGGATCTCATTCAGATTTGACAGAGAAATTAAAACCCTTACAGACAAGCAAAAGCTAAGAGAATACAGCACCAGCAAACCAGCTTTACAACAAATTCTAAAGGAACTTCTCTAGGCAAGAAACACAAGAGAAGGAAAACACCTACAATAACAAACACAAAATAATTAAGAAAATGGTAATAGAAACATACATATCGATAATTACCTTAAATGTAAATGGATTAAATGATCTCACCAAAAGACATAGACTGGCTGAATAGATACAAAAACAAGACCTGTATATATGCTGTCTAAAAAAGACCCACTTCAGACCTAGGGAAACATACAGACTGAAAGTGAGGGGACAGAAAAAGATATTCCATGCAAATGGAAATCACAAGAAAGCTGGCATAGCAATTCTCATATCAGACAAAATAGACATTAAAATAAAGACTATTACAAGAGACAAAGAAGGACACTACATAATGACCAAGGGATCAATCAAGAAGATATAACAATTGTAAATATTTATGCACCCAACATAGGAGTACCTCAATATATAAGGCAAATGCTAACAGCCATTAAAGGGGAAATTGACAGTAACACAATTATAGTAGGGGACTTTAACACCCCACTTTCACCAATGGACAGATCATCCAAAATGAAAATAAACAAGGAAACACAAGTTTTAGATGATACATTAAACAAGATGGACTTAATTGATATTTATAGGAAATTCCATCACAAAACAACAGAATACACTTTCTTCTCAAGTGTTCATGGAACATTCTCCATGATAGATCATATCTTGGATCACAAATCAGGCCTTGGTAAATTTAAGAAAATTGAAATCATATCACATATCTTTTCTGACCACAACACTATGAGACTAGATATCAATTACAGGAAAAAATCTGTAAAAAATACAAACACCTGGAGGCTTAACAACACACTACAAAATAGCTAAGAGATCACTGAAGAAATCAAACAGGAAATCAAAAATACCTAGAAACAAATGAAAATGAAAAGATGACAGCCCAAAACCCATGGGATACAGCAAAAGCAGTTCTAAGAGGGAAGTTTATAGCAAAACAATCCTAGCTCAAGAAACAAGAAACATCTCAAATAAAAAACCTAATCTTACACATAAATGAATTAGACAAAAAAAAAAAAAAAGCAACCCCAAAGTTAGTAGAAGGAAAGAAATCATAAAGATCATATCAGAAATAGATGAAAAAGAAATGAAGGGAACAACAGCAAAGATCGATGAAACTAAAAGTTCGTTCTTTGAGAAGATAAACAAAATTGATAAACCATTAGCCAGACTCATCAAGAAAAATAGGGAGAACACTCAGATCAACAGAAATAGAAATGAAAAAGGTGAAGTAACAACTGACACTGCAGAAATACAAAGGACCATGAGAGATTACTAAAAACAACAATATGCCAAAAAATGGACAACCTGGAAGAAATAGACAGACTCTTAGAAAAGCACAACCTTCCGAGACTGAACCAGGAAGAAATAGAAAATATAAACAGACCAATCACAAGCCCTGAAATTGAGACTGTGATTAAAAATTTTCCAACAAACAAAAGCCCAGGACCAGATGGCTTCACAGGCGAATTCTATCAAACATTTAGAGAAGAGTTAACACCTATCCTTCTAAAATTCTTCCAAAATATAGCAGAGGGAGGAACACTCCCCAACTCATTCTACAAGGCCACCATCACCCTGATACCAAAACCAGACAAAGATGTCACAAAGAAAGAAAACTACAGACCAATACCACTGATGAACATAGATGCAAAAATCCTCAACAAAATACTAGCAAACAGAATCCAGTGCACAGTAAAAGAATCATACAGCATGATCAAGTGGGGTTTATCCCATTAATGCAAGGATTCTTCAATATACAAAAATCAATCAATGTGATAAACCATATTAAAAGCTGAAGGAGAAAGACCATATGATCATCTCAATAGATGCAGAAAAAGCTTTCAACAAAATTCAACACCCATTTATGTTAAAAGCCCTCCAGAAGGTAAGCATAGAGGGAACTTACCTCAACATAATAAAGGCCATATATGACAAACCCATAGCCAACATCGTTCTCAATGGTGAAAAATTGAAACTATTTCCTCTAAGATCAGGAATAAGACAAGGTTGCCCACTCCCACTACTATTATTCAACAGCGCTTTGGAAGTTTCAGCCACAGCAATCAGAGAAGAAAAAGAAATAAAAGGAATCCAAATCAGAAAAGAAGAAGTAAAGCTGTCACTGTTTGCAAATGACATGATAAAATACATAGGGAATCCTAAAGATGCCACCAGAAAACTCCTAGAGCTAATCAATGAATTTGGTAAAGTAACAGGATACAAAATTAACGCACAGAAATCTCTTGCATTTTTATACACTATAGATGAAAAATCTGAAAGAGATATTAAGGAAACACTCTCATTTACCTTTGCAAGAAAAACAATAAAATACCTAGGAATAAACCTACCTAAGGAGACAAAAACCTGTATGCAGAAAACTCTAAGACACTGATGAAAGAAATTAAGGATGATACAAACAGATGGAGAGATATACCATGTTCTCGGACTGGAAGAATCAACATTGTGAAAATGACTATACTCCCCGAAGCAATCTACAGATTCAAAGCAATCCCTATCAAACTAACAATGTTATTTTTCACAGAAGTAGAACAAAAAATTTCACAATTTGTATGGAAACACAAAAGACCCTGAATAGCCAAAACAATCTTGAGAAAGAAAAATGGAACTGGAGGAATCAGGCTCCATGACTTCAGACTATACTACAAAGCTACAGTAATCAAGACAGTAAGGTACGGCATAAAAAGAGAAATATAGATCAATAGAACAGGATAGAAAGCCCAGAGATAAACCCACACACATATGGTCACCTTATTTTTAATAAAGGAGGCAAAAATATACGATGAGGAAAGTCAGTCTCTTCAAGGTGGTGCTGGGGAAACTGGACAGCTACATGTAAAAGAATTAAATTAGAACACTTCCTAACACCATACACAAAAATAAACTCAAAATGGATTAAAGACCTAAATATAAGGCCAGACACTATCAAACTCTTAAAAGAAAACATAGGCAGAACACTCTATGACGTAAATCACAGCAAGATCCTTTGTGACCCACCTCCTGGAGAAATGGAAATATAAACAAAAATAAACGAATGGGATGTAATGAAACTTAAAAGCTTTTGCACAGCAAAGGAAACCATAAACAAGATGAAAAGACAACCCTCAGAATGGGAAAAAATATTTGCAAATGAAACAACTGACAAAGGATTAATCTCCAAAATTTACAAGCAGCTCATGCAACTCAATATAAAAAAAGAAACAACCCAATCCAAAAGTGGGCAGAAGACCTAAATAGACATTTCTCCAAAGAAGATATACAGATTGCCAACAAGCACATGAATCGATGCTCAACATCATTAATCATTAGAGAAATGCAAATCAAAACTACAATCAGGTATCACCTCATACCGGTCAGAATGTGCATCATCAAAAAATCTACAGACAATAAATGTTGGAGAAGGTGTGGAGAAAAGCGAACCCTCTTGCACTGTTGGTGGGAATGTAAATTGATACAGCCACTATGGAGAACAGTGTGGAGGTTCCTTAAGAAAGTAAAAATAGAGCTACCATACGACCCAGAAATCCCACTACTAGGCATATACCCTGTGAAAACCATAATTCAAAAAGAGTCATGTACCACAATCTACATTGCAGCTCTATTTACAATAGCCAGGACCTGGAAGCAAATTAATTGTCCATCAACAGATGAATGGATACCGAAGATGTGGCACATATATACAATGGTATATTACTCAGCCATAAAAAGACATGAAATTCAGTCATTTGTAGTGAGGTGGATGGACCTAGAGACTGTCATACAGAGTGAAGTAAGTCAGAAAGAGAAAAATAAATACTGTATGCTAACACATATATATGGAATCTAAAAAAAAAAAATGTTCTGAAAAACACAGGGGCAGGACAGGAATAAAGACACAGACTTTGAGAATGGACTTGAGGACATGCGGAGGGGGAAGAGTAAGCGGGGACGAAGTAAGAAAGTGTCATGGACATATATACACTACCAAATATAAAATAGAAAGCTAGTGGGAAGCAGCCGCATAGTACAGGGAGATCAGCTTGGTGCTTTGTGACCACCTAGAGGGGTGGGATAGGGAGGGTGGGAGGGAGGGAAATGCAAGAGAGAAGGGATATATGTATATGTATAACTGATTCATTTTTTTATAAAGCAGAAACTAACACACCATTGTAAAGCAATTATACTCCAACAAAGATATTTTTAAAAAAGTCAATACCTCATTAATATTTTTCAGAAACCGAGTATACATATTTTTTAATTTATCTTTTATTTTGTAATTTTTTGTTAAACATTCATATAGTTTTTCAAATTCAGTCATCTCTCTATTCTTCTTTCTTGCCCACTGCTACACCCTTGTCACCACCACCACCTCTCTCTCACTCTCCTCTTTCCATCTCTTATAAAATATATATTGTAAATTCAGTTTATCTTCTTCCTTACCTCTTAAATTTTTAACAATTTTTATTCAGTTCTATTTAATTCACTAATTCTCTCTCCAGCTGTACCATTTTATAAGATATTGTTCCTAATTTTTATTTTAATATAGATGATAATTTTCTGATGCTTACAATCATTTTATTTTCTTATGTTCCTGTTTTCTTAGTAAACTATTCTGTTAACAAAGATAATAATACCCTCTTTCGTTATTGCAAGATATTTCATATTTTCTCTGATATGTTCTGTATATTGAGTCTCTCAAAAATTGCCTATAACTCTTCTTTAGCACTGCTACCTTCACCTCTTTGTCTGTACAGCCCTAGAATAGATTTTATATTTGTATTTTACACTCTCCTTCTGAACTTTTAGTACTATTCTGCATTTTGTTCTTCCTGGTTTGTTGTTCTATATGTTTTTTGTGATTTCTGTTTGTTATTGCTTGTTTGTTTGTTGCAGATGCATCTCTTTCCTCCTAATCCATAGGCAAGGGATACTTTTATGACCATACCCACAACAGTTGTAACAATTATTTCAACAGCCATTCACTAACTAGGAATAAACCCAGCCCATAACTCTAACATACAGATTTCCATGATTTATACATGATCTTAGAAGCCTTGGGCCACACGGCCTATATTTGCCTCTGCCTTCTTGGTATCACTGCTTCTCACCATTCAGGGTTTTCATACCTGCACAGAGATTTTATCATTTTTTATTTCATACACACACACACACAAACCCATACACACCATCCCTATGTGTTTGGAGTTGAGTGGTAGAAAGATTAAGCATACTGCTCTATCTTGAGCAGAAGTTCACACTCCATACCACCCCCACCATTTTATTATCTTTCTGGTGTATTTTTTCTCATTTTATTTCTGATTTTTCAAGCATATAGAAAATTTAAAATAATGACAATGACTAACTTTAAAACTAGATTAAAAATAATATTTTGCGATATTGCTTTACTTAAGTGTGCACATATGTATATATATTAAACCATTTGAAAGAAATTGCAGATGTCATACTTCTCTTCAATACTTCAGTGTGTATTTCCTAATATTAAGAACATTCTTTCACGTAACTACAATAGCAATATTACACTTAAAAAAATCAACAATATTTTCCAATGATCTAATACTTCTATATTCAAATTTTCCCAGTAGTCCTCCAAATGTGATTTTTACTGCTTTTTAAACCAGTATACAATCTTTTTTCCTTACTAAGACAGTAGGTCAATTTTCTTGCAAACAGTTCCACATTCCAGAGTTATCTGATTGTTTCCACATTGTACTGCTAACTTATTATATCATTTGCATTTCTTTAAAATTGTGGTTAGGTCTAAAGACTCAATTAAAGTCAGATTAAATATTTTTGGTGAAATTACTTAAGAGATGAAGTTGTGAACAATGTTATATCACATCAATATGCATATATCAGATTGCCAATGATTTGCAATACTAAGTTTGATGATTTCGCCGAAGGAAGTCACCATATATCGTCTTAAAAGGTATGCTTTTTTTGCAACTAATAAATAATTGTTGGGTTGAAGCTTTGGCACTTCGCAAATTTCCCATTTCCCACAAACTTTCTCCTAATCATTTTAGCATCCATTGATGATTCTTGCTTGAATCAATTATTCCTTTGGAGTTTGCTGAAAGGTAATATTCTAATCCTATTGTTTCTTCAACTTCTATTAACTGGTATCCTTCTGCAAAGAAAATCTTCCTTTATCAACTGTTATGGATTGAATGTGTCTCCAAAATTTATATGTTAAAGTCCTTACTCTCTGATGTGGTGGTATTTAGAGATGTGGCCTTTGGGAGTTAACTAGGGTTTGATGTGGTAAAGAGGTTGGATCTTCATGATGGGATTAGTGTCCTCATCAGAAAAGACACCACTTATGCAGAGATCATGTAAACACACTGCAAGAAAGGTAGCTGTCTGCAATGCAATGGGAGAGCTTTCAACAAAAATCAATTGTGATGGCACTCTGAATTTGGTTTTTCAGCCTCCAGAACAATGAGAAAATAAATTTCTGTTGTTTAAGGCACTAGTTTATGATATTTTATTATAGTGACCTAAGCTGACTATAGTGACCTAAGCTGACATTAACTAAGGATGAATTACCATTTCTCTTAAATAGGCTAATAAATACTTAATCCTTCTCTTTCAATTGCTTTTTCATTTTTTATTTTTAGCAAAAAGTTGGTCTAGTAATCATTACTAATGGTGACAAAATGTGCTTTTATTCCCTTTACAATCTCTCTCTTTCTTCTCTATCTCTGACTTGTCACTAAATAAGTGAAACCTATATTCAGTGTTGTACAGTCAATTAAAGACATTCTTTTTATGCAACTCTTTATGTTCAAATCTGCCCATATTGGCCAGTGGAAGTCCCTGCTAGCTAGCTTCTCATGTCTCCTGACATGCTTTTTCTAGATTCTGGGTACAGCTTTGACGTTTAGCACAAGAAGATATTCTAGACTCAACTTACAATTTTCCTTTATCAGATCTAGTATGAACCATTTACCAAAAAACCCTGATTCTTTTAGTGAGGAAACAAAAATATGATTGCTAAATGTATTAGTTGTTAATTCTTTGATGTGTCAGTTTGTTCTGAACATCCATGACCTGTACCCACAAGACACTAATAGCACCTTCCCAATTATGACAACCAAAAATGTCTCCAAACATTGCCCAATATCCCCTGGAGGGCAAAATCACCCCAGTTTAGAGTCACTGGCTAACATGAATTAAATTATCATATGAATACTCTCGTGAGCCTTGATTTGTTCCTTTAACAATGTACACTGAAGATCAGTCCAAATCAGCACAGAGATAATTCTCATTATGTTTTAAGATGTCATGGTAGTCTACTGTGCAGCGGTACCGAGTTCATTTAAAGACCCCTACTGCTGAACAGAAAATAAATTTGTGCATATGTTCTTTCATGTTTGTGGATGTGTATCTTCAGGATAGATTCCTAAAAATGGGATTACTAAGTAAGTTAAAGGAAAAGTACATGTGTAATTTTGTTTTATATTGTGAAACTCCCCACAATAATATTTGTATTATTTTACATTCCTTCCAGCAATGTGTGAGAGTGCCTGTTTCATAACAGCTTTCTCAAAGCAGTTTATTTTATTTTGGGAGTGGAGGATGAGGTGGAGACTCCAGTAATACTGGTTTTTCTAATTTATACTGGTGAGAAGTAGTATTTCCAAGTAGTCTTCTGCATTTCTCCTATGTAATTGAAATTAAATTTTTAAAATATATTTAAGGGCCACTTTTTTTTCCTTTGAACTTTACGTTTATATCCTTTGTCTATCTTTTTTTCCTACTAGGTTTTGGGGTTTGTCATCTCTGTTTCTTAGAACATTTTTTATTTTAGAGAGATTTTCTTTAATATAATTTTAAAATATTTTCTGATTTGCCATTTGTATTTTGACTTGATCATAGTGATTTAGCCACGTAATTCCTTATTATTTCTTTGGATTTTTTTTTTATTCTTTCTTGGTGTGAATCAAGTGAGAAAAGGCTTTTCATACTTGCAGCTTATAAAATAATTTGTTTTCTTATTTTTTATATTTTTATCTGAACTCTATTTGAAATTTTCCAGCTATGGGTGCAAAGTATGTAACAAAATTTTTATGGCTATCTTTTACCTTTAAAACCATTTATTAAAATATCAATTTTTCCCCAATTATTTGATATGTCATCATTATCTTATACCTTAGTTCTATGTATACATGGGTTAATTTTTTGGGTATTCTACTCCATTCAACTAATGGGGCTAGCTTTCTTGTTCTGGTGCCACAGTGTTTTAAATAGAGAGTTGACAGTATATCTTAATATATAGTGAGACTGAACATCAACATTGTACATCTTCAAGATGTTCCTGGCTAGTTTCGCTTATTTATTTTTCCCTATGATCTTTAGAATCAACATATATAGCATCAAAAAAAGTATTTTTATTCAACATGGAATGCCTTCTTATTTGTTCAAGTCTACTTGTGTCTCTTCAAAATAAACATTTCCTCATACAGATATTACACATTTCTTATTAAATATATACCTGGGTATTTTATCTCTTCAGCTCTATTATAAATGGGGTCTTAACATAACAGCTTGGTGAATGATTCATCAAAATTATTAGCTTTGCATTGTCAAAAAACATAATTTTGAAAATGAAGACAAACCACAGACTAGGAGACAATATTTGTAAAACACATCTGTTAAAGGATTAGTATCCAGAATATATAAGAAGTTTTTGCCATGAAGAAGAAGAAGAAGAAGAAGAAGAAGAAGAAGAAGAAGAAGAAGAAGAAGAAGAAGAAGGAGAAGGAGAAGGAGAAGGAGAAGGAGAAGGAGAAGGAGAAGGAGGAGGAGGAGGAGGAGGAGGAGGAGGAGGAGGAGAAGGAGAAGGAGAAGGAGAAGGAGGAGAAGGAGAAGGAGAAGAAGAAGGAGGAGGAAGAGGAGGAGGGGGAGGAGGAGGAGGAGACAGAGAGAAGGAGGAGAAGGAAATCAAACAACCCAATTTAAAAAAAAAAAGAAAAGGCAAAAGATTTGAACAGACACTTTACCAAAGAAGATATAAGGATGAGAAATAAAAACATGAAAAATATTCAATATTATTACTTATTAGGAAAACGCAAATTAAAATCACAGTGTCAGACTACTACACACTTGTTAGAATATCTAAAATCAGAAGAGGTCAAAGGGCCTCACTTAACACCAAAGGGCAGGGAGATATCATCCTTCCATGAAATAGTACTGACTGGTGAATAGCACTGACTACCACAGACAGCCTCCAGGGTCTTCATGGTGACTCCTCTAACTACAGTTCAAACCTGATCCTAAAACATATTGTTCCCTGGTCCTCATCCTTTTTTCAGTCCTCAAGACTTTTTCTGTCACTCATACTTTCCACATTACCTTCAACAATTGGACTTTTATACACACAGGTCCCTCAGGTTTAAATTTTCTTCTCTGTCTTTGCCTAGTTCCGTTTTACTCATCAGAAGACACACTTGATTCTTAATTATCAGCATAAATTCCTCTTCCCCTTCAGAATGTCTATCACAATTGGAAATTAATTTTGATTCTAAAATCATGTGATGAATGTTTCTTTACCCACTAGCCCATAAAACTCTGAAAGAATGGAGACCACACTTGATTTTACTCCCTATTATATTCTTCATTCTAAGCACAGTTATGGCACATTTAGATACTATTTCAACATTGTCAAATCAATGTGTGAATGAATGAACAAACACAATAAAATAGGTGACATTATATTTATTGCTATCATCTAGCAATAAATAATACAAATGTTAATAAAGTGTAGCAAAAAACATGAATATCCAGAAAATTGAGGGTAGAATCTTCAAAGGACTTTAAAAAAAATTACTCTTTTTATTTTATTTTTAAAAAATAGTCTCTCTTTTTATTACCTGACAATTACATTAATTTTTTTTTCTTGAAGTATAGTTGTGTATAATATTATATAAATTACAGGTGTACAATGTGGTGATTCACAATTTTTAAAGGTTATATTCCAGTTATAGTTATGATAAAATATTGGCTATATTCTTCATGGTGTGCATTATATCCTTGTAGCTTATTTTATACCTAATAGTTTGTACCTCTTAATCCCCTAGTCCTATATTGCCCCTCCCCCTTCCTTTCCCCACTGCTAACCACTAGGAGGTTCTCTATATCTGTGAGTCAGCTTCTTTTTTTCAGTAGTTTGTTGTATTTGTTTAGATTCCACATATAAGTGTTATCATACAGTATTTGTCTTTCACTGTCTAACTTATTTTACTTCGCATAGTGCCCTCCAAGTCCATCCATGTTGCTGCAAAAGGCAAATTTTCATTCCTTTTTATGGCTGAGTAATAGTCCATTGTGTGTGTGTGTGTGCATGTGTGTGTGTTGATAGATAGATAGATAGATAGATAGATAGATAGATAGATAGATAGATAGATCACATCCTTTTTATCCATTCTTCAGTTGATGGACACTTAAGTTGCTTCTATACCTTGGCAATTGTAAATAATGATGCTATGAACATTGGGGTGCATGTATTTTTTTCAATTAGTGTTTTTATTTTTTTCAGATATATACCCAGGAGTGGAATTGCTGGGTCATATAGTAGTTCAATTTTTAGTTTTTGGAGCAAACTTCATATTGTATTCCACAGTGGCCGCACAACTTACATTCCCACCAACAGTGTACAAGGATTTCCCTTTCTCTACATCCTCGCCAACATTTGCTATTCGTGTACTTTTTGATGATAGCCATTTTGACATATGTAAGGTAATATCACATTGTGGTTTTAATTTGTAATTCCCAGATGATTAGTAATGTCGAACATCTTTTCATGTGGCTGTTGGTTATCTGCATTTCCTCTTTGGAAAAATATTTATTCAGTTCTTCTGCCCATTTTTAAATTGGGTTTTTTGTTTTTTTGATGTTGAGTTGTATGATCTGTTTATATATTTTTGATATTAGCCTCTTATCTGTTATATCATTTGCAAATATTTTTTGCAAAATATTTGCAAAACATAAAACAACAGTGCATACAACATTCAGTATGTTGTCTCTTCATTCGTTGATGGTTTACTTTCCTATACAAAAGCTTTTAAATTTAATTGGGTCTCATTTGTTTATTTTTGCTTTTGTTTCCTTTGTTTTAGGAGATGGATCAAAAAAATACTGCAGCTATTTATGTCAAAGAGTGTTCTGCCTATGTTTTCCTCTAGGAGTTTGTGATATCCAGTCTTACCTTTAGGTCTTTAATCCATTTTGAGTTAGTTTTTGTATATGGTGTTAGAGAATATTCTAATTTCATTCTTTTACATAAAGCTGTCCAGTTTTCCCAGCACCACTTATTGAAGAGACTGTCTTTTCTCCATTGTATATTCTTGCCTCCTTTGTCATAGATTAATTGACCATAAGTGCATGGGTTTATTTCTAGGCTTTCTATTCTGTTCCATTGATCTAGTGTCTGTTTTTGTGCCAGTACCATACTGTTTGATTACTGTAGCTTTGTAGTAGAGTCTGAAATCAGGGCGCATGAGTCCTCAAGCTCTATTCTTTTTCCTCAAGATTGTTTTGGGTATTTGGGGTCCTTTATGTTTCCATGTAAATTTTCAAAATTTTTGTTTTAGTTATTTGAAAAATGCCATTGGTATCTTGACAGGGATTGAACTGAATTTGTAGATTGCTTTGGGTAGTATGATCATTTAACAATTATTCCAATCTATGAGCATGGTATATCTTTCCATTTGTTGGTGTTGTCTTCAATTTCTTTCATCAGTTTCTTATAGTTTATTGAGTACAAGTCTTTTACCTCCTTAGGTAGGTTTATGCCTAGGTATTTTATTCTTTTTGATGTGATGGTAAATGGAATTATTGCCTTAATTTTGCTGATAGATAATTGTTAGTGTATAGAAATGCAACATACTTCTGTATGTTAATTTCGAATCCTGCAACTTTACCAAATTCATTGACGAGTTCTTAGTTTTCTTGTGGCGTCTTTAAGATTTTCTTTGAATAGTATCATGTCATCTGCAAACAGTGAAAGTTTTGCTTCTTCTAAAGGACTTTCAACTAAAAAATTTATTAGCCTCTCTTCTGGGCTTTGAGTTAAAAGTTTGTTGGAATATAAAGAAATGCCACTTTTTATAACTGAAGCAAGGTGCTGTTAATTATTGATAAAGTTAAGATAATTAAAAAGATATTTAAAGTATACTCATATATCTAATTAAGTTATTTCAACATGTGCTCTCTCTAAAATACAACAGTCTCTAGAATCAAGGAATTATTAAATGTTAAAATTTGAAGACTTAGTTTTTTTAAAAATTCAATTGCCTTACTTTACAAAAGATGACGCTGAGCTTGTTTCCAGTTTAAAGATGACATTGAGCCTAGTTCTTCTGATTTCTAGTCTAGTGGTGCTTCTCTTAACTTTTCATTTTAACTTATAGGTTCTATTTTTATCCTCTTTTAATCCATTTCCTATTGTCTTTTCTCAAAGGATACTTGGAAACGTATACTACCCAAAACTAGTCTAATGATAATTTACTCCTAAATATCAGACAAACAAACAATAAAAAACAAAATACAGTTGGCCCTTTGACAATGCAGGTTTGGGACTGTGTGGGTCCACTTGTATGTGGATATTTTCCAATAGTAAATACTACAATACTACACAATCCATGGTTGGTTGAATTTGAGGTTGCTGAGGAATCTTGGATATGGAGAGCTGACTAAATTATGCATGGATTGACCCTGTCAACTGTCATTATTCTTTGGTGTGCTCATTTTTTTCTTAAATATTAAAGTAGTAATTATTTATACAACTTTTGTCTTTTTGTAATTTTGGAAAATTATGATTAATAGGTTAATTTCCTTACATTGCTTCAGAATTATAGGCCCAAATGTGGCAGATTTTCATGTCACAGATTCCTAGATATTTTACTTCCAGTATTCTGAATTTTGAATGCAGTTGATTTTGGATTGCCCCTGGGAATTAATATTTTAAAAAAACCCAACTCCATAAGAAATCCAAAAGCACTTCTAGGCTAGGAAACTACAGTCTTAGAGAATTATCAAATTTTGATAAACTATGAAACATACCTAGCCCAATCTGAAAAAATAATACTTCTTGATGGATATAGAGTAATATATAAAAGGATTACCTACGGCTTTCAGGGTTTTCTATTGAAACACCCAATTATTTGCACATGCAAAATTTAGTACAAGGTGGATTGGTTGAACCAATAAAGTAATCTAGTATGTGAAATATCTAAGTCCTATATTATTCAGATTTAGAAAGCACCTCTCTTGACATTTCTTTCCACTGCTTCACAAATGCCATCATCTTTATGACTGTAGCCTTTTTACTTTTCCTTACTGTTATTGCCTTCCTGCAGACTTTATAACAGCTGTGACAGTTCCCCTCTTGATTCATTTAATCCCCCCTCCTTCTCTCTACTGTCGTTTTCCTCCATCTATTTTAAGTTACAGGAGAGAGACAAGAAAATCACAGCCTAAAGTCTTTCAGAATTTAATGTTTTCACTCTATGGAATATATGAATCACCCACTTGTACATTCTGAGGTTTAGTTTTTATTTCCTTTTCCAAAAGAAATTGTTTTTACAGATTACAAAAACATTAAGTTATATATTGACTCTCTTGACACTGTCTTCTCATCTGAAATTTCCCTTGCTCTCTGGTTAAATTCAAATATATTCACAGTATATGGCCAGAAAAATAAAACAGAACATGTGAATATGGTACAAGGTCTTCAGTAGATAACATGTTTAAACTACTGCAATTAACATGAATCTGGTCTTAATTAATAACACAAGTATAATCCACTCACTAGTAGGAATTCAAGACCACATTTCAGGTTCGACTTTGGGAAGGAGAAATGCTAGCATAGTTTAAGGCCAACAACATTTTTCCATCTAGGTGCCATTCAGGCCCTGGAGCTTATGACATCATGAAAGGTAAAAACTCTTGCATTATTAGGTGCTGTAACCTATATGGAATCTGCCATTTGGTCATTTTAAATTTTTTTGTAAATCTGTTTCTCAGAATTACGTTGAGGGTTGACATAGAACTCTCCTGAGATGCCTCCCAGTAGTGAGGGTCCTGGCATTTGCAATATCTAACCAGACTAGTAAGAGGACCAAGGTAAAAAAGATAGGCAGTGGATGGCTAAACCAGCTGCCTATGCTTTGGGAAGAAACCCTTACATATATTGGTGAGCTTTCCACTGGATTTTGTTTGCTGCTTCTTCTCATTGTTGGAGCATTAAATCATCAAGGCTCAGGAAGGGGACCAGGATGGTTGTATTTAGTCCTTGCTACTGAGCTTTCAGACACAACCCAATCCAGTTCATGAAGTCTGGGACCAAAGGTACATAGTAATAAGCCATGGATTCGTTCCCTATTTTCCTTCAGCGTTATCTCTCTTAAACCTGCCTGTGGTCATGCCAGGTGACTGGACAGGTTGAGTGTTTGAATTTGGGATCCTTAGTCATGGCTTTGTCACTGTCTCTTCCCTCCTTGAGAATACAACTAAAAGTTATCTGTACCAGAGGGAAAAAATACAGTCGGTGCCAATGAACAGTTTGTGACATAAATCTAAAAATGACTAAGACTCAGAGTTGTAAGTCAGCAGAGCCAACAACTGAAGCAAAGAACAAAATAAAGAAAAAAATGAATGCAGTTTTGAGATAGCAGTAGATCCAAATATGCATAGAAAGCATCAAAAAGGAATCCAAGAATTAGTGTGGTTATAAAATACACACACAGCCATGCCAGGGCCAAGGAGAAGTTCTAAAATAATTGTTTCCATGAAGGCCTCACATTTTAGAAAGCCCTACATTTAAAACTCCCTGGGTGTTGCGACACTCTAGATCAGAGCACTCTATTTTTAAAGGAACCACAATCTATTTCAATTTCTCTATGTTCTACATAGTCCTTGTAGGACATAGACACGGTAAAACATAGACAAATGATTGGTCTTCTGAGAAAGGAAAGAATCCGGTAGTCTGGAAAACATTCCTGATCTATTTCTATAGGTAGGGTCATATACCTCTGTGAAATTTGAAGCCCAAAATAGAGTCTCCATCCTCAGATAATTAAGCTAAATTTAAAGAAGAAGTGAAAATAGAGTACGAGCTCTGAAGCTGAGGTTATGAGATTCTTTTCATTGGTTAGTCCTCTCTATTATTATTATTACTACTACTACTGCTACTACTACTACTACTACTACTACTACTACTATTGCTGCTACTACTGCTTTGAATTTCACTGAACCACTCTGCCCATATGTAGTCAGTGAGGGTCATCTTCATGACTAAGACTCACTGCTACTTCAGATAGAAACTTCATTGACCCACCCAATTTCTATTTTATTGTTTTAAATTGATATGGCACATCCTCTACATTTGTCATTTTCCTTCTTCACTCTTGCAAAGTTGTCTTCACCAAGATATGGTTTTGATTCACCACGAGTTTAATAAGTCCAATAACAAGCTTCTCAATTAAGGTCGTTTGTATAGACAGGCATCTTAACTGCAAATAAGTGTAGAATTCAAAAATTGCTAAAAACTAAAAAGAAGTCAGGACTTGGGGAAGAAACATCCTCTAAAGTCTTTCCAGTCAGACAATAATTCTTCTTAACACATTACTGACTGGGGGATTTTTGCAGAAACTAACACCTGTGGCTGGAGATTTGTTATGTAAGTGAATATTGAAACGTCTCCAGTCAATAACGTTCAGGTAACAAAAGACGTATTAAGACGTCTCTGGTCAATTAGTTGTTAAAAGACTGGTTTTCCCCCTGAAATTCTCTTTCATATAAGTTATTTAAATAATCAAAGATAGTTTTTTTCTTATTCTGACTAAAATATTACATTTTTCACTATTCTCGTTGCTAGTGGTAGCAATATGTTTTAAAATGACACTCTAAGAACCTGACTCAATGCTTCAGATATGATTTTGACCAGCACAAAGCTGAGAAAAATCACACGCCTTTATTTTGAATTATAGTTCTAACTCTATGATAAATTAATTGGATGTAAAAAAAAAAAGAAAGAGTGAAGTAAGGATAGGGAGGTGAGATGACAAAGTTAATATAGAGATCTAAGTTTATAATGTAAATATTCTGTTTTTGGCTTTATGCCATGCATCTGTGCAGTATTTAGAGATTCCAAGGAGGTTTACATATGCTATATTATTTGATCCACACACCAAGCCATTACAGTAGATAAGACTGGGTAATAATCCACATTTGATATTCTTGTAAAATTAAGTATTTACATATGACAATTGCTTAAACTTGAGGCTACACATATTGGAACTCTCTCTTGGTGGAACCTAAACCCCTGGCATAAGTATATTTCTCTCATAGAGTAATTCTCATACATCTGATCCTTCACTCTAATATTAACCGACAAGCTGCAGATTTTGGTGTCGACAACACAAGATGTTTTTCTACTTGAATGTCTTTAAAAGTAAGATTCACAATGCATTAACACTATATAAATGTCACCCTTCTCTTTCCTCTCAAAATCCCATTATTCACTTTTATAATTCACTCAACTATAAGATCTTTCATACCTTTAGCATAATAAGATCAGCTTACATCCTTATCTTTTCTCTCTTTCCCTGGAATTGTTGGCCAGTGTACATGTATATGTGTGCTTGTGCCTCCATGCACATGTGTGTATGTGTGTGTGGAGAAGGGAGAATAGATTTCTCACTTTTACCTCTAAGATTCTGGCTTTGAAATTAAGATAATTTGAGAGTGTGTGTCTGTGTTTGCCTTTGAGGCTGTGTCTATTTGGACACATTACACATCATGACCTAATTACTTGTGGTCCCCACCATGTGTGTTCCCAGGTTTACTTCCCTTGTATCTCCCCAATGTTCCAGATGCTTCTTAAATTTCACTCTTATTCAGTAGATTTGAAATCAGTAAGGTTTGGTAGTAAATGTGGAGGATTGTCATTTCTTAATTATCTTTCTTTTCTTCAAAGCCTCTTGCCACAGCTCTACACTAACAAAACTATCTCAGCCCTTCTTCCTGTGGCAAATTTTGGTTTGGGCTTCTAAAGTTTTATTAGCCAAAAAAATCTCTCCTGGAAGCTATTTTATTCCTCATAACCCCAGGCAGAAGCCAACACCCTCAAAAAAAGAGAAAAAAGAGAGAATCTTATTGTGGTTTTATAAGTGTCTCCTTGATGCCCCATTGCAAGGACATATTCAAGGCTGCCAAACTTCAAGATAAGTTCCATGCTCAACTTCTGTCTATGGTGTTCAGTAAGCTGTCCCTTCCTCTTCCTGCAAATCTGTGAAATTTAAGGGTTGTTACTGGGAAGACTCAGTGGCACAAATAAACCTTCAAAGTGAGCAAAATCTCACTGATTGTTTTGTTGAAATATCCTTTGTTGTCCCATTCAAAGGAGGAAGTGAGTAATAGAGTGGGAACTGCATTTTGAGAAAACTGGATTCAGTACTAAGCTCTTCAGCTAACCAGCTGGATGACATTTGGGCGAATTATTTAACATCTCTCTACTCAGTTTCTTCATCTTTAAAAAGAGTTGAATTGGCTGCTGATCTCTATGCTTTTGTCTAAGGCTACCACCCTATGTTTATAAATCACTTACTAACCTAACAAATATTTATTGCCTGTTCCTTTGTACCAGACTTTATGCTGGAGTCTAGGGATATGAAGATATAAAATGCAATGTCCACCCTCAATGCATTATAGTCTAACTGGTGTGGAGTCTATATAAATCAATAAATAAGTGCAATCCTCGTGAAGTGTGATAGCAAAGGAAGAATTCCTAATTCAGGTTGTGGGAAGAAAGTGAGCAGTGAATACTGGATTTTATTTACTTTTCCATTTCTCAGTTGTTCAAGGAGGGATTACTAACAGTCTTGTCATTCATATATATATATATATATATATATATATATATATATATATATATATGACAATATATTATAATATTTACATAATTATAATTGTCATTAATTGTTATGTAATTATTGAGAACTGTGTGCTGGTACTGGTCAATATACTAAACATTTAGCATGTGTTATCACTTTTAAATTTAAAATAACTTTATGAGGTGAGTACTTGTGTTTGGTATTTAACTCTGATGAAACATGCAACCCCAAAATTTTCATAGGGTAGCATAATAAATGCTTATACCTCACTTAAGTGTTGAGAGGCTCTTTATTGTAGCTTTCAGTGAATTGATGACTCAAAACTCAGATTTCTTCCATCTTGTAGGGCTGCAATCTTAAACATATGACCTCCAGTTTCTTGCAGGGAAGACAGAAAATCAAGTTGCATCTCTCAAAATTTTCTTAGTCCTACTTTTCATTTCATAAATACTGAATTACTTGTAGCTCTTTGACTAGCCATACTATTTCATTCATCCTTTTCTTTGTACATGCTATACCTTTAATCTGAAAGTGATTTCTCTCTCATTCCTCTTAGAAAATTTCTATTCTACTTTCATACATAATACTTTTGTAAAGTTTTTAAAATATCGTATAAATTTTCAGGGACTGTAGAGAATTTGTTCTTCCTTGTGTGATGCTAAATGCTAAAAGTCTGACTTACAGTCAGGCAAACAAACACATACCATCCTCTATTCAAATGTACATTGTTCTCATTCAATTGAATATATTAAAAATCAAATTTAACTTTTCATTATTCATTTCCTTTTAAGGCCCTTATTCTCTGTCAATGGCATGATTTTTCTTTTCCCTTACATATCGTCCTGACTCCCTCTACCTTGAAATTGACTTCCTATAGCCTTGACACTGCTCTTTTTGCAACACAGCATATGATGTCTCCTTTCCCATGGCCATGGCAGTGGTATGGTTCAGGTCTTCATCACTCCTACCCTGACCACTCC
The DNA here is from genome assembly GCF_028023285.1 of Balaenoptera ricei. Taxonomy (NCBI): domain Eukaryota; kingdom Metazoa; phylum Chordata; class Mammalia; order Artiodactyla; family Balaenopteridae; genus Balaenoptera; species Balaenoptera ricei. The sequence continues at coordinate 64,730,833 of NC_082652.1, forward strand.
AGTGTCTTCATACCCTCTAACCACTTCCCTCTTCAATATATTTCACCTCTGCTTCCAGAAAGTTATATATTTGTCCTTTTTATGTCCATGATGGCCTACATAGTAACTTATAGAGAAAAGGTGCTTAATAAATTACTTTGTTATTAACAATTTCAGTGATATTTATTAATAATGCAAGTGACTATCTACATATACTGATAAAGCCTATGTATTATAGGGGAATCAATGAAGATGATTACCACAAATGAACTTGCAATGTTCTTAGAAATCCAAAGATCTTAGAGGTACCATTGAGAAAAAAATTATAAGTTTAAGTTGTATAACTCTGTGTATTTGTGTGCATATGCTTATATAGGAACACCAACACACACACACAAATATGAACAATTCATCCTAATAATAAAACTAGCTTGGAAAAAGCCCTTTTCTTCAAACAATGCAAAATTTCTTAGGAAGATTTATTTCATAAGTCTATCTAAACCAACATCTTAGAAGGTAAATATAAAAGCTATATATATACAATAAAAAGGGCTCTTATTAGAAAGAGCAAATGGAAAAGGTCTATTCATCTGCCTGAACTATACATATATTTGTATCAGTGACCCTCTCCTCAATCAATGAACATAAGTCTAGAACTGTGTGGGTCATTTTAGGGCATACAAAGAAGTAAATCACACAGATCTTGCCTTTAAAAATTAATATTCACACCTTTAGGTGAAAAGAACTTTCCAATCATGGTGTGAAACCAGAAATTATCAAAGAAAATACTAAGATGTTCAAACAAATAAAAATGTAAAATTTCTCCAGGAAGAAATATATATGTAAAAGGCAAATAACAAAATAAAAAATAATACAAGCAACATAAATAAAAAGGGCTAATATCATTAATATACAGTTGTCATAAATCAATAAGAATGCTCCAGGAGAAAAATGAGCAAAGGGTATAAATAAACAATTCACAGAGGAGTAATTATAAATGACTTGTAAGTGCATGAAAAAATGCTCAATCTTAATAGCAATGAATGGAAAACAAATTAAAACAAGATATAATTTTTTACCAGTCAAATTGGCAAAGTTCAAAAATAAGGATAGTATTCAGTTTTGGCAAGGTTTTTGGTAAGCAGGCTCTCTCATATACAGCTATAGAGTGTTGGAATTTGTCTCACTTCTCTGGAAGGCAGTATCTCCTTATATATTAAGGATGCACATAAAGTTGTTCTAATAGCCTTACTTATTAAAGATATTCTAAAGAAATAATTGGACAAATTTTAAAAGACATATGTATAAAGACTTTCACTGTGCCATTATTTACATTAATGAAAGATAGGAGATAACCTTAATGTTTAACAATAAGAAATTGATTAATATACAATAAAACTATTAAAATGACATACCTAATCTTTTGAAATAGAAAAATGCCATGATATACTGATGAATTGGAAGAGTAGACTGGAGAATAGTATATGGAATATGAATCCATTCTTGAAGAAATTTATTTATAAGTAAAATTCTGGAAAGATTTATATGAAGTGTAAGTGGGTTTAAGTCTGAATGATTTACACAAATGATTATTTTGTTTTCTTTGTTCTTATCAGCAGTTTAATTTTTTAGCATAAATGTGGATTACTTTTATAAAATATAATTTATGCTATAGGTTTAACATAATAGAGTCTTAAATTTAGAAGGAATCATTAAAATAATCTAACCTTGTCCATCCTAGAGACCAGTTTAAGAACCCTCCAAACAGAATGTCTCTAATGGATGATAACTTTGCTTGTCCTGAGTATTACAAATGAGGAGGCCACTACTCTATGTTCTATTTTGGGATCTTCTAGCCAGTAAATTTTTTTCCTTCTTCTGTCAAATTGAAATCTTTTCCCAGTATTTTTGACTTACTAGTCCTAGTTTCTAGTGCTCAGGGAAAACAGAGGAGAATTTTTTTTCTACATGACAACCCATCAACTGTTTGAGTAAATGATTATACTCCCTCTTGGTCTTCTCTTCACAAATATCTCAAACCCCAATGGCTTTATTAATGGCTCATATGGCTTTGAGCTTCTCTTTCATCTTAGACATCCTTCCATGTTCCTCCATTCAGAGGCTTGATACATACCATTCAAAACTGGGGTTCAAGTCAGAATAGGAAAAATGACAAACGAAAAAGAACTTCAGAAAAAAATATCTCTGTTGAGTTGGAATGACAAACTCAGGCTTCATGGAAAAGATAGGACTTAATAAAGATCTTATAGAATAAGTGAATTTTGATGACTGAAGAAGAGAAGGAAGGGCAATCTGGGCTCCGTGAAGCTAGAGAAAGTTTCCTTTTAAGACCCAAAACTTCAGTTCAAGAGAGGAATAAAGAGCACTTAAAATTTGCCTTTTTTTTCGTTCATTCTTATATTCTTTTCACTCCTTCCTACTTCCTTTACCATTGTGGGAGATGCCAAAAAATATTCAATAAAACAATGTTTGCTTTCTCACATCTTTTGTTGCTTTTATTGAAGCGTTAATAATCTTTTGGGGTTTTTTATGTTTTTTTAAAATAAATATACCCCTTTTTTTAAAATTTATTTATTTATTTATTTTGGCTGTGTTGGGTCTTCGTTTCTGTGCAAGGGCTTTCTCTAGTTGCAGCAAGCGGGGGCCACTCTTCATCACGGTGCGCGGGCCTCTCACTACCACGGCCTCTCTTGTTGCGGAGCACAGGCTCCAGACGCGCAGGCTCAGTAGTTGTGGCTCACGGGCCCAGTTGCTCCATGGCATGTGGGATCTTCCCAGACCAGGGCTCGAACCCGTCGTCCCTGCATTGGCAGGCGGATTGCCAACCACTGTGCCACCAGGGAAGCCCAATCTTTTGTTTTAATACTTTGCTTGTTATTATTCTATAAACTATTTCCTATATATAGATTTCAAATTCCCAGGTAAGCAATAAGCAACTTAAAGTCAGGGAGGAATCTTTAATTTCTTATTTAGCTCTCCCCATGCCCAGTACCATGTAGGAATGCATATTAGAAAGATTTCTTTGGGTTATTAAATAAACGTTGTTGTTTTTATTGTATGGTGATAAGTCCTTCTGAGCTATCATCCCATTTCTACCCCATCCCATAGGTGAAGGCTTACATCCTGTGCTGTTGTCATATTAGGAGGAGGAATAAAGTCACAAAACTGTTCTTTGCTGAAGTTTATGTTCCTTCCAGTTGTAGATAAACTCTTACAACTTCTTCATACCACCTACTGTGGTTTTTGTGAAATTCTCAATGGGAGATGGTAGGGATCATTCTGCCCAGTGCATTTTGTTGCCTCTTAAGGCAAGAAGTGGGAAATTTCTGGGGGCTATAGAGCATTCAGTCTAAGAGTTGATACCTGGCTGACACATGTTACTTTACCTCTTACTCATTCCTGTAGGCCTTTCCACTTCTCCTGACACCATTTGATACCATTACAGAGTGATGTCTTTTCAAAATTGTGACCATCTGGTTCTCAAAGCTTAGAATATACTCTGGCTGATCCAAGGGCCCAAACTATTTTCCTCCTAGCTGAAGAGACTCTCAGAAAAGCAAGAGGTGATGATCCTACTTGGTTAATAATATGGCTTCTTTATACAAGAGGTGGTAAAAAGAGAGGTAGATGGTGCCTCTGAAGAGGTTTGGGGATTAGTTTTCCCTGTTCATTGTAGTCAAGAACTGACTTAATAAGGTTCATGGTTAGTAGCTGACTCATGATCCTCCAACAGGGATGACTACCACATTGCATTTATCTTGCTAAGATATGTCAAGGGGACAGGCCCTTGGGAAATATATGTAGTAAGCAAAATTTATACACCCAATACCTCCCATCTTTATAGTTAGTATGCTTCTCCTAGTCACTACCCAATATGTATCAAGTTCTATTCTCACCTGTGTCCCCAAATAGAGGTTAATTTATAATAAAATATTTGCACATTTGGTCAGAAATCCTTTACTTAAAGAAAAAGTTTTCCGAATAAATTAAATGATGACTATTATGGCAAATTAGGTAGGCTGTTATTTGATATACTTAGTTAGAAGATCTTCTAAGCTCCCACATATAAGCAAAGTTTTCTTATGCAGGGTGGCTCTTCCTGGCATCATACAGCACATAACAGAAAACAACCTATGGCCTGAATTCATTATTTCCAGTTCATTTAGAGTTAAATTAAAGCTAAGTAGAAATTCTCTGTGATAAAATTTTGAGGAAATTTGTCATCATGAATACAGCACAGAAGAAAAATTTATGTTCTTAGTTTCTACTCAGACAACTACTTCTTCTCAACGTCACTGGCCATGAGACAGACGGCCAACATCAGTCTCCTCCCCTGCAACTGCTGGATGTTAGCAGGTCTCTACAGGAAAAAGGGGGTCCAAATTTGCTAGGAAAAGGGTAACGCTAAACTGAGATATGAAGCTGGCTGAATCCTGAGCCTTTAACAAAGAATATGAGAGTAGTGATATAAAGAGAAATTTTTGATGTAGGATGTGGTATCAGGAATGATGAATGGTCAAGGAACATTTACTCCAAACAGTCTAGATCCTAAACACACTATTGTCCCTATTTTCTTCCAAAGTCAATTTAAGCTCTTGATTAGTGTCTCACCAACCACACAATTCATCAGTGAGTTACTACAAATGTATATGATATGACATCTCATGAAGCTGTGATATAGTACTGGATTTCTGTTACTCTCCTTTTATCAACAACTGGCTTCCCAATGCATAACTTGGATATATAGCATCTTGAGTATTTTTAAGTGCCACTGGCGCCTGATTCCAGTACAGAGCTAGAACATATACCCTCTGAGAAGGATAATGCACACAAATTATCTAAGATATCCTTCTCATGATGGCCACGTCCTCCATAGAATGAAGCCCATGACTGACTGACAAGCCCAATGGAGAAAGAGCAGAAAACAGGAAAGCGTGTATTATACACTGGCCTGAATTCATCAGACCGCCTTTCAGAAAGGGGAAATAACAAAGAGTGAATGGTGGGAAGTCACTTTATCTGCTAGAAAAATATGTCTTGTTCTCTACTCAAAAAACAAGTGGTTGTGAAGCAACCACATTATTTAAAGATACAAGGCAAACAGGAAGAGGCAAACCAAACACCCAGGCCCTGAGAACTTCCCGCAAGTGCTCCCCTCAGCTGAGCTGGTTTGCAGTCATGATGGGCATGCTGACAGGCTGTAGTGGTTTCTGTGATCAGAAAGGAAAGAGGAAAGGAAAGTGACAGTTCCTCTTTAGCAACCTATTTGGGAAGCAGTTGCTCATTCAAAGGAATAATAACGATTTCTAGAACCAACCACCATCAGTTAAGCACTGCCATCGGAGAAAGAAGTCTAATGCTAAAATGTAAGCTTGGAAGATTCAGTAATTGCCTAAGAATAAGAGGCAAAAGAAGGCTGCCTGCAAAACCCTGGGAAATGTTACATTAGAATCAATTGGCAACACACATGAACTTAGTGGCAAGAGAACTTGAAAGATTTACAAGTTAGCCTGAGAGAGTCCCTAGTTTTGAAATAACCAATATGAGTGGACAGACATTTCAGGAACTACCCTGGGATGACAATCCAGGCCTCAGATCCCACTTCAGCCACACTTTCAAATACCTAGAAATTCATCGCATGATCACCTCTGAGCTAAGTTGTTACTTTGTTGCTTCACAAATCAGCAGCAGGTCTGAAAAGAAGAGAGGGGAAATATTGTGACTGCAAAGCAAATTCCTTATTTTTCTTAATCCTATGAATAGCCTACTGAACTAAGTATCAATGTCATTATTTCAGAGTGAAGGTACTGAGTTTGGAGTGAATGTTCCACCATCATAGAACCAGTCAGAGTCAGATCTATCAGATGAGAAATCCTCTCCTCTCCCCTCTGTGCCATGGGGTAATACATATTTAGGGGACAGTGGCAAGGTGATACTCCAGCGGAGACTGATTTCTCATTGCAGAGAAACAATTTCTTTGGGGCCAGAGTAAGCAGTCATGTGGGAAAAGTTCTTCCCTTGGATATAATGGAAAGCATGCATCCACAGCTTTCTCAGAACCCCAAAACCCTCTGAGAGAAGGAGAGCCAAAGACCCTCACCTTCCAGATATGGATTACACAGAAAAATGTACCACTTGCCTGACAGTGATATTAATGTATGTTTTCCCATTTCTCTCACTCCTCTGACAAGATGTAGTGTTACAGAGAACAAAATTAACACACTGGGAGGCTTTGCCATTAAAGAAATACAAGCTCACTTTGATTATTGCTGGCAAGAGAGCAGAGTGTGTGGTGCAAACACCAGTCCTATTCTCAAAACTAATATTCTTGCAGACAGCACAGCTCTGTCTCAGAGTATCTTGAACTGTGAGACAGGGGTGTAATTTTTCAAATCTAGAGGGACAAAATGATTTCCAGGCTAGGTACTTAAAGGTATAGCCAGCCATAGATTGCAATGAGCACAGCTGTCAATGTTGCCATAATCATTAAAAAAAAAAAAAAAAGGAAACATGAGAGAGGAAGGAGGAAATCACAAGAAGTATTTCTAGCTATATTTGTATGAACAGAATACGTTATTTGTGAGACTAAGTGAGAGAGGCACTCAAGTAGAAGAGAAAAATAAGATGTATTTATCTGAAAGGAGTTATCAAATGTAATCAGGCAATTTACTGAAAGAACTTTAAAACTCTTAACTTTATTGTTGCAATTGTTGTCCGCCTTTGCATTCCAATTAAGGTGTTACTGTTTTAGTTAATTTTTTAAATTTACTTATAGTTTCTGTTTTGCTATTTGATTAGAATCTGTTAATTATGGAAAAGCAGGTCCTAGACCAGGAATCAAAGATACAGGCTCTAGTGCATATATTTTCCTCACTTATTTGTTACTATTTGATAAATTATGCCATAACTTGAAGCCTCCATTTCCTCATCTGAAAATAGAAAGAATAATAGTATCTATGTTGACAACCCCACATAGATTTGTGAATATCAAAAGGAAGAATTAATGAGAAAGCATATTAGAAGCACAAGACCTGGCCTTCCCAAAGCTGTAAATGTCTCAGTAAGCACCAGGTTAATGAAACTACATTGATATCTGGCAGAGGAGAGGAGATATGGGGGAGGACCAGATGTAAAAAAGCTGTACATTCTCTCAGAAATGGAACATAGATTTTGTTTTGCCACCAGAAATAGCAAAATCACTTGGTTCATCTGAAATGTGATTCACTGGTATACAGCCCACGACTTGAGGAGATATAAGACTTTGGCTACATCACATAAAATACAAAATAAAGATAAACAATTCATATAATTGGCTCAATTGTCCCACAAACCAGTGTGATGTTTAGTCTTTAAGGGAATAGGTAATTACACCCATAACAAAACAGGTGAATTTGAAAAATACTCTGAAAGGATATAACCAAAAGGAGAGATTCAAAGAAGCTTTATGTCCTTAAAATAAAACATTTCAGATTCCTGAGAGGGAAAAAAAATGATCTCTTATAAAAATGACCGAACAATGGAGAACAATGATTATGAGACAAGTACTATTAAATTCTGGACAGAATAATGGTAATTAAAATTAAGAATTTGTCAATCTTCATCAACAAGTGGAAAGAAGTATGTGAAGACAGAACTCAAATCTAAAGAATCAGGTCCTAGGACCAGCGTCTGGCAGAATGGCGGGGACACCATTAACCCTGTGAATATGTCAGCCCAAGGAATAATAATGCTGTTTTATAAATGAGTAAAGAAATTTTCAATAGTTTAATTTGTATAAGGTCACAAAGAGAAAATTTTTAAAATAATTCTTAAGACCAGAGTCTTCAGTTGAGCTCCATGGGAAAGGCTTAAATTTAGATTATTACATTGCTGCAAAAACATGAATACTTTAAAAAGAACTTATGAAAATGATGCAACCAACTGATTGACTATGTTCTGTCAAACACCTAAGGCTTTTCACATGGAAATGTTAGTCATCAAAGTGGATTTCCAGGGCCATTTTAACACATACCTATTGCCAAGTAAACAGTAAAATTGGGACTCATTTCATATCAATAAAGAAAGAAACAATCTGTATATCTTCTTTGGAGAAGTGTCTATTTAGGTCTTCTGCCCATTTTTGGATTGGGTTGTTTGTTTTTTTGTTATTGAGCTGCATGAGCTGCTTGTAAATTTTGGAGATTAATCCTTTGTCAGTTGCTTCATTTGCAAATATTTTCTCCTATTCTGAGGGTTGTCTTTTGGTCTTGTTTATGGTTTCCTTTGCCGTGCAAAAGCTTTTAAGTTTCATTAGGTCCCATTTGTTTATTTTTGTTTTTATCTTCATCATTGGATGAATGGATAAAGAAGATGTGGCACATACATACAATGGAATATTACTCAGCCATAAAAAGAAACGAAATGGAGTTATTTGTAGTGAGGTGGATGAAGTTAGAGTCTGTCATACAGAGTGAAGTAAGTCAGAAAGAGAAGAACAAATACAGTAGGCTAACACACATATATGGAATCTAAGGGGACAAAAAAGGTCATGAAGAACCTAGTGGTAAGACGGGAATAAAGACACAGACCTACTAGAGAAGGGACTTGAGGATATGGGGAGGGGGAAGGGTAAGCTGTGACAAAGTGAGAGAGTGGCATGGACATATATACACTACCAAATGTAAAATAGATAGTTACTGGGCAGCAGCCGCATAGCACAGGGAGATCAGCTCGGTGCTTTGTGATCACCTAGAGGGGTGTGACAGGGAGGGTGGGAGGGAGGAAGATGCAAGAGGGAAGAGATATGGGAACATATGTATATGTATAACTGATTCACTTTGAAATAAAGCAGAAACTAACACACCATTGTAAAGCAATTATACTCCAATAAAGATGTTAAAAAAAAAGAAAGAAAGAAACAAGGATTTAGGTAAACTGACCATATATATCCAGAATATTGGGCAAGAAAACAGCCAGAGGGGAGTAGGTTTTTCTCTTTAAAATAGACTACATTTTTTAGAGATTAATCCTCTGTCAGTTGCTTCATTTGCAAATACTTTCTCCCATTCTAAGGGTTGTCTTTTCATCTTGTTTATGGTTTCCTTTGCTGTGCAAAAGATTTTAAGTGTCATTAGGTCCCATTTGTTTATTTGTGTTTTTATTTCCATTTCTCTAGGAGGTGGGTCAAAAAGGATCTTGCTGTGATTTATGTCATAGAGAGTTCTGCCTATGTTTTCCTCTAAGAGTTTGATAGTGTCTGGCCTTACATTTAGGTCTTTAATCCATTTTGAGTTTATTTTTGTGTATGGTGTCAGGGAGTGTTCTAATTTCATACTTTTACATGTAGTTGTCCAGTTTTCCCAGCACTGTTTATTGAAGAGGCTGTCTTTTCTCCACTGTATATTCTTGCCTCCTTTATCACAGATAAGGTGACCATATGTGCATGGGTTTATCTCTGGGCTTTCTATCCTGTTCCATTGATCCATATTTCTGTTTTTGTGCCAGTACCATATTGTCTTGATTACTGTAGCTTTGTAGTATAGTCTGAAGTCAGGGAGCCTGATTCCTCCAGCTCCTTTTTTCTTTCTCAAGATTGCTTTGGCTATTTGGGGTCTTTTGGGTTTCCATACACATTGTGAAATTTTTTTGTTCTAGTTCTGTGAAAAATGCCATTGGTAGTTTGATAGGGATTGCATCAAATCTGCAGATTTACAGGCAGCTCATGCAGCTCAGTATCAAAAAAAAACCAAACAACCCAATTCAAAAATGGACAGAAGACCTAAAGAGACATTTCTCCAAAGAAGATATACAGATTGCCAAAAAACACATGAAAGAATGCTCAACATCATTAATCATTAGAGAAATGCAAATCAAATCTACAATGAGATATCATCTCACACTGGTCAGAATGGCCATCATCAAAAAATCTACAAACAATAAATGCTGGAGAGGGTGTAGAGAAAAGGGAACCCTCTTGCACTGTTGGTGGGAATGTAAATTGATACAGCCACTATGGAGAACAGTATGGAGATTCCTTAAAAAACTACAAATAGAACTACCATACGACCCAGCAATCCCACTACTGGGCATATACCCTGCGAAAACCGTAATTCAAAAAGAGTCATGTACCAAAATGTTCATTACAACTCTATTTACAATAGTCAGGACATGGAAGCAACCTAAGTGTCCATCAACAGATGAATGGATAAAGAAGATGTGGCACATATATGCAATGGAATATTACTCATCCATAAAAAGAAATGAAATTGAGTTATTTGTAGTAAGGTGGATGGACCTAGAGTCTGTCATACAGAGTGAAGTAAGTCAGAAAGAGCAAAACAAATACTGTATGCTAACACATATATATGGAATCTAAGGGGAAAAAAAAAGTCATGAAGAACCTAGTGGTAAGACGGGAATAAAGACACAGACCTACTAGAGAAGGGACTTGAGGATACGGGGAGGGGGAAGGGTAAGCTGGGATGAAGTAAGAGAGTGTCATGGACATATATACACTAACAAACTTAAAATAGATATCTAGTAGGAAGCAGCCACATAGCACAGGGAGATCATCTCGGTGCCTTGTGACCACCTAGAGGGGTGGGATAGGGAGGGGGTGGGAGGGAGGGAGACGCAAGAGGGAAGAGATATGGGGACATATGTATATGTATAACTGATTCACTTTGTTCTAAAGCAGAAACTAACACACCATTGTAAAGGAATTATACTCCAATAAAGATGTTAAAAAATAAAATAAAATAAAATAAATAGACTACATTTTATGAGCCCTCAAACAGTATCCCTTGAACAATATTTAGCTCAATATGTTGATTTCTCAGATTCTGCCTGCTCAAATAATGTGTTTGAAATTTAAGTAATTCAAAAGTCTTATGTAAAACTGTAACTTTATTCCTTTAAAACTGAAATTAAGCTAAATCTCAATTCCCATTTCGAATAATGATAGAAAACTGAGCAACTGGAGTCAAATCAGTCTCTTTCCATTTATACACTTACAGTCTCAGAGGAATCACCTCTTCCCCTTTGCATTCTCTCTGAAATGAAGCTAAATTCACAGTGAGCAAAAGTTTTACATTTTGATAAAGTTCAATGTATCAAATTTTGCTTTTCTGTTTAGTGCTTCCGGTGTCATTTCTAAAAAACCTTTGCCTATCCCAAGGTCATGAAGATAATAACCAATTTTTATTTTAGCAAACAGTTTTTATGTTTAGATCTACGATTCATCTTGAATTAATTTTTTTGTGTGGTGTGAGGTATGATCCAATGTTCAATTTTTTCCAATGCATTTATTCAGTTGTTTTGACACCATTTGTTATAAAGACTCTAAATTCCCTACTAAGTCACCTGGGCATCTTTGCCAAAAATCAATTGACTGTATATATGTGGGTCTATATCTAGATTCTCTATTCTGTTTTTTGTTGTTGTTGTTGTTATATATGTCTGTTCATACACAAATATCACACTTTCTTAATTACAACAGCTTTGTGGTAAAATGTGAAATCAGGTAGTTTAAATATTCTAACTTTGTTCTTCTTTCCAAGATATCTCATGGGTTGTTTTATACATTTGTATTCCGATATACGTTTTCTAATCAATTCAATTTCTAAACTACTTAATTAAAAAAAGCATCTATTGGGAATTGTTAAATTCATAAATCAACCAGAGGAAATATCTACAATATTGACTCCTCCAATCCATCATCATGACATATTTCACTGTTAATTTAGGGCTTCTTTAATTCCCCTAAGACATGTCCCATAGGTTTCAGTGTAGATGTCATGTAGTATTTATTTATAAATATTTCATATATATGTGTGTGTGTGTATACACACACACACATAGTTAACCCTTGAACAACATGGGTTTGAACTGTGCATGTCCACTTATGCACAGATTTTTTTCAATAGTAAATACTACTGTATTACATTGTCCATGGTTGGTTGAATCTGAGAATGAGAAGGAACTTTGCATACAGAAGGCCAACTATAGGTTATACATGGATTTTCAACTGTGTAGAGGGTCACCGCCTTGACCCCTGCATTGTTCAATGGTCAAATGTATATATATATTTTTTTCTAAAGCTTTTGAGAGAAATTTGTTGACATGATACCTCTTTACCACTGAATGCTTTATTCAGAGTACATTTCCTAAAGTAAAAATAACCAAAGTACTATTATCAAATATGAAATTAATACTGATATAATATTCAAATCTCATTAAGCCCAATTGTGTCCTTCATAGTAAAATCAAATTCTGGATCAAGTGTTTTGTTCAGTTGTTACTTCTCTTTAGTCCTTTTAATCTAGAACAGAGCTGACTAATGTAACTTATGTGATGATAGAGATGCTGTATATCAGCATGGTACAATAAGGTAACCTCTATTCACATGTAACTATTGAACACTTGAAGTATGGGTAGTATCACTAAGAAATTGATTTTTAAAATTTTATTCAATTTTAATTAATTAATTTTTAATTTAAATAGCCATGCGTGACTGATGGCTTCTGTATTCAACAGTGAAAATTTGTAAAACATTTCTTCAGTCCTTTTTGTCTTTCATATTCTTGATATAGGACCAGTATTTCATAGAAGTTCCCTTAATTTGGGTTTGTCAGTGTTTCTTCATGACTAGATTTGGATTATGGAATTTGGGGCAGTAAAACTTCAGAAATGATGTTGTATTCTTCTCAGTATATCATATCAGGAGTCCAAAGATGTTGATTTGTTGCATTACTTATGATATTAGTTTTGATTACTTAGTTGACATGGATCCTTGCCAGGTTTCTCCACTATTAAGTAAATAGATTTCCCTTTGTAATTAAAAAGTGTTTTGTGGGGAGATTTTACTCATCCAACTTTTACACATTATTATAGCATTTATTAATGATTCTTAAATTAAATTCTTAATTTAATTCTTAAATTATTATTATTTTAATAATCAGTTATTACCATGATTTTGAAAATCCTCCTCCTAAAGTTTCTAATTACCCTCTGCTCAAGAATTAGTTCAATACAGGCTACTCTACCATCTTCAAAACCAGACCCCTGGATTATCATTTTAAACAAGAATTCTCTTGGTCTAGAATAATTCCTGGGGAAGGAGATCAATTTGAATAGGTTAAATATGAGCATACATTACAATATATAAATGGAACATACAACAGAAGTCAAAGCTAAGTTGGTAGTACTATTAAAATGAGAAAAATAATTTTATTTTACTATAATGTGTTTTTATCATTAATTATAATCATTCTGCATTGAATACTACCTGTGCACTTGCCAGTTGATATTTGTGTTTTACACATGACTCTCCTATTTAATCCTCATTATAACCCAATAAGGTAAGTGCTATTATAATCATTTGAAAAATGAGGAACCAGAGGCTTAGAGATTGGTAATGTCTTGGATTATACATCTAAGTAGTAGAATCAGTACTGTCTCTCTGACTGTGAATGTAAGCATGTGAATGTAATTCATAGTTGGTTTTATTGCGACTTTTCCACTTTGTTCTAAAAACTTAAGCCTGGAAGAACCAATGTTCCATTATGAAGGTATCCAGTTAGTTGGTTCCAGGTCACCAAACAAGCATCTGTGTTGTCATTCAATCAGTGTGGACAGCATATTCAAAAATAGAATTTAAGAGCTATTGTAATAATAAAAAGAAGCCATAGGGAGAGATATATCTGAAGGAAACAACTAGAAAAGAGAAATATTTACGTTTTGCATAAAAATTCAATTCTTTCAAGCAGATTCTTTTCTTTTTGTTTCGTTTTGTTTTTTGTTTTTGTTTTTAACATCTTTCTTAGAGTATAATTGCTTTACAATGGTGTGTTAGTTTCTCTTTAAAACAAAGTGAATCAGCTATACATATACATATATCCCCATATCTCCTCCCTCTTGTGTCTCCCTCCCATCCTGCCTATCCCACTCCTCTAGGTGGTCACAAAGCACTGAGCTGATCTCCCTGTGAGATGCAGCTGCTTCCCACTAGCTATCTATTTATCTATTTTACATTTGGTAGTGTATATATGTCCATGCCACTCTCTCACTTCCTCCCAGCTTACCCTTCCCCTTCCCCTTTTCCTCAAGTCCATTCTCTACATCTGCATCTTTATTTCTGTCCAAGCAGATCCTTTTCTTGAAGGATGAAGTTTGCAAAGCATAATGAGATCCCTGGTTTCTCCATTGGGCCAGGTCAGGCACATCAAGAGGAACAAGATTACTTTCTGCTCATGTCACTCCTAAGATATTTGCATTGTCCAAGGCATTGATGTTGGCTGCACAGTACTAACATAACTGAAGAGAGTGGGAAAATATATTTACCAGAAATTTCCAAAGGACTAAGACAATTCCTAATTTTATTCAAGAACAAATTATATATTTGTATGGTTGTAAATATTATAAATTATAGATCTTACCACTGAGAGGATTTCAGTCAAATGGAGAAGATATAGAAGTATGAAATGCTCACTGATATTAAAGAACCTAGGTTAACAAGGTAAAATTTATCACACAGCAGTATACAGTAAGACAGGTATATTATGTAAGCAGGGAAAGCTAGAAATGAAGAGGAGGCAGGTGCAATGCAGTCTATGGTGGTCTGGGAAGCTTTTCAATAGAAATGGCATGATGGTGTTGAAGAGTTTATCATTTGTAGTTGTCATTATGCCTAAAGCATTGATAAGATGAGGTGAGCTCCAGAAAGGTGAGATGCTATGCATCACTTTATATTCTATCCAAGAAAGCAAACAGTGAATTGCAAGAAAATATGAGAGTTGTTTTTAGAGAGACAACCTTGAAATGTTTTATTTTATAAAAGGGGAATCATCCATATGGTTAAATCTTCTTAGTGACAATTGACTTGTGACACACCTCACATTTCCTCCATGTGTCTCAACATTACAGTCAAGGAAAGGTGGCCTAATGACCACCTAACAATTCTTCCAATTTGAGCATTTCCTAAGTCCTTGATTAGATGACTGACTATATGAACATGCCACAAGAAGTAGTTGACTACATGCCATGGGACATCACTCTTGCCTTTTCAGAATTAAATATTTTATCTCATAAAGCCATTTGGCAATAGAAGGGTTACCTGTTAGCAAAATTAAAAATGGAAATCAGCATCAAGAGAGGCAACAAAAATGTTGTGTCAGAGTCCTGGAAGTCACCCTAGGTGGATAGGACATATAGAGCTAGAATCATAGCTCAGTGGAAAGAGGGACACTAGGCAGAATTCAGTCTCTTTGTCCAACAGGGTAAAACTCAAAAGAGTAATACAATAAGCTTTTAGACAAAGGGCTCAGCTATGGTGTTACCCAGGAACAGTATGATGGTGATGGTGAGAGATACAAGGGTTACAGTTGGTGAGAGAAGAATCATGATGTATATAATCGCAGAAAGGTTATTTTTTCCCCAAACTCCTAGCACAGAGTTCTGTGAACATGAATGTTGTTAAAATCCTGATGACACAGGTAACCATTACATTAAGAAAACAGAATTTATCAAGTATAATCAAAAGTCCACTTATCAATGCCATTTTTCACAGAATTAGAACAAAAAAATTTTTAATTTTTGGAAGCACAAAAGACCCCAAATAGCCAAAACAATCTTGAGAAAGAAGAACGGAGCTGGAGGAATCATGCTCCCTGACTTCACACTATACTACAAAGCTACAGTTATCAAAACAGCATGGTACTGGCACAAAAACAGACACATAGATCAATGGAACAGGATAGAAAGCCCAGAAATAAAGGCATCCACTTACGATCAATTAATCTATGACAAAGGAGGAAAGAATATACAGTGGAGAAAAGGCAAACTCTTTAATAAGTAGTGCTGGGAAAACTGCACAGCTTCATGTAAAAGAATGAAATTAGAACAGTCTCTAACACCATACACAAAAATAAACCCAAAATGGATTGAAGAACTAAATGTAAGACTGGATACTATAAAACTCTTAGAGGAAAACATAGGCAGAGCACTCTTTAATATAAAACATAGCTATATTTTTTGAATAATTCTCCTAGAGTAACAGAAACAAAAGCAAAAATAAACAAATGGAGTCCAATTAAACTTAAAAGTTTTGCACAGCAAAAGAGGCAACAGAATGAAAACATTTTAAAACATGAAAAAACAACCTATTGAATGAGAGAAAATATTTGCAAACATGTGACTGAAAAGAGATTATTTCCAACTATACAAGCAGCTTATACAGCTTAATATCAGAAAAAACAAACAACCTAATCAAAAAATGATCATAAGACCTAAATAGACATTTCTGCAAAGAAGACATGCAGATGGCCAACAGGCACATGAAAAAATTCTCAACATTGCTAATTGTTAGAGAAATGCAAATCAAAGCCACAATGAGCTATAGCCTCACACCAGTCAGAAAGGCCATCATTAAAAATAAATTCTGGAGAGGGTTTGAAGAAAAGGGAATCCTCCTACACTGCTGGTGGGAATGTAGACTGGTACATCCAAGATGGAGAACAATATGGAAGTTCCTTAAAAAAATAAAAATACCATATGATCCAGCAATTCCAATCCTGGGCATATATCTGTAGAAAACCATAATTTGAAAAGATACATGTGGGGGACCTTCAAGATGGTGGAGTAAGACGTGGAGATCACCTTCCTCCCCACAAATATATCACAAATACATCTACATGTGGAACAACTCCTACAGAACACCTAATGAACACTGGCAGAAGACCTCAGACTTCCCAAAAGGCAAGAAAACCCCCACGTACCTGGATAAGGCAAAAGAAAAAAGAAAACACAAAGACAAAAGAATAGGGATGGGACAGGCACCTCTGGGAGGGAGCTGTGGAGGAGGAAAAGTTTCCACACACTAGGAAGCACCTTCACTGGTGGAGACAGGGGCTGGGCAGGGGGGAAGCTTCAGAGGCATGGAGGAGAGCACAGCAACAGGGGTGCAGAGGGCAAAGCGGAGAGATTTCCACACAGAAGATGGGTGCCGACTGGCACTCACCAGCCTGAGAGGCTTGTCTGCTCACCTGTCAGGGAGGGTGTGGGCTGGGAGCTGAGGCTCAGGATTTGGAGGTCAGATCTCAGGGAGAGGACTGGGATTGGCTGTGTGAACACAGACTAAAGGGGGCTAGTGCACCACAGCTAGCTGAGAAGAAGTCCGGGAAAAACTCTGGACCTGCCCAGGAGGCAAGAGAACATTGTTTCAGAATGTGCAAGGAGAGGGGATTCCTTCCCTGTCTGCCAGCCAAAGTCAGAACACCACCTAAATGAGCTCCAGAGATGCGTGTGAGCTGAGGCTGTCAGCTCGGACTCCAGAGACGGACATGAAACACTAATGCTGCTGCTACAGCCACCAAGAATCCTGTGTGCAAGCACAGGTCACTATCCACAAGACCCCAATCCCACCCCAGGAGCCTGTGCAGCCAGTCCCTTCCAGAATCCCATGATTCAGGGACAACTTCCCTGGGAGAACACATGGCGCGCTTAAGGCTGTTGCAACATCACTCCAGCTTCTGTCACCACAGTCTCGCCCTGCATTCCAATTATCACTACCATAACCCTCCCTCCACACAGCCTGAGTGAGCCAGAGCTCCCTAATCAGCTGCTGCTTTAACCGCATCCTGTCTGGGCAGGAACAGAAGCCTGAGGGCAACCTACACACAGAGGTGGGGCCAAAACCACAACTGAACCCCTGGAGTTGTGTGAACAAAGAAGAGAAAGGGAAATTTATCCATGCAGCCTCAGGAGCAGCGGATTAAATACCCACAATCAACTTGAGGTACTCTGCAACTGTGGAATATGTGAATAGACAACAAATCAAGCCAAATTTGAGGCAGTGGACTTTGGGAGCAACTGTAGACTTGGGGTTTGCTTTCTGAGACTGACTTGTTTCTGATTTTTATGTTTATCTTAGGGTAGATTTTTAGCACTTGTTACCATTGGTGGATTTGTTCAATGGTTTCATTGCTCTTTTTTTTTACTTTTTTATTTTAATATTTTTTTAATTTTAAAAATTTTAATTATTTTATTCATTTATTTTTCTTTCTTTTTTTCCTCCCTTTTCTTCTGAGCAGTGTGGCTGACAGGGTCTTGGTGCTCTGGCCTGGTGTAAGCCCTGAGTCTCTGGGGTGGGAGAGCCAAGTTCAGGACATTGGACCACGAGAGAACTCCTGGCCCCACATTATATCAGTGGGCAAGAGTTCTCCCAGAGACCTCCATCTCAACGCTGAGACCCAGCTCCACCCAATGGCCAGCAAGCTCGAGTGCTGGATGCCCCATGCCAAACAACTAGCAAGACAGGAACAAAACACCACCCACTAGGAGAGAGGCTGCCTAAAGTAATACTAAGTTCACAGACACCTCAAAACGCACCATCAGACACAGCCCTGCCCACCAGAAAGGCAAGATCCAGACCCACAAAACAGAACACAGGCACAAGTCCCCTCCACCAGAAAGTCTACACAAGCCACTAATCCAAACTTACCTACTGGGGGCAGACACCAAAAACAATGGGAACTGCAAACCTGTGGCCTGCGAAAAGAAGACCCCAAACACAGTAAGTTAAGCAAAATGAGAAGACAGAGAAATATGTAGCAGATGAAAGAGCAAGGTAAAAACCCACCAGACCAAACAAATGAAGAGGAGATAGGCAGTCTACCTGAAAAAGAATTCAGAGTAATAATAGAAAAGATGATCCAACATCTTGGAAACAGAATGGAGAAAATACAAGAAACGTTAAACAAGGACCTAGAAGAACTAAAGAGAAACAAACAAGGATGAAAAACACAATAAATGAAATTAAAAATTCTCTACAAGGAATCAATAGCAGAATAACTGAGGCAGAAGAACGGAAAAGTGGCCTGGAAGATAAAATAGTGGAAATAACTAACATAAAACAGAATAAACAAAAAAGAATGAAAAGAATTGAGGATAGTCTCAGAGACCTCTGGGACAACATTAAAAGCACCAACATTCGAATTATAGGGGTCCCAGAAGAAGAAGGGAAAAAGGAAGTGACTCAGAAAATATTGGAAGAGATTATAGTTGAAAACTTCCCTAACATGGGAAAGGAAATAGTCAATCAAGTCCAGGAAGCACAGAGAGTCCCATACAGGATAAATCAAAGGAGAAACATGCCAAGACACATATTAATCACACTATCAAAAATTAAATACAAAGAAAAAATATTAAAAGCAGCAAGGGAAAAGCAACAAATAAAATACAAGGGAATCCCCATACAGTTAACAGCTGATCTTTCAGCAGAAACACTGCAAGCCAGAAGGGAGTGGCAAGATATATTTAAAGTGATGAAAGGGAAAAACCTACAACCAAGATTACTCTACCCCACAAGGACCTCATTCAGATTTGACAGAAAAATTAAAACCTTTACAGACAAGCAAAAGTCAAGAAAATTCAGCACCATCAAACCAACTTTAAAACAAATGCAAAAGGAACGTATCCAGGCAGGAAACACAGAGAAGGAAAAGACCTACAATAACAAACCCAAAACAAGAAAATAGTAATAGGAACATACATATCAATAACTACCTTAAATGAAAATGGATTAAATGCTCCAACCAAAATACATAGACTGGCTGAATGGAAACAAAAAGAAGACCCATATATATGCTGTCTACAAGAGACCCACATCAGACCTAAGGACACATACAGACTGAAGGTGAGGGGATGGAAAAAGATATTCCACGCAAATGGAAATCAAAAGAAAGCTGGGATAGCACTTCTCATATCAGACAAAATAGACTTTAAAATAAAGACTATTACAATTGACAAACAAGGACACTACATAATGATCAAGGGATCAATCCAAGAAGAAGATATAACAATTGCAAATATTTATGCATCCAACATAAGAGCACTTAAATACATATGGCAAATGTTAACAGCCGTAAATGGGGAAATAGTAACACAATAATATTAGGGGACTTTAACACCCTGCTTTCACCAATGGCCAAATCATCCAAAATGAAAATAAATAAGGAAACACAAGCTTTAAATGACACATTAGACAAGATGGACTTAATTGATGTTTATAGGACATTCCATGTGAAAACAACAGAAAACACTTTCTTCTCAAGTGCTCATGGAACATTCTCTAGGATAGATCATATCTTGGGTCACAAATCAAACCTTGGTAAATTTAAGAAAATTGAAATTGTATCAAGTATCATTTCTGACCAACGTTATGAGGCTAGATATCAATTATAGGAAAAATACTGTAAAAAATAGAAACACATGGAGGCTAAACAAAACACTACAAAACAACCAAGAGATCACTGAAGAAATCAAAGAGGAAGTCAAAAAATACCTAGAAACAAATGACAATGAAAACACGATGACACAAAACCTGTGGGATGCAGCAAAAGCAGTTATAAGAGGGAAGTTTGTAGCAATACAATCCTACCTCAAGAAACAAGAAAAATCTCAAATAAACAACCTAACCTTACACCGAAAGCAATTAGAGAAAGAAAAAACCCAAACAAAACAAAACCCAAAGTTAGGAGAAGGAAAGAAAACATAAAGATCAGATCAGAAATAAATGAAAAACAAATGAAGGAAACAATAGCAAATATCTATAAAACTAAAAGCTGGTTCTTTGAGAAGATAAACAAAATTGATAAACCACTAGGCAGACCCATCAAGGAGAAAAAGGGAGAAGACTGAAATCAACAGAATTAGAAATGAGAAAGGAGAAGTAACAACTGACATTGCAAAAGTACAAAGAAACATGCGAGATTACTACAAGCAACCATATGCCAAAAAAATGGACAACCTGGAAGAAATGGACAGATTCTTAGAAAAGCACAACCTTCCGAGACTGAACCAGGAAGAAATAGAAAATACAAACAGGCCAATTGCAAGCACTGAAATTGAAACTGTGATTAAAGATCTTCCAACAGACAAAAGTCCAGGACCAGATGGCTTCACAGGCGAATTCTATCAAACATTTAGAGAAGAGTTAATGCTTATCCTCCTCAAACTCTTCCAAAACACTGCAGAGGGAGGAACACTCCTAAACTCATTCTACGAGGCCACCTTCATCCTGATACCAAAACCACACAAACATATCACAAGAAAAGAAAAGTACAGACCAATATCACTGATGAACATAAATGCAAAAATCCTCAACAAAATACTAGGAAAGGGAATCCAACAACACATTAAAAGGATCAAGCACCATGATCAAATGGGGTTTATCCCAGAAATGCAAGGATTCTTCAATATACACAAATCAATCAATGTGATACACCTTACTAACAAACTGAAGGATAAAAACCATACGATAATCTTAATAGATGCAGAAAAAGCTTTTGACAAATTCAACACCCATTTATGATAAAAAAAAACCCTCCAAAAAGTAGCCACAGAGGGAATCTACCTCAACATAATAAAGGCCATATATGTCAAACCCACAGCCAACATCATTCTCAATGGTGAAAAACGGATACATTTCCTCTAAAATCAGGAACCAGACAAAGATGCCTACTTTCACCAATATTATTCAACATAGTTTTGGAAGTCTTAGCCACAGTAATCAAAGAAGAAAAAGAAATAAAAGGAATCCAAATTGGAAAAGAAGATGTAAAGCTGTCACTGTTTGCAGATGCCATGATAGTATACATAGAGAATCCTAAAGATGCTACCAGAAAACTACTAGAGCTAATAAATGAATTTGGTAAAGTAGCAGGATACAAAATTAATGCACAGAAATCTCTTGCATTCCTATACACGATAGATGAAAAATCTGAAAGAGATATTAAGGAAACACTCCTATTTAGCACTGCAACAAAAAGAATAAAATACCTAGGGAAAAACTTACCTAAGGAGACAAAAGACCTGTATGCAGAAAACTATAAGACACTGATGAAAGAAATTAAAAATGATACAAACAGATGGAGAAATATACCATGTTCTTGTATTGGAAGAATCAACTTTATGAAAATGACTATACTATCCAAAGCAATCTACACATTCAATGCAATCCCTATCAAACTACCAATTGCATTGTTCACGGAACTAGAACAAAAAATTGCACAATTTGCATGGAAACAAAAAAGACCCCGAATAGCCAAACAATCTTGAGAAAGAAAAAAGGAGCTGGAGGAATCAGGCTCCCTGACTTCAGACTATACTACAAATCTACAGTAATCAAGACAGTATGGTACTTGCACAAAACCAGAAATATAGATCAGGGGAACAAGAGAGAAAGCCCAGAGATAAACCCACACACATATGGTCACCTTATCTTTGATAAAGGAGGCAAAAAATATACAATGGAAGAAAGACAGCCTCCTCAATAAGTGGTGCTGGGACAACTGGACAGCTACATGTAAAGGAATGAAATTAGAACATTCCCTAACACAATACACAAAAATAAACTTAAAATGGATTAAAGACCTAAATGTAAGGCCAGACACTATAAAACTCTTAGAGGAAAATATACGCAGAACACTGTCACATAAATCACAGCAAGATCCTTTTGGACCCACTTCCTAAGGAAATGGAAACAAAAACAAACAAAAAAAAAGAAATGCGACCTAATGAAACTTAAAAGCTCTTGCACAACAAAGGAAACCATAAACAAGATGAAAAGACAACCCTCAGAGTGGGAGAAAATAGTTTCAAATGAATCAACTGACAAAGGATTAATCTCCAAAATTAAAAGCAGCTCGTGCAGCTCAATATCAAAGAAACAAACAACCCAGTCCAAAAATGGGCAGAGACCTAAATAAACATTTCTCCAAAGATGATATACAGATTGCCAACAAACACATGAATGGATGCTCAACATCACTAATCATTAGAGAAATGCAAATCAAAACTACAGTGAGGTCTCATCTCACCAGTCAGAATGTCCATCGTCAAAAACTCTACAAACAATAAATGCTGGGGAGGGTGTGGTAAAAAGAGAACACTCTTGCACTGTGGGTGGGAATGTAAATTGATGCAGCCACTATGGCGAACAGCATAGAGGCTCATTGAAAAACTAAAAATAGAACTACCATACAACCGAGCAATCCCACTACTGGGCATATACCCTGAGAATGCCATAATTCAAAAAGAGTCATGTAGCACTATGTTCATTGTAGCTCTATTTACAATAGCCAGGACCTGGAAGCAACCAAAGTGTCCATCGACAGATGAATGGATAAAGAAGATTTGGTACATATATACAATGGAATATTACTCTACTATAAAAGGAAACGAAATTGAGTTATTTTTAGTTAGGTGGATGGACCCATAGTCTGTCATATAGAGTGAAGTAAGTCAGAAAGGGAAAAACAATTACCGTATGCTAACATATATATATATGCAATATAAGGAAAAACATGGTTCTGTTGAACCTAGGGGCAGGACAGGAATAAAGACACAGATGTAGAGAATGGACTTGAGGACACAGGGCGGGGGAAGGGTAAGCTGGGACGAAGTGAGAGAGTAACATTGACATATATATACTACCAAATGTAAAATAGATAGCTAATGGGAAGCAGCTGCATCTCACAGGGAGATCAGCTGGGTGCTTTTTGACCACCTAGAGGGGTGGGAAAGGGAGGGTGGGAGGGAGATGCAAGAGGGAGGGAATATAGGGATATATGTATACATCTAGCTGATTCACATTGTTATACAGCAGAAGCTAACACAACATTTTAAAGCAATTATACTCCAATAAAGATGTTAAAAAAAATCTTTTGGGTACCTTCAAAAATGAAATAAAATAAAGACTTGTATGTGAGACCTGAAAAAAACGAAGATCAGATACATACACCCCAATGTTCATAGCCTCACTCTTTACAATAGCCATGACATAGAAACAACCTAAATGTCCATCCACAGAGGAATGGACAAAAAAGGTGTGGCATATATTTACAACAGAATATTATGCAACCATAAGAAAGAATGAAATAATGCCATTTGCAGCAACATGGATGGACCTAGAGATCATCATATTAAGTGAAGTCAGAGAAAGTCAAATACCATATGATATAACTTATATGTAGAATCTTTAAAAATGATACAAATGAATTTATTTATAAAGCAGAAACAGACTCACAGACATTGAAAATCAATTTATGGTTACCAAAGGGGAAAGGGGGTTGGGAGGGATAAATTGGGAATTTGGGATTAACATATACACACTGCTTCATATAAAATAGATAAACAACAAGGACCTACTGTATAGCACAGAGAACTATATTCAATATCTTGTAAGGAAAAAATATGTATATGCATTATATATACATATATATGTTTGTGTGTATATATATATTTATATATAACTGAATCACTTTTCTGTGCACCTGAAACTAACACAACATTGTAAATCATCTATATTTCAACAACAAAAAAGTCCACTTAACTTTTTCTTCTTCATCATGCTCACCCTGAGCAGGATTTTTACTGGTCACACTTATGTTATGCAAGTTTTTTACTAGTCCCTTCTAGCAACACAAGCCTCAATATCGTAATTAAAATACCCAGTCCCACAAAACTCCAAATCAGCTTTAAAATAAAAACTTCTCCCTTATTTCAGACAAAAAGCCTGAAGCTAGAGAAGCAGGTATGGTCAGTGCCTTAACATTTCCAAGAAATCGCCTTAAATTCCTTTTTACTTGACTCAGAATAAGGGACAGACACACCAATAGAACTCTCAAAAAATGTACCCTTAAATGATCAACACTTTTATAATTTTGTGGGAGAGAGGTTAAGAATTGTGCAATTAAGTGGTTTTTATTTGACAATTTATTTGACAATCCTTCATCCCTCTCTAACACCTAACTAATGTGTATTGAACACTTGTGTTAAGCATGCACTGTGTTAGAACAAACAAAGTATCCAGAGACACGAGTCACAGTTCTTATTCCCTTTGGCATGAGTGTCATAAAATTGGCACAGAAAAGTCACAAGAGGAGGAGATCATTGGTAGCTGGAATAGTCAGGGTAGATTTCATAGAGGGCATGATATTATGCTATGACTTAAAGGTGAGATTGATTTCTAAAAGGTAGAAATGAAAGAAAAATAGCTTCATAACTACTGAACAAAATATAACTGTGATCAGAAGGTCAAAGTGTAAAAAAGCCAGTTGTTCTATATGGTATATCTTTATTTTAGTACATTTTACTATATGCGTATCTTATATCCCAGTCTGTAAGTTGTAGGAAGATAACAACTGTAGTGGACATTTACCCTATGTGGCTACCCAATATTTGAATTCACTCCCTTGAGAAGAACAAATGTCTTCCTTTGCTCCTGGCAGCTAGACTACAGGCGCTTCATTGAAACACAATTGATTGACTATTTTCCCTGGGACTTTAATTGGGAACAAATAAAGCAAAAACACATGCAGCAATTTGGAAAACATTCTAACAACACTGACAGCATGCATCTCCTGGCAACAGTGTCAGTGGCAACTTCTAATGCTCAGGCTTGGTGTTAGAGGTCAAATTCTTTTTTTGTTGTTTTTTTTTTGTCATCTTCTTGGATGTTATTCTGGCAGACCTGCCTACTTTAGCTTCTGTCCATTTTTTGAAGTTTATTATTAAGCCTTCCCAATTATTCTTGGAATTATCCAATATCCTTCCAATAAAATTACTTTTCCACTTA
This sequence comes from Balaenoptera ricei, assembly GCF_028023285.1. Classification (NCBI taxonomy): domain Eukaryota; kingdom Metazoa; phylum Chordata; class Mammalia; order Artiodactyla; family Balaenopteridae; genus Balaenoptera; species Balaenoptera ricei. Next base: position 64,756,445 of record NC_082652.1, read on the forward strand.
ATTTACCCAGCTTTGTATTTGTTGTTTGCAACCAAGGACCTTGACTAATAAATGTGTCTCTATTTCTCATTTTTTCTTGTTGACAAAAGAAGCACTCAATTGTTGAACTGAATTGAATAGAAAAGCCTGTTGCCAGATTCTAAAAGACTTTTTTAAACAATTTTTATTGGCATATAGTTGATTCAAAATGTGTTAGTCTCAGGTGTACAGCAAAGTGAATCAGTTATACATATACATATATCCACTCTTTTTTAAGATTTCTTTCCCATATAGGCCATTACAGAGTACTGAGTAGAGTTCCCTGTGCTATACAGTAGGTCCTTATTAATTATCTATTTTATATATAGTAGTGTGTATATATCAATCCCAATCTCCCAATTTATTCCTCCTCCCCCTTACCCCCTGGTAACCATAAGTTTGTTTTCTACATCTATAACTCAATTTCTGTTTTTTAGGTAAGTTCATTTGTACTATCTTTTAGATTCCACTTAAAAGCTATATCGTATGATTTTATGTTTGTCTGACTTACTTCACTCAGTGTAATAATCTCTAGGTCCATCTATGTTGCTACAAATGGCATTATTTCATTCTTTTTATGGATGAGTAATATTCCATTGTATATATGGACCACATCTTTATCCATTCCTCTGTGGATGGACATTTAGTTTGCTTCCATGTCCTGGCTATTGTAAACAGTGCTGCAATGAATATTGGGGTGCATGTATCTTTTAAAATTATGGTTTTCTCCAGATATATGCCCAGGAGTGGGATTGCTGGATCATATGGTAGCTCTATTTTTAGTTTTTTAAGGAACCCCCATACTATGTTCTCCATAGTGGCTATGTCAACTTACATCCCCACCAGTAGTGTAGGAGGGTTCCCTTTTCTCCACACCCTCTCCAGCATTAATTGTTTGTAGGCTTTTTGATGATGGCCGTTCTGACCAGTGTGAGGTGATACCTAATTTTAGGAGTTTCTTTTAAACTTTTTATTTTATATTGGAGTATAGTTGATTAACAATATTGTGACAGTTTCAGGTGTACAGCAAGGACCTCACTGTAGTTTTGATTTGCATTTCTCTGGTAATTAGTGATGTTGAGCATCTTTTCATGTGCTTTTTAGCCATCTGTATGTCTTCTTTGGAGAAATGTCTATTTAGGTCTTCCACCCATTATTTGATTGGGTTGCTTGTTTTTAGATATTGAGCTACATGAGCTGTTTTTATATTTTGGAGATAAATCCCTTGACAGTTCCTTCATTTGCAAATATTTTCTCTCGTTCTGAGGGTTTTCTTTCCTTTTTGTTTATGGTTTCCTTTGCAGTGCAAAAGCTTTTAAGTTTAATTATGTCCTATATGTTTTTATTTTCATTACTTTAGGAGGTGGATCAGAAAAGATCTTGCTGCTATTTATGTCTAAGAGTGTTTTGCCTGTGTTTTCCACTGAGAGTTTTATAGTATCCAGCTTACATTTAGGTCTCTAATCAATTTTGAGTTTATTTTTGTGTATGGTGTTAGGGTGTGTTCTAATTTCATTCTTTTACATGTAGCTGTCCAGTTTTCCCAGCATGACCTATTGAAAAGACTGTCTTTTCTCCATCGTATACTCATGCCTCTTTTGTCAGAGATTAGGTGACCATGGGTTCCTGGGTTTATCTCTGAGCTTTCTATCCTGTTCCATTGATCTATATTTCTGGTTTTGTGCCAGTACCATACTGTCTTGATTGCTGTACCTTTGTAGTATAGTCTGAAGTCAGAGAGCCTGATTCCTCCAGCTCAGTTTTTCTTTCTAAAGATTGCCTTGGCTATTTGTGGTCTTTTGTGTTTCCATACAAATTATAAAATTTTTTGTCTAACTCTGTGAAAAATGCCATTGATAATTTGATAGGGATTGCATTGAATCTGTGGATTGCTTTGGGTAGTATAGCTGTTTTAACAATATTGATTCTTCCAATCCAAGAACATGGTATATCTCTCCAACTGTTTGTGTGATCTTTGATTTCTTTCATCAATATCTTATAGTTTTCTGAGTACATGTCTTTTGCCTCCTTAGGTAGGTTTATCCCAAGGTATTTTATTCTTTTTGTTGCAATGGTGAATGGGAGTGTTTCCTTAATTTCTCTCTCTGATCTTTCATTGTTAGTGTATAGGAATGCAAGAGATTTCCATGTATTAATTTCGTATCCTGCTACTTTAACAAATTCATTGATTAGCTCTAGTAGTTTTCTGGTAACATCTTTAGGATTTTCTGTGTATAGTATCATGTCATCTGCAAATGGTGACAGTTTTACTTCTTCTTTTCCAATTCGTATTCATTTTATTTCTTTTTCTTCTCTAACTGCTGTGGCTAGGACTACCAAAACTACGTTTAATCATAGTGGTGAGAGTCGACACCCTTGTATTCTTCCTGACCTTAGAGGAAATGCTATCAGTTTTTCACCATTGAGAATGACGTTTGCTGTGGTTTTGTCACGTATGGCCTTTATTATGTTGAGATAGGTTCCCTTTATGCCTACTTTCTGGAGAGTTTTTATCACAAGTTGGTGTTGAATTTTGTCAAAAGCTTTTTCTGCGTCTATTGCGATGATCATATGACTTTTATTTTGCAATTTGCTGATGTTGTGCATCACACTGATTGATTTGTGTATATTGAAAAATCCTTGCATCCCTGGGATAAATCCCACTTGATCATGGTGTATGATCCTTTTAAAGTATTGTTGGATTTGGCTTGCTAGTATTTTGTTGAGGATTTTTGCGTCTATGTTCATCCATAGTATTGGCCTGTAATTTTCGTTTTTTGTGTGATATATTTGTCTGGCATCAGTATCAGGCTGATGGTGGCCTCATACACTGAGCTTCGGTGTATTCCTTCCTCTGCAATTTTTTGGACGAGTTTCAGAAGGGTAGGTGTTAACTTTTCGAAATGTTTGATAGAATTCGCCTGTGAAGCCATCCGGTCCTGGACTTTTGTTTGTTGGAAGATTTTTAATCACAGTTTCAATTTCAGTACTTGTGATTGGTCTGTTCATATCTTCTATTTCTTCCTGGTTCAGTCTTGGAAGGTTGTGCCTTTCTAAGAATGTATCCATTTCTTCCAGTTTGTCCCTTTTTTGGCATATCATTCCTTGCAGTAGTCTCTTATGATCCTTTGCATTTCTGTGGTGTTCATTGTGACTTCTTTTTCATTTCTAATTTTATTGGTTTGAGTATTCTCCCTTTTTTTCTTGGTGAGTGTGACTAACGGTTTATCAATTTTGTTTATCTTCTCAAAGAACCAAACATTAGCTTCCTTGATCTTTGCTATTGTTTTCTTTGTCTCTATTTCATTTATTTCTGCTCTGAACTTTATGATTTCTATCCTTCTACTAACTTTGTGTTTTGTTTGTTCTTCTTTCTCTCGTTGCTTTAGGTGTAAGTTTAGGTTTTTTATTTGAGATTTTTCTTGTTTCTTAAGGTAAGATTATAGTGTTGTAAACATCCCTCTTAGAACTGCTTTTGCTGAATCCAATAGGTTTTGGATCATTGTGTTTTCATTGCCATTTGTCTCTAGGTATTTTTTATTTCCTCTTTGATTTCTTCAGTGATCCATTGGTTATTTAGTAACATATTGTTTAGCCTCCATGTGTTTGTGTTTTTTACCTTTTTTTTTTCTCCTGTAATTGATTTCTAATCTCATAGTACTGTGGCCAGAAGGATGCTTGATATGATTTCAGTTTCCTTAAATTTACCAAGGCTTGATTCATTACCCAAGATGTGATCTATCCTGGAGAATCTTCCATGAGCACTTGAGAAGAAAGTGTATTCTGCTGCTTTCAGATGGAATATTCTATAAATATCAATTAAATCTATCTGGTCTAGTGTGTCATTTAAGGCTTGGGTTTCCTCATTAATTTTCTGTCTGGGTGATCTGTCCATTGGTATAAGTGGGTTGTTAAAGTCCCCCACTATTATTGTGTCGATTTCTCCTTTTATGACTGTTAGCATTTGCTGTATATATTGAGGTGCTCCTCTTTTGGGTGTATATATATTTACAATTGTTATATCTTCTTCTTGGATTGATCCCATGATCATTATGTAGTGTCTTTCTTTGTCTCATGTAATAGTCTTTATTTTAAAGTCTATTTTGTCTGATATGAGAATTGCTACTCCAGCTTTCTTTTGATTTCCATTTACATGGAATATCATTTTCCAGCCCCTCACTTTCAGTCTGTATGTGTCCCTAGGACTGAAGTTGTTCTCTTGTAGACAGCATATTTATTGGTCTTGTTTTCATATCCATTCAGCCAGTCTATGTCTTTTGGCTGGAGCATTAAACCACTTAATTTTAAGGTAATTATCAATGTGTATGTTCCTTTTGCCATTTTCTTATTTGTTTGGGGCTGTTTTTGTAGTTGTTTTTTCTTCCCTTCCTCCTGTGTTCTCTTCTCTTGTGGTTTTATGATCATCTTTAGTGCTGTGTTTAAGTTGCTTTTTCTTTTTTGTGTCTGTATATATTGTAATTTTTTAGTTTGCATTTCCCATGAGATTTTGATAAAGCAGTCTATATATATACATGATTGTTTTAAGTTGCTTGTCTCTTAATTTCAAATTCAATTCCCATGTCCTGCATTTGTACTCTCCTCTTCTCATGGTTGCTGGTTTTGATATCATATTTGTGTATGGATGATTTCCTTCTTTCACTGTATGTTTGCCTTTACCAGTGAGTTTTCCCATTTGTGATTTTCTTGGTTCTCTTTGTGGCCTCTTTTTTTTCCCCTCTACCTAGAAAAGTTCCTTTATAATTTGTTGTAATGCCAGTTTGGTTGTGCTGAATTATCCTAGCTTTTGCTTGTCTGTAAAGCTTTTGATTTCTAAGTTGAATCTTAATGAGAGTCTTGCTTGGTAGAGTATTCTTGGTTGTAGGTTTTCCCCTTTCATCACTTTAAACATATCACGCCACTCCCTTCTCTCCTGCAGAGTTTCTGCTGTAAAATCCACTGATAACCTTATGGGGATTCCCTTGCATGTTATTTGTTGCTTTTCCCTCGTTGCTTTTAATATTTTTTCTTCATATTTAATTTTTGTTAGTTTGATTAGTATGTGTCTTGACATGTTCCTCCTTGGGTTTATCCGGTATGGGACTCTGCATTTCCTGGACTTGGATGACTATTTCTTTTCCCATGTAAAGGAAGTTTTCGACTATAATCTCTTCAAATATTTTCTCAGGCCTTTTCTCTTTTTCTTCTTCTTCTTCTGGGACCCCTATAATTCAAATGTTGGTGCATTTAATGTTGTCCCAGATGTCTCTGAGAATCTCCTCTTTTCTTTTCATTCTGTTTTCCCTATTCCATTCTGCTGCAGTAATTTCTACCATTCTGTCTTCCAGCTCACTTATCCACTCCTCTGCCTCATTTTTTCTACTATTGATTCATTCCAGTGTATTTTTCATCTCAGTTATTCTATTGTTCATCTCTGTTTTTTTGTTCTTTAGTTCTTCTAGGTCTTTGTTAAACATTTCTTGTATCTTCTTGATCCATACCTCCATTCTTTTTCTGAGATCTTGGATCATCTTTACTCTCATTACTCTGAATTATTTTTCAGCTAGATTGGCTATCTCCTCTTCATTTAGTTGTCCTTGTAGGTTTTTATCTTACTCCTTCATCTGCAACCGATTTCTTTGTTGTAACATTTTGTTTAACGTACTATGTTTGTGGTCTCCTTTCCACAGGCTGCAGGATTGTAGTTCCTCTTGCTTCTGGGTGTCTGCCCCCTGGTGGGTGAGGTTGGTGCAGAGGCTTGTGCCATTATCCCCTTGATAGGGGGTTTGACTGGTGTTGTGGTGTCCAGAGCCTGCCCTGGATACTGAGCAGGGCCCCCTGCTTTGCTCTGTGGTTGTCACTGCCCTGTCATGGCCGGGGTCTGCTCCTTATTTGTTGGAGTAGAGGCCCCCAGATCTGTTTTTATGTGTGTTTCTGATCTGTGGTGTGAGGTAGGTGGGATTGGAGCACTCCCACTTAGAGAAAAGCCACTGAGTATTCCTCCTATGTTGTCTCCTTTCTCCTGTTGTACAAGCTTACAAAGTACGCTGTTATAGGCACTGCTCTTAGTCTCATCTTACCTGTAGGTATGATGGCAATTGGCCCTGGTGACTCTCAGGCATTGTTTTCACTGTGCCACCGGTGCAGATTCACTGAGGTCAGGTCCCAGGACTGCAGTAGTCATGCACCTGGACCCACTGTGGGAGCTATGGAGGCAGCTCAGACTCTGGCCTGGCCCAACCCTTATGTGAACATGTCCACAAAGCCCACAGCTGCTAAAGCCAGACCTTTTCCAACTGCAGGAGCACTTGTTGTCCTTTTGGATGTTTCATGGGTGCTGAATTTAGGAAGCTGTCAGGGGAAGGGTAACTCCATGGTTCATGCATCTGTAGGGAGAGATTTCAGCCCTTCTTCTGTTGTTTCACAGCCCCTGGGGCTCAGCTGTGGTTTCAGCCCCACCTCTGCATGTATTTATGCCATGGAGTCTGCTCTTGAGGTTGCCAGAGCACATGAGCCTATCAGGCAGGAAGGAGCCAAGGCAGCAATTGGGGCAAATGAGCCACCCAGGCAGGAGGATGCTGGAGTAGTGATTGGAATGTGCGAGCTTGTCTGGGAGCAATCGGGGCAAGTGGGTCACTCAGGCAGGGTTGGAGGAGGGTGGAGGAGGTGATAGCAGGGGCACATGACCCGGCTTCAGTAGGAGTCCTCCCTGGTGCCTGTGGAGGCAGGAGCCAGAGCATTAGAAGAGAGGCTGCAATGGCAGCCCTGCCCTTCGTGTATCACTCAACAATGGTGCTGCATTTCTGTGGCCGTCTGGTCTTCCTCCACGAGCATTCCCCATTGTGGAGTTCCTCATTCCCATCTCCTCACAGCCAACAGCAGTCCCTTCATCCAGTCTGCTCCCCAAACCCCACGTTCCAGCACCCAGCCACCGTGCACACTTGTGGACACCTGTCTGAGTCTGGAGTACACAGGGCTGAGGCATGGACCACCTGTATAGGTCTCAGTCTGTCTTGCCTGCCACCGACCAGTTGCTGGGTTCTCCTCTGAGCTCCTAAACCTCCCTTTCTGTCCCAGTTGATCTTCCCACCAGTAAGGGGGATTTCCCAGATGTGAGAACTTCTCCTCACCTTCAGCTCCCTGCCAGGGGAGCAGGTCCCATCCTGCTTCCTCTCCTCTTCCTTTTCCCTTCTTTCTTTCATCCTATCCAGTTACATGGGGACCTTTCTTGTCCTTTTAGGTGTCTGAGGTCCTCTGCTAGTCTTCATCAGGTGTTCTGTGAGAATTGTTCCATTTGTAGATGTATTCTTGATGCATTTGTGCATGAGACATGAACTCCACGTCCTCTTACTCCACCATCTTGGAATGTCTGAAAGACTTTAAGTTTTAAGTTGACTATTTTGTATTTTATTTTTCATGTAATGGGCCATTATGAATTTTTCGTTGTTCTCAATATTCCCTCTCTTACAATCTCACCTGTTTTCGCGGCTTCAGCAAACATCTCCAAACAAATAATTCTACAGTCTTTATCTCCACTTCACTTTCCCTCATAAATTTTCACTTTGTATTTTCAATTGCTTGATGGATATTTTCATCTGGGTGCTCTGACAGTACTTCAAGCTTTTAAATTAAAGTTTTAATCTTATATCCCAAATCAGCTCTTTTTCTAGACTTTACTATTTTCCTTATCTTTATAACACTTTTTCTGTGACCCAGGTCCAAAACCTGGAAGTCAACTTTGACTCCTTTTTCTCCTCATGACCCATCCAAGTCCAACTAAACTGTAGTTCAGGAAGTTATCACTGAGTACCTGCTTTGGGCTATAGTCGTCTTGACTTACCAGCTCTTATTATACTCTTCTAGGAATAATTCTCTTGAAGGCATCCTATGGGGATGCCTATAAGAATGAGGTGGAAGAGAAATTAACTAAAAGAAGAATGAGGCTAATGTTACAGATATATCAAGAAGGATCATGAGAATGGATGGAAAATTTCACAGATGACTTTAAGAAAGGGTTAGCAGCAGAGTAGTGAGAACAGTGGTAGTGGATACATGATGATAAAGTGTTATAAGGATGTGGTATGAAAGTCAGGGCTGGAAATACAATATCTTGAGGATATGAAGAAAAGGCAATACTAGGACTGGGCAGTAAGAGTGGGGCAAAGCTGTACATATGTATGATTATAAAACATGTTGATTGGCACCAGACTGTCCAGATTCAAATCCCAGTACCATTATTCCCCACCAGCTCCCTGACTTTAGGCACACAGAGATTACTTCTCTGTCCCTCAGTTTCTTCATGTCCAAAATGGAGATTAATAATACATACTTCAAGGGTTATTGTGAGGATTAAATAAGTTTATATAGATAGAACACTCCTAAGAGGGCCAATAAAATAGTAAGATAACAGTAGACATTAGTTCTAAAAGATAATTTCTTTCCTTTTTCACATTATGAAAATCAAAAGCATGTTTTAAGAGACACAAATAAGAAGGTAAGGTACAAAAGAAAAAAGAAAAAGTTTGGCAGAGTTAGGTCTTAGAGACAGTAAGAAGATGATAGAGCAGCCCAGATTTATAAGTTGGGCCTTTCACATTGATATGGCAACTTTTATCTAAGACTCAGAGGAAGAGAAAAGCAGTTCATAGAATATATCCATAACTCTAGGGTGAAGAGAGGATGTGATATACAGGTTGTATTAAGCAATCCATATGTTGTTCTGCACTGGCGGGGTGGTGGTGGGGGACTGTCTAAGAGCTGAACAGAAGAGAGAAGTATTTTTCAATCTTCCCTGGGATTCATAATAATCACTTTGTTCTCAGCCATAGTAAGAGAAATGTAGCTGGTGATTTCACCATTGGACAACCCATCTTTTCAACATTTAGGTCATCCCCTGCCCATGAAGCAATAGACATGCCAACATACCAGGCTGAGAAAATAAGCTGCTGTACTTTGACACTTGCCCCTTTTCGTCAAATATGTAATATACAGAGAGTAGTTAACAGAGGGAGAGGGTGAGAGGTGAATCTGGACACACATTTACATAGCTCTTCTTTATAGAGAAAGCCCCCTAAGTTTTTTGTTTAAAACCTGTGAGCCTTCTCCCAATGTGGCTTGGAAACATTTACGCATCCCAGATAGGTATGTAAATTGGAGAATTACATCACATTACACACAGATGTACACTTTGTCTGCTCTGGGGCTGTCTCTGATGTTACCTTTCCCACCAGGGAACTTTGCCAAGGAACTTCTGAGAAGCAGACAGGCCATGGGCCTTAAGAGGGGGAGTATGGCTCCCTCTCATTCAAGCCCACAAGTTAGACTCGAGCCAAATGTAGGTCCTGGGATCCATTCCACTCCAAATATCAGTGTCTCAGAGACCAACAGCCACCACCCATTCCTCTGTGGAGACTAGCTTCTGAAGTGGTGGTGCAACTCAGTAGAAATCAGAGAACAATTAAAAACAATGCCTCTGAGTGAGAAAACTGCTAACCTCTTAGAGAGCCTTGGCATCTATCTATTTAATTTCCTCCTAACAATAATCCAGCTGGTTGAAAGAGATAAGTATCATAAGCCTCATTTTATAAGTAAGATAACTGAGGCCCAGGGATACTTAACAAAGTCCTCCCATGGCATCCATCATGCTCTGTAACAGTCTCCATGTAATGAATTCAGTTTCTACTTCTGCAAAGCAAAACTAAACAGGAAAATGCACTACCTACTGAAATATCTTGATAACTATGCAAGTAGGCAATTGTAATCTAATTATCTTTGTGTTTGTTTTCAGCATCTACCTTAATACCCGGCATGGAATACTCACTCAGGTAGGTATCAAATATTTAAATATATCCAAATATACCAAACAAAATGGAGTGCTTTATTTTCTTCTTCTTTGGGAAGTTCTCGTTATTCTCATCACTGCTAAAATGAATAGACTTGATTTCACTGTAGTCAAGGGTTACCAAGAGAAATATTGATCCAACAGTAATAATAGGTAAATTTATTTCAAAAATTTATTCGTTCTTACTTAATTTATTAATTAAACGTATTCATTCCCTAAGTCTACAGCTATTTCTCTAAGGATAGATAAAATGCACAGAATATATTCTCCTTTACAGATTCCCCCAAGAACAGGAATCATGTCATCTACTTTTCACTGTATTCCCACACATTGCACAAACTTCTGCAAATATTTGGGACAAAATAAGTTCTGGCTGACTGTATTTCTAACAGTGATCCTTTCATGACTTAGAACTCAACCAAATCATAAAACCATAAATAATTTTTAGGCAAAGACAATGAACATGATTTTGTGCTAGGTATTGTAGGAGATATAAAATTTTCAAAGTATTTTCTCTCACTGTGCTTATTTGTTAAAGAAATAATGTTTACATATATAAGACAAGAAAAAAAAAAGTAGAGGTATGGCTTAGAACAGTTACAGGCATTCAGGAAAAGAGATTCACATGGTACAGTGGTCAGGGATTCATTGAAAATGTGGGGCTTGGGACTCATCAAGAAGGATGCTACATCAAGGCTGCTGCCCTCAACCCACATTCCTTATCAGCCATCTTCACCCTGAAGATATACATGCCCTGATAGAATTAATGAGCCTGGCCTGATTGCAGATTGAACAGTTCTGCAAAGCATAGTTTCGTCTCCAGATTGCTTCTTTGGTGGTAAATTCATGGTTTTGTTTGCATTTTGATTTTTATAGAAATCCTCCAAGAACAATACTGAGTCCATAATCAAGATGTGAAAAGAAAAGAAAAATAATTCGGAAGATTTAATTCTTAACAGCACCCAACTTTGTTAAGGTGAGGGTGACCACCTTGGTTAGGGAGGCCACAGTGACAGTGTTCAAGCAAACCCATTACACACTCACATGGAAATCCCACAAACTTACAGTCAGCTGAAGTTTTCCATTCTCATTGGAAGTGGAAAACAGTAATATCCTCCAAAAGTCTAATATTCTTCATTAGAAAATCTCTTCCCTCACCTGGGCCTGGATAAGTTTTGTTTTGTTTTGTTTTTCCTCCCAGGTCACTAAGGGTCTCAGTTCAAAAACATTTCTCAAATTGCTTGTGGCATCAATTTTTTTTTCTTATTCTTCCTCTACTTTCCTATTGGCAGTTAATTAACTCTAAGTTAGAAAGGAAAATTTAGGTGCCCAGATTGGAATTATTTACAACAAATGCAGCTACACTATAGATATTGATAATCCACCTATAACTATAATATTAAAAATAATTATTTGCAAAATCAGCAGCCACAAAAGTAATAATTAGAAAGGTTTGATTTTTCAGTGATTTAAGGTATTTAAGGGAAATAGATACACATGCATATGAGGCTGTTGATATTCAATCTTCCCTTGGTTCTCTCTGTCTTGAAAGCTTAAAATTTACACTAAGTCCTCCACTTGATCCAAGAGCTGAGTAACAGAAAGAAATCCACTGTTAGGATCATGCTTCACTCCTCTCCACCCAAGCTCAGTTTCCAAAGGCCAACACAAAAGTCATAATATGTGTCTTCAGCTCCATGGCCCGAAGGTACCTGACTGGAACTAGGAGATTGTTCAGTCCAGACAAGAGGAAAATATTACCCTTCTATTTAACAAGGCACTGTTGAAGGATTAATCATTAAGTAAATAGCAACAAGTCTGGAGGTTTACAGGAGGGGCAGAATCCCACTGCATATTCTCAATTTTTCTGGGATTTAGGATGGAAATTATTACAGGGGTAGTTTGGAAGAAGCTGCAGTAACAACCGCCTTCCAGGGCAGGAAGGAACAATGTGTGAAACCTCAGGCCTGACCCAGCCAAAAGTGAAGTTCATTCCCAGAGGCCTCCAGGAAGCATAGGCCCATTTTGTCTAATAGTTGACATCCACGCATAGGGTTGATAAAACTTGAAGAGTGTTCATGACCCAGCCATATGTTGCTATGTAACTTTAAGCTAGTCATTTAAACTTTCTGAGCCTTGGCTTTCTCAATTTAAAAATGGATATATTACCCCTATTGTTAAGTATTCTATAATTAGACAAACATAAAAAATAAAAATCCTAGAACAGTCACTTGCAAAGCTTAAGTCTCTTTGAGCCGCCCTACTGTGAAGACAGACCCAAATAAGAGCTGCTTCTCTCAAGAAAAAAATACTTCTGTAGTCTGAGCCAGAGGACCCGAGGCATTTTTCTGAGCAAAATCGGGCATATGCCTTCTTTTAAAAACTAAATCAGCGATTGCCTTATAAATGGACTTGCCTTGGTGTTGCTACATGTGTGGTGCAACCCCAAATGACTACATGGTGTTGATAAGATACAGATATTTCATGAAATGTATTATCAAAGGTGATTCCTTATTTTTTTTAAAAAAAGGAGCTTGAACAAGAGTCTTTAACTGTGATTGGATTTAATCTGTCTCCTGTTATAATTTGTACCTATTAATTTATTAGAACAAAACAAAGTTTCCTAGACATCTAAACTGTGCTGGGCTCCATGCTCAATGCAAAATAGAGTATCAAAAACTATGATACACAATCTCTGAATTTACAACACAGTCAAGATATAGTTAAGGGGAGAAAAAATAGCACAGATACTATGTAAATCAAAATATAAAACAGAATTTTGATGGAAGGCTGAGAGGTACAATGTCTGCAGCATCTGAGGCCTGTTATGACCCTGTTTTTCTGAATCTGTCTAGGGTGCCCTAGGTGGCAGAGGATGACCCCCATGGTGGTCATGCTCCATAACATGTTGGGATCCAGGATGCCACACAGCATTGCTTAGGGTATTGATGTATGTGGTAAAGCACATGTGGACATACATGAGATCTATTTTTCTCAAGAATTCATTGGAAGGTAGAGTCTTAGACTATGGCCTGATCTACAATCCCAGGCTCCAGTCCTGCACTTCCGATCCTGAGCCAGATGGAGAGATACAACAAAGAATCCTTGCTCGGAAGTACTCATCAGGGATGAGGGAGACTACTCTCCGGTGTTGAGATTTGCTGATTTCCTTTGCGCAATCCCAAATGTTTGGTGTATAATTGAGTTGGCATGTTTTGGTGAAGGACTCAGATATCTTTGACAGTGTTAGGCACAGCACAACTCATGATGAGATGATCTCTATGAGCATTAGAAAAGGGTAGTTGAGGGCAGGGGCAGGAGTCAACCTTCACTGGGAAACACTACACCAGGTTTGCCAAAGGGGTACCATAGCAATTGAAAAGTCCATGCACTCTACATCACGGCAGGGATGGTGAGTGACATACCAAAACTGCTGCCTCATCCAGGAAAGAAGAGAAAAAAGGAGAAAGAGAAGAATATAATGAAAGGTCTAATCTCAAAAGACAAACCAAAATAATCAGGTACAGTTGCCATCCTCTCTCCCCAGTCTCTATGTCTCAGAAAAGAGCAGCTTCATTTTCTCATTTTTCTGACCCTAGTGGCCTTAGGGATTTACATTCCAGCTGTCTTTTGACTCTGCCGTTTGTGAGAGCAAAGGACTATCCAGAATAAGGTAGATGAGTATGGAAAAGGAAACAATATAGTTGGCTTGGATTTCTATATTTTTCACAATAATTTACCAAAAAAAAACCCTAAGGAAAGGAAAGTTAATACACACACACACACGTATATATATTTAAGTTTAATAAAGGTTATAAAATGGAATGAATGAGTCTCATACTGTGAAATGTGGTTAGTAACCAAGACTATCTCCTCTTTCCAGGCATTCAAAGTACAGTGTCCAGTTCCTGGACCACAGCCTCTGACTCCTTCCCCTCTTGCCTTCTCCCTCTTGTTTCCATATTCATGTCACTTTGGCAGGATAGTTTCCCAGGACACTGAAGTCAGGAAGGCCCTCTGTCCTAGCAAAAGAGCCATCATATACTCCTTCAATACTTGCTTATCATTTTCCCTCTTTGCTAAATCTTAAGTGTTAGCAGGCAAAGGGTCTGCTATGTCCATATGTGTATAACCTGAACACAATAGTGCCTAGCATACAACAGGTTTTCAATTTATTGAATAAATGAGCAGATGATTATCAGATTCTCAAGAATGAGATCCAGTCTGCAAGGATGACATTACAAATACAAAGATGAAAAAATATGTTTTAAGTTCTCAAACATTCAGAGTCTTAGTGAAGGTGGGAGGGAAATATGCATAAGATGAATTATAAGATAGAGTTATGAAGAGTTTAATAGACACACATAGTGCTGTTGAATGTATGAAAAAAGACATCAATCCTGCCAGAAGGGTCGGGGTAGTCTTCACAGAGGAGGTAAGGACTTTGCTGAGTCTTAAGAGATAGGAGGAACACATTATTTAGCTAGCAGAGAGTAAAGCAGAGGATTAGAAATATGAGTAGTGTAGTGAGCAGTAGATTAAATTAGAGCTCAGAGCTGCTTTGAATTTCAGCCTTTGTTTTATCTACAGAAAGTCATAGTCAGAGCATATTGTCACGATTTGAAGTCTAAATTGCTTTAGGATCACAAGTTCCCAAAGGGAAAGGACCATATCTTTGGTGTGTTCTCTCAGAATTTCATGCCTCCTGCACTGTAGGTGTTCAATAAATATTTAATAATAATGAGTTGATTAATTGAGAGCATTCATGTTCCATATGCATGGGTAGAGCCTTCTTTTCACTTTAGTTATATTGCTTTAATCATCATTAAATAGTATTTCTTAGATAGCAGTTTGATTCATTGTTAAACACACAAGCTGCCTAAGTTCCCAACCTTAAGGTAAATAGCAGTATCAGAGAATAATCCTCTTTACACTGTTGATAAATGATTTTGTGACACTGTCTATATAAAATGGAAACAGTGGAATTCTGGAAGGGTACTTACTGAGAGATAACACCTGAATGGATGTTAGAAAGGACTTGTGAAACTGGGGAGGTATTTTTAAAACACAACTCAGATTGTGTCACTCTTCTTTGTAAAACTCCCCATGGCTTCCGATGGTTTAGCTCTGTGATTATTGTAGTGCAGGGGTCTCAAATTGAAACCAAACTGTAGATGTTAAACATGTGTTATGAGATTAGACAGATCTCTCAGAATTAGAGTTTGTGTGATAAATTTCAAAAATGCTGTTGCCCCCTACCTCCAGCCATGTTTTAGCACGTGGAAATGTGAACCCAAATTTGCTAGAAATTCTAGTTTTTCAACATAAACTGGATATCTAAAATTTCAAGTGAAATCTAATTTTGAAAAGTTGGATCAAATTTATGAAATACAGTTTATGCCAAGCAAAATATATCTGCATGATGGTACTATCAACTAGCTGCAATTTGCCTCCTTTGGGATAAAACCTAGGCCAATCTACAATTGGTGTGAGTTAACTTTATGTCATGATTTCTGGCATAGGGGTTAAAATTGTAGGAAATGTAATCAGTG
Organism: Balaenoptera ricei; assembly: GCF_028023285.1. Taxonomy (NCBI): domain Eukaryota; kingdom Metazoa; phylum Chordata; class Mammalia; order Artiodactyla; family Balaenopteridae; genus Balaenoptera; species Balaenoptera ricei. The sequence goes on from NC_082652.1 coordinate 64,771,853, forward strand.
TTGTGAAAAGCAAATGCCCAAGTCAAAAGGCTAAATATATAAGTGGGAAGTATAGAAAGTAGTATCAAGGCCTAAGGATAGAAGATTAAGGCAAGAGAGCTCTATGGAACCTACAGTACATCACAGCAGCAAAAAGAGGTCCATGATGCTATAGATTCCTCAGTAACTTTCTAAAGCAAAAAGCCAATCTAATGAGAATGCTTTTCTTCAGTACTTAACATGCATGGTCTCTAATCAGGCAACTTCATCATTAATATTCATATATGAAGAGGCAAAATAACTAGGAAGGAGTAAGAGCATACTATTAACCAAATTCTCAGAATAGTATTCATCTCTTCATAGTGTCAGTGGACATATTGGTCATAAGTAATACAGGCTTACTGAGTGAGGTACAAAAGTTTACTTCTTGGTGAGTGTCCCCAAAGAGCAGCCTCTAGAACTTGGGAGACAAGACATAAATACTTAACATAATTAGAGAATAATATTAAAGAATATCTGAAGCAAATTCAAAATGAGAGGTATGTCTAGTCAACAGTGGGGAGTTTCAGAAGCTCAGAGAGGAGGACAGCACTTAGGTATGATTAGAAAAGTTCTCAGAAAGAAGGCAGTACTTAAATGAAGAATGGATTCATACAGTCTTCATTGATTCATTAATTCAACAAATATTTATGAAATGCTAGACATTGTTCTATATATTAGAGATATAATAGAGAAGAAAATAATACCTTCATGGAGTTTATATTGCAGTGTATAAAAATAAACAATAAACATGTTGACAAATAAATAATTTTGGGTATTTATTCATGCTGCAAAGAAAATAAAAGAAGACAATAGAAGGGACTGGTGTGGTATTGGAGCTTAGGCATCTCTTGACCTATGTGATGGAAAGGAGCCAGAAGGTAAAGGTCTTAGAGGAAAGCATCTTACAAAGAAAGAATAGAATAAAAGGAGGGAATGAGTTTAGTGGGTTAAAGAAAGGAGGTAGGAGAGGGTAGAGTTATGAGATGACATTAGAAAGGTAGTCTAGGATCGTCCAGCAGCATCTAGAGACATAGTAAGGATTGGAGTTTTGTTCTATTTTTAATAGACAGCCATTGGAGTGCTTTAGGCAGAGGAGAGATATGATATGAATAATATTTTTAAAGAGCATACTGGCAGTTATATGGAAAATTAACTTGAAGGACAAAGAATAGAAGTAGATAGACTTCCTAGAAGATGAGTGCACCGGGCAAGCAATTAAAGTGTCCTGAGTTGTGTTTTAACAGTGATGAATTTTATACAAGTGCTATGGCAGATAAATAAGATGGGACCATGAAAGAGAGGATTTTGAATGCCAGCTTTGGGGAATTAATTCAATTCTTAAGGAGAGCACTGAGGTTCCTGACCACAGGATTGGTGTGACAGTAGAGAAATAATTTTCTTGATTGTTTATTACTTATTTCACTCCCTTAGAACATAAACTTTATGAGGAAATTTGTCTTATTCTCCAGGACCCCATTATGATCACTAGCATCACCACAAAGCTATATAAGTATATTAAAGGCAGGCACGATGCTAATTTGACTTTGAACACATAGTTATTAGCATAGAGTAGGTTCTCAAAGAGTGACGAATAAGTATATGAATGAACAATGTATTGGATGAAACAAATTGGATTTAATGGAGAGATAATAGAAATGTAACAGGCAATGAGGTTGCTACAATAATACAGATTTGAAGAGCAAAGGAACTAAGCTAATGAAAGAACAAATGGAGTAGAGGAAAAGAAAACAATCTATATTTTGAAGAGGATCAACAAAACTTGGAAAGAGTGGTGGCCCACTGATCATAAAAGATAAAATTTGAGCAAGAGGTAAAAGATGACTGTAGCAGATATGGCAGATAAGCATGGCATATCCATTCCACACACACCCCCACTCCATGCTCTTTCCAGCTTGCTATCCTAGTCTACAGAGATAGGAAAAATGAAAATCACATTTCCCAGGGACCCTTGCATCTAGGGTTCTGGGTGGATAGAGATTTCACTGATTAGATGTATTTGCATGATATATGAAAGCAGAATTGAAGTGAAGGCCACACTGCTTGCTTTTGATATTTTGGTGGCAAATACAGCCATGGAGGTATTTGGATTTTTTATGTCAGCTTTTAACAGCAGTTTCAGGGTCTATTCTACTTGCTTCATGGTTGTCTAGAGTCAGAGAGCAGGGCTTCCTTTTTGCTGATGCAGATTATAGCAGGTTTAGTTGTGGTCCCAGGGCTAGCAACAGTAATGGCTTCTGAGTTATAGCAGTTTGCAGACGATGATGACTTTCAGGTCATGTCAGCACATGGGTATGGTAGTATTTGCTACCATGAAAAAGCAGCAGCTTACTTGGCAGGCAAATACAGTATGATGGTCTTGGAGGTTATTCTTGAAAGGTCAATATATCAATATATTTTGTTTCTTCAGCCTTTGGAGTGATTCTATAAGTTATTTATTACCCTGAAAGATAAGGAGAAGACATTTTCTTTCCTTAGATGAGTTGAAATAGGCAGTATGATAAGAGGGAAGCAAAACCAAGATAGGATAAGAAAACTTCAGCACACATCCACAGAGCAATAAGCAAGTATAAATGAATTAACATCCTGGGAACTGAGAACAGAAGATGGCTGCACCATCAAGGAGAGCTCAGGAAGCAGTCGGCACCCTGCTAAGAAGTGAGAGCTTCCAATAGGGTCACTGAAAACAGAAAGATCCATTGGAAAGCATTCCCATAACTGTTTAGGTGACTTCGAATAGTCTGTGTACATGTTTTGAACATTGTCAAAAAGAGGAAGCATGGGATTAAGCCACTGGATACAGTGCCTGTTTTGTTTGTGAGCCAGGACCCCAGGGGCAGGTGCCAGCATAAAACAGCAGAAATGCATGGAAACACACACTAGGTACAACAAAATACAGGACAACCTGGAGGCTGCTGTTAAATAGAGGGGCAAAAATGCCTTCCCCACAGAATCTGAATGGTCTAGGAAAATCCCAGAGTGAGCTGTTGGAAATAGTTTTTTCAGTGGAACATCATAATGATTTGCAGAGTCATGGAACTATCTTGGGTGTAGTAATATCCTGGGTTTCCAGACAGCTCTTGGAAAACTTAGACCAAAGATTAGATAAGAAAGAGTACAATAAAGTAGAATAGAAAAAAGGGAGAGATAGACATGACCATGAATCTGTGGGAGAATTTTGCAAATGTTTATAATTTTTTTCATTTAATTCATTTGTTATGCATTTATCCTTTTTCTGTATTTTCACGCTGACATATTTCACAAAGCACATAAGAAATAGTTATGTATGGCAGTGCTTGAGGACAAGATGGTGGGGTAGAAAGACTTGAGTTCACCTCCTCTCACAAAAACACCAAAATCATAACTAACTGCTAAACAACCATCAACAAAAAAAAAGACTGGAACCTACCAAAAAAGACATTCTACATGCAAAGACAAAGAAGAAGCCACAACAAGATGGTAGGAGGGGCGCTTTTGCAATATAATCAAATCCCATACCTGCTTGGTGGGCTACCCACAAACTGGAAAATAATTATATCACAGAAGTTCTCCCACAGGAGTGAGAGTTCTGAGCCCCACTTCAGGGTCCCAAGCCTGGGGGTCTGGCATTGGGGGGAGAAGCCCCCAGAGCATTTGGCTTTGAAGGCCAGCAGGGATTCAGTGAAGGAACTCCATAAGACTGGGGAAAACAGACTCCATTCTAAGAGGGTATACACAAGGTTTCATGTGCACTGGGACACAGGACAAAGCAGTGATTCCATAGGAGCCTGGGCCAAACCTACCTGTGGGTCTTGGAGGGTCTCCTGGGGAGGACGAGGCTGGCTGTGGCTCACTGTGGGAACAAGGACACTTTAGGCAGAAACCCCAGGGAGTATTCATTGGCATGAGCTCTCCTGGAGGTTACCACTTTGGCACCAAGATGTGGCCCCACTCAACAGACTGTGGGCTCCAATGCAGGGATACCTCAGGCCAAATAATCAACAGGGTGGGAACAGAACCCGACCCATCACAGATAGGCTGCCTAAAGTTGCTGTGAGCCCACAGCCACCACTAAATGCACCCCTTGACAAGACACTGCCCATGAGAGGGACAAGACCCAGCTTCACCCACTAGGGGGCAGTCACTAGTCCCTCCCACCAGGAAGCCTGCACAAGCCCCTGGACCAATCTCACCTACCAGGAGGCAGACACCAGAAGCAAGAGGAACTACAATCCTGCAGCCTGAAGAACAGAGACCACAAACACAGAAAGTTAAACAAAATGAGACAGCAGAGAAATATGCTCCAGATGAAAGAATAAGATAAAACCTCAGAATAAGTAAGTGAAGTACAGATAGGCAATCTAACAGAAAAAGAATTCAGAGTATTGATAGTAAAGATGATCCAAGGTCTCAGAAAAAGAATGGAGTCAGACACCTAGAAGATACAAGAAATGTTTACTGAAGAGCTAGAAGATTTAAGGAACAAACAGAGTTGAACAATATAATTACTGAAACAAAATGTACACTAGAAGGAATCAATAGCAGAATAAATGAGGCAGAAGAATGAATAAGTGAGCTGGAAGACAGAATGGTGGAAATCAATGCCATGGAACAGAATATAGAAAAAAGAATGAAAAGAAATGAGATCAGTCTAAGAGACTTCTGGGACAACATTAAACATGTTAACATATGCATTATAGGGGACCCAGAAGGAGAAGAGAGAGAGAAAGGGACTGAGAAAATATTTGAAGAGATAATATCCAAAAACTTCCCTAATATAGGAAAGGAAACACTCACTCAGGTCCAGGAAACATAGAGAGTTACATACAAGAAAAACTCAAGGAGGAACATGCCGAGATACATATTAATCATGTTGACAAAAATGAAAGACAAAGAGAAAATATTAAAAGCAACAAGAAAAAGCAACAAATAATATACAAAGGAATCCCCATAAGGTTATCAACTGATATCTCAGCAGAAGTTCTGTATGACAGAAGGGAGTGTCATGATATATTTAAAGTGATGAAAGGGAAAAAACTACAACAAAAATACTCTGCCCAGCAAGGTTCTCGTTCCGATTCAACAGTGAAATCAAAAGCTTTACAGACAAAAGCTAAAAACTAAGAGAATTCAGCACCAACAAACTAGTTTTACGACAAATCTTAAAGGATCTTCTCTAGGCAGAAAAGAAAAGGTCACAACTAGAAACAAGAAAATTATGAATGGGAAAGCTCACTGGTAAAGGCAAACATACAGTAAATGTAGGAAATCATCCACACACAAAAAGGATATCAAAACCAGCAATCATGAGGAGAGTATAAATGCAGGATATTAGAAATACATTTGAAATTAAGAGACCAAAAACTTAAAACAATCTTGTACATATAGAGACTGTGGGAAACACAAGCCAAAAAAACTACAATAGATACACACATAAAAAAGTAAAAGCAATCAAAACACATCAAATAATGAGAAGAGAACAGAAGAGGAAGGGAAGAAAACAGAACTACAAAAACAAATCCAAAACAATTAACAAAATGGGAATAAGAAAATACATATTCATAATTACCTTAAATGAAAATGAATTAAATGTTCCAACCAAAAGACATAGACTGGCTGAATGGATACAAAAATAAGACCCATGTATATACCATCTGCAAGAGACCCACATCAGATCTAGGGACACATACTGACTGAAAGTGAGAGAATGGAAAAAGGTATTCCATGCAGATGTAAATCAAAAGAAGGCTGGAGGAGCAAAACTCATATCAGATAAAGTAGACTTTAAAATAAAGACTGTTACAAGAGACAAAGAAAGATACTACATAATGATCAAGGGATCAATCCAAGAAGATATAACAATTGTAAATATACATGAACCCAAAATTTGGGTTCATATATAGAAGCACCTCAATATATAAGGCAAATGCTAACAGCCATGAAAGGAGAAATTTACAGTAACACAATAATAGTGCGGATTTTAACACCCCACTTACATCAATGGACAGATCATCCAGGCAGAAAATCAATAAGGAAACACTGACCTTAAGTGCATTAGACTAGATGCACTTAACTGATATTTATACAGCATTCCATTTGAAAGCAGCAGAATACACATGCTTCTCAAATGTACATAGAATATTCTCCAGGATAGATCACATGCTGGGCCGCAAAGCAAGCTTCAGTAAATTTATGAAAATTGAATCATATCAAGCATCTTGTCTAGCCACAATACTATGAGATTAGAAATAAACTACAAGAAAAAAGCTGTAAAAAACACAAACACATGGAGGTTAAACAATATGTTACTAAACAACTAATGGATCACTGAAGAAATCAAAGGGGAAATCAAAAAATACCTAGAGACACATGAAAATGAAAACATAATTATTCAAAACCTATGAGATGCAGGAAAAACAGTATAAGAGGGAAGTTTACAGCAATACAGTCTTACTTCAGGAAACAAGAAAAATCTCAAATAAAAAACCTAACCTTACACTAAAAAATGCCATTTGCCACAACATAGATGGATCTGGAGGTTATCATACTACGCGAAGTAGGTCAGACAGAGAAAGGCAAATATCATATAATATCACTTATATACAGAATCTAAAAACACATGATACAAATGAACTTATTTACAAAACAAAAACAGACTCACAGACTTAGAGAATGAACTTATGGTTACCAGAGGAAAAGATGGGGGAGGGATAGATTGGGAATTTGGGATTGACATGTACACATGGCTATATTCAAAATAGATAACCAACAAGATCTTACTGTAAAAAATTTTTTTTCATTTAAAAACTAAAAAAAAATTTTAAGAAATAAAAAATAAGAGAAACAAAAACAAACAAAACCCAAAGTTAGTAGAAGAAATCGTAAAGGTGAGAGTAGAAATAAATGGAATAGATACAAAGAAAACAATAAAAAAAAATCAATGGAACTAAAATTTGCTTCTTTGAAAAGAGAAAACTGATAAATCTTTAGCCAGACTCATCAAGGAAGAAAAAAGAAAGGGCTCAAATAAATAAAATGAGAAATGCAAAAGAAGTTACAAGCAACAGCACAGAAATACAAAGGATCATAAGAAACTACTACAAGAAACTATGTGCCAATAAAATGGACAATCTGTAAGAAATGGACAAATTATTAGAAAGGTACAATCTTCCAAGACTGAACCCAGAAGAAATAGAAAATGTGAATAGATAAATCACGAGTACTGAAATTGAAACTGTGATCAAAAATCTTCCAACAAACAAAAGTCCAGGACCAGACGGCTTCACAGGTGAATTCTATCAAACATTTAGAGAAGAGTTAACACCTCTCCTTCTGAAACTATTTCCAAAAAGTTACAGAGGAAGGAATGCTCCTAAGCTCATTCTATGAGGCCACCATCAGGCCACCCTGATACCAAAACCAGAAAAAATACCACCAGAAAAGAAAATTACAGGCCAATATCACTGATGAACATAGACACAAAAATTCTCAACAAAATACTAGTAAATTGAATCCAACAATATATTAAAGGATCATACCCCATGATCAAGTGGGATTTATCACAGGGATGCAAGGATTTTTCAATATCCACAAATCAATCACTGTGATACACCACATTAACAAGTTGAAGAATAAAAACCATATGATCATCTCAATAGATGCAGAAAAAAGTTTTGACAAATTCAACACTGATTTATGATAATAACTCTCCAGAAACTGGACAAAGAGGGAACATATCTCAACACAATAAAGGCTTTATAGGACAAACCTACAGCTAACATCGTACTCCATAGTGGAAAGCTGAAACCATTTCCTCTAAGATCAGGAACAAAACCAGGATGTCCACCCACTCCACTTTCATTCAGCATAGTTTTGGAAGCCCTAGCCACAGCAATCAGAGAAGAAATAAAGTAAATAAAAGGAATTCAAATGGGAAAGGAAGTAGTAAAACTGTCACTGTTTGCAGATGACATGATACTATACATAGAAAATCCTTAAGATGCACCAGAAAACTACTAGAACTCATCAATGAATTTGGTAAAGTGACAGGATACAAAATTAATGTCCAGAAATCGGTTCCATTTCTATACACCAACAACAAAAGATCAGAAAGAGAAATCAAGGAAACAATCCCATTTACCATCGTATCAAACAAAATAAAATACCTAGGAATAAACCTACCTAAGGAGGCAAAAGACCTGTACTCTGAAAACTATAAAATGCTGATGAAAGAAATTGAAAATGATAGAAACAAATGACAAGATATAACATGTTCTTGGATTGGAAGAATCCACATTATGAAAATGACTATACTACCCAAAGTAATCTACAGTTTTAATGCAATCCCTATCAAACTACCAATGGCATTTTTCACAGAAGTAGAACAAAAAATTTTACAATTTGTATGGAACACAAAAGACCACAAATAGCCAAAGCAATCTTTAGAAAGAAAAACGGAGCTGGAGGAATCAGGGTCCCTGACTTCAAGCTACACTGCAAAATTGTAGTCATCAAAACAGGATGGCACTGACACAAAACCAGAAATATAGATCAATGGAACAGGATTGAAAGCATAGAAATAAATCCATGCACCTGTGGTCAATTAATCTATGACAAAAGAGGCAAGAATATACAATGGAGGAAAGATAGTCTTTTCAACAAGTGATACTGGGAAAACTGGACAGCTACATATAAAAGAATGAAAGTAGAACACCCCCTAGCACCATACACAAAAATAAGCTCAAAATGGATTAAAGACCTAAATGTAAGCTGGATACTATAAAACTCTTAGCAGAAAACATAGGCAAAACCCTCTCTGACATAAATAGCAGCACGATCTTTTTGGATCCACCTCCTAGAGTAATGAAAATGAAAACAAAAATAAACAAATGGGACCTAATTAAACTTAGAAGCTTTTGCACAACAAAGGAAACCATAAACAAGACAAAAAGACAACTCTCAGAATGAGAAAAAAATATTTGCAAATGAAGCAACCAACAAGGGATTAATCTCTAAAATATACAAACAGCTCATGCAGCTCAATATCAAAAAACAAACAACCCAATCAAAAAATAGGCAGAAGATCTAAATAGACATTTCTCCAAAAAAGACACAGAGATGGACAAAAAGCACATGAAAAGATGCTCAACATCACTAATTATTAGAGAAATGGAAATCAAAACTACAATGAGGTATCACCTCACACTGGCAGAATGGTCATCATCAAAAATTTAAAAACAATAAATGCTGGAGAGGTTGTGGAGAAAAGAGAACCCTCCTACACTGTTGATGGGAATGTACATTGTTACAACAACTATGCAGATCATTATGGAGAGTCCTTAATAAACTAAAAATAGAGCTACTATATGATCCAGTAATTCCACTCTTGGGCATATATCCAGAGAAACCATAACTCGAAAAGATACATGCACCCAAATGTTCATTGCAGCACTATTTACAATAGCCTGGACATGGAAGCAACCTAATTGTCCATCAGCAGATGAATGGATAAAGATGTGGTACACAGCTTCCCTGGTGGTGCAGTGGTTAAGAATCCACCTTCTAATGCAGGGGACACGGGTTTGAGCCCTGGTCAGGGAAGATCCCACATGCCACGGAGCAACTAAGCCTGTGCACCACAACTGCTGAAGCCCGCGCACCTAGAGCTCATGTTCCACAACAAGAGAAGACACTGCAATGAGAAGCCTGTGCACCACAGTGAAGAGTAACCCCCAGTAGACAAAACTAGAGAAAGCCCGCATGTAGCAATTAAGACACAAAGCAGCCAAAAATAAATAAATAAAATAAATAAATTTATTTTAAAAAAAGAGATGTGGTACACATATACAATGGAATATTATTCAGCCATAAAAATAGAATGAAATAATGCCATTTGCAGCAACATGAATGGACCAGGAGATCATCAGACTAAGTGAAGTCTGTCAGACAGAGAAAGATAAATATAATATGATATCACTTATATGTGGAATCTAAAAAAATGGTACAGTTGAACTTATTTACAAAACAGAATCAGACTCACAGACTTGGAATACAAATTTGTGGTTACCAAAGGGGAAAGGTCAAGAGGGGGAATAAATTAGGAGTTTGGGATTAACATATACACACTACTATATATAAAATTGATAAAAAACAGGGACCTACTGTATAGCACAGGGAACTCTACTCAATATTCTGTAATAACTTATAGGGAAAAACAATCTGAAAAAGAATGGATATATGTATAGGTATAACTGAAACACTTTGCTCTACACCTGAAACCAACACAACATTGGAAATCAACTATACTTCAATATAAAATAAAAGTAAATGAAGTTTAGAATAAATAAATAAATAAGAGTTACATGTGATGTATTCAGTGCTTTTTATACTTTTATTTTTAAAAGTATGAGTTAATTATTGTTATCTTGATCATGTACACACTTGCATCTCCTATCCTACATCTTTGTCCATCCTCTCACTCTATTGAATTTGTAACGAACTTTTAATAAAGAAAAAAAAATGCAAACATCATGTGCTTCACACTCACAGGCATTGTTCTCATATAGAAATTTATTTAAATCATTCATTCAAACATACTCATTGTGACAATCATACCACCTCCATAAATTGTATTGTAAAAGATAAAACACACACACACACCCTCTGGTTGATGTTCCCACTTTCAATGACACATCAGCAAAATCTACAGGCCATGGTTATCTGTCAGGCTGTCAGTTTCTGAATCCATTGGGTGGGTTGATTTCACTTGTTCTTTCTAAAGTTGCAGTCTCTGCAGTTCTAAGTAGGGGATAACTACAAGTGCTCTAAAAAGCAAGGGAGAGAAAAGTGAAAGTAACTCTTGCAGGGTTCCATCCATGTTAGCATAAAAACACAACAATTATATTTTTCAGTTTAGAAATTATGGCTAAACGTGGCTTCCTAAGCTTCATAGGGTGTATTACAGAATTCTGCACCATGTGGGTGCTGTTCATCTTATTGCCAACTAAAACTTGGCACTTGCCATCTGCCTTTACAAGGATTAAGCCACTGCAGCCACTGACCTTCAACACACCCTGAAAGGAGTTCAAGGTGGAGATCGGAATGAGGCACTCTGTGCTCTGGGAAAAACTGGCAGAACAGGCCTTCAGAGAGTTACATATTTTTAGAAAATGATTTTATGAGCCCAATTCTTTCATCTCCTCATATCTAGAAAAGCACTAAAATCATTAATGGAGACATCTGCTCCTCGAGACTAACAGCAACCTTCTGCAAAACTGTGTGTTTGATTGCATGTACCTCCCTTCACCAAAATCACATATATACTGACCTTCCCCCTACCTCTTTGGAGCAGTTTCTCAGAGCTATCTGAAATGCTGTCTTCCAGGCTATAGTCCTCATTTTGCCCCAAATAAAACTTAACTCACAACTCTCACGTTCTGTATTTTTTTTCAGTCGACATTATCATAGAAGTTTAGAGGTGGGACAATAAATGTTTGACAAGGTGTTAACAATTCAGATCTCCACATCTATTATTCATGTGGCTCACCATCAACATTTTTCTGAAGTAGCTTTCATATTTCCAAATAATTCAGTGATGACAAAGGAAGTGCACTGGGAGTGAACTGGTCCTTGTCACATTGGAGAGCCTGTGATTCACTTCCCTCTGAACCACAGAGAAGGGATGTCAAAGCTAGACCTTGGAGTTTAAGCATTTCTGCAAATCAACTTCTTGCAAAGATGATAATAATGATGATTGGTAATGTTATGGTTGAATAATGTTCCCCTAAAATTCAAATGTTGAAATTCTAACCCTCAGTACCTTACACTATAACCTTATTTGGAAATAATATTATTGCAGATATAATTAGTTAAGGTGAGGTCATACTGCAGTAGGGTGGGCCCGTAATCCAACATAACTGATGTTCTTATAAAAAGGAGAAATTTGAACACTGACATGCACACACACATGGAGAATGCCACGTAAAGATGAAGGCAGAGATCTACAAGCCAATGAACACCAAATATTACCAGCAACTAGCAGAAGCCAGGAGAGAAAGATGAAACAAAATCTCCCTCAGAGAGTAGCATTGACATATATACACTACCAAATGTAAAATGGATGGCTAGTGGGAAGCTGCTGCATAGCACAGGGAGATCAGCTTAATGTTTTGTGACGATCTAGAGGGGTGGGATAAGGAGGGTGGGAGGAAGGCTCAAGAGGGAGGGGACATGGGAATATATGTATACATATAGCTGATTCACTTTGTTGTACAGCAGAAACTAACACAACATTGTAAAGCAATTATACTCCAATAAAGATATTTTTAAAAAGTCTCCTTCAGAGCCCTTAGAAGGAAACAACCCTGCTGGCACCTTGATCTTGGACTTCCAGCCTCCAGAACTGTGAGACAATAAATTTCTATTATTTAAGACACTCAGTCTGTGGTACTTTGTTATAACAACACTAAGAAACCAATTCAGGTAAAGTTGCTAATTATAACCATTAACATCCAATAACATTAACATGCATTGTGCAACCTTTTTAAGGTTCTTTCTCCAAGTCAAGAAAGACGTAAGGCAAAGATTTTTGTTTTAAATATACTGATGTAAGTGACAGGACTTACCTTCAGCTTACACCAAAAGGTTATGAAAGAGTTGAGATTAGAATAATGAGTTTTCAGAACTGACATTCTGAGGTTCTATGACCACTGGTCCCCTGGCCAATGTTAGGTAAAAGGACAGGAGGAGACGGGAAAAGTAAAACCCACAGATACTTCCCATTCTCCCAGGTCTGTTTTATAAGGTTAGTCACTAATCTTCAAGAAGATGTGGAAGGAGGTGGATGCTATGAACTCAGAGCAGAGTGGGAATATGGGGAGTAGAACCAATAATGACAATACCAACATCTTTGCTTCCAGAAAGTTTTTTCATTCTCTAGCTCATTGGACTTTCACCTCCAAATATGTGTGATAGTAACAACAGTTACTATTGCCTCTTTTGTCTAGGGGGTATTTCAGCCTCACCTCCATGTTTCTAGAATTCTCTCAGTGGTATATTGTTCATGAGTAGTTGTTAGTTGCTCTTCTTGTTGGGGGGGTGAAGTCAGGAACAACCTATTCGCCATCTTGGTGATATTGCTCATATTATCCCTTTTTGCAGATAGCTGAGACTTCTAGAAGTGGAATGAACTATCCAGCTCACTGAGGCCAGAGCTAGGCCAGTGTTCTTTTAGGAAACTATGGTTATAGAAAATGCTTTCTATGGAGGATTTTATGTAAGAACATAGTTACAAAAAGATTTAAGAGGCCATTAGAGGAGATTGGTTCAAGATGGCAGAGTAGAAGGACATACACTCACTCCCTCCCTCTTGTGAGAGCACCGGAATCACAACTAACTGCTGAACAATCATTGACAGGAAGACACTGGAACTCACCAAAAAAGATACCCCACATCCAAAGACAAAGGAGAAGCTGCAATGAGATGGTAGGAAGGGCACAATCACAATAAAATCAAATCCCATAACCGCTGGGTGGGTAACTCACAAACTGGAGAACAATTATACCACAGAAGTCCACCCACTGGAGTGAAGGTTTTGAGCCCTATATCAGGCTTCCCAACCTGGGGGTCCAGCAAGGGGAGGAGGAATTCCTAGAGAATCAGATTTTGAAGGCTAGCGAGATTTGACTGCAGGACTTCGACAAGACTGGGGGAAACAAAGACTCCACTCTTAGAGGACACACACAAAGTAGTGTGCACATAAGGACCCAGGAGGAAGGAGTAGTGACCCCATAGGAGACTGAATCAGACCTAACTGCTAGTGGTTGAGGGTCTCCTGCAGAGGCCAGTGGGCAGCTGTGGCTCACTGGGGGGACAAGGACACTGGCAGCAGAGTTCTGGGAAGTACTCCTTGGCATGAGTCCTCCCAGAGTCCACCATTGGCCCTACCAAAGAGCCTGTAGGCTCCAGTGCTGGGTTGCTTAAGGCCAAACAACCAACAGGGAGGGAACTCAGCCCCACCCATCAGCAGACAAGAGGATTAAAGTTTTACTGAGCTCTGCCCACCAGAGCAACACCCAGCTCTACCCACCACCAGTCCCTCCCATCAGGAAGCTTGCACAACCCTCTTAGACAGCCTCATCCACCAGAGAGCAGACAGCAGAAGCAAGAAGAACTTCAGTCCTGCAGCCTGTGGAACGTAAACCATAGTCACAGAAAGATAGACAAAATGAAAAGGCAGAGGACTATGTACCAGATGAAAGAACAAGATAAAACCCCAGAAAAACAACTAAATGAGGTGGAGATAGGCAACCTTCCAGAAAAATAATTCAGAATAATTATAGTGAAGATGAGCCAAGACCTCAGAAACACAATGGAGGCAAAGATCGATAAGATGCAAAAAATGCTTAACAAAGACATAGAAGAATTAAAGAACAAACAAACAGAGATGAACAATACAATAACCGAAATGAAAAATACACTAGAAGGAATCAATATCAGAATAACTGAGGTAGAAGAACGGATAAGTGATTTAGAAGACAGAATGGTAGAATTCACTGCTGCAAAACAGAATAAAGTAAAAAGAATGAAAAGAGATGAAGACAGCCTAAGAGACCTCTGGGACAACATTAAATGCACAAACATTGGCATTTTAAGGGTCCCAGAGGAGAAGAAATAGAGAAGCGACCTGAGAAAATATTTCAAGAGATTATAGATTATATTGAAACTTCCCTAACATGAGAAATGAAATAGCCACCCAAGTCCAGGAAGCACAGAGAATCCAAGGCAGGATAAACCCAAGGAGAAACATGTCAAGACACATAGTAATCAAATTGACAAAAATTAAAGACAAAGTATTAAAAGCAACAAGAGAAAAATGACAAATACATACAAGGGAACTCCCATAAGGTTAACAGCTGAATTATCAGCAGAAACTCTACAAGCCAGAAGGGAGTAGCATGATATATTTAAAGTGATGAAAGGGAAGATGTCTCTACCCGGCAAGGATCTTATTCAGATTTGATGGAGAAATCAAAAGGTTACAGACAAGCAAAAGCTAAGAGAATTCAGCACCATCAAACCAGCTCTACAACAAATGCTAAGGGAACTTCTCTAGTGGAAAACACAAGAGAAGAAAAGGACCTACAAAAACAAAAACAAAACAATTAAGAAAATGGTAACAGGAACATATATATTGATAATTACCTTAAATGTGAATGCATTAAATGCTCCAACCAAAAGACACAGGTTTGCTGAGTGCATACAAAAACAAGACCCATATATAGGCTGTCTACAAGAAAACCGCTTCAGACCTAGGGGCACATACAGACTAAAAGTGAAGGGATGGAAAAAGATATTCCATGCAAATGGAAATAGAAAGAAAACTGGAGTAGCAATACTCACATCAGATAAAATAGACTTTAAAATCAAGAATGTTACAAGAGACAAGGAAGGATACTACATAATGATCAAGTGATTGATCCAAGAAGAAGATAAAACAATTGTAAATATATATGAACCCAACAGAGGAGCACCTCAATACATAAGGCAAATACTAACAGCCAAAAAGGAGAAATCAACAGTAACACAAAAATAGTGGGAGACTTTAACACCTCACTTACACTGATGGACAGATGATCCAGACAGAAAATTAATAGGGAAACAAAAGCTTTAAATGACACAATAGACCAGATAGATTTAATTGATATTTATAGGACATTCCATCTGAAAGCAGCAGATTACACTTTCTTCTGAAATCCACATGGAATATTCCTGAGGCTAGATCACATCTTGGGTCACAAATCAACCCTCAGTAAATTTAAGAAAACTGAAATCATATCAAGCATCTTTTCTGACCACAATGCCATGAGATTAGAAACCAATTACAGGGAAAAAAATGTAAAAAACAGAAACATATGGAGGCTAAACAATACATTGCTAAATAACCAAGATATCAATGAAGAAATCAAAGAGGAAATCAAAAAATACCTAGAGACAAATATCAATGAAAACATGATGATCCATAAACTATGGGATGCAGCAAAAGCAGTTCTAAGAGGGAAATTTATAGCAATAGAATCCTACCTCAAGAATCAAGAAAAATCTCAAATAAACAATCTAAACTTACACCTAAAGAAACTAGAGAAAGAAGAAGAAACGAAACCCAAAGTTAGTAGAAGGAAAGAAATCGTTAAGATCAGAGCAGAACTAAATGAAATAGAAACAAAGAAAACAATAGCAAAGATCAATATAAGTAAGAGCTGTTTCTTTGAGAAGATAAACAAAATTGATAAACCTTTAGCCAGACTCATGTAGAAAAAGAGGGAGAGGACTTAAATTAATAAAATTAGAAATGAAAAAGGAGAAATTACAATGGACACCACAGAAATGCAAAGCACCATAAGAGACTACTACAAGCAGCTCTATGCCAATAAAATGGACAACCTGGAAGAAATGGACAAATTCTTAGAAACATATAACCTTCCAAGACTGAACCAGGAAGAAGTAGAAAATATGAACAGGCAAATCACCAGTAATGAAATTGAAACTATGATTAAAAATCTTCCAACAAACAAAAGTCCACGACCAGATGGCTTCACAGGTGAATTCTATCAAACATTTAGATAAGAGATAACACCCATCCTTCTCAAACTCTTCCAAAAATTTGCAGAGGAAGGAACACTCCCAAACACATTCTATGAGGCCACCATCACCCTGATACCAAAACCAGACAAAGATACTACAAAAAAAGAAAATTACAGACCAATATCACTGATGAATATAGATGCAAAAATCCTCAACAAAATACTAGCAAACAGAATCCAACAATACAGTAAAAGGATCATACACCATGATCAAGTGGGATTTATCCCCAGGATGCAAGGATTCCTCAATATACACAAATCAATCAATGTGATACACCATATTTTAAAACTAAAGAATAAAAACCATATGATCATCTCCACAGATGCAGAAAAAGCTTTTGACAAAATTCAACACTCATTTATGATAAAAACTCACCAGAAAGTGGGCATAGAGGGAACCTACCTCAACATGATAAAGGCCATATACGACAAACCCACAGCAAACATCATTCTCAATGTTGAAAAATTAAAAGCATTTTCTCTACGATCAGGAACAAGACAAGGATGTCCACTCTTGCCACTCTTATTCAACATAGTTTTGGAAGTCCTAGCCATGGCAATCAAAGAAAAAGAAGAAATAAAATGAATACAAATTGGAAAAGAAGAAGTAAAACTGTCACTGTTTGCAGATGACATGATACCATACATAGAAAATCCTAAAGATGCCATCAGAAAACTACTAGAGCTAATCAATGGATTTGAAGTTGTAAGATACAAAATTAATGCACAGAAATCTCTTGAATTCCTATACACTAACAATAAAAGATCAGAAAGAGAAATTAAGGAAACAATCCCATTCACCACTGCAACAAAAAGAATAAAATACCTAGGAATAAACCTACCTAAGGAGGTAAAAGACCTGTACTCAGAAAACTGTAAGACACTGATGGAAGAAATCAAAGATGACACAAACAGATGGAGAGATACACCATGTTCTTGGATTGGAAGAATCGATATTGTGAAAATGACTATACTACCCAAAGCAATCTACAGATTCAATGCAATCCCTATCAAATTACCAATGGCAATTTTTGCAGATCCAGAACAAAAAATCTTAAAATTTGTATGGAGACACAAAAGACCCCGAATAGCCAAAGCAATCTTGAGGGAAAAAAACAGAGCTGGAGGAATCAGACTCCCTGACTTCAGACTATACTACAAAGCTACAGTAATCAAGACAATATGGTACCGGCACAAAAAAAGAAATACAGATCAATGAAACAGGATAGAAAGCCCAGAGATAAACTCACACACATATGGTCAACTAATCTATGACAAAGGATATACAATGGAGAAAAGACAGTCTCTTCAATAAATGGTGCTGGGAAAACTGGACAGCTACATGTAAAAGAATGAAA
Organism: Balaenoptera ricei; assembly: GCF_028023285.1. Classification (NCBI taxonomy): domain Eukaryota; kingdom Metazoa; phylum Chordata; class Mammalia; order Artiodactyla; family Balaenopteridae; genus Balaenoptera; species Balaenoptera ricei. The sequence continues at coordinate 64,789,869 of NC_082652.1, forward strand.
TTAGAACACTCTCTAACACCATGCACAAAAATAAACTCAAAATGGTTTAAAGACCTAAATGTAAGACTCAACATTATAAAACTCTTAGAAGAAAACATAGGAAGAACACTCTTTGACATAAATCATAGCAAGATCTTTTTTGACCCAGCTCCTACAGTAATGGAAATAAAAACAAAAATAAACAAATGGGACCTAATGAAACGTAAAAGCTTTTGCACAGCAGAGGAAACTATAAACAAGACAAAAAAACAGCCCTCAGAATGGGAGAAAATATTTGTAAATGAGTCAACAGACAAAGGATTAATCTCCAAATATATAAACAGCTCATGCAGCTCAATATTAAAAAACCAAAAACCCAGTCCAAAAATGGGCAGAAGGCTTAAATAGACATTTCTCCAAAGAAGACATACAGATGGCCCAGAGGCACATGAAAAGCTGCTCAACATCACTAATTATTAGAGAAATGGAAATCAAAACTACAATGAGGTATCACCTCATACCAGTTAGAATCATCAGAAAATCTACAAACAACAAATGCTGGAGAGGGTGTGGAGAAAAGAGCACCCTCTTGCACTTTTGGTGGGAATGTAAATTGATACAGCCACTATGGAGAACATTATGGAGGATCCTTAAAAAACTAAAAATAGAATTACCATATGACCCAGCAATCCCACTACTGGGCATATACCCAGAGAAAACCATAATTCAAAAAAACACATGCACCCCAATGTTCACTGCAGCACTATTTACGATAGCCAGTCATGGAACAACCTAATTGCCCATCGACAGATGAATGGATAAAGAAGCTGTGATACATCTATACAATGGAATATTACTCAGCCCTAGAAAGGAACAAAATTGGATCATTTGTAGAGACGTGGACAGACCTAGAGACTCTCATACGGAGAGAAGTAAGTCAGAAAGAGAAAAACAAATATCATATATTAATGCATATATGTGGAATCTAGAAAAATGGTACAGATGAACCAGTTTGCAAGGCAGAAATAGAGACACAGATTTAGAGAACCAACATATGGACACCAGTGGGGGAAAGCGGGGGGGGGGGGGGGGGCGGGGTGAATTGGGAGATTGTGATTGACATATATACACTAATATGTATGAAATAACTAATAAGAAACTGTTGTAAAAAATAAATAAATAAAATAAAATTCAAAAAAAAAAAAAATAAGTGGCCATTAGATTTTGTTTCATTTCCAAGGTTCTGAATCCCTTCAGCATGACTGATGTAAGCACATCTAGGAATGTGGTCTGTGAAGAGACAATGGAGTTAGCACCTGAGATACCACTGAGGGATCTAGGGACTCACGACGCCCGGTGAAAAGCACTGGTTGAAAAGCACAGAAGTTTCCAATGGCCGCTCTGGCTCTAGTGTTCTATGTAAATAAACTGGAGAAAGGGCAATCTTAGGCCTGCTGCTTTGGCACTGTCTGGGCCCTCATGTAGGGCATTCTCTAGGGGCAGAATTACAATAGAACATGAGGGTGAACGGGACTGAGCCCAATCAGAATGTTATTTGGCTATCGGACAAGCAGAGAACGTGGGTTTCACTAAAAGGAGGACACTGTGTTGATCAGAGTTCTTTGTAAACAGCAGAAGTGAATTCTGGCTTACTTAAGCACAAGGAGGGAGGGGTTAGATTACTTGAATGGCTTTGGGAAGCCTCAAGAGATCAAAAATAGGCCTCAGAAAGCTAAGAGCAAAGTCTATTCCTGGAATTTGAGAAGCAGGAATCATCAGAATAACCAGCTTCAATCTTTCCTGGTCCTTGTATCATTCCACTTGAAGACAAATTCCAGAGAGTCTTGTTTGCTGAACCTCAGTGCTATGCCCACCCCCTTTCCAGGGAGAGCAGATCACCGTACAGACTCTTGTTCAGACTGTTCCCACTGAGAGATAGGCAGTTCCTCAAAAAAAAAAAAAAAAAAAAAATCAGAGTGCCGACACTAAAGCAAGAAATTTCTGCCAGGCAGAGCAAATAACAGGTCTATACGAGAAACTAAAATAGGTTGGGAGACGACTCCTGTGACGAAATGGACAAAAGCAAAAATATTAAAGAAAGTAAGAGGTTAATATAGTGGGTATAGAGAAAAGGGAAGGAAAAGGAAGGTGCCCTTGGCTTTGGGGAGTAGCAGCAAAAGGGGGAAGGTGGCTTCTGGTTAGAAGCCAGATTATGGAAGGAACCCCTTGCCTTCCATGTAATGAGGGTGTAGGAAAGAAGATGAGGGAAAACCACACAAAAATTGAATTTAAGACTCAGTGTGACAGCAATGTAAAGGGGGCAAGAAATAAAGTAGGAGGAATAAGTGTAAAATGATGCACAGTGCCGAGCACATGATTAATGCTTAGTAAGAATTAGTCCCATTATCATTACAATCACAGAATTGGAGATTCTAGTGCCTTCTTCATAGACTTGTCTGAGAACTCAGAGAGATAAAGGATGTGAAGAAGGTGGTGCAAGGTAATTATGTTTCCAGTTTCCACCTCCATCCCCATTCTTGCAGTACTCTAAATCAAAATGATTGGAAGTATCAGATGACCTAAGTTGCTTGTACTGAGAATTGAAATAAGTGAACAGAATAGAGGAGCATTAAGGTGAACAGTTAGCCATGGGGTATGAGGAAAGGAAGGAGTCCTACCAGGTTCCTGATGAAGGAGATGCAGTAGATATTGGCATTATTCAGCAAGACAGGAAATGTGGATTTTGAAGGAGAGGAGATGTACCTGGTTGAGGCATTTTGAGGGTAAATTTTGTCAGCTATGGCTTTATGTTGGCTTTGGATGGCAGAGAACTTCCACAGGTGGTGGCCCTGCATGGTACTGGCCTCTCCAACTCTTTCCAGTGTGTATGGAGTGAGTAGCCAGAGCAGGGATTGTGGTGCTATAGCATGGAACTGCAAACTGACCATGAGGAGACCACAACATATGACCTGCTCTGATATAGACCATGCTTACTCTTATCCTCAATCCTTTCTCTACTCTGCACTTCCTAAAGCATGCCATCTCTTTATTTAAATCTCTGTGGAAACCTCCCATCTGATGATGTCTCTACTAAATATACTCTTTCCAAAAGGAAAGCAGAAGGAGGAAATTTTTTTTAAAAAAACCCTCAGAGAACTTTTAATGTCTGAAAAGCATTTCCCCCTGAACACCTGGGGCTTCTGGTATATGAACAGTTTCCAAGTCCCTTAAAACTAGTCAGGAGGTCCTGAATACTTCTGTGGCCACAGAATTTGATTCCTTTGATTCTTAAAAGGTCTGTGTCTTTTAAGAACCTCCTGATGAACCATAAATTCTCTGAAAAGGGAAATGAGATGAACTCAAGAAAGCAGAGGCTACTGGGAAAAAAGGTAGATAGTAGTGGAAAAGTAGTGGAAAATCTTCGTTACGGCATGCGGGATCTTTTAGTTGTAGCACGCAGACTTCTTAGTTGTGCCATGCATGCGGGATCTAGTTACCCCACAAGGGATCAAACCTGGGCCCCCTGCACTGGGAGTGTAGAGTCTTACCCACTGGACCACCAGGGAAGTCCCAAGGGATTCTTAAAAAGTAAGGCTAGCTAAATATGCTAAGGGTACATTATTAATGACTCCAAAAAATACTAACACTCATCCTGAAAGCAATGCAGAGAAGTTTTCTAAACAGGCAGATCATATGAGCAAAGCATTAACTTAGAAATGTTCATCTGGCGGGAGGGGTCAGGATGTACTGATGATGAAAGACTCAAACAAGACAGAGCAGTAAGAGGCTGTCTCAATAATGTGTGTATAAGGTAGAATAAAAATAGCTAATATATTTGAATGCCCATCACATGTTTATAATATGTCAGGAATGGCTACGTATACATAATTTCATGTTAATTCTTGCAAAAATAGTAAGCTAATCATTATCTCAATGTTATTCATAGACAACTTGAAGCTAAGAGAACTTATATAGTATCTAAAGTCATAGAAGTTGAAACAAAAAGGTAAGGATTACTATTACTGATGTTTCAAAGACACGGGTATAGATGTTGAATGTGAGGGTACAAGGGAAGCTAAAAATCTTTATAAGCTTTAATCCTGTGATGCTAGAAAATGAGAAGTTGCCATTTATGGGTGACAGCTAAAGCTACTGAAATGGAGTCAATTTTCCATTTATTTACTACATATCCTAGATTAATTTTCTAGAAAACTGCCATTTTAATAATAGTCCTTCTATTCTCAACAAAACTAATTTTACCATATTTGTCTCCATATTATCATTGTTTACAAATATCCAATGTATCCTCCAAATATAACAATTTGCTACCACCAAGAGTAAAATAATCACTGTATTTTTCTTTTCTAGTTGAATATTCATGGAGAGTTTGGATAGCAAACTTAAGTTACAAAATTTTAGCACATATAATTTAGTAAAAGGAACAAGAATTATAGGCATTGCATAGAGTTTGTAAGATTATTATTGTTGCTGTTTCTATTGTTATTTTGCAAAATTGATTGCAAGTTTAGAAACTAAACTGTAGTTTATTCTTGTTCTTTATTTTTTAAAAGAAACTTTTTTGTGCACATTCCAGTTTGTAGCATAAATCTGGGCACTTATTATGTGCTTAATAAATATGAATCACCGTTGCTTTTGAAGAATCTTTCCTTTAATTTATAAATGTGGTGTTTCTTCTCCTCAATAAGTGTCAGTTACCATTTTCACTTTGCAAATGGAAAATGTCAAAATATGTATGGTTGGAAATGGAAGCATACATTTTTTTATAGTATGTCAAGTGTGTAGCTAAGAACAGAGGATAAAAACCTTGTTATTTTTCTCCTATCCACCTACCCGCTAACCCACTCTTCTTCCTTAAGTGCATGGCCAAGGAAGAAAATAAATGCTTCTAGTTGTTCCATGCTTTGGTCAATTGAGGTTAAATTTTCCTGTAGCATGTATAGTGTTTTATATGTGCCTTAACTATGACCACATTTTGCCCTTATGATAGTCCCAGGAGATAAGTAGGCAAGTATTACTATTCCCACTGTGCACAGATAAGTTCCAAGTTCAAGGACCTTGCCTAAAATCACACAACTTGTATTGGCAAATCAGGTCTCTGGATATATTGTCCATCCATCTTCTTTCTCCTAAACGAGGCAGCCTCTGAGGCTGAACTAATATTTTTCTTAATTAAAGTTATCCACATAAATTACAACTGTTTTCCAGTATGTGGGTGGGGTAGAGAACCTTAAAGAGGACAACCACAGAGAATGACAACAGGAAGCATCTTTCAGGCAATTTACAACTTGAGGCCAAACCCACATCTGCTGTGATAAATAGGACAGGGAATTACCTATGATGTTAATCCCTGTAGATAGCCTCTCTCCCCAAACCCCTCAAATCACTTTGTCCTTAGAAGCATTTCCTTCCTTCTCTTACCCTCACATTTTCTGACTAAATTATATAGTAAATACTGTGAGGGCAGACACAGGGTCTTCTATGTCCCACATAACTGGACTGATTGACTCAACTGGTGCTAATGAGCATAAGACTGTCATTTAGGGTCACAGAGAAGGAAAAACTATATGTTATATAGGAACATAGGAACAAGGAAACTGCCTTGTTTACAAGGGCGGGGTTCTGGTTTACCATGGTTGCTGGGTGAGTGTGGATGCTCCTTAACACATTTCCCTGACTTCTTGACAGGCCAAATTCAACCTCTTCTTCAATGTCCAATCAGTTCAACCTTCTATGTGAAGCTTTCCCCAAATATGTCAGTTTGATTTCCCAGTTTAATAGAATTCCTCATGACTCTTTAGCCCTAAGTCATATCCTAACTTTCACTGTTGTTTAACTATATCCCTTGCATATACCTGTCTCCAAATTAAAATGAAAGGCCAGGGACTATGCATTTTCTTTTTTATATATTTTTCTGCCTACCCCCACTCCCCTTCTTACCCCATCCTCATCCTCAACAAATATGAGAATCTGGCACAGGACTGTAGTCATATAAAAGATGACAATGTGAATGATTTCTATAAATATGTTGGGACTTAACCATTCAAACAAATGCTGTTCCCTTCAAAGGAACTCTTGTGGAAAACTAAGAATTGTTGCCTTTGATAACTGTTCCTCTCCCAGTTAGGTTTATCCTTTAGGAGGTAGATAGCTGTTGCTTACTTTATTCTGTGTTGAATAATTTGTCCTCTCCTATGCTTGCCCTAGCCAGTAGGCCCAGCACACTTCCCTGGTTGGAAATCCTTCCAGCTTGAAGCATTCTAGTTGGAATTTTAAAAGTGAGGCAAGTGAAATATTAGACAGTAGCCTAAGAAGTACATAACCAAATTGTTGAATGCCTTTATATTCTTCACTCCCTATGCAGTACAGGTCTTTCCCCTTTAGAGTCCCCATTGTGTTGGGAACTCCAACAAAGCATACCCCAGACCCTGCGGCAGCAGGCTGCCTGACTCTCCCTGCCTTGCCAAAAAGGTAACAGACATAACTCTTCCTTCTTCACCTCAAGACCCAGCATAGCATCTTAATTAATAAATCTAAAAATCAATCAATCAACTATTCAAAAACTGTTCCTCTTTGCAATGCTAAAGGATTTCAGAGAAGGTGCTGAGCAAGGTATATTTGAGAAACCAGACATGGTTTCATGGCTCACCAAGGACCTGCCATAGGCTTTAGTGGTTGTGTTACCCACCAGGGTTCTTGGCCTTCCTTAATCAATACAAATTGATAAAAAGGTCAGATAAAAAATCCAGGCAAGGCTTTATTGGGGTTCCTGCTGCAGCAGGGGGGAGCAAAAATAAGTAATATTTTCCCTTGCTTGTTCCTCGAGGTGGGGGCAAGCTGGTTTCTTATATGGGGTGAGGATAGGGGTGGGTCCAGGGGTGAGGCCAGAGGGACAGCTTAGGTGGTTTGCCCACCCCTTTGGTGGTGGTGTGTTCAGGGGGCATGTGCAGTACCCTGCTTTTGCTCCCCAAACCCTGATTTTGCTCCCAGCTCTTGAGAAGTGGCAGTTTGGTTTTTGGTCTTTTTGTATCTTGTTCATAATTTGCCCCAACTCCTCATGCACCCAGTTATTTTTAGTCACTTATAGTTTCTTTGTATTTTGTTGCTCTAGAAGACATTTGTCCAGATGCAAGCACTACAGCAAATGGTCTCATGTCCCAGGTCCCAGACCGTCTCAGTTGAGTAAAAGATAGGAAGAGAAAGGAGGGCATCACAGAAGATTGACCAAGAAAAAAATATTGATACAACCTCTATTCAGCATCAACAAAGAGGTTGTAGCCTATTTCACCATCACTATCTTAAATAAGTTGAGATAATGTCTATGAAATTGTTCAACCAAGAAATTGGCTCCATTTAGTAAAAGTGTTTCAATGTAAGGATGACCACACCTTTAAAAGGAAAGCTGACCATGACACTAAGTTATGCGGCTTTGGAAAATCAGTTAAACTTTCTAGGCCTTGATTTCCTTATCTTTACGACTGAAATAGTGATGCTTGTCCTGTCCCTCTTAGGGTGAAGATGAAGATCAGATGAGATAATATATGCGAAACACTGTGAAAAGAACTGGGGTAAATGTAAGAAGTTATTATCTAATTTGTCTGCTACATCGGAAGGGAACACAGCTGCTATCTAAAGATGTGTACGACACCCACGTGAGTCACTTGTTTTCAACCGTCTATCACCCAAGGCCAAAGCTGCTGTATGTAAAATCACCAGGTAGGTGTAATCAGGTTTGACAAAAGATGATTCTCTTCCCCTTTCTTTCTCTTTCAATTTCCAGGATTTTGATCTAAGAAATGCTCAAAAGAATCAACTTGAAAATATCTACTCCAAGATACTCTGCCTCTCTTTTATGTTGGAAGAAGCATATTTTACTCATCATTGTTTCTCGATGTCTAATACAGAAAAAGCAGTTAATAAAATTCGATAAATGAATGAATGAAGTTGCAAACCAACAAAGACTTGGAATTTATTAATTAACTAATCTAGTAATTTATACCAAGAATGTATTCAGGTCATTTAGGAAATGACTCCTTTTTTCTTGTGATTTAGATCCACTAGTTAATTTGTTTGGTCAAATTTATTAATTTAATCAGCTTCAGCTGGTGGGAAATGTGAGGCAACCAGCCTGTGTGCACAGGGTTCCCTTGGGTTTGTTTGTTTGTTTGTTTGTTTGCTAGATTACCACCTGAGAGAAAGCCAGGCTGTGTCTGTCTACACAACACCCACGTGACTGGACTATTTAGGCTGTGTAGCCAAACAACTCATTGATTCAGTGACAAGTATAAATTGCTTGATTGAATTTCTGGTTATCTAATAGTTAATGAACTTCAGTTGGTTGATCCAATAATGCTGTGAAGACAGATTCTTTTATATTTTTACATGGAAAATATGTAGTTCTTTACTTGGAAAGATTAATGATTAGTTTTAATCACTTTCACACAAATAATCAGCTTAGACTGATATGAAAATACCCTAGTTTAACAGACAAACGATCTACAGTCTCATCTAGTACCTCTCCCTTTACCTAATTGCTTGACCTTAGGAAATGGATTTCAACCCCACACCCCACCTCTTCTCTCCACCATGTACTCAACCTCACCTCTTACTTCCAGCTCAATGTTATATAAATGTAAATGAAAAGTTTAAATCAGTAGACTTCAAATTTGGTCTTTATACCCATACTGGCCTTCCTCATACAGAATCCTTGCTTATATAGCCTTTACATATCTAACTACTTGAGACGCATCTCTATTATAGACTCATAATATATTATGAGAGAGATTCTACTCAGAGAAATGAAGATAACAGGCAAGGTTTCCCAATGGAGTTGCCATGTAAGCTTCATATTAGACTATGGGTAGAAGTTAGAATGGTAAAGAAGTAGACAATAAAGGGGAAAGTTTCAGACAAAGGCAGAATTATGAGCAAAGGCATGGAGAATAAAAGAAATTTCAATGCTTCCTTCCATAGAAGTAGATGTTGCTCAATTTACCTTGAGCATAAACTGGGAGATGAGGCAAAATTTAGAATCAGATAATTAGTGCTTATGGTATGGTGGCTTTCATATTAATTCAACAAATGATAAGTTCTACAATTCTTCAAGACTTTAAGTAATGACAAATACTCTTACAATGGAGCTTACATTCATAAGCCTAGAAGTTTGATGGCTCCAGGACACAAAATTGGTGCCAATGTGCAATGTGGTTGGAAGGGGAAAGAGATTTGTGTTAAAGCATGAATACCAGCTGGGAAGTTGTCACAGCAATCTAGGTGAGAAATGAGGACCTAAACTGAAAGACAGTGAGGTGTGTGTGGAAAAATAATTATTTTAGTTGGCGTGGTTATTACCTGAGAAATAATGGACAAGAGCTCCGCACCCCTTCATTTCCACAGGGCGGTGCAGTTCTCCTGTGTTAATTTAGAATTGTGGTAAGTTAGGGTATACTTTATTTTTTAAACTAACAATTACAAAAACATGTCATAGCTGCACACCAATTAATGAACCCCTGCAGGCTGGGCTGAGATTTTATTAGAGGCTATAGGAGATCTGTTGGCATGGCGGTCAAAGAGAGATTTCTGTGCTCACAGAGGATTCCTCATCCATGTAGTGGCTGACATCACTGGCAAAGCTGCTTTCCTTGCTCCATAGCCACTATCATTGTAATGTGTTCTGGGAACTGTCAGAGCTGGGATCATTCCCCTGGCTTTTACCAGCCATCCATGTGTCTTCTCAAGAGAGAAAATATAATGTATACAACCCAGTATAAAGCAAAGAGCAGATCTGAAGGGAGGCAACTTCTACTTGAGCCTCTCTTGATCACTTATCATCTCTATGATTGTGGATGAATCCTGGACTCTTTCTACACCTCAGCCTCTTCATCTATAATATGGGTGAATATTATGCACATTTTATATAATATTTAAAACTTAAAACAGAACAGGAAACCCCCACAGCTACTCTAGAGAGTTGGAAAACAAGGTTGTCTGTGGATCTAGTGAAATAAGATTTTATGTGAAAAACCTGTGCCAACTATAAAACATTATATAAATGTTCACTCATAGTATTGTTATATAAATACTGTGTGATGTGTTTGTTCTTTATTGTTGTGCAACAAACCACCCCAAAATTTAGACATGCAAACCAATACTTAGTACCACTCTCAATTCTGTGGGTTGTCAATCTGGATGGTTTTATTTTTGCTGGTCATAATCATCATATGGCTACAGTTTCTGATAGCTTGTCTGAAAGTTGGTGTTGGCTGTCATCTGTCATGCCTCCTTTGCAAGACTTCTCATCCTTCAATAGGATAGACTAGACCTCTTCAGAACATGGAGCTCTTAATGTTCCAAGAGTGAAAGCAAAAATTGTGAGGTCTCTTAAAATTTAGCCTTAGAGGTCACATAGCGTTACTGTGCCACATTCAATTTACTGGTCAAAGCAAATCATAAGATCAGTCCAGGCTCAAGGGAGAGGGAAAATATGCTCTACCTTCTGATTTGAGGAGTGGCAAAATCATGCTGCAAAGGCACATAGGAGGAATTTCTGCAGTTATCTTTGAAAATAATCTACCACATATAAATATAATAAACACAAAAACATGGTCCATCCTGGACCAGACACATGGCTTAGGATTATCAAGATCTAGGCCTAGCATCTCATTTTATGCTTCCTCCTCCTACTCTTCATATCTACAAAAACCTGGACCCAATTTAGGATAATAAATTGGCATTATTTATTTCATCTCTTACTCAGGAATTTTTAACCAAAATTTCAACCAAAGAACTGTTGGAACTAACCAATGAATTCAGTAAAGTTGCAGGATACAAAATTAACATATAAATATCAGTAGTGTCTCCATATACTAAGAACAAATTTTCTGAAAAAGAAATAAAGAAATCAATCTCATTTATAACAGCATCAAAGAAAAAGGAAAAAAATATAAACAAGGAATACATTTAAACAAGAAGGTGAAACTACAAGACATTGATGAAAACTACAAGACATTGATGAAAAAAATTGAAGAAGGCACAAATAAATAGAAAGGTATCCTGTGTTCATGGATTGGAAGAATACTGCTAAAATGTCAATAGTACCAAAAACCATCTATAGATTCAGTGCAACTCCTATCAAGATTCCAAGGTATTTTTTACAGAATTAGAAAAAAACACTCCTAAAATTTATATGGAACCACAAAATACCCCAAATAACCAAAGAAATCCTGAGAAAGAAGAACAACATGGGAGGTATTGTTTTTAAGCTATACTATAAAGCTATAGTAATTAAAATAGTATGGTACTGGAATAAAAATAAATAGAGCAATGGAACAGAATCAAGAACCCAAAAATAAACTCAAGCATATACAGTCAACTAATATTTGACAGCAGACCCAAGAATACTCAATGGAGAAAAGACAGTCTCTTCAGTAAATAGTGCTGGGAATATTGGATATTCACATGTACAATAATAAAACTTGATTCATATCTTATACCACTCACAAAAATTAACTCCAAATGAATTAAATGAATGAATTAAGTGACTTAAACCTAAGATCTGAAAACATGAAACTCTGAGAAGAAAACATAGGAAAAAAATCTCCTTGACATAGATCTTGGTAATGATTTTTTGGACATCACATCTGAAACAAAAGCAACAAAATCAAAAATAAACAAGTGGAACTATGTAAACCTAAAAAGTTTCTGCCCAGGAAAAGAAACCACCAACAAAGTGAAAAGATAACCTATAGACTGGGAAAAATATTTGTAAATCATATATCTGATAAGGGGTTAATATTCAAAATATATAAAGAATTCATATCACTCAATAGCAAAATAACAAATAATCCAATTAAAATGAGCAAAGGACTTGAATAGACATTTTTCCAAAGAAGATGTATGAATGGCCAACATGTACATGAAAATATGCTCAATATCACTAGTCATCAGAGAAGTATAAATTAAAACCACAGTGAGGTATCACCTCATGCCTGTTAGAATGGCCATCATCACAAGAGATAACAAATGCTTGCATCAACTGGAGAAAAAGGAGTCCTTGTGCACTGTTGGTGGGATTGTAAATTGGTACAGCCACTGTGGAAAACAGTATGGAAGTTCCTCAAAAAACTAAAAATAGAACTACCGTATGATCCAGTGATTCCACTTCTGGGAATATATCCTAAGGAAATAAAAACACTAACTTGAAAAAATAGCTGCACCCCCTTGTTCATACCAGCATTATTTACAATAGCTAAGACACAGAAACAACTAAGTGCCTACTGATGGATGACTGGATGAAGAAAATGTGGTATAATTACACAATGGAACACTATTCAGCCATTAAAAAAACAAAAAACAAAGAAATTCTACCATTTGCAACAACATGGATGGACCCTGAGGGCATTATATGCTAAGTGAAATAAGTCAGACAGAGGAAGACAAATACAATATGATCTCACTTATATGTGGAGTCTAAAACAAAACAAAATAAGAAGCAACCAAGCTCATAGATAAAGAGGTTGGTTTTGTGGTTACCAGAGGCAGGGGTTTAGGGCGAGGGGAATTTGAAGGAAGGTGATCAAAATGTACAAACTTCCAGTTGTAAGACAAGTTAGTACTAAGGATGTAACATACATCATAATGACTACAGTTAATATAAGAGAGTAAATCCTAAGAGTTCTCAGCACAGGGAGAAATTATTTGTTCCTTTTCTTTTTATTGTCTATATGAAATAATGGATGTTAACTGAGTATATTGTGGTAATCATTTTACAATATATGTAAATCAAGCCATCGTGCTGCACACCTTAAACTTATACAATGATGTATATCAATTATTTCTCAACAAAACTGAGGAAAATTTAATCTAAAAAATACCTCTTTGGGGGTGTGGGGGGAGGAAAGCAATTTAAATAGAAAAGAACATATACACAATGGTCTGTACCCTTAATTCATTTCCATTTCTGACACTGCTAAGAATTAAAATGACAACTAGTCAAAGGCATCAAACTTCCCCAAGCCTGAAGCTTCACGCAGAAAATTAAAACAATAATGCCAAAGTCAAAGAAGAATCTTTAAGTGGCAATGAGAATAAACTTCCCCTTCTGATCACCAGCCCCAGGAGAATCCTTGACATGCCTGTGAGACAACAAGTACTAAGCTGATTTCCCAAACTCTCCCTTAAGCCTACTTGCTCCATTTACTGAGAACTTCCACTCGATACCTCCCCACTATTCTCCCATGTACATACACTGCTGAGGCAGAGCTCTAGTCTAAATTCAGATGTCCTTGCAAGTCTTTTTAGCCCTAACCTCCCACACTTCAAAACCTCAGAAAAATGATATGGTTTGTGAATTTTCTTGTCCTTTTTCTTCCAGCCTCCTAGCTTTTTGACTTGTGTCTCCTGTCCCTGTCTGTAGTCAATCTAATAAACTAATCTAGATTAAGAAACTCCTGAATGATAATAGCCATAGAAAGCTAAACTCCTCCAATAGCATTTGCATTTTTCTTAGCAACCTTCAAAGATTTAAATCAAAGAATGATAGAAATAGAGATTTTGCAAGTGGGATGGGAGATATTTGGTGGAAGACATCTATGAAATTTGACTTGTACTCCTTAAGCACAACAAGGAATATATGATTTCTTTTTAATGATGTATGATTTCTATGAAAGAAAAGCATCTTGTCTAAAATAATAATTTTTTTGTAAAAACTAAGAAATTTCACTCTTAATATTGATATCAGTGAACCCCATTATAATGATAACTAAGGTAACTGAAGACTTCCATGCTCCAGATAAAGGGCCACTGAAGGACTCCAGACTCAATGCCACACAATTTCAGTCTGACTCCGGATTCCTTGCCATGGACTTAGGCATATATTAGCTCTCCAGATAAGCAACTGAATATTCTAAGAGCCATCCAGGCTTATCCACACAAGGAGTTTAATCTGTGATTCGGGGGTTGCCAAACGGGCCCCTAAGACTTCTTTCCCCAACTGCATGCCTCAAAGCCTGGAACCGCACTACTCAAGTTCAATTGTCTTGAATTTTAAAGCCCACCATTTCTCTATTAAGAGGGCCCAGGTGAAATCTGAAGCTATGTCTGTTCCTTACCTTCAATAGACCATTTTCAATCTAAACCTTCAGATGGGAGCAGGGCTTTATGGTAGAATTTATAACTCAGGAATTCATGAACCCTTAGTAAGCTGATGATGAACTTTCAGGATCTGTGAACTCTGGATGTAGAAGCAAAGCTTCCATTTCAACATCAGACTCCTTATTCTTGTTTCTTTGAGAAGTGATAGGAAACATTTAAATGCATGTAGGTGTACTTTTCTGAAGAAAAGCCCTCAGCTTTCATCACATGCTCGATTAGGTCATTGATACAAAAAACTTTAAAGTGATGAAAAGACCCAGGATAAGAAGAAGGGTGCTGCCTAACTCCCTAACACCATACACAAAAAAAACCTCAAAATGGATTAAAGACCTAAATGTAAGGCCAGACACTATCAAACTCTTAGAGGAAAACATAGACAGAACACTCTATGACATAAATCACAGCAACAACCTTTTTGACCCACCTCCTAGAGAAATGGAAATAAAAACAAAAATAAACAAATGGGACCTAATGAAACTTAAAAGCTTTTGCACAGCAAAGGAAACCATAAACAAGATGAAAAGACAACTCTCAAAGTGGGAGAAAATATTTGCAAATGAAACAACTGACAAAGGATTAATCTCAAAAATTTACAAGCAGCTCATGAAGCTCAATATCAAAAAAACAAACAACCCAGTCCAAAAATGGGCAGAGACCTAAATAGACATTTCTCCAAAGATATACAGATTGCCAACAAACACATGAAAGTATGTTCAACATCATTAATCATTAGAGAAATGCAAATAAAAACTACAATGAGATATCATCTCACACCGGTCAGAATGGCCATCATCAAAAAATCTACAAACAATAAATGCTGGAGACAGTGTGGAGGAAAGGGAACCCTCTTGCACTGCTGGTAGGAATGTAAATTGATACAGCCACTATGGAGAACAGTATGGAGGTTCCTTAAAAAACTAAAAATAGAACTACCATACGACCCAGCAATCCCACTACTGGGCATATACCCTGAGAAAACCATAACTCAAAAAGAGTCATGTACCACAATGTTCATTGCAGCTCTATTTACAATAGCCAGGACATGGAAGTAACCTAAGTGTCCATCGACAGATGAACGGATAAAGAAGATTTGGCACATATATACAATGAAATATTACTCAACCATAAAAAGAAATGAAATTGAGTTATTTGTAGTGACGTGGATGGACTTAGAGTCTGTCATACAGAGTGAAGTAAGTCAGAAAGAGAAAAATAAATACCATATGCTAACACATACATATGAAATCTAAAAACAAAAAACAAACAAAAAAAATGGTCATGAAGAACCTAGGGGCAAGACGGGAATAAAGACGCAGACCTACTAAAGAATGGACTTGAGGACATGGGGAGGAGGAAGGGTAAGCTGGGACAAAGTGAGAGAGTGGCATGGACATATATACACTACCAAATGTAAAAAGAGATAGCTAGTGGGAAGCAGCCTCATAGCACAGGGAGATCAGCTCGGTGCTTTGTGACCACCTAGAGGGGTGGGATATGGAGGGTGGGAGGGAGGGAGACACAAGAGGGAAGAGATATGGGGATATATGTATATGTACAACTGATTCACTTTGTTATGAAGCAGAAACTAACACACCATTGTAAAGCGATTATACTCCAATAAAGATGTTAAAACAAAAAACTGAAAAAAATTATTTAATTTTTTTAAAAAAGGAAGAAGGGTGCAAGGCAGTTCAGCAGTGGTTGGCAGGGTGAGAGGAGGGGAGCAAGTGTGAACAGGAAGGCAGAAAGCTCTTGAGACTAACTGTCCTGTGGTCACAGCTTGGCTCCACATTCACTGGCTTATAATCCCAATTCTTGCTCAATAGTGGTCCAGATCATGCCCCTACAGTCGCAGAAGCTCCTCTAACCTACCCTCGGAGCGCCCACCCCAGAAGAAACACTCTAGGCCCCTGCTCTTGTACCTTGCCACACAACTTTGCCATAAATGGTTTCCCCACGGTCTAGAATCTCTCCTAAAGGGCTGCATTTTGCACTTGGGCAGGGAAACAACTTCATTCCTCACCTTTCCCTTCTTCTCTTTGGCCCCCAAGTTTGGGACATATATAGCAAAGCCTTTCTTGCTGCAGCAAGGAGGAAGAAGAGCAGGGATCTAGTTCAGGCCTGGGGGAGCCCATAAACACAATGGTGTAACAACTCGGCTCTGGCAGAGAGGGTCAGACCTAATGACCAGCCTCCCATAAAGAAACATCAGCAGTACAGCTATGCCATTCATAGGTTCTCTGGGCAGGTGCAAAGAGTAACCTGTAGAAGAGCTTGAAACTCATCCAGAGTAGGTAATCAGGCACCCACCCATGTAGACAGAGGTAATACATGCAGCCAGAGTTATCTCAGCCTTATGCCTCACCCCAGTACCTCCACTCCCTCGTATACACATGTGCATACATAAAAACACAGTCTCAAAGCTTACCAAAACAAGATGGGGAGAAAAATGCTACTAAGCCTACTGTATAAAATTTGTCATATCTAAATATTAATATATGTGCACTATGGAAAACATAGAAAGGTACAGAGAAAGGAATAAAAAGTATTCATATTCATGCCACCAGAAGTACCTCCAGGTGTATTTTTCTCCTGATAGTACACAAACTGTACACACCACAGATTTCTCCATTCTGCTTCATTTTCTTGGTTGTAGGGACAGCTCTCAGAAAGATGTTCAGAAGATAATAAAATAGCCCTGTCAGTGTTTCCTAAAGTCTGTTCATTGTGATCTATGATGTATATCTTCCTTGGAATATTTATTAATAGGTGCTTCATGTTAATAGTGTTATGTGGTCAAAAAGTTTGAGAAATGCTGGGTTTAACAAAATTAAGTTTCTTTACTACTGAATCTTTAATATACAATATACATTATATAATCACAAGAGAAAGATAGACTGTGAAACATTTGTTAAATTTTGACCATAGAACCCTTCTCACACAGAGCATTTCATTTCACTAATGTGTTATGAATATGTTAGAAAATGCTGAAACAAAAATTCAGGGAAAAGAAATCCTGTGATCAGTTCTGGCATTGATATTTGACTTTAATCATCTATTGCTGTGTAACAAATTATTTCAACACTTAGAGACTTAAAACAACATTTATCATCTCACAGTTCCTGTGTGGGTCAGAAATTCAGGAGTGGCTTAGTTGGAAGCTAAGGGTTTGGGTCAGGGTCTCTCAGAAGGCTGCAAGTTGTTAGTCAGGATCTCAGTCATCTGAAGGTTACCCCAGGGGAGAATCTGCTTCCATGTTCACTCACAGTACCATTGGCAGAATTCAGTTCTCTTCGGGTTGTCACACCGAAGGCCTCAGTTTCTCACTGGCTATTGACCAAATGCTGTCCCCAGGTCTTCACCATGTGGGTCTCTGCAACTTGCTTCATTATAACAAGTACATGAGAAGAGCCAAAGAGAGAGAACAAGCAAGAGGGAAGTCACAGTAGTTATAACCTAATCTCGGAAACAGCATCCTATTGCCTTTGGTGTATTCTATTTGCTAGAAGTGAGTCACTAAGTCCAGCTCACACACAAGGGAAGCAGATTATAGAAGAATGTGAATATCAGGAGGCCAGGATCATGGGAGACTGTTTAAGAAGCAGTTAATTACAGCTATTAAAATAGATAATAGGATCTTCAACCTAGAAGTATTCTAAGAGATTATTTGATTTCCATATTAGAAGATAAGAGAACTAAGGTTCTGTAGGCTTAAATGTGTTTCCCCAGATCACATGGTACCAGGTGGTAAAAATTTTTTAATAGAGACTCAGCAGCCTGTGCCTACATCTGTAAAATGGAAGTAATGATTCCTGGGTTGTCTTTCTCTTCTGTTACCGAACTCAGGTCCAGCTGCTCACCACTTGAAAATCAATACCCAAGAGAGAGGCAAGTGTTGGTAGAAAGGAAAGTTTCTTTTAATCAGAATGCCAGCAATCTGGAGAGATGGTGGACTTGGTGTCCCCAAAATTCAACTCCAAAGATTCTGCTCGACCATGAAAGTTTTTAAAGGTAAAAGGAAAGTAATTTCAGTTAATCATTGAGATAGGGGATCAGACTCGTCCCTGTCTCCCACTGCATGCAGGCTTGTCGCCTTCTTGTGACATTTCTTTAGGTGCTATCTTGTTCACCAGTTTTATCACACAGTTTGTTTGCCAGATTACTGAAGGGGAAGCTAAGGAAGAGATCTGGTCATCTGTTAATTACTTATTCTTCATTTCTACTTCTTTAATCTACGGAAAGAACCAACAGGTTAGGCAAGATATTGTTTGATCAAAAGATTTGAAAAGTATGCTAGGGTCGAAAATGAGTAGAGCATGCGGGCACCTGATTTAAAAGTGAGTTACAATGTAGCTTTGCTAAATTGACAAGAAAAGAGATTTTCTGCTAAGGACGGCTTCCTGCAAAGAATTGCTTACAACCGCCCCCCCCCCCCGAGCCCCCTGTCAGACATCATTTCATTTCTATGGGATTAGGGACAAAGGTCCACCTTCTGTAACTTCATGTTGAGAAAGAGCATTGAGATCTTAGAGTGAGCAATATCGACATGGGTTTGAAGCATCTCTCTGCCGACAGCTTCAGTTGCTCATTTACATATAAGGGCAGAACAAGCTACAATTATTTTGATGCCCACAAATATGTAGGTTATTATGAGCAATAGTGTTAATCCCATTCTCTCAAGGCCAGTTCTTGGAATTGTGCTAGCCATATATTTAGTACTGCTCAAGATGGCAGCTTATGTCATGGCTGCAGTCTGGTCATCATGCAGTTAGCTTTTCCCCTCTGGTGCCCTTTATAGTACCTGTAAAATACTCAGAAATGGGCATCAGATACTGAATCTGTGACTTTATTGTCTTAATCATTAACTACTTGAACCTGCTATTTTGGGACGGCTGGGAGACTTCAGCTTTTCTACAAACAAGAGGCAGAGGACCTGGAGGAACATTTGTATTTGGTGGGGGGGGGTTGGGGGGTGGCAGAGAGTTCTGTTCAGTTCCACCTCAACAGAAATCTGTGAGAAACTAGAGCAATCCAGAGAGTGAAAATTCTTTAAAGGGATAAAATGATAGCTATTCAAAGTTATATTGTTATAATTATTACTTCTATTAATAATAATGATAGTGGGGCTTAGGCTTAGGACCAATAAATTTGTGAGATAAAATTTCTTTTTACTCCTCCTTTTCCTTTCTTTAATGATGGTCCTAGAAGCTTTGGGGAGATTAATGCATGTACTTCCTGTTGAGGAAGCCCAAAGAGCTAGACATCCTGTCCCTTCCCACTGGCATGTTTCCAGTGACACTTACTAGGCTTTTCTGTTCCCATTGCACTTCTTCAGAGACTACCAATCTTGAGTTCCATTCCGAGAAGTTCTTCTCTCTCATTATTGGCAAAGCCTATTCAACCTAAACGAAGTATGTTTCCTTCCTAAATAGCCCATGTGTGAAAAGAATGGGTCTGGGATACTGCAGAGAAACAAACATGCTGCCATCACACCTATCCATATTCTAACTATCACACGAGATGAAGGAAGAGATCCACCACCTCTGTGGAGTCCCCACCACTGGAGTGTTTTCATACATACCTGAAACCTTACCTCGCTTATCCTCTCTGAAGATCCACTTTGTGTTGGACACTTTTTTAAACACTTCATAGGATCATCTTTGATTTTCAAACACGCACACTCAAGTGAAGAGATGAGATGAACGAGGCTAGAGAAAGTTAAATCTCTTGGCCAACTTCAAAACCAACAGAAGAACAGGGAATCAGCCCCAGGTGAGTCTGATTCCAAAGCACAAACTTGTGTTATTTTCCCACGTTACCATGAATTTCAGGTTCTTCATTGTATTCTCCAGTAGATTCTAGGCAGCAAGAAGAAATGAGTTTACCTGATTTGTAACTTCAGTGACTGGCATGGTGTTGGAATTAGTATCAGTTAACAATTAACATGCATTGCCCATTTCAGATATATTTATCATTTTGTCATCCTTTCTAAGATCTTGAGGGCAATATCTTGCCTTATACTCCCCTCAGCAGCCAGACTGCTCCAATATATTACAGATGTGTTGTTTATTTCTCCTCACCTTAACTGTCACCTGACGAGTGACAGGCAAAATCATGAGTTCAGTGACTGTATGTAGAAAAGATTATTTTGCCAGAGATTAAACACCTAACCCCAGTCAGCCAATAAATGTCTGACAATGGATGGCTCCATATCATACTATTCTGAAAAATGAGTGAAGTGGGTGTCCCAATGAATGTTGTTCTTTGCATACAAATGATGGTACCTCATACTGAGGGCTTCCCTTCAATTTGTTCTAAATAATTTCCTTCACACATCAAACAAGGCAGCCTCTTCTTTTATGTTTCTTGTTGAAAGCCAGTTTATCCGCACATGTGAGGAAAGAAGAGGAAGTCAGGAGTTTCTGGATGGTGTTTACATTTTCTCCTGACATATTTTGTTCCAAAATATTTGTTCTTCCAAGAGTTTGACATAGTATCTTGTTAGTACCCTCAGGCTGTCCACATTTTAACCTTATCCCAGCCTTAAACATCAGCTTCGCTCAATTGTGTATGCAGTTAAAGTGTTTGTTTAGAGAGCTTTCCATCACAAGCACAAAATAATAACCAGGTATCATTTTGTGAGTCTATGTTGGCAGCAAAACTCTTCTTGATATTTTCCCAAATTTGCCTCACATTCACTCACCTTGTTTCTACTTCTTGACTCCTTGTCCCCTTCCTTCCTGAAGTATTGAGAACACGAATCTCCCTGTCAAGTTAATTCCTCACTCTTTTGCCAAATGTTCTTTATTTCACTTACTTATTGGGCTCATGCATATCCCCAGAGCTTACAATAATCCAGAGATTCACTGAATTCCAGTTTAGTATTTTCTTTGCCACTGAATTCATCTCTTTATTACCGTTCAAGCTTTAACAGTATGCTTTAGTGCCAGAAAATACAACATTTATCTCACAGCTGAGTGCAAATAGGATATTCCTCCAAATATCTTGCCCTTTATCCAGGAGCTATAAAATACATATATATATATATATATATATATATATATATATATACATATTCTTTGTAACTTAATGTCAGCATCCTAGCTCCAGCTGTGCTGTCTACAATTACAATAACAACCATCATCTGTACAACTTAAGCCTGGTCAAATGTTTACTAAATGCACACAATGTTGTGGTAATACCTCAATTCTCTTTGTGTAAATTTTCAAGAGTATTAAATCATTTGGGTTAAAATATGAAAAGTGGTTTTACATTTGTCGACACTAACATTAAGGAAACCTCACTCACCGGAAATTACTCAAATACATGGAAAATAGAAGTCGGATCACACAAACTCCAAGATGAGTCAGTCAAAAACCAAGATCAGAACCCAACACAGCAGAGCTGGTAGCCTCTGTGTCCCTCCTGGGTGCCTTGGACTCTTGGCTCTAAGGCAGCTCAGTCAGCCCAGTGTCCTATTCCACAAGTAAAGAGCCTCCCTGCCCCCAATACCCAACAAGGCACCTTCATATCTGTGTCTGACAGCAACATACTCTGAGTTAAGTTTTGGTCAAGAGCTAGACCACTGCATCCTCATAACAGAAACATAATGTTTCACCCCTGGGTCAGATTCTCCCAGCTCGGCTTTTGATCAAGAAGCATGTTCAAACAGTTGCTAAGCATCTTATATATAAAACATGCATAAAATTTTTTGAAAATTGTAAGGATGTAGAGTAAAACTTTTAAAAACTTGAAAGCTGTGAAGAAAACTAAAAACAAGTAATTGTTTTTATTTTTATAAGTCTTCTAGATATAAAGCCAGTTGATTAGTTTAGAAATGTAGGATTGATTTAAAATACTTATAAAATTCTCAATTTTGGTACAGTGAATTACACAAATGCTCCCCAGATAGCTTTAGGAAACTGAAGTTATTTTTCAAAGGTAATAGAGAATATTGAGTCTTAGATATATATTAAAAAAAAAGAAGACTAAATATTCTTTGGGTGACTTTTATAATTTTATATTTTATTTCTAAGCTTTTATGTCTCCACAAACAACATTCCGTTGGGTCCTACAAAAGGCAATTTAACTAGACATAAAACAATTTCAGCAAAAAGTCTTCCTTTGTACTCATTATCTAGTAAACTTTCATATTTCAGGAGGTGTTTGGGAAAACTGGTACTGATTCATACAGCAAATAAGTGAAGAATAGAGAAAAAATTCTTGACCCATAGTATTGTGTTCTGCTACCAATTGTACAACCTATTAACAGTGTGACTTAAGGAAAACACCTCAAGCTCTTTGAGTGGCAATTTTTTATCTGAAAAGGAGAATAGAGACAGTCATACAGAGTGCAGTAAGTCAAAAAGAGAAAAACAAATATCGTATATTAATGCATATATATGGAATCTAGAAAAATGGTACAGATGAACCAGTTTGCAAAGCAGAAATAGAGACACAGATGTAGAGAACAAACGTATGGACACCAAGGAGGGAAAGCAGAGGGGGTGGGGTGGTGGCGGTGGGATGAATTGGGAGATTAGGATTGACATATATACACTAATATGTATAAAATAGATAACTAATAAGAGCCTGCTGTATAAAAAATAAATAAATAAAATTCAAAAAAAGGAGAATAGCAGTATTTTTCTTATCCACCTTATAAGGTTTCTATGAGACTCAAATAAGACAGTGGTCCCCAACCGTTTTGGGACCAGGGACCAGTTTAATGGAAGACAATTTTTCCATGGATGGGAGTGGGGGGATGGTTCAGGCAGTAATGTGAGTGATGGGGAGTGATGGGGATCGGCAGATGAAGCTTTGCTCACTTGCCTGCCACTCACCTCCTGCTGTGAAGCCCGGTTCCTCACAGGCTACGGGATGGGGTTTGGGGACCCCTGAAATAAGATGCCTTGGAATAACTTCCTAGTAAATAATACAACCTATTATTTAAATTATTCATATTCAGGTATCTCCACTACAATGCTGCTTCTTTATTCATGCTGTCCATAGTAATCAGTGAAGATAGATTCTGTTGAATGCAACAAGTTTTGAGCACCTTGGTCTGTCAATATTTGCTCACATGTTTTCATTCTAGGTCTAAGTTGTGGAGAGAGCTTTTAATCACAGTTCCCAATAGCCAGAGGGCTATAGCACTAGCAGAGTTCCAGCAGAGCAGATGATAATTCAATCATTATATTAAACATACAACATCATGGCATCTGCAAATAAGGACAGTTTCATATCTTCTTTTCCAGTCTTCACACCTTTATTTTTTTTCTTTCCTTATCACACTGGCTAGAACTGTCAGCAAAATGTTGAATCAAAATGTTAATAGAAGAAATCTTTATCTCCTGATATCTCACTAGTCTTTGTTTTTTCATCATGCTTTTGAAGATTGCAGAACTAAACACCTGCAATTTGGGTTTTCTGAGGTTTCTTCTTGATTAAATTTTTGTTATGCTTTTTGGCAGGAATACTCCAGAAGTGATATTGTGTTCTTTTCAGTACATAATATTATGCAGTCAAAGATGTTACTAGTGAGTTCAATTTCAATCATCACTTGCCTAAGGCGTTGTCTGCCAGATTTTGCCACTGTAAAGTTATCTTTCCATTTGTTAATTAATAAAAATATTAATGAATTTTGAACTTTTGGGGAATCCTGTGAATCCTCAATATTTAACCCACTATTTTACTCATTTGTCAATGATTCTGGCTTCAGTCAATTTTATGATGATGGTTGCCAAATAGTGATTTTCTACTTCTATCTTTTCTTCTATATTTAATTATTGGCCTTCTACAGTGAGGAAGAGCTTCATCATTTTATTTGTTTGTTTTTTACAGCAGTGTGGACTTACAGAATCTTTTTTTTTAATGATTTTTTTTATTGGAGTAAAATTGCTTTGCAATGTTGTGTTAGTTTCTGTTGTATAGTGAAGTGAATCAGCTATATGTATACCTATATCTCCTCCCTCTTGGACCTCCCTTCCACCCCCCGATCCCACCCCTGGTCATCACAGAGCACTGAGCTGATCTCCCTGTGTTATACAGCAGGTTCCCAATAGCTATCTATTTTACACATGGTAGTGTATTTATGTCAAACCTAATCTCCCAATTAGTCTCACCCTCCCCTTCCCCCACCGTGCCCACATGTCCATTCTCTACATCTACATCTCTATTCCTGCCTTACAAATAGGTTCATCTGTACCATTTTTCTAGATTCCACATATATGCGTTAATATACGATATTTGTTCTTCTCTTTCTGGTTTACTTCACTCTGTATGACAGACTCTAGGTCCATCCACATCTCTACAAATAACCCAATTTCATTATTTCATTCAATTGGTTATAGTTCACCATCGTTATTAATTTTGAGCTTAAATTGTCCCAGATTTGACCAGTAGGAGCTCCTCAAGTTGGCTCTGTGTCCATTTGATATGTCACCATTATTTCTTAAGCACTTCTTTACTTTCTTACACAGCAAGATGTTTCAGGTTTATCATACTTTCCTTCCCTGGTCGTGGGATCAGCCATTTTCCCAAAGCGTCCTGGTTTCCTTCAGTAGAGAATGGGACTGGAAGCCATAATTTGCTGCTAGGTATTGTTGTTGTTACTTATAGGTTTTTTACACTAATTTGTTTTTAATCTAGTCTGCAAGTCTTAATCTTTTGTTGGACTATTTATTCTATTTACATTAAATATAACTATTGACATCTCAATTTGTTCCATTTTAATAATAAATAGAATAATTTAGTGGTTATCCTAGGTATTAAAACAGGCACCATTCCCTGCTTAGTGTATTTAAAAGTGTATAATATGTTAACAACTTACAAGATATTAACTAAATATACTCTTCTCCCTCTCCTGTGTTAATGTTTTCATGAATTTTCCATTCATATATATTTCAAACCTCATAACATATTATTTTAAACACTAAATATTTATTAGAATTACCCACATATTTACCCTTTCCAATGTTCTTTCTTTCTCTGTACAAGCATTTTCATCTGTTTCAAAAACCCTGTTTAATATTTCTTTTCATACCAATCTGCTAGTAATAGATGTCTCAGGCCTTATTTGTCTAAAAGAATTTTTATTTCACATTTATTTTTGAAGGGCTTTTGATGGGTTTAAAGTTTTAAGTTGAGAGTTATTTTCTTTCTGATGTCATTCCACTGTTTTTCTGAGGATGGCTTCTGTCTTATTCTTACTACTTTGAAAGTAATCTGTGTTAATCTCTGGCTGCTTTGAAATTTTTCTCTTGTCTTTAGTTTTCTGCAGTTTTACTATTATATATCAAGTATTATGGGTTGAATTGTATCCCCCAATAAAGATATGCTCAAGGCCTAATCCCTAATAACTCAGAACATGATTTCATTTGGGTACAGTCTTTACTTTACTTTACATTTCCTAAAATGAGATCTTTAGGGTCTTAATCCAATATGACTGGTGTCCTTACAAAAAGAGGAGATTTGAGCACAGAGACAGACACACAGAGGGTGGGTGATGTGAAGACACATAGGGAGAACTCCACGTGAAGAAGGAGTGTTAGAAAAATGCATCAACCTGCCAAAGAGTACCTGAAGCTACCAGAAGACTGGAGAGAGGCATGAAACAGATCCTTCCCTTCCAACACCTTGATTTCAGATTTATGGCTCCCAGAACTGTAAGACAGTAAGTTTCCATTGTCTTAAGCCACTCCGTTTGTGGTACTGTGTTACAGCAGCCCTTGGAAACTAATACACAAGGTATGGTTTTCTCTACATTTTTCTTGCCTATTATGCTGGTCTGAAATGTCAATGCACCATTAGCACAAAGCAGTTATCCTACCTGAGGACTAGAGCACTTTGGAATGTAGGATTTGATGTCTTTAGCAAATTTGGAGAAATTTTTGGACATTATCTCTTCACATATTCCTTCTATCCTACTCTCTTTTCTCTCCTTCTGAAATAACAGTATATGTTAGACCTCTTCACCATAGCACATATGTCTCTTACAATACTTTCTGTATTTTATTTTCTTTTCTTCTCTGTGTGCTTCCGTCTAGGTTTGTTCTAATATCTATTTCTTGTTCACTAATTCTCTAGTCTGTTTCCCTGTTAGTAAAACACATCAATTTATTAAATTCTTAAATCTAGTTATTGTACTTTTCACTTCTAATTTTCATTTCATTCTGTTTTATAGATCCCAATTCTTTGATTACATTATCTATAGTTTTATCTTACATGTATTAATTATAATTATTTTAAAGACCGTATCTGATCTTTCTAAATTGTGAATATCTATTTTCCATTTATGCTTTTGGTTTTCAGTCATTCAGCCTTGTTTCTTGGCTTACTTGGTAACTTTTGATTGAATACTGGGTATTTCTTTTTTTTTAAATTTTTTTTATTGCATTTTTATTTATTTATTTATTTATTTATTTTTTATATTTATTTTTGGCTGTGTTGGGTCTTCATTTCTGTGCAAGGGCTTTCTCTAGTTGTGGCAAGTGGGGGCCACTCTTCATCGCAGTGCATGGGCCTCTCACTATCACGGCCTCTCTTGTTGTGGAGCACAGGCTCCAGACGCACAGGCTCAGTAGTTGTGGTGCACGGGCCCAGTTGCTCCACGGCATGTGGGATCTTCCCAGACCAGGGCTCGAACCGGTGTCCCCTGCATTGGCAGGCAGATTCTCAACCACTGCGCCACCAGGGAAGCCCCCAAATACTGGGTATTTCTTATAAAAAATTATAGTGACTCTATATGATGCTGTCTTTCTTCAAATAGACAGTGTTGGCTATAAGCTTGATCCAGTTGGGGCTTTCCTATTTCAGATTAACCTTTACTTCTTGGGTGTAACACTTCAATATATCTCATCACAAAGCCTGGGGTGTTCATAAGGATGGCTCTTCCTTGATTGGCTCTGAATGCTAAACCTTGACACCCTAGTACCATGAGACTGCAAAATCTCTGCTAAATTTTTGACCTCTTAGCAGCAGATTTTTGCATAATTTTTGAGAGTGTTGCCCCCTACAAGCACTATTTTGGAGAAAACAAATGTCTTGGAAAATTGTCCAAAAAAGATTCAGGTTCACCTCTGTTATTTCCTTTTCTATGAGATCTTTCCCTTCAAATAATGACTGTCTTGATTGCTCTGAACTCTGTCTCTCTAACCCTGTGAGGCTGCCAAAAGTGCTAGACTGCCATTTTCTGTTTGGCTTTGGTGCCATAATCTGTGAATCAGCAAAGGCCCTGAGGAGGAAATTGCAACCATAAATGCCAAACTCACTTCAATGAAATTCATTTCTCCTCAGGATCTTGGACCTTAATGCCTGGTTGCCTTAGATGCTTTCTAATGTTTTCAAAGAACTGCTTTTCTTCTCCCAACCCCCAAATCTAACTCATAAATTTCTTGGTGGAAGGTTCTTTTGGTACCATCTATACCATCATAGGCAGAAGTAGAAGTGTTTCCTACTTTTTGAATCCTATAACAAAGAAAATGATAATTTTTGCCTTGCTGCCCTAAGGAATATTTGAAGTTAATTTAACCTGGAGAAATGGAAAGTAATAGGAAAGGAAAATTATTAACTATTTTAGTAACTTACTCACCAAATCTTCACTGAGTACACAGTTTGTATGAGGCATTGTTCAGAAAGAAAGGAAGAGAAAGAAAGAAAGAAAGAAAGAAGAAAGAAAGAAAGAAAGAAAGAAAGAAAGAAAGAAAGAAAAGAAAGAAAGAAAGAAACGAAGGAAGGAAGGAAGAAAGAAAGAAGGAAGGAAGGAAAGAAAGAGAGAAAGAGAGAAAGGGGGAGGGAGGAAGGGAAGGAGGGAAGTGGGAAGGAACTCCCTATTCACATGGAGTTTTTATTCTAATGAATTTAAATGGATTGATATGTAAGTAAAAATTTATCAGATAATGATAACTGCCTTTGTAAGCAGACCATTTAGGGAGGTCCCCAGAGAAAGAGAACCAGGAATGACTTTCTTGACATAAGAGAACCCATTTTAGCCTAAGCCATTTTGTGACCTAAGCCTGGCCACAATGCTTGCCCTTGAATAGGTCTCACTAATTAATGATTTAAAGGAGGGGATACAGAAACAAGGGAGGAGCAGTCAACAAACAATAGTGCAGCTTTGGGGCAGGGTCCTGGTTCCTCAAGGAACATACATAATAATATATCTTTGAGTTCTTCAGGAACTAAGACCCACACCCAGGTGGAGGATGGAATTATGATGTTGACCCTTCTGACTTCAGTCAACTACAGCTTGGACTCCGTTGACTTTTGCCCCAATTCTATGCTGAAATCCCCTCTGCTCAAGTCCTCTCATGAATGTGCAAATACCCTTAGCTTAAAGCTTCCCCAGTTTTGTTGTTCAGGAAGAAACTGCTTTGGGAAAGATTCCAGTGTTCTCCTTACTTGCTACAAGTAATAATAAATCCTTCCTTCTCCCACGTTTTGGCTTGGTTGTGTCTATTGGCTCAACACCCACCAAGAGGTGAACCCAGTTTTTGGGTAACACCTTGCAGAGATTAAAATAAGATAAAAAATGACTGAGTACCCAGGAGAAGATGGCGGAAGAGTAAGACGCGGAGATCACCTTCCTCCCCACAGATACATCAGAAATACATCTACACGTGGAACTGCTCCTATAAAACACCCACTGAACACTACCAGAAGACCTCAGACCTCCCAAAAGGCAAGAAACTCCCCACGTACCTGGGTAGGGCAAAAGAAAAAAGAAAAAACAGAGACAAAAGAATAGGGACGGGACCTGTGCCAGTGGGAGGGAGCTGTGAAGGAGGAAAGGCTTCCACATACTAGGAAACCCCTTCACAGGCAGAGACTGCAGGTGGCGGAGAGGGGAAGCTTCACCTCCACAGAGGAGAGCGCAGCAACAGGGGTGCAGAGGGCAAAGCAGAGAGATTCCCACACAGAGGATCAGTGCTGACCAGCACTCACCAGCCCGAGAGGCTTGTCTGCTCATCCGCCGGGGTGGGCTGCGGCTGGGAGCTGAGGCTCCAGCTTCGGTCGGATTGCAGGGAGAGGACTGGGGTTGGCGGCGTGAACACAGCCTGAAGGGGTTAGCACACCACAACTAGACAGGAGGGAGTCCGGGAAAAGGTCTGGAGCTGCCAAATAGGCAAGAGACTTTTTCTTGCCTCTTTGTTTCCTGGTGCGCTAGGAGAGGGGATTCAGGGTGCCACCTAAACGAGCTCCAGAGACGGGCGCGAGCCACAGCTATCAGCGTGGACCCCAGAGATGGGCATGAGACGCTAAGGCTGCTGCTGCTGCCACCAAGAATCCTGTGTGTGAGCACAGGTCACTATCCACACCTCCCCTCCTGGGAGCCTGTGCAGCCCGCCACTGCCAGGGTCCCGTGACCCAGGGACAACTTCCCCGGGAGAACGCACGGTGCACCTCAGGCTGCTGCAACGTCATGCCGACCTCTGCTGCCGCAGGCTATCCATGCAACTGTACCCCTCTCTCCCCCCGCCTGAGTGAGCCTGAGCCCCAAATCAGCTGCTCCATTAACCCCGTCCTGTCTGAGCGAAGAACAGATGCCCTCAGGCGACCTACATGCAGAGGCGGGTCCAAATCCAAAGCTGAAACCCGGGAGCTGTGCGAACAAAGAAGAGAAAGGGAAATTTCTCCCAGCAGCCTCAGAAGCAGCGGATTAAAACTCCACAATCAACTTGATGTACCCTGCATCTGTGGAATACCTGAATAGACAACGAATCATCACAAATTGAGGAGGTGGACTTTGGGAGGAATGATATATTATTTTTTCCCCTTTTCCTCTTTTTGTGAGTGTGTATGTGTATGCTTCTGTGTGAGATTTTGTCTGTATAGCTTTGCTTTCACCATTTGTCTTACGGTTCTGTCTGTCCGGTTTTTTTTGTTGTTTTTTTTTACTTAAAAAAAATGTTTTTTCTTAATAATTATTTTTAATTTTAATAACTTTATTTTATTTTATCTTACTTTATTTTATTTTATCCTCTTTCTTTCTTTCTTTCCATTTTTTCTCCCTTTTATTCTGAGTCGTGTGGATGAAAGGCTTTTGGTGCTCCAGCCAGGCATCAGGGTTGAGCCTCTGAGGTGGGAGAACCAACTTCAGGACACTGGTCCACAAGAGACCTCCCAGCTCCACGTAATACCAAATGGCAAAAATCTCTCAGAGATCTCCATCTCAACACCAAGACCCAGCATCACTCAACGACCAGCAAGCTACAGTGCTGGACACCCTATGCCAAACAACTAACAAGACAGGAACACAATCCCATCCATTAGCAGAGAGACTGCCTAAAATCATAATAAGGCCACAGACACCGCAAAACACACCACCAGACATGGACCTGCCCACCACAAAGACAAGATCCAGCCTCATCCACCAGAACACAGGCACTAGTCCCCTCCACCAGGAAGCCTACACAAGCCACTGAACCAACCTTAGCCACTGGGGACAGACACCAAAAACAATGGGAACTACGAACCTGTAGCCTGTGAAAAGGAGACCCAAAACACAGTAAGATAAGCAAAATGAGAAGAAAGAAAAACACACAGCAGATGAAGGAGCAAGGTAAAAACTGACCAGACCTAACAAATGAAGGGGAAATAGGCAGTCTACCTGAAAAAGAATTCAGAACACTGATAGTAAAGATGATCCAAAATCTTGGAAATAGAATAGACAAAATTCAAGAAACATTTAACAAGGACGTAGAAGAACTAAAGAGTAACCAAGCAATGATGAACAACACAATAAATGAAATTAAAAATACTCTAGATGGGATCAATAGCAGAATAACTGAGACAGAAGAACGGATAAGTGACCTGGAAGATAAAATAGTGGAAATAAATACTGCAGAGCAGAATAAAGAAAAAAGAATGAAAAGAACTGAGGACAGTCTCAGAGACCTATGGTACAATATTAAACGCACCAACATTCGAATTATAGGGGTCCCAGGAGAAGAAGAGAAAAAGAGAGGGACTGAGAAAATAGTTGAAGAGATTATAGTTGAAAACTTCCCTAATATGAGAAAGGAAATAGTTAACCAAGTCCTGGAAGCAGAGATAGTCCCATACAGGATAAATTCAAGGAGAAACATGCCAAGACACATATTAATCAAACTATCAAAAATTAAATCTAAAGAAAACATATTAAAAGCAGCAAGGGATAAACAACAAATAACACACAAGGGAATCCCCATAAGGTTAACAGCTGATCTTTCAACAGAAACTCTGCAAGCCAGAAGGGAGTGGCAGGACATATTTAAAGTGATGAAGGAGAAAAACCTACAACCAAGATTAATCTACCCAGCAAGGATCTCATTCAGATTTGATGGAGAAATTAACACCTTTACAGACAAGCAAAATCTGAGAGAGTTCAGCACCACCAAACCAGCTTTACAACAAATGCTAAAGGAACTTCTCTAGGCAAGAGATACAAGAAAAGGAAAACAACTACAATAACAAACCCAAAACATTTAAGAAAATGGGAATAGGAACATACATATCGATAACTACCTTAAATGTAAATGGATTAAATGCTCCAAACAAAAGACACAGACTGGCTGAATGGATACAAAAACAAGACCTGTATACATGCTGTCTAGAAGAGACCCACTTCAGACCTAGGGACACATACAGACTGAACGTGACGGGATGGAAAATTATATTGCATGCAAATGGAATTCAAAAGAAAGCTGGAGTAGCAATTCTCATATCAGACAAAATAGACTTTAAAATAAAGACTATTACAAGAGACAAAGAAGGACACTACATAATGATCAAGGGATCAATCTGAGAAGAAGATATAACACTTGGAAATATCTATGCACCCAACATATGAGCACCTCAATACATAAGGCAAATACTAACAGCCATAAAAGGGGAAATCAACAGTAACATAATCATAATAGGGGACGTTAACGCCCCACTTTCACCAATGGACAGATCATCCTAACTGAAAATAAATAAGGAAACACAAGCTTTAAATGATACATTAAACAAGATGGACTTAATTGATATTTATAGGACATTCCACCCAAAAACAACAGAATACACATTTTTCTCAAGTGCTCATGGAACATTCTCCAGGATATCTTGGGTCACAAATCAAGCCTTGGTAAATTTAAGAAAATTGAAATCGTATCAAGTATCTTTTCTGACCACAACGCTATGAGACTAGATATCAATTACAGGAAAAGATCTGTAAAAAATACAACACATGGAGGCTACACAATACACTACTTAATAACGAAGTGATCACTGAAGAAATCAAAGGGGAAATCAAAAAATACCTAGAAACAAATGACAATGGAGACACAACGACCCAAAACCTATGGGATGCGGCAAAAGCAGTTCTAAGAGGGAAGTTTATAGCAATACAATCCTACCTTAAGAAACAGGAAACATCTCCAATAAACAACCTAACCTTGCACCTAAAGCAATTAGAGAATGAAGAACAAAAAAACCCCAAAGTTAGCAGAAAGAAAGAAATCATAAAGATCAGATCAGAAATAAATGAAAAAGAAAGGAAGGAAATGACAGCAAAGATAAATAAAACTAAAAGCTGGTTCTTTGAGAAGATGAACAAAATTGATAAACCATTAGCCAGACTCATCAAGAAAAAAAGGGAGAAGACTCAAATCAATAGAATTAGTAATGAAAAAGGAGAAGTAACAACTGACACTGCAGAAATACAAATGATCATGAGAGATTACTACAAGCAACTCTATGCCAATAAAATGGACAACCTGGAAGAAATGGACAAATTCTTAGAAATGCACAACCTGCCAGGACTGAACCAGGAAGAAATAGAAAATATGAACAGACCAATCAAAAGCACTGAAATTGAAACTGTGATTAAAAATCTTCCAACAAACAAAAGCCCAGGACCAGATGGCTTCACAGGAGAATTCTATCAAACATTTAGAGAAGAGCTACCACCTATCCTTCTCAAACTCTTCCAAAATTTTGCAGAGGGAGGAACACTCCCCAACTCATTCTACGAGGCCACCATCACCCTGATACCAAAACCAGACAAAGATGTCACAAAGAAAGAAAATTACAGGCCAATACCACTGATGAACATAGATGCAAAAATCCTCAACAAAATAGTAGCAAACAGAATCCAACAGTACATTAAAAGGATCATACACCATGATCAAGTGGGGTTTGTTCCAGGAATGCAAGGATTCTTCAAAATACGCAAATCAATCAACGTGATACACCATATTAACAAATTGAAGGAGAAAAACCATATGATCATCTCAATAGATGCAGAGAAAGCTTTCGACAAAATTCAACACCCATTTATGATAAAAGCCCTGCAGAAAGTAGGCATAGAGGGAACTTTCCTCAACATAATAAAGGCCATATATGACAAACCCACAGCCAACATTGTTCTCAATGGTGAAAAACTAAAACCATTTCCCCTAAGATCAGGAAGAAGACAAGGTTGCCCACTCTCACCACTATTATTCAGCATAGTTTTGGAAGTTTTAGCCACAGCAATCAGAGAAGAAAAAGAAATAAAAGGAATCCAAATCGGAAAAGAAGAAGTAAAGCTGTCACTGTTTGCAGACAACATGATTGTATACATAGAGAATCCTAAAGATGCTACCAGAAAACTACTAGAACTAATCAATGAACTTGGTAAAGTAGCAGGATACAAAATTAATGCACAGAAATCTCTTCCATTTCTATAGACAAATGATGAAAAATCTGAAAGTGAAATTAAGAAAACACTCCCATTTACCACTGCAACAAAAAGAATAAAATATCTAGGAATAAACCTACCTAAGGAGACAAAAGACCTGTATGCAGAAAATTATAAGACATTGATGAAAGAAATTAAAGATGATACAAATAGATGGAGAGATATACCATGTTCCTGGATTGGAAGAATCAACACTGTGAAAAGGACTCTACTACCCAAAGCAATCTACAGATTCAATGCAATCCCTATCAAACTACCACTGGAATTTTTCACAGAACTAGAACAAAAAATTTCACAATTTGTATGGAAACACAAAAGACCCCAAATAGCCAAAGCAATCTTGAGAACGAAAAATGGAGCTGGAGTAATCAGGCTCCCTGACTTCAGACTATACTACAAAGCTATAGTAATCAAGACAGTTTGGTACAGGCACAGAAACAGAAACATAGATCAATGGAACAGGATAGAAAGCCCAGAGATAAACCCACGCACATATGGTCACCTTATCTTTGATAAAGGAGGCAAGCATATACAGTGGAGAAAAGACAGCCTCTTCAATAAGTGGTGCTGGGAAAACTGGACAGCTACATGGAAAAGAATGAAATTAGAACACTCCCTAACACCATACACAAAAATAAACTCAAAATGGATTAAAGACCTAAATGTAAGGCCAGACACTATCAAACTCTTAGAGGAAAACATAGGCAGAACACTCTATGACATAAATCACAGCAAGATACTTTTTGACCCAGCTCCTAGAGAAATGGAAATAAAAACACAAATAAAGAAATGGGACCTAATGAAACTTAAAAGCTTTTGCACAGCAAGGGAAACCATAAACAAGACCAAAAGACAACCCTCAGAATGGGAGAAAATATTTGCAAATGAAGCAACTGACAAAGCATTAATCTCAAAAATTTACAAGCTGCTCATGCAGCTCAATAACAAAACAACAAACAGCCCAATCCAAAAATGGGCAGAAGACTTAAATACACATTTCTCCAAAGAAGATATACAGATTGCCAACAAACACATGAAAGAATGCTCAACATCATTAGTCATTAGAGAAATGCAAATCAAAACTACAATGAGATATCATCTCACACCAGTCAGAATGGCCATTATCAAAAAATCTAGAAACAATAAATGCTGGAGAGGGTGTGGAGAAAAGGGAACATTCTTGCACTGTTAGTGGGAATGTAAATTCATACAGCCACTATGGAGAACAGTATGGAGGTTCGTTAAAATACTAAAAATAGAACTACCATACGACCCAGCAATCCCACTACTGAGCTTATACCCTGAGAAAACCATAATTCAAAAAGAGTCATGTACCAAAATGTTCATTGCAGCTCTATTTACAATAGCCAGGACATGGAAGCAACCTAAGTGTCCATCATCAGATGAATGGATAAAGAAGATGTGGCACATATATACAATGAAATATTACTCAGCCATAAAAAGAAACGAAATTGAGTTATTTATAGTGAGGTGGATGGAGTTAGAGTCTGTCATACAGAGTGAAGTAAGTCAGAAAGAGAAAAACAAATACAGTATGCTAACACATATATATGGAATCTAAGGAAAAAAAAAAAAGTCATGAAGAACCTAGTGGCAAGATGGGAATAAAGACACAGACTTACTAGAGAATGGACTTGAGGATATGGGGAGGGGGAAGGGTAAGCTGTGACAAAGTGAGAGAGTGGCATGGACATATATACACTACTAAACATAAAATAGATAGCTAGTTGGAAGCAACCGCATAGCACAGGGAGATCAGCTCTGTGCTTTGTGACCACCTAGAGGGGTCGGATAGGGAGGGTGGGAGGGAGAGAGATGCAAGAGGGAAGAGATATGGGAACATATGTATATGTATAACTGATTCACTTTGTTATAAAGCAGAAACTAACACACCATTGTAAAGCAATTATACTCCAATAAAGATGTTAAAAAAAAATGACTACTTTTTTTTTAAATGCTTAGGAAAGTTTTAAAAAATATTTTATTTATCTATTTATTTTAATCTCAGAGCTCTGTATAGTCCTGAAAATATTGGAAACAATATAAATGGTCAGCAATAGATAAATAGTAATATAAAATCAAGCTTATTTATTATATGGAAAATTATACAGCCAATAAAATGTTTACAACATTTCATGGCAGAGAATATACTGGCATTATAATTTTGAGTGAAAAAGTCACAAGAGAAATTTTTATATACACCATGTTACAACTGTGAAAAATATTCAGAGACAAAAAGTTGAAAGAAATATTAATGCTGACTTCTTGTGTAAAGAGAAATATTTTTCTACTTGTTCTTTGAAATTTAATTTTTTTTATTGAATGAAAGGTTCTTGTAAATTCTATAGTGCTTTATAATTTTCAAAAGTTTCACACAGGTGATTTCATATAATCCCATGATAACACTTTTTTTTCTCCCCTACCCATATATTGCCCCCTGCTTCCTTGTCCCCACTACTAGTAACTATTAGTTTTTTTTCTATATCTGAGAATCTGCTTCTTTCTAAACTAGCAACTACTAGTTTTTTTTCTATATCTGAGAGTCTGCTTCTTTTTGTTTGTTTGTTTTATTCACTAGTTTGTGTTTTTCTTAGATTCCACATATAAGTGATATACAGTATTTGTCTTTCTCTGTCTGACTTATTTCACTTAGCATAGTGCCATCCAAGTCCATCCATGTTGCTGCAATAGGAAAAAATTCATTTTTTTAATGGCTGAGTAGTATTCCACTGTGTGTGTGTGTGTGTGTGTGTATGTGTGTGTATCATATCTTCTTTACCCACTCATCTGTTGACAGACACTTAGGTTGCTTTCATACCTTGGCAATTGAAAATAATTCTGTATGAACATTGAGGTGCATATATCTTGTGAAATTAGTGTTTTGTTTTGTTTTGTTTTCAGATATATACTCAGGAGTGGAATTGCTGGTCATATGGTAGTTCTATTTTTAGCTTTTTGAGAAATCTCTATACTGTTTTGCACAGTGGAGGCGCTAATTTACAACCCCATCAAGAGTGTACAAGGGTTCCCTTTTCTTCACGTCCTCACAAACATTTGTTATTTGTGTTCTTTTATTCACATAGATCAATGGAACAGAATA
Source organism: Balaenoptera ricei (assembly GCF_028023285.1). Classification (NCBI taxonomy): domain Eukaryota; kingdom Metazoa; phylum Chordata; class Mammalia; order Artiodactyla; family Balaenopteridae; genus Balaenoptera; species Balaenoptera ricei. The sequence goes on from NC_082652.1 coordinate 64,826,840, forward strand.
GAGATCTCAGAATTAAATCTGCACACTTAGTCAATTAATCTATGACAAAGGAGGCAAGAACATAAAATGGAGAAAAATCTCTTCAATAAGTGGTGCTGGGAAAACTGGAAAGCTAGATGTAAAAGAATGAAATTTGAACATTCTCTAACACCATATAGAAAAATAAACTCAAAGTGGATTGAAGACCTAAATGTAAGACCAGATACTATAAAACTCCTAGAGAAAAACATAGGCAGAACACTCTGACATAAATCGCTGCGATATATATTTTTTTGGATCTGTCTCCTAAAGCAAAGGAAATAAAAGCAAAACTAACCAAAAGGGATCTAATTAAGCTTAAAATCTTTTGCACAGCAAAGTAAACCATCAACAAAATGAAAAGACATCCTGCTGAATGGGAGAAGATAATTTGCAAAGGGTATGACTGATAAGGAGTTACTATCCAACATATGCAAATAGCTCATACACCTCAACATCAAAAAAACAAACAACTCAATTAAAAGCTGGGCAGAAGAACTGAATAACCATTTTTCCAAAGAGGAAATGCAGGTGACCAACAGGCTGATGAAAAGATGCTCAATATTGCTAATCATCAGGGAAAATGCAAATCAAAACCACAATGAGATATCACCTCACAGAGGTCAGAATGTCTGTCATCAAAAAGAATGACTATTTTGGATTAAGGGATCAAGCAAAGGTTTTCTGAGGGGATGATACTGAAACTGAGATCTGAATGACAAGAAGATAGCAACCATCTGAAGACTGAAGGGACTAATAATCCAAACCAAGGGAATAGCTAATGCAAAGGTAAGCCCCAAGACAGAAATGAATAAGGTAAACAGAAATATTAATGCCAACAACTGTTCTATGAAACTTTTCTATTTCTCTACTTTTTGATCTCCCCACCAGTCCCTCCTATTGGAAAACCTAATAGGAACCTGGCTAGCAATGGAGATCGGGAAATGTGGTTTGCAGACTCTTAGCCCTAATAGTACATAGCAGAATATAGAAGGGTAAATTTTGACTGAGAAACAGCAGTTTAAAAACTAGCACAGTCCATCCTTTTTAGTTACTCATACACTTCTACACATATTTAATCTTCTAAACAGTGAAATAACATCATGTTTACACCATACAGGATGCAACCATCCTTTATACAAATCACGATATTCTCACCATCTCAAAAAAAGGTTGACACAAAACTCTGAAATTTACTGTTCTTATCTTCAGGTGATGTTAATTCTATTTAGAGTTAAATCACAATTCTAAGTTTTGCAACCTACAGTCTAAATTTAAAATTTAACCACAATCAATGATTCCTATGTAAAATAGTGAGATGGGAGAAGGGAAAATATTTAATGTATTGTTGTCATGTAACAGTGTTAAGGAACAAGCGGGTAAGAGATTATGTTTAACTGTAACTAGTCATGCAGCCATACTTGATATTACAACTTCCATTAATCATTACTATTTCCTGTTTTTCTTAGCCTCAACCAGCCCCACAATTCATGGGGATCCTTTATTTGGGGGTAAACCAAGCTGTCATTCCTGAGTGATCTGAATCTAACTATATTTGGTTGTTGAGGTCTCCATTAACATTTGACTTGAAAACATTAAGAGATCCCTGAGTTTCAGATAGATTCTGTTCTGTCCTATTGTAGGGAAGCAATTATTTTTCCTCTTCGTAATCAGGATCAATCAAATTAACCAGTAAAATAAGCTTTGTTCTTTGTTTGTTCTGTGCCAAAAATGTGTCAGCCTCAACTTCCAGTTCAATCAAATTATTGATTCCCCTGGTGAAAGCATCCCTCTGTTGAGAACCAAGGACTCTAAATCAGTAGAGTCCAAAGTTATATGGCCAGTAAGTAAAAGTTTTACATCATACACTATCTGAACACACGTCCTCCACTAACTACATGCTCAGGAGGGTCCAGAGGAGACATAGAGTAATGTATAAGAAAGGGGACACTGCCACTCTGAAAAAGTTATGTGATATTTGTCCTTTGAAGGCCAGGGATGATGATGAGATATGTTGTGATTGACACAGGCTCCCTAATTTCACTTGGAATGATGGTATCTCAGAAAGACAGGTTCCACATGGCAGCCCTTAACCGACAGAGACAAAGTGGGCACAATTATCACAGTGAGCAACAGAAATAGAGATGTACCTGGAATGTGGCACACAGAATTTCTGGAGGATCCTTGGAAGTGACTAACTGAACATGCTTTCCTTAAAAATAGATGGATGTCTTATGCTAACAGTGGTTTATCTATATGTTACAGTGCTTAAAAACACTTCCTGAACTCCAAATGGGAAGATGCTATTTTTAAAATGGTGTAAGGAAACCTGGAGTGGAAAGAAATTAGCAAGGATGGCTGAGTTTTGTTATGTTTTTTATTTATTTATTTATTTATTTATGGCTGCGTTGGGTCTTCGTTGTTGCACGCAGGCTTTCTCTAGTTGTGGCAAGCGGGGGCTACTCTTTGTTGCGATGCGCAATGCAGTGGCTTCTCTTGTTGTGGAGCACGGGCTCTAGGCACACGGGCTTCAGTAGTTGTGGCATGCGGGCTCAGTAGTTGTGGTGCACGGGCTTAGTTGCTCTGAGGCATGTGGAATCTTCCTAGACCAGGGCTCGAACCCATGTCTCCTGCATTGGCAAGTGGATTCTTAACCACTGCACCACCAGGGAAGTCCTAGGATGGCTAAGTTTTAACTGAGACTGCATTATTGAATCTGGCATGATCATGGGAAAGAGATCATTTGGGATCTCATCTTTTATCATTTTAAAATAAGAAAAATAAAATGACTTAAAATGATAATAATAGCTAGTACATATGGAACACCTACAATGTACTGTACTGTTCTAACACTTAACATGTATTATCTCATCCATTCCTTTTATGAGATTGGTCATATTGTTAAACCCATCTTGCAGATAAGGCAACTGAAACACAGAGAGGTGAATAATCTATCCAAGTCTCAACATCTAGTAAGTAGCAATCCAGAGTTTTAAATCTAGTTTAATACCACTAAATCATGGGCGAAACCCCTTGAACCCTGGTTTCAGTGTAAGTGGTTTTCTTTTCCATGTCTGCTGTATGATCTCACAATGGCCCAAGGTAATTCCCAGCAGTGACAAATTTTAGGGAAACAGAAACCAGCTTTCTGCAATTTGGCTGAGTGTGTAACTTAACTGAGGTGGACTAAATTGGCTGTAAATTCTTTGACTAGGCATCAATGCCCCACAGCCTTCCGGGCACTAGAACAAAAATAGCTAAGTGCATAATGATCACCACAGGGACAATTGCCCTAACATATCCATGTGCCAGAACACACGGGAAAGGAAGAGAAATAATTTCCCATCAACATCCGCAATCATTCTGGGAGATTACTTCATGATTGCCAAAGTAGAAACAGGGTGATGAGTAGGTGGGAAGGCTGGGAATAATAGGACATCATAAAACAGCTTGGCATCATGAGTTTAGGCATGGGACACTTGTGCTCTAGTCCTGCCTTGGACTCTAAACTGCTGTACAATGTTGAACTTGTAATCATCATGGAATATTAGAGCTAAAGGGACCATCATCATGTTCAAACTGCTTATTTTAGAGATAAGAATATGAAAGTCCAAAGAAGTACAACAAAACCAGTGCTCAACCATTCTGAATCCCCAGATTTTCCTACTGTTCACACTGCACCCCACTGTAGGCCCAGGCCCTCCATCATTATGAGCATCAATTTCCTCATCTAGAGAATGGAAATAGCCTTAGATACTCTACCTACCTACTATAGATTACTTTATAAGATCAAATGAGATAACGTATGGGAAAGTGTTTTTGAAAGTATATACCATGGAAATACCACTTGTTCTGGGGTTTGGGTATGTAACATTTCCTTCTCACTGTGTCACCATTTCGACAGTCTTCAGCAAGAGTGCCCAAAAATGACTCCAGAAACAGACCTGGAATTTAAAGAGAGACACACATCATTTAAGGTCAATCAACAGGTTAGAACTAAGAAGAATGGAAAGAAGTATGGGAAATTTTAAGTAGGTGGTGGGGGGTGTACTTTTAAAGAGTTATTTTGTAAACCACAAAATATTCTCTGCAGGGACATATTTACTACTCTACTGCTTACATCACTTAAGTTCACACCAGAGAGAGCACTTATTAATGCAGCACATGGGGTGATCTACCAGCAGCATGGAAAGCAAGCAAAGGTGTTCTTGGTGGGCTTTGTCTGTTGGTTTGTCTTATCTGCTCTTTAGCTTGGGCACAATTGTTCCTATAGGGCCTAGTCATCCCTGATGTCTTCAGTCAGCCAAGTTTTAAATAACAGTGTGTTTTGCCCAAGTGTTTGCATTTACTATACAGCCATTTTTCTCTCAGCTTTCATTCAACACTTATTATGAGCCAGAGACTTCACACTGTGCTTTTTGTGTATTACCTAATTTAACTCTCTCAACAGCATGATAAAGTAGGTGCTATTGTAATCCTCACTGAATAGGTTAAAAACCTGGGGCTGGGGGAGGAGCCAGCACGTGGAGGAGCAAAGATTAAAATCAAGACTAGAGCCTGAACTTTTAACACCCTGCCATATTGCTTTCCTGTGTTTTGCCAGATTGTTTCATTGTCTTAAGCTACAATTTCAACCCACCTTGAATGAATGAATCACTCAAGGAATGAATCACTCAAGTTACTTTCCAAGTGCACAATACTATTTTTACAAATATTTAATAAACCCTTGTGTTGAGAAATCAAGCTTACTCTTCTGCATGGCTTTACCAGGAAAAAACAGGCTCAATGGCTGAAAAATATCAAGAGCCAGATTTTAGCTTAATGTGGGAAAGAATTTTGTATTCATTGGAGTGGTCCAGTGAGTGGAACTAGCTATTTTATGAGTATAGCAAGCAGAAGTTATTGTTCAAACAGAGGTTGTGATGCCAAAAACATGGCCTCTGTGTACTGGTGGCAAATCGAATCTCGGAGACAGAGTTTTGGGTAAAGTAGAAAATAAGAGTTTTATTGCTTGGCCAGGCAAATGGGGACACAGCAGGCTCATGAACTCAAAAACTGTGTCTCCAATCTAGGGGATTTGGTGAGGAGATTTACAGCAAGGTTTCAAGGGCAGGGTTGCTGATAAGGATCAGAGTGTGTCAGGGCCTGCATTTCTTTAATCTGGCCTCAGGTGGTCTCCTGATGAGATTTTGTGGTTTTCAGGGTTATCAAACTGTGACCTTCTCTCTGGAATGAAGAATGCTTCAACAAGTAGTTAACATCTTCCATTTGTTGGGGGATTTAGTTCTACAGAAGAGCTCAACAATATTGTTATGTGTATCCCTTGAGGTGGAACCAGGACCCTGCCTCAAGGCTGCACTATTCTTTCTTGGCTGCTCCTTCCTTGTTTCTATATCACCTCCCTTCCCTGATTAGCAACTGTTTGAACCTGCCCTTTGGAACTCAGGGAAGTTCATGGAGGCTGAAGCCTATTTCCTAAAAACAAGAAACAGGGGACACAGAAAGGTTTCTGTGCTTTCTGAAGTCTTTTCTTGATTATTTTTGTTCTGAATGGTCACTGACTCTTCTGCAATTGGGTAGTTCTTATATAGTGTGTACCTTGCAACTAGGACTGTATTAATTTTCAGAGAGGAGAGTATTGCGTGAGTTTAAGGCCAGAGTCTGGTTTGGTTTCAAGGGGCTTTTCTGTCCTGAAGCCCCTAACGTCATTGCTATTCTGAAATTTTAAAATTTGATGACCAACAGATCTGAGTAAAGGACAAGTGAGTACATCCTTTGACAAGCATGGCCTTCCATGGTGACTCCACACTGTAACCTAACCAGTTTCCTAAAATAATAATTTAGAAACAAAACGGACTACCATAACTTGAAGAAAGGATTTCCTTTCTTGGGCTTACTCTCTTTCTTTCTCCATGCTAGCCCCTGTCTGAAATCTTTACTCAATCTCAGTTATCAAGTTCAATTGTCCCTTCCTCATGGCCCATCTCAAGTCTCACCTCCTCCACAAAGCTTCTCCAGGCTGTCCCAGGCCTTGACACTCTTCATGCCTTAAACTCTGGCAATACTCTCCTCTCTGAAAATTAATACAGTCCTAGTTGCAAGGTACACACTATATAAGAACTACCCAATGGCAGAAGAGTCAGTGACCATTCAGAACAAAAATAATCAAGAAAAGACTTCAGAAAGGAAAATGTGGCCTGAGCTAAATCCTAAATACTGACTTTCAGCCCAGGAGGGTAGGAAATATGGACATCTGATCTGATGGAACCCTGGTAGTTAGCACAGAGGCTGTCACATTGCAGATGCTCAAAAACATTTAAAAAGAAAGGAAGGAGGGAGGAAAGGAGAAAAGGAAGAAAGGAAGCAAGCAAAAGTGAGCCAGGCATGTTTGCGGAATGGTGAAGAGACCTGACTAATGAGAACAATGTGCATCTGTGTTGAGCAGAGGGTATTAGAACAAATGAGCAGTGTCGGCTCAAACTATGAAGAGCCCAGAAAGCCAGGCTGAGAACTTGAGCCTGGCTGTGGAGACATTTATAATATTCTGAATAACATTAACAATTTTTGTGGCTTCTTTATGAGACTGCAAGTCATGTGAGAGTATAGTTCTCAGCTTATTCTTCTTGATATCCTCAGCTGATTTAGCTCAGTGTGTGCCTTAACTGTGTGAAGAATAATTAAGCAAATGAATAAACCATTTTCTGCTTCATTCATTCCAGAGGTGAACTGATCTTTTGCACCTTGCTGACACCCTGGTGTTAGCCACAAGTTGGCCTCTCTCTCATGTACAGGATCCAAGGTAATGTGAACATTTCTCCAACATGACACTACAAAGTTAAATTTAATGAACTTTCCCCTCCTGAGGATATTTATCATTAGATCAACGTCACCTCTCTAGTGATATTCCAAAATCCCCATTCCAAGGCTATATTGGTAGCCAATTACTGAGTCATGCTCTTAGACGTGTACTGAAGTGGAATGGAAAGCTTAATAATCACAGAATTTTAAAATATACCCAGTCCCTGACAAATTATTTTATTAACAATCTTTCATTCCCTTTTTTCTAACTAGAATATCCTTAAATCAATTATAATGCATCCTTCAGAAGATGCACATGCTGAATTTGAGTTTTGTAAAAGAATAGGAAGGGGCAAGAATGCCTGATCTCAGACACTGTCTCTGTCACTTACTGATCCTGAAATTTTGGACAAATTACATTCTCTAAGTCCCAGTTTCTTCATCTGTAAAATTGTAATAACACTGCCTACTCTACATTTTGTACATTGTAGTGGCAACATTTTTATACATCAATTTTGGCTATATATGTATGTATTTTTAACCTAAGTATTAATAGGCTTTCATCTAAAATAACGGCTCAGTTTTTTTCCCTAGGAAAACAGACCTGTCTTCTCCAAGAAAGTCTCTTGCCCTAAACCTTTTTAATTCCATTCTTCTATTATAAGGTAACTTTCTCCTTTGCCATCCCCATAGGGTCCAGTATTTAGCTAGTAAGATAACTTTTCAGACTAGTGTTTTAATAGAACACTCCTTTGTGATTAAATATTTCCATGTTAAACTAGCAAATTCTGGATATCTTACCCTTAAGAGTATATTTAATCTTAATATTCTTAAAAGTTATAAAACTGGTAAATATAGGCTGCTGGAAAGCCAGTAGGAGAGAAAGTTTGTTTTTAAAAGCATCTTGGGTAGCTTTAAGTTTCTTAAAATTTACTCTGCATAGGTGGCTAACTGTAGGGTGGGCTAATAGTGACCTTGTCACTGGGGCCAAAGCCAACAAGATGCATTTCAGCAGAATAAAGTCATACACTTAAGATCAAAACACCAATTTTACAAACAATATGGTGCTTGTTTTGGTAATACTCACCTGCAAAAGATGTGACAGTATTATCTGACCACAAGCTGAAGGTGTTTAAAAAGCTAACACAAAATTAGGTCAGTCACGTTTACATGTCTATGAAGCCAAAATCATGAGACAATCTAAACTGACTACTGTGATGACTGGGCATATCTGGAGTAAGGGTAGAGTTCAGGATGCCTTGTTTTAATTGCCCAAACAAGACAACAAAATGTCTAAAAATCTTGTCAAATGAGACCCGCCTTATACAAAGAGGGATTTCTAGACTGGAGGATAGAAATAATAAAATGGGTCTTGTAAAGAAGAGAAAAAAAGAGATGTTGTCTGTGACTCCGAATGACCTAACTAAGTTCACTTGTTAGAAACTGTGGACATACCCATTTTGCTGCATATAAGAAAGAACTTTCTAATACATGGGGCTATACAAATTAAAGTGGTTGATTTCATGAAGAAATGACTTATTTCTGCAACTTCAAGGTCTAGCATTGTTCTTGACACATGGTAATGGAAGGAAGGAAGGAAGGAAGGAAGGAAGGAAGGAAGGAAGGAAGGAAGGAAAGAAGGAAGGAAGGAAGGAAGGAAGGGAGGGAGGAAGAAGGGAGTTGTTCTCTTAGCTGGCAAATGGAGCCAGTCTTTTCTAATCTAAATTGATCAGGATTTCTCATCAAAGCCACATTATTTGTACTTTTTTACAGAAAGTTCACCACCTGCCCCACTTGTTTTAAACAGACTCTTTCACAATAAAATTCCATTTAGAATTTAACCTATGTCAGAAGAATCAGGCCATCACAAAATTGTGCGTTCTCCTAACTGGTAAAAAAAAAACTTGAATTTTTTCTTGTATATTATATGTCACATTTATTTCTAATAATAAATTAGACCTTGCACAGTTTCAGTTTCTGCTAGCAAAAAAGTATACATACTATTGTCCTGTAAAATGTGGCCAAAATAAGAAAAGGTGGAGGCATGAAACATAAGGATTTTTAATAGAAACATATTTTCTAAAACCTTAAATTCCACTTAGTTTCCGATATTCAACAGAAGTTAAGTGAGAGGCTGAATTTATTTGAGCTTTGAGTTTTCATATAATATAGTTCTGAGTCTAGTCAGAAATTCCTGTTACATTGAAAAGTGTTTCATGCTATTAAGCTATTTTTTAAATTTTAAGAGTCAAAACACAGAGTTGCCATTCTATAACAGTCTCTTAATTCAACTTAGAAAGTAATTTGCCTATTATTCATTATCCCCTTTTGATGGACCTGATTGATTGGTTTTTTGGTTGATCTCTGTTTGCCTTACCTAGCTATTGGTCTCAGAACAACCTGAGAGCTGGAGTCAGGAAATCTGGGTCTGAGTCCCAGACCCACTGACTTATAAAGGTGTGACCTTGGGCAATTCACACAGCTCCTCTGAGCCTCAGTTTGCCCATATCTAAAATGGGATAAAGTTGTTACTCCCGCCTACCCTTCTGGCTTATTGCAAAATTACCTGAGATATCCTACATTAACATGCTTAGTGACCTGTAAATATTTCTACATAAGCATGAGGCATTATTATCCTTGCACAACTTTATGAGCAAACAAAAATATCCATATTCCATTTTTAAGGAGCAACCTGGGATTGGGTTCCTTCTCAAATTCACAAGGATTCTAAAGAGGCAGTCACCACTGCGACTGCTGAGTGGCCAGGGGCATCATAGAGCTATGGCAGTGGGACCAAGCTCCATCCTTTTGTCGAGTGACTAAAGCAGTAGTCATTTATGAATTGAAGCAAGTCCCAATTTGCAATAATATATTTCATAAACTCTGTTTTCTATATTTTAATTGCTATGCATAATTTGAAATACAATTTGTTAATATTGTTCCTATGTGTGCTTCATACACCCTGGAAGTCTGAGAAAACCCTGAACTACAAGGTCACTCTTATGATACCATGCATTATGGAATTATGGATGAAGCAATGGCATGGGGGTATGCCAGTCTAAACTCTAATCACACTGGAAAGCTGTGGTAAGCTGAATAATGATTCCCTAAAGATGCTCACATCCTAATCCCCAGAACCTGTGAGTGTGTTACCTTACACGTAAACTAAATTTTGCACACGTGATAACACTAAGAATTTTGAGATAGGGAGAGTATCCTGGATTATCCAGGTGGTCCTAAGGTAATCATTAAGGTCTTTATAAGAGGAAAGCAGGAGAGCCAGAGGTGTGAAGGAGATGATGACAGAAGTGGAAGTCAGAGTGATACAGGGCTATGAGGCAAGGATTGTGCACAGCCTCTAGAAGCTGGAAAAGACAAAGGAATAGATTTTTCCCTAGAGCCTCCAGAACAGACATAGCCAGTCCTGCTGACACCTTGATTTTAGCCTACTGAATCTAATTTTTGACTTCTGACCTCCAGAACTATAAGAAAATTAATTTGTGTTGTTTTTAAACCACTAAGGTTGTGGTAAAACAAACCACACTCCTATTCCTCACTACAGCAGGAATAGGACACTAATGTACTAATGTCTATATCTTTAAAATAAAGTACTTGTTTCAGATGTTCTCAAAGGTCCCTTTCAGTTCTGACATCCTATAGAAAGATACTGTCTTACACTTGGGGAAATCCAGCTTTTCTTATAGCAATATAAATAGCAGTTACATAGATAATTAGTGCTATGCTGCTTCTAGAAATGGGTTTGTTTAGTTTTTTTATATTGTCTGTGTTTTACCTTTAGTTTCTGTTGTATTTATTTGTGGAAGAAAAATTATATGCTTACATTTTATTCTGGAACAAAATAGGGATGGAAAAAATGAATAAATGCAATGAAAAGAGTATTGACTTCCAAGTCAGAGACTCAGTCTACTGTCCTGCCTTTGCCTAAGAGAAGGAGTAGGCTATTTACAATAACCAGGACATGGAAGCAACCTAAGTGTCCATCATCGGATGAATGGATAAAGAAGATGTGGTACATATATACAATGGAATATTACTCAACCATAAAAAGAAATGAAATGGAGGTATTTGTAGTGAGGTGAATGGAGTTAGAGTCTGTCATACAGAGTGAAGTAAGTCAGAAAGAGAAAAACAAATACAGTATGCTAACACATATATATGGAATCTAAGGAAAAAAAAAAAAAAGGTCATGAAGAACCTAGTGGCAAGATGGGAATAAAGACACAGACCTACTACCTACTAGAGAATGGACTTGAAGATATGGGGAGGGGGAGGGGTAAGATGTGACAAAGTGAAAGAGTGGCATGGACATATATACACTACCAAATGTAAAATAGATAGCTAGTGGGAAGCAGCCGCATAGCACAAAGCTCTGTGCTTTGTGACCACCTAGAAGGGTGGGATAAGGAGGGTGGGAGGGAGGCAGATGCAAGAGGGAAGAGATATGGGGATATATGTATATGTATAACTGATTCACTTCGTTATAAAGCAGAAACTAACACAGCATTGTAAAGCAATTATACTCCAATAAAGATGTTAAAAAAAAAAAAAAAAGAGTAGGAATAGGCCACTTCTCTCTCTCTCTTTGCCTATCTCTCTCTCTGGCTGCTTCTGCCTTTCCCCTTCCCCCCTCTCTCTATTAGTTTAATAGGCCTGCCATATCAAATTACCACAAACTGTGTATCTTCAAACGATAAAAATTTATTATCTCACAGTTCAGGATGGCAGAAGTCCAAAATCAAGGTGTCAGCAATGTTAGCTCCTTCTGGAACCTTGGAAGGGGAATATTCTGCATGACTCTTCACAGCCTCTGGTGGTTGTCAGCAATCCTTTGCTATCCTTGTCTTGTTGATGTATCATTTCAGTCTCCGCTTCTGTCATTACATGGCCTTTTCCTGTTTGTTTCTTCTGTGTCTCTGTTTTCTCTTCTTATAAGGATACCAGTTGTTCAATTTAGGACCCACCTTAATCCACCGTGACCTCTGTACTACTCAGGGTTCTCCAGAGAAATAGAACCAGTAGGATACATATAAGTGCAGAAAGATTTGTTATAAGGAATTGGCTGATATGATTATGGAGGCTGACAAGTTTCAAGATCCGGACCCCGGAAAGCTGATGCTTAGTTCTAAGTCCAAATGCCAGCATGCTGTAGATCCAGGAAAAACCAACCTCTCAGTTCGAGCCTGAGGCAGGAGAAAACAATGCCCCAGGTTGAAGGCAGTCAGGTATCAAGAATTCCCCCTTAATTGAGGAAGGGCGAGTCTTTTTGTTCTATTCAAGGTATTCAACTGATTGGATGAGGCCCAGCCTGCTTTACTCTATCAATTCAAATGTTAAACCCATCCAAAAACACCCTCATCGAAACACGAAGACTGACGTTTGATGAAATATCTGGGCACTCCATGGCCCAGTCAAGTTGACACCTAAAATAAACTATCACAGCTTCATCTTAACCTATTACATCTGCAAAGACCTTACTTCCAAATAAGATTACATTCTGACATTCCAGGTAGACATGAGTTTTGGGAGGACACTGTTTAGCCCGCTATAGCCTCTTCATGTCCCAGTCTGCAAAATGAGGGCCTGGGTGCTAAGCAGTACTTCTCGTGCTACAGTTCTGTTGGAGAATTTTTCTGCAGGTTGGAGGCAGGTCATCTAAGGCAAGGGGCTCTGGGTGCTGATAAGATTGGGAAATGCTGCTTTGAACAAAACTTGACAGGTAATTCTTGCTGAGGCTTTATTTCATGAAAGAGCGCTGTGAGTCTTCAGGAGAGGTGATAGCAGCTATTCTTTTCCAGGGCTTATTGATCACAGAAACTTCCATCCTTTGTTTTTCTTGGCTTACCTATGAACACCTCCCAAACCAGAGTTCCCTGGAACTCAGTCTCAGAAACACTGGACAATGATCTCTAAGGAGTACTCAATTTCCAATAATCTGTGGTTTTATCAATCATTAGTTCTCTAACCTCCTTTTAAAGAATAAATTCCTCTTGGATTCCTAGTGTTAATTTAAATTATATTTATTATATTGTTACTTAAATATGAATAAACATAAAACTACCTATAGATCCCTTATACCTCTGACTCTTAGCAAACTATAAAACCCAAACAAATGTGCAAACTAATTTCAAAGAAAACTAATAAATTTAAAATTAACATTAATTTAAATGTAATTATTTTGCTGGAATTATATCACTGCTCAAAATGCATATATGGTATGTTCTGTTCTGGGGTAGTTCAACAAATCTAGCACAATGTGCCACAGGTGATTTGATTCTCCCACCAGTTTTTTCTATTCAAATTCCAGGAATGTTTTATTTGCACAGCTCTCAGTGATGCTTTCTCATGACAGGAACACACCATTTATATATTTCTTATATCTCTGCTATTTTCTTATTACTGGTAAGCATTAGATAGTTCTCCTTTGTATCAATGCCATAATAAACACAAATAGACAAAACTATGACAATTGAGGGTAGGTTATTAAGTAGTCATTCAAAAGATCCAGAGTGTTTGTCTTTTCTTTAGATTATCATTATCATTAGACTAAAATAGAAAAAAAATATATATATATACATATATACTTATGTAAAGTAAACAAATACAATAAAGAACCTGCAAATGCCAGAAATCGTCTGCAGATCTCTTTAATTCCTTGTAGTCCTTTTAAAAAGTGCTAACTATAGATGCTCCTGGTTCTCTCACAATAACCTAAAACTTCTTCAGCAGAGATCTACCCTGCTCTTTCCTTTCATTCTCTTCCTAGGGATCAAGGAGTCAAAAATATGTATGAATGTGATGCTCAGTCCTAGATCTTAACTACTTGTCTCCATTCAGAAGATCATGGCCATGAATTTTCCCTTTATGTAACTATGTAGAAATCTGTGTACAGCTAAAAAGTATTATGTGACCACTGCAAACTCACAATTTAACCTTCAGAAAGAAAGCAATGAAGTCTAATGATCTCCCCAGAATGACTTTCTGAGGTTGCCCTCACCATAAACAAATTTCATTAATTCAAACTAACTGGGCTATGAAGAGGCCAGTATGAATTAGAGAAGTCCGAATTAAATTTTCTGTTTACTACCTAGTAAACATAACAACTCAAAGTAGCATAACAAAGTGTTAAGAGGCAGAGGTCTTTAATGAGCTGCTTTAATGAACAGGTAAAAACAGTTTAAAATTAGCACAATGATTGTTTTCTTGCAAATTCACTCTCTACTATTCTATAAAGCATTTTAATTCTCTGCAATCTTGTTTACCCCAGTAATTTGCTTAGAAAACCCTTTCTTTCATAACTAGAGTAGAAGCAACACTTAGCTCAGGCCAGTCCAAATGAGCCAAGAGTTTAAAATAGTAGCATCTGATTTGATTAGGTTTTACTAACAGCAAGTCAGGAAAATGCATTAACTCCCTTAGCCCACTAGGGGTTCCCTTTGTGTGCTGACATTAATTGCTGCCATTTACTTCATTGCCTGTTGCTTCCCTCCTGCCTTCTTACTGACAACACTGTGGATGGAGAACTTTTCTACAAACCTCCCTCAAACCAGCATTCTCAGCTCAGCAGATGTTACCTGAATGTTGATTTAGCTATCAGTCTGTTTGATGAGATTAGAGGGTCACCAAAAGGCCACTCTGACCAAAATCACAGAGACCTTTTTGTACATACCTGCAGCAAGTTCTGAAGGAGCCATCAAATAGACATAACCACCATTAAAATTACTTCTTGAGGACTTTGAGAGATTTGCACACTTTTGTTAAAATCATAGTATCACTTTTCCTCTCATCTGGCTATTAATCACACATTGATGTACATTATAGCATGGCATTTACTATAGTTTCTATTAACTTAAATTTCTTATAGGTATGCTTTGTCTTTGCAACTAGAGAAACTTTGAGGACAGAGATTACTTTTCTCATATTTTTGCTCAACCCCCACTTTCACCCCAAGCCCCTGGCACAATGCTGTGCAAATAAAAATAAATACTAAAAATCCCTTGATGAAAAGGCATTAATGCTTTAAACAATTAAAACTTAAGCAAGTAAAACTGTCTGAATTGTTCATTCTCAGTTTTTGTCACCTAAAAGTCACCAAGGTTCTAAGGGAATTGGACCTAGGACAGGGAAATTTTGTGTTTTTGTTTTTTTAATATGGGTATTTTGATAGGGATTGCATTAAATCTATAGATTACTTTGGGTAGTATGTACATTTTAGCAATAGTAATTCCTCCAACCCATGACCATGTGATACCTTTCCATTCTTCATATCTTTAATTTCCTTCATCAGTGTTTTATAGTTTTCAGAGTATAACTCTTCCACCTTGGTTAAAGTTTATTCCTAGGTATTTTATTCTTTTTGATGCAATTTTAAACGGGATTTTGTTTTTTTTTTTTTGCTTTCTCTTTCTGATAGTTCATTATTAGTATATAGAAAAGCAGCAGATTTCTATATATTAATCTTGTATCCTGCCACTTTACTGAATTCTTTTATTAGTTCTAATAGTTTTTTGGTGGAGACTTTAGGGTTTTCTATATATATTATCATGTCATCTACAAATAGTGACACTTTTACTACTTCCCTTCCAATTTGGAGTCATTTTATTTCTTTTTCTTGTCAGATTGCTGTGGCTAGGACTTCCAATATTATGTTAAATAGAAGTAGCAAGAGTGAGCATCCTTGTCCTGTTCCTGAATTTAGAGGAAAGGCTTTCAGCTTTTCATCATTGAGTATGATGTTAGCTGTGGGTTTGTCATAAATGGACTTACCCTATGCCAACTTTGATGAGAGTTTTTATCATGAGTGGATGTTGAATTTTTTCAAATGTTTTTTATATCTCTATTGAAATGATCATGTGATTTTTATCCTTCCTTTTGTTAATGTCATGTATCACATTTTTTGATTTGTGGACTTGAACCATCCTTGCATCCTTGGGGGATAAATCCCAGTTGATCATGGTGTATGATCATTTTTATATGTTGTTAGATTTGGTTTACTAATATTTGTGGGGTTTTTTGTTTTTTGTTTTTTTTAATATCTTTATTAGAGTGTGATTTCTTTACAATGTTGTGTTAGTTTCTGCTGTACAACAAAGTGAATCATCTATAAGTATACATATATCCCCATATTCCCTCCCTTTTGAGCCTCCCTCCTACCCTCCCTATCCCACCCCTCTAGGTCATCACAAAGCATCGAGCTGATCTCCCTGTGCTATGCAGCAGCTTCCCACTCGCCATCTATTTTACATTGAGTAGTGTGTATATGTTAATGCCTCTCACTTCGTCCCAGCTTCCCCTTCCCTGCCCAGTGTCCTCAAGTCCATTCTCTATGTCTGCGTCTTTATTCCTGCCCTGCCACTAGGTTCATCAGTACCGTTATTTTAGATTCCATATATGTGCATTAGCATATGGTATTTGTTTTTCTCTTTCTGACTTACTTCACTCTGTATGACAGACTCTAGGTCCATCCACCTCATTACAAATAACTCAGTTTCATTCCTTTTTATGGCTAAGTAATATTTGTTGAGAATTTTTGCATCTATATTCATCAGACATATTGGCCTATAATTTTATATCTTTGTAGTGTCTTTCTCTGGTTTCAGTATCAGGATAATGGTGGCCTCATTGAGTGAATTTGGGAGGATTTCCTCCTCTTCAATTTTTCGGAAGAGTTTGGGAAGGATAGGTATCAGCCCTTATTTATATGTTTGATAGAATTACCCTGTGAAACTGTCTGGTCCTGGACTTTTGTATCCTGGGAGTTTTTAAATTACTTATTCAATTTCACTACTAGATATTGGTCTGTTCAGATTATCTTATTTCTTCCAGATTCAATCTTGGAACATTGTATGCTTCTAGAAATTTATGCATTTCTTCTAGGTTGTCCAATTTGTTTTCATAAAACTGTAGTATTCCTTTATGATTTTTTTTGTATCTCTGTGATATTAGTTGTAGTTTCTCCTCTTTCATTTCTTATTTTGTTTATTTGGGTCTCCCCTCTTTTTTTCTTTATGAGCCTGTCTAAAGCTTATCACTTTTGCTTATCTTTAAATAAAAAACAAAACAGCTCTTGATTTCATTGATTTTTCTTCAGTCTTTTTGTCTCTATTTTATTTATTTCCTCTCTGATCTAAATTATTTCCTTCCTTCTACTGTCTTTGGGCTTTGTTTGTTCTTCTTTGTCTAACTCTTTTAGATGGTAGTTTAGGTTGCTTATTTGAGACATTTCTTGTTTCTTGAGGAAGGCCTGTATCTCTGTAAATTTCCCTCTTAGAACTGCTTTTGCTGTGTCCCAGTTATTTTGGAAAGTTGTGTTTTTTATTTTCATTTGTCTTGAGGTATTTTCTGATTTCCTCTTTGATTTCTTCATTGACTCATTGGTTTTTTAGTAGCATGTTGATATGTCTCCATGTGTTTGTGGTTTTTTCCCATTTTTCTTCCTGTAATTGATGGTCAGAAAAAATGCTTGATATAATTTCTGTCCTTTTAAATTTGTTGAAACTTGTTTTGTGGCCTAGCATTTGTTCTATCCTGGATAATGTTTCATGTGTACTTGAAAAGAATGTGTATTTGTGATGGACTGTCCTGTAGATATCTATTAAGTCCAACTGGTCTTTTGTGTCATTTAAGAACACTATTCCCTTATTGATTTTCTGTCTGAATGATCTGTCCATTGTTGTAAGTCCATTGTCCATTGATGTAACTGGGGTGTTAAAATCCCATACTGTTATTGTATTATTGTCAATTTCCCTTTATGTCTGTTAGTATATGCTTTATATATTTAGGTATTCCTGTATTAGGTGGATATATATTAAAGAATGTTACATCCTCTTCTTGTATTGATCCCTTTGTCATTATATACTGCCCTCCTGTGTCTTTTGTTACAGACTTTATGTGATATAAGTATAGTTACCCCAGCTTTCTATGGGTTTTCATTTGCATGAAATATATTTTTCCATCCCCTTACTTTCAGTCTTTGTGTGTTTTTAGCTCTGAAGTGAATCTCTTGTAGTCAGCATATGAATGAGTTGTTTTTTTTTTTTTTATCCAATCAGTCACTCTATGTCTTTTAATTGGAGCATTTAGTCCATTGACTTTAAGTGATTATTGATAGGTATGTATTTACTGTAATTTTGTTACTAGTTTTCTGGTTGTTTTTGTAGTTTTTCTCTGTTCTTTTTTTCTTCTCTTAGTGTCATCCCTTGTGGTTTGATAATTTTCTTTACTTGTATGCTTGTTTTCCTTTCTCTTTAGTTTTTTGGTGTTGATTGTAGGTTTTTTATTTGTGGTTACCATAGGGTTCATATATGTTGACCTATAACTATATGAATTTGTTTTAAACTGATATCATTTAAGTTCAAACACATTCTAAAAGATCTATCTTTTTAACTCTCCCCCACATTTTGTGTTTTTTTTTTTTTTTTTTCACATTTTGTGTTTTTGAGGTCATATTTTACTTCTTCATGTCATGGGACAGGGAAGTTTTGATGAGATTTAAAGTTTTCTGGAATATGAATGGAAAAAGCGATGGGAGCTTGACAAGAAAGAATAACATTACCCTAATTCCCATTTTGCTTCTGGCTAGGACTACTTAGATACCATGGCTTATCAGACCAAGGCAAAAATGTCTCAATAAAGTCAACTTTTGCTATGTTTTTTAACCACAGATTACTCTGTGGTATTTTTCTAGTTTAAAAGAAACTTTCACAATATTCAGGCCTAGCCATGAGGCAAAACACATCAAGTAACATGGGATTAAGCCCAGGAGGTGATTTCCACAAAGGAAACCAGCAGAATATCTGTTTGATGAGAAATGATTGTCCTGAGGTGCACTAATCATTCTTTTTCCCTAACTCAATAATTAAATGTTCAAGGAAGCACTATCAATAGTGTAATAGTATAATAGTTATCAACAAGCCTTCCCCACACATTTTTGTAGAGAAGAAAATGATCTCTCACTTGGAATTATTTGATCAAGTTAATTGAGGAACATTTTAATAATGAGTCTATTTCCTACTAGAAACAAAAGTTTAAGAACTTAAGAATCACCCTAAGCTTTTGTTTTGACCACTGATACCTCAGAACATGGAAGAATAACTGAGACAATGGGAAGAAGGTGAACAGGTGTCAGAGTCTCTAAAAACATGAAGGGGATCTTCCCCCCCAAACCCATTCCCTTTGATTGGATGTCCATTAGCCAAAAAAGAAGGTAAAACAGGGGAAGCCTTCTCTCCCTCAGGAGGTTCTGAATTGTGTTATTGGGAGCTTGGGTGTGGTGAGTGGAAGCCCTGAATCCTCAGCCTTTACCTGTCTAAATACTACAGGAGTGATTTTGGGAGAGATATTTAACCTGTTATGTGGTGAATGTTCATATCTCCCCAAATCCATATGCTGAGGCTCTGACCACCAACATGATTGATAGTATTTGAAGGTGGCACATTTGGTAGATATTTAGGTTTATGAAGTCATGAGAATGGAACACTCATGATGGAATTAGTGCCCTTATGAGAAGACAAAAAGACACCAGAATTCTCCCTCTCCCTGCACATACACCAAGGAAAGACCATGTGAGCACACATCAAGAAGGCAGCTGTCATTAACTTCCATTATCAGTACATACATTTTCTGATTATCCACTCACTCTACAAGTATGCCTTATGCTCCTACTGGATTCCAGGTACTCTACTACATGGATGGTGATGTAAACATGAAGAAAAATATTCCTACTCTCAAGCAACTTTCAGTTAGCAAAACTAGGGCCTGTAGCTATTATAAAGTGAGCTCATCAAATTCATGCTTTTATGTCATGGACATATATACACTACCAAATGTAAAATAGATAGCTAGTGGGAAGCAGCCACATAGCACAGGGAGATCAGCTCGGTGCTTTGTGACCACCTAGAAGGGTGGGATGGGGAGGGTGGGAGCGAGGGAGATGCAAGAGGGAAGAGATATGGGAACATATTGTATGTGTATAACTGATTCACTTTGTTATAAAGCAGAAGCTAACACACCATTGTAAGGCAATTATACTTCAATAAAGATGTTTAAAAAAAAAAAAGTTAAAATAAAAAAATTCATGCTTCTAATCTCTAAGAAATCTTTTTTAAAAAAGAGGGAGATCATGAATAAAAATGATGTATAATATTATCTTGGAGGAAATTAGCATTATTAGAAAAATTTATATTTAGGAGAAGAAAACCAATCACCAGAAAAGCTTTTATTCTGCTGAGCATAATATTAATAATCTTTACTAGACCTAAAATTGTGTTTGTTATATTCTTATCTGTTTCTAAAAATACACAGTGGTCTGAAAGCCAAAATCTAATTTGTAATTTTCACAGCTGAATCACATCCATTTCCTTCCAAATTGTATACTAGTGGGCACTGCCACCAATACCCAAACAGCAGCCCAACTCAAAACCCAGCAGTTCCCCTAGGGAGGGCCAGGTGGGTTAGGTTCCATTTATAGAATCCTGGAAAAGAGTACCTCTGAAATAGAAGATATTCAGTCAACGGAAAGTTGGAGTAGAAGACCTTTAAGCCTTTTTCCAAACCGAGATTCCATCATTCTGAGAGACTTTGGCTTATGAAATATGAGGGACACCCTAACTAGTCTGTGAATGGAAACCAAGTGTTCTCATTTCAACTTGTGATTTTGTAAAGCAGGCTATGATGTGTCTGGTCTATAGCTAAAGGTGTAAAATAGTACTGTCTTTTAGTTAAGGGGAATAGTTTATAGGACAAACAAATATGCAGATTAGCAAATCATTTTACCCAAACCTCATCTAAGCCTCAGTTTATGGGATACAGATAGCTATACACAAAGGTATAGAGGCAGTCACAGCTGGCAAGCTCATAACAAACCCTTAAGAGAAGATTAGGCTCTTTGGGAGACATCACCCCCTTCTGATTAGGGGGCATAGGAAAAGAGTGTCAGCAACAGCCTCCCTTGACCTTTCTTTTGGGTGCTGTAGAAACTGAATAATGACTGGGAGCAATTTTAGAGTTGACCAGATGATGGCCTTTCTGTGGCTAGGATGTTCACTGGAGGAAAATTTGGGGGGAAAAAAAGGGGACAGAGTGGTATGGTAATCTAAGAGCCTATATGTCAAGAGTTATTCTAAATTGTGATGATACAAAGGATAGGTGTAAGTTCAAAGGACAAATTTTCCATCATTAAGAACATTCTGGTTCAAAAGAACAAAATCTCTTCAGCTAATCTCTGACTGGAACAAGAACCAAGGAATATGCTGCTTATGGCTATGATTTCTAAAGATTCATAGATTCTCATAGGGGAATCTTTATTACATGGAGGTTAAGAGCATGAGACTTGGAGTCAAAACTGAATTTAAATCCCAGCTTACCCCCATACTAGCTGTGTGACCTTGTGTCTGTCACTTATTCTCTCTGAGGCTTAGTTTTCTCATTTTTATAATGAGATAATTAATACAATCTTCAGAATATTGTTGTAAGATTAAGTGAGATAATATATGTAAAACTCTTAACATAAATTAGGTACTTAATAGTATAAATTCAGATCTGAAAATTAGATTAATTTGGAATAATAATAACAATAATAATTTAGAAAATAATTATACTTAATTCATACCTCTTATATTATACATGAGTAAACCATAATTCAAAGAGGGGATAACTTGCTCAAGAATACACAACTAAGAAGTCGCAGAGACAAGACTATAAGTCTTCTGATTTCAGACTATTATTCTCTCTTTGGCATCATGCTCACATACGTTGGGGTACATACACATACTAAGCATCTCTGATTTCTCTATAGATTTATTCCACATAGCTTGTTCCTACACAAGGGAAAAACGTTCCCAAATTCTGCTACCCACTCTATAAAATAAGATTTCCATGAAGAGTAAGTTCTCATTTCCCAATACCCTATCATCTGATGCTTAATCTATTTAATCATTTGACTCAGGATAAGATGGGTGTGTTCTAGATTATGCTTTCTTTTATTTCCCATAGGCAATCACTGGTCATTCAGCAATGCTTTGGATGAGTTATTTGATATTTACTTATTGGTGTATTATCTTTTATAGTATTAACAATGAGGTTTTTAAATCTCTAACCCCATCAGGCTCACCACTGTGAAATGATGGAACCATGTGGAGATAGCCCTGTGTATCCCCTATCACACACCCAGGACATATATCAATGGGTTAATCAGTCCATGACCCTGGATGAGTCAATAGAAGTTCTTGGGTTAGAATCCAAAGGGTTAGGAATCTTAAATGGAAGAAGCCCCCAGAGAAATTAGGCCTCTGTCCCTCCACTGTTCATTTTCATGGGATCAGATGACTGAGGTGCCAAGAATTATATGTCCTGAGCCAAGCTGAGGAGCTGACAGGCAGAGGAAAGAGAACACTCTTTCCTCACTCTCAGAGGAAAGAACGGTTCCTTAGGAACCTTTGATAGTTCCTTAGGATCTTTGATAATTTAATCCCTGGGAACATATAATTGGGTTCTTTGGTCCCAATTATTTGCCAATTTATTATCCCACTGAAGTCCTAAAACTATATTGAATACATACAAAGAGGACTGTCTCTTCTGCTTCAAGCTTCAAGATAGGACCCTTTGCTCCAATGTGGGGAACTGTCTCAAATAGGAATAAGATCAAGCCATTTGAATTCTGAATTACTTATCCAATGCCATAAAGATAAACTTGCCATCCAAACTACCCATAGGAAAAAAATACAGTTTTTCAGTATACCTGAGTTTGTGAGCTTGAGAAGTCCTTCTCACTGTCCTCATTGATACCAAACTTTATAGAGATTAGCATATAGTTCAGTGACTCTAAAGATAAGATTCACACCATTCATTGCATCTCTATATGAACCAGAGATATATGAGCCTATGCTTATAATGATCAATTTTATATAAACTACACCTAATTTCTATGTGAACATCTCCCAATCCGCACCTTCAGCCCCGGGTCCTCCTCAGCACAAATGTCACATTTCAAACTGTGTATTAGGCATTTGAGGATAATTTTCTGCCATCTAAAACTAATATATTTAACATTAAATTTACATTTTTTCAAAGTACTCCATATCTTACAATAGGCACGATACAAATACTTTTTGGCTAAATCCTAAGATTCTTCCTGATCCTGATATTAACATTCATTACTACATCATTCCCCCAGTTCACAAGCCTCACGCAAGTCGTTTTCTTTGACTCTGCCCTCGCCATGAACCCTCAAGTCTAATCAGTCACCAGTTTGTCAAATATTTCTTTGAGACATATCCACCCTTGTCAACACCCAGATTCAGAGATCTTATTATTTTATTCATCTTTATTGAACTTTCTACTGAGTTTCTCCATCATTCCAATCTATCTTTAACCCATTTTTTTATCTTTTTAATCTACAGTTGCCAGCCATGGTTTTGACAGCAGACTTCCCATTTCCACAATATTTAAATGTGCTAGACAGTGCTTTAAATTCCTAGAGTTCTGATTTTTATTAAATTATTTCCAAGAGCCATGGCAGTTCCATTGAGAGAGGGAGTGGGAAGCCAAGTGGAAAGGTTTTCAGGTCCTCTCATCCCTTCTTCCACCAAAGATAATCCCGTCTTTTCTTTCTATTTTACATATTTGGGATCTATACGGATTTGCTTTCAAATTGTCTCCATTGGCAAAAACAAGTTTGGGTATCAATGGCTCATGTGCAAAAGGCAAAACTCCTTACCCTGATTTAAGGCACCCAATCTAGTTCCAAGCACTTTTGCAATTATAGCTCATTTTATTTCTCTTCAAGTTGAGTTTTCTCATTGACTGTCTCAATAGGTCTTAGGTGCTCCCTCCTTCCCCTCTCATCTCCCTTGATTAAATGCTGTCTATCTGTGGTAGTCATTAGTGCTGTTATTCACCAAATATTTCTATTTCTCTACTCTTCCAATGAAACACAGAATTACTCTTCCTAGGATCATGTTCTATCTGAAGCCATTTGAATATGTTACTTATGTCACTCACAGAGAAGGGCATTAATTGATAGTTTTAGATCCCGCAAAATTATTCTGTCTTTCTCTCTGAGATTGCAATTGGCTATATTTCAGATAGTGGTTGCCCCATCAGCCTGGGTCCCAGAGTAAGGGTAAGATTGAGCAGATGCTTCAGCAATGCCAAGTGAGTGATGACTAAACATTAGCTGCTTTAAGCCACAAAGAGTTGAGGGTGTGTTGTGTTGTTGTCATCTTTCCTAAGCATCTATCCTTCTTCAGGGATGAGCTAATCCTTTTCAAGGTGATTTAAAAACAAAACTAAGCCATTTTATTATGTACTCTTATTTCTCTACTTCCACCAAGAAAAACTGCTTCTCAATGAATGATATCAGTTGTATATCAAGTAGCCACTCTGTGGAATTACAAAAGAACATATAATAACCTGCACTCATTTGGCATTTAAAGTGTTAGGCTTCCCCACATTGTTTAGCTACATATATATGTGCATAACTGTCCCTATAAAAACCAAAAATTCTTCGACTTAAATATTCCCTAGTATATCTCAGGGTAGGGAGGAGTATTTTACTCTGTGCTTCTCCCCCAGTCCCACCCTAACCCCAGTGTACTTATTCCAGATGAAATTTGGTTAAACTAATATCAAGAAAAGGTAACCTCATAAAAATACAAGTAAAAAATGTGCAGCCTAAGAATTAAGTATGTGTGGGTGTAAGGAGGAGGTTAAATGCCTCAAAAGCTCCTTGTAGTTATTCATTCACAATTGGCTCCCTCATTCTCCTCTGTCTATAACCTCCTTGATTTAAGACAGACGCCAAGAGCTTTTTAAGGTCCACTAAAATGTAAAGATGGTGACCACACTTTGCCATATCTCACACTTATCATCTGTGAATCCCAAGACTGTGTCCACTTTCTTCTGTCATATAGCCCCCAAGTGTCCAGCCCAGAAAAGCTTAACAAGCATTCATTTCTGGATTGATGATCTTTTTCAATTCCCCACAGAGAACAGAGTTACTTGTATGGGCATATCAAATTGAATTAGAAAATTGGTCATGGCCTAGAATTACTAAAAAAAGTTGACAGTAGTTGATAATTACTTTGTACTTTCAGTATGTCAGGTATTGCTGTAAGCATTTTGCACATGTTAATTTGGTATAGCATAGTGGTTAGTGTGGGTGCCTGGGTCAGACTGCCAAGACTTGAGTCCTTGCTCCTTAATTACTATCTATGTGATCTTGAGAAATCTCTCTGTGCCTCAGGTTTTATACATATGAGGTCATGATGGTTCACAGGGTTGCTTTGAAACTTAGAGTAGCACATGCCTAGATCCTTAAACACTGTCCAGTATGTGCTCTCTGTTTTCATTACAAGAAAGCCAGTCAAAATATACACTCAGAACCTAAAGAAGGTTGCAGATGGAAGACACAAAAGCAAACATCAAATATCACAGGTCTTAATATCATGTCAGGAGAGGCCTATCTGGAATCTCCTGGCTGGAGCCACTGCTGCTGTTTTACATTACAGAGCTTTTCTCACTCAAGAGATAACCAGGGGGCTTCCCTGGTGGTGCAGTGGTTGAGAATCCACCTGCCACTGCAGGGGACACGGGTTCGAGCCCTGGTCTGGGAAGATCCCACATGCCACGGAGCAACTGGGCCCGTGAGCCACAACTACTGAGCCTGCGCGTCTGGAGCCTGTGCTCCGCAACAAGAGAGGCCACGATAGTGAGAGGCCCGCGCACCGCGATGAAGAGTGGCCCCCGCTTGCCACAACTAGAGAAAGCCCTTGCACAGAAACGAAGACCCAACACAGCCAAATTAATTAATTAATTAATTAATTAATTAATTAATTAATTTTAAAAAGATATAATCAATAATACATTCACTTCAGAGCCTTTCATCCCACATATTTACAAATGTGATAACAACTCCCCTAGCATTTGTTTCCCACCAAAGTAGGCCAGGCTATCCCTGGGTAGAGCTTCATGGGAATGTCCTGCTGCTGTTAAACAGGATAAAAACCAGGCCTAATATAATTCTCCAGAGAGGGAGAGAGGATACTGGCCTGACCTGCGATACTTCCTTTTAGAGCATAAGCAATTGCCAGGATGGAAAAGACAGACCGTGTGGCAAGCCTGGGCTCTGGAATCCTGTTAGCAGATACTCCCAGGTTGCTGTGTCATCCAGCTGTTACCACAGTGTGTCAGAGTTTCACTTCTCAGAACATCTATAGGAGGTAAACCAGAAGTGAAAAGCCCAATACTTAGACAGGTGGGTTGCTCATGAAAATGTGAAGATGGCAACCTTCCAGAGGCTGTCCTGGAGAGGGATAGAGGAAGAGAAAGCCACTTCCTTTTCATCAGAAGAACCCAGCTTAGAAGCTTACTTCTTCTTCTGCATTAGCTGCCAGGAAGGCCTGTGAGAGTTTTTCTGAATGTTGAATGGTAGCCCTATTGGCCAACTTGGGCAATGTGAAGCAGGAAAAAATTAAATATTTTTGCAGTGCTTTGACATAATATTTGTACTGTGAGTTTAACTATATCATCATTGTAAAAATTTTTAAATATATAAAAATAAAAATATCTCTATTACTGAGTTATAACTTAACTTTTTCAATTACCATTCCATATTAATTTTTCCAACTATCATATTTCTACATAATATTTTACATATGATTATGATACTTACTTAGCCTTTCCCTCCTCCCATGCTTAAATAATTATATTGCCTTTAATTTCTTAAAATTGTTAGTCAGAGGTAAATGTATCTGAACATAAATCTCTATCATCATTTCTGCCTACTTGCTTAGCATAGATTTCCAGCAGAAAAATTGGAGTCAAATAGTATGAGTATCTTAAGAGAGTTGATATATATATATATTTATTTTTCAGGAAGAAATTTTATACTTCCACAATTGAATGTGAAAGAGCCTAGCTCTTTCAAGCCTCCTAGCCTTAATGATTCATATATACATACATGCACACATACATACATATATACATACATATAGATAGGTTGTTGACTTAATATATTTTTTTAAATCTTAAGCTAAATTTAAAAGTAGTGAAAGACCCATCCATGTGAAACAACATCATTCATGACAAGATATCAAAGCTTTAAACAGACTCTAAGCCATATTGGAATTGAGAGGAATAGGAAATCAGTGAAACTGAGAATTGTCAAGGAAGCAGCTAGTCTTAAGCTGAACCTAGAAGCATTAGCATTGGTTAGCATTTATCGAGATAGATAGGAAAAATATACATATATCTGGAGAGGGGGAAAAGCTGGGACAAAGATAAGAAGCCAAAATGAGCACAAAAAATTGGGGGAATGGTTTGTCCTAACCAATATTTATTTCCATGTTTATTCATTCAAGCAAAATTTATGCGGTACATATTAGGTACCTGGTAATGTGCTAGGTGCTAAAACTACAAAGATGAATAAAACACCATTGGTTTCTAAATTAAATTGCTTCCCAACTGGCCTCCCTGCCTCCAAGCTCAATCCATCCCAATCCATCACTAACAGTGCCATCAAATCATCCTCCAAACTATAACCTGTTTAATATTGGGTTGGCCAAAAAGTTCATTCGGTTTTTTCCATAAGATGGTACAGAAACACCCAAACAAAGTTTTTGGCCAACCCAATATTACACCCTGGTTTTAATCCCCAGATCATTTTTACAGGATTGGGAAACTTCAATAGCTTAGCCATGTTTTAAAATAAAATCCAAAGACCTTAATAGGGTTTTCATGGCTTTTCTCCATCTGGAGGTTCCTACCTTCCCTAACATCTAGTCTCTCTTCCCTCTCTTTCCAGAAATAATAAGCTTCTTTCAGTCAGTTCCTTGAACTGGTCAAATGCAAACTCTTCGCACAATGTCTAGACTTCTGGAATTCACACATGCTATTTCCTCTTCTGAAATACCTACCCTACCGCTGCCCCTGCCCCCACCTCCCCATGCTCCTGCCCCACCACATTTCACCTAGTTAATTTCTGTTCATCTTCTACCTGTCAGCTTCAGGGAGGCTTCCCTCGGCCCTGAGTCTGGGTTAAATTTCCCTGCTACATATTCCCAAAGCACCTTCTACTTACCTTGGTGTAACTCTCATCACATTTTATTTGTATATTTATTTTCTCATATCCCCTTAAATACTATAGGCTCTATAAATACCAAAATTTTATCCCTCATATTTACCTCTAAGTTCGTAGCATTGCCTATTGCACATAGTCGTTTTTCAATAAATATTTGAAGATATATTTTGAAGTGAATCTAGTTGCAAAGGGTGGGGTTGATGCTGTCAACTCAAAGGAGTCAAACAGAATCAGCACAGGTTCTGAGTAGGTTCATGAAACTAAATGATGGCATGCCAATATAATAATAATCTACTCAGTTTGAGCAGTTCAGTTATCTTAAAATAAGTAAATTCCTATTGTATTATCATGGATTAGGGTTCAAGAGACAAGATCCAAACTGGGAGGCTGCAGAATAAGATAAATTTGTTTTAGCCTATCTCCACTACTTTCTAGATGTGTGAGCCTGGGCAAATTATTTAGCCTTTCTGAGCCTCTTCTGTAAATGGAAATGCCAATGCCTCTCTCCCAAGTCCATGAAACCAACTGTATAGAGCACTGAATACAGCTCCCATTAAACTCACATTCACTAAAAATTCATTCCTTCTCCCTCTCAGCTCTTCCTCTTACCCCTGTGGAAACTTGGACAAATCACTTTTTCCTGGGCTTTCAGGTTCTCTGTTATAAAACTAACAGATTGGGAAAAAGCCGTGTTCGCTGAAACTAGTCAAATCCAAGCAGCATCAAGAGAGCTTTGGCTGAAAATCTCCAAGGGTGGACTTGAAAGCCAGTTTCTTTATAAAGTTCTCCAGGTGATCCTGCAGCAGCCAGCCCAGCTCAGAACTGCAGTTCAGTATCTTGGAAACACTAGCCTTTTCCAGCTTGAACAGGCAATAGTTCCATTTTTTTTTTTTTTTTCTCTGCTTCTCACATGGAAAATGTTTATTCAATAAATCAGAATATGACTCACCTGGCTGGCAGTTTTTATTCCACAAGACCCAAACTATGCCATAATTAGCAACAAAGGCCAGCTCTACGTGTGTGTGCATGTGTGTATGTGTGTGTATTGGGAGAAACAGAAGCAGCATAAGAAACGTCTTGTCTACTTCTCACTCTTCCTTTGCTGACTGGCATGAGCTAGAACTCCCAACAATGTAGCCACAGCAGGATCAAGCGGTGAACAGCCTACAGAAGTCTGCTCTTAAGTGAAGGAATACTTTAGTTTTCTACTATTATTACATCAATATCAATCACATTGATAGGTTGGCCAGTGGTCATTGCTCTATTAAGCCAATACCAGAATTTGTGGTCATTATGGAGTCTCAGAATCGAGAGGTTTAGTAAAGACAAAATCGAGACAAGTGAAGAGGTTTGCTGTTAGTTTAACAGAGAGCACGAATAGACTCAAATCCTGTGAGGAAAAAAAGGAGGGGAGTTAGATATCCACCTGATATAATAACAGAAAATACAAAAACTGAATGGGGCATGCAAGAGACTCATGGAAAAATCTGAACTCACAGCCTGCAGGATTGTATGAAAAATTCTATAAACATTTCTTAAGCTCCTTCCATAGACCAGATGTTGTATTATAAATTCAGGATAAAAATCTATTTAAGACATAGTTCATCCCTTTGAAGGAACTTCAGTCTATGGATAAAGAAACTGGAAAAGAATGGTTATTAAGAAAACACTCTGTGATAGCTGAACTTCATATCTTATTTAATCTTCTTAACAATCCTGCATTGTGGATATCATCAGATAGATTCAGCAGCTCACCCAATATTAAGAGCCTATATTAGGAAAGGTGGACTAACTCTTTATTATTCAGTAATAATATATGTACTGTTCAGAAACATCATATATCATACAGAAAATATCTCTAAATATTTCTTTCTAGTGAATAATCATAGTTCAAAGTGACAGCCCAGAAACATAACGGTAACTAGAGTTTTAAGGTCAAAGATTTTGTTTCTTGAAATGTCATTGTCATTTAGTTATTAACCCTAATATTAGTCCTTGCCAGTCATGCAAAGCTGTTCTTCTCTTTTCACTAAGCCAGAATAAACAAAGAAATTTGCCCTTATTTACACCCATGTAAATGACAGTCCAAACTCCAAAGAGTCATATGGAATGCTAGCTGGGCATTAGTGGGCAAAGGACCATGTCAAAAGGGCGAGAGCACCAGAGACAAAATTCACTCAGTGGTGAACAAAAATCCACATATTTTCTTTCTTCCTTTACCACCAAAAAAAACCATCCCCAAACTAACTGTCTATCTAGGCTAATAATTGAAAAACCAAGTATTCATTACTCCCCCAAACCCTTTTAAAAAGTCTTTCTAGAGCTGAAAGAAGTAGAAATAATCTTTGTGTCTGATTGAAAACAGGTTTCCTGATTCTCTTGGGTTTCCACTTTTAACAGCTCATTCCAAAAAAACAATCTCTCTTCTCTCTGCTTAGCCTAGAAAGTTTCTGACTTTATTGGCTCATTTTAACACACAGATTGTCCCCCTTGAATGTGACCTGTCATCACTGAACTTTGAATATACAAATCCCAACCACCCCTTCCCCCAAATTAGCTGAACACTTCTCTCTGTTTTGACTCGCATTAGCTGGTTGCTACTGAACTTGAAAAAGTTGCGTCTCACTTCCTGGCATCGTTGGACAGGTTGCAGATCATAACCACACTAATTAGCACATGGATTTCTGGATTTTAAGTATGTCAGGCAAAGGGAGATGTAAGGTAGGGGAGAGGTGGGAGAGGAAAGGGTCACTCGGGAGAAAATGGAAGGGAGAGAACATGGGCAAAAGGAATTTGAATGACCTTATTTTATCCTCTGAAGCAGATACTCCCAGAGGATTAACTTCAGGAAAAATCCTTCAATTTTAGCCTTACTTATTTGTTACACAGGAGTAAACCTTCCTATTCTTACTAGATCTCTTTACCTCTTCTTTTGAATCATGGAAACACAACAGGTTCCGGGAGGTACTGAATTAAATTATCTCTGACTTTGCTGTCAACTGCAGTCAAGTCGACTGTAATCCTATCCATTATATAGATGAACTAGAGAAAATAGGTCTTTGTTTGAAAAGTTTCTGAGCTAAGTTTTGTTCTCATAGCAAAAATGGAAAGCTATCATCTTTTTTAAAAAGTATACATGTGCACACAATTATGTGTAAGTATGTGTGTGTGTATAGAGAGATATATACACACAAATTCACATAAATATGTATGTATACATAAATATACATATGCATATATATATATAGAGAGAGAGAGAGATAGATCGATAATAGATAGATAGATAGATAGATAGATAGATAGATAGACAGACAGGAAGGGGTGGATAGAGAGGCAGCTAGAAAGAGAAATAGAGATATGAAATGCTTCTGGTCTACCAACCAATAAAGGGGACTTTGTTGGGAAAAAAATTTCTTCTCAGAACTTCCCATCCCACAGAAGTTCTTAAAAATGGAGACTCTCTTGTGTCATCCTCCTGTTTCCCTAAAGGCTCAGGCTAATGCACAGCCATTCTCTAATTAGGAATGTATTTGAGACATATCATAAGAAGTAGATTGTATGTCTTGTTTTCAAACTTTGTCTCTTTGTTTTCTCTGTCCTCCTCCCCTTTCCCCCTCCTCCAGCCCTTCAAATAGCCCTGTCCTAAATGAATCTTCCAGGCCAGTCTGATGTTAAAAGAGAAATGTTTATCTTGGAGTATAGAGATAATTGACAATTAGAAAAGAGGACACTTTTAGCTCTTGGTCAGGGCACTGTGCTCCTGGACAAAGTGCTCTTTTCTTTGAAGCAGGGTGGAGTGCTGAGTGACTCAGGCAGGGATCTATGTGTGTTTATGCTTAGGGCCTACCAGAGTCAAGGACTGGAGTTTTCTGGGACAGATTTTCCTACCAACAGGTCCCACACAATATCAATAACTCATAAAAGACAAGATTGAATGATTCCACCTCCTCCTGGTGAGAATTTCTAGCTTTTCCTCCCTGATGTGCTTGTTTACAGGAATTGACTGATAGAGTTGAACTGAGATCTGCCCTTGGTTTTTGTTTTCATTATCCACCAAAAAATATGCTATGGGAAAAACTGGCTTTCTCCCTGATTCCAATTTGAAAAGTCAGGTAATTTATGGCATTTTGTTTTCAAAAATTATTATTATACTATTATCTCAAATGTGGCTTGCTCTATTATAAACCCATTGTTATTTTATGCATTTTGGATTTTTTACAATTTTCCTTTCAAAATCCTCAACTATTATTCTCTCAACAAGGGTAACTCTTCTAATATGTTTAATGAGTTTCTTTTGTTTTTATGTATTCTTAAAGTTAGGTATATTTTATATAAGTACATGTCTTTCTACGCACGTTATCAATTTATATATCTCACTCTGTTTCTTGCTTTTTCCTCACTCTATTTTTAAGATACCTTCATGACACTGTGAGCAGCTAATCTATTATTTCTATTGTGTCCATCTACCACTTCTTACCTCTCCAATGCTCTCTGTTGCTCCCTAAGTCCAGGAATGATTGAATCAACCTTTTTAAAAGAACACTAAAGGATGGGGATTTACACTATTATATATTAAGACATACTACAAAGCCATAAAATAAAAACAGTACATTTAAGGGTCAAGAACAGAAAAATAGATCAATAGAGATCCGATAGACAGATCCCTGCATATAAACAGATGTAATATACCATAAGGAAAGTGTTGTAAAGATTGAAGAAAGGGGAGATTGTTTAACAAGTGGACGTGGGAAACCTACCTCAGCATATAGAGAGAAGTAACTAGGTATCTAACACCACATTCAAAGATAGACCATAGGGCTTCCCTGGTGGCACAGTGGTTGAGAGTCTGCCTGCTAATGCAGGGGACACGGGTTCGAGCCCTAGTCTGGGAAGATCCCACGTGCCGCGGAGCAACTGGGCCCGTGAGCCACAACTACTGAGCCTGAGCGTCTGGAGCCTGTGCCCCACAACGGGAGGGGCCGCGATAGTGAAAGGCCTGCACACCGCGATGAAGAGTGGCCCCCGCACCATGATGAAGAGGGGCCCCCACTTGCCGCAACTAGAGAAAGCCCTCACACGAAACGAAGACCCAACACAGCCAAAAAAAAATTAAAATTAATTAATTAATTAATTTTTAAAAAAAGATAGACCATAGATAAATTAAAGACCTACTTGTGAAAGATAAAATGTAAGGTTATAACAAAGAAATACGAACAAGTAACATTGTAACCCAGGAAACACTTTTCAAAGAAAACCTGAAAGCATCAAAAAAGGGATGATTTGTAAATAATTAAGACATTCTGTTCAGTGAAAACTACCAGTGACAAAGTAATTTTTTCTACTTACCATTGGGTAATGAGTAAGAAATTATTATCACTTCTTTTCACTTGATCTGCTCCAAATTCCAAAGAACACACATTCATTTTTCTATTCAAAATTGATGAACAAATCAGCCTTAATTCTCTCCAAGCTCTTCATAGTTTTCTAGATGTTGACTGGAAACACCTTATCTTTTTAATCTGGCCCAAACTAGTAGGCCCAAAACGGAAAAGGGAGTCTTGGAGAGTATCTTGATGCATTAAGCAAGAATGTGTGCATGGAGATATTTCACTTGTTTCAAAGCATCATAACATATAAGCTCATTTCTTCCCCTTCTGTCTCAGGCCTGATACTAAACATGCATGGAATTCCTTAGATAGTTCCTCTGAAAGAATTTTGAGCTTGCAGAACTAACAGAGGTTGGGAGTGTGGTGGTAAGGGGGAGGTGGCTGAATTCAAGACCAGGTTTGTCCTCACTTTCAAAACAAGGATCCAGAAAAATGACTATTTTCTATTTAAGGTAGTAAATTCCTTCCAAGCTTCCTTAGCAGTATGATGAAATAAGAATGCATTTAAACACAGACACTGAAAGCAAGAAGAAACCACAAGGGATGAACAAATCCCGACATCCTCCATTATGGCAAGAAAGCTGTAGTGGAGAATTCTTACATGACCAGCCCAGGGTCAGAGGTAGTTAAGTGAGCTAGAGTCATAAATCAGATAGTTGACTCTGTTCTGTTCTCATGGTTCCCTAACTGTATTAGCTAAGGTGCATCAAAGTGCCACAGTGATCTCACAGGTTTGTTGTAAGGTATTTTTAATTTTTAAGGGAAACAATAGTTGACATTGGTCAGAAACCACACAAACTACTAGCTCAAGGTGGTTCACAATTTCAAAATTAGATTGTGTTGCATTCCTTTTGATGATATCACATCGAAGTGAAGCTTGGTTTTCATCTATTCCTGTGATTAAAAGCAAATGCCACACAAAAGTCAGTGTGAAACAGGAAATGAAGATGATGGCATCTAATCTGAATCCAAGATTTCAGTATTTGTACAGGGCCCAACAAGCATACCTATTCCATCAGCAAGTAATTGTAGTTGGTTGAGGAAGAAATTAAAATATAATTTTTCTCCAACATATATACTACCTATTCAAATGGCTACTAAATTGTTAAGACATAAGTACTTATAAGCTGCGTGGACCCAGCTACTGAATAAATGGAATGTTTAGCTGTTTCCTTTGGCCTAGAAGCTCCATGAAAAAAATTGCTGACATACAAAGGCCACCAAGAACCAAAAATATTGGGGAGCTTTTACCCTATTCTCTAGTCAGTCAGAAGGGTAACCTTCTCCATAGTTGTAATAGTGTCTCTTTAGAGCTTCTGAGACTTGGGGTGAGAACACCCATCTTAGCTTCAACAAAGCAGGTTCTTATTTACCTGTTTTACATTTTGTACATTTATATAGCCTTTCATTTGGGGAAAAGGTTGAGAAGCTGGGGATGAATTAATTGAATCCACTGGCATGGTAGACAGACTAGATTGGGATTAGAAGATGATAAAATTTCTCTTATTAAAAATGTCAGGGTAAAGCATGATAAATTTACTCCTGATCAAGTAGATGATGCTAAAAATATAAAATCAAGGAGTACCAGAGAGATTTAAAAATATCCAGAGAAGCTTAAGTGATAACATTCCCAGGCCTAGCCTCAACTTCCAATTTAATCTAAGTTTCAAAGTATCTTTAGTTTTATCTTAAATCCTAAAATGATTTAAGTTCAGACTCATTCTTACTGATCCACAGTGTTATTCATTTCTGTTGCTAATATTACCATGTTCCAAATCATCTAGACTTGAAACTTATAATTATTTTTGCCTTCTCCCTCTGTCTTACTCTCCACAGTCACTTCAGGCACCAAATCTTAGACATTTTACCTGAACAAGGTCTCTGACATCCAGCCTCTCCTTTCCATGGTGATATAACTAGTTGAAGTAAGGATGTGGTGTTGGTTTAGCCAAGTGAAATGATGGCTTTCCTGAAGGCATGTAGGTAGTTATAGGAATAGAATAAAGGAGGAAGGTATTGGTGTCATTTACATGGAAGAGATATTTGAAGCACAAAAGAGAAGGTCAAAAAGAAAACTCTGGAGAACATGTTAAACAGCAGCATGAGAAAGAGTGACTCTATCAGAAGGGACAGGAAACCAGTCACCCAGACAGAATTATCATCCAGTTCAGGATCACAGTGATCAAATGATGAAAGAGGGCAGGAAGCAAAGGGTTGACTACCAAGTATCAAACTGTGTTCACATATTATAGTGTCCAAGGAGAAAATAAAAATTTTAAAATAAAATTTCTGGCGCTATAAAAGCTATTATAGGGACTTCCCTGGAGGTCCAGTGGGTAAGACTCTGCACTCCTTATGCAGGGCCCCAAGTTCAATCCCTGATTGGGGAACTAGATGCTGCATGCCTGCCACAACTAGGAATCCGCATGCAGCAACTAAGAGTCCACATACAGCAACTAA
The DNA here is from genome assembly GCF_028023285.1 of Balaenoptera ricei. NCBI lineage: Eukaryota > Metazoa > Chordata > Mammalia > Artiodactyla > Balaenopteridae > Balaenoptera > Balaenoptera ricei. Next base: position 64,862,597 of record NC_082652.1, read on the forward strand.
AAGATCCCATGTGCTGCAACTAAGACCCAGTGCAACCAAAATAAATAAATACTAAAAAAAAATTTTAAAATTAAATAAGCTATTATACAGTGGAGGATAGAACACATTCACAGAACAGTTTAAGAGTAATGCAGGAGGGGGGAGACATTCAAGATGGCGGAGGAGTAAGACGTGGAGATCACCTTCCTCCCCACAAATACATCAGAAATACACCTACTTGTGGAACAACTCCTACAGAACACCTACTGAATGCTGGCAGAAGACCTCAGACTTCCCAAAGGGCAAGAAACTCCCTGTGTACCTGGATAGGGCAAAAGAAAAAAGAAAAAACAGAGACAAAAGAATAGGGATGGGACCTGCACCTCTGGGAGGGAGCTGTGAAGGAGGAAAAGTTTCCAGACACTAGGAATCCCCTTCACTGACAGAGACGGGGGAAACTTTGGAGTCACGTAGGAGAGCGCAGAAACAGGGGTTCACAGGGCAATGGGGAGAAATTCCCGCACAGAGGATCGGTGCCAACCTGCACTCACCAGCCTGAGAGGCTTGTCTGCTCACCTGTGGGGGTGGGTGGGGGTTGAGAGCTGAGACTCAGGCTTCGGAGGTCACACCCCAGGGAGAGGACTGAGGTTAGCTGTGTGAACACAGGCTGAAGGGGGCTAGTGCACCACAGCTAGTTGGGAGGGAGTCGGAGAAAAATCCAGGAACTGCCTAAGAGGCAAGAGACCATTGTTTTGGGGTGCACAAAGAGAGGGGATTCAGAGGACCCCCTAAATGAGCTCCAGAGATGGGCGCCAGCTGCAGCTATTAGCGTGGACCCCAGAGACGGGCATGAAATATTAAGTCTCCTGCTACAGCCAACAAGAATCCTGTGTGCAAACACAGGTCACTATCCACACCTCCCCTCCCGGGAGCCTGTGAAGCCCACCACTGCAGGGGTCCAGTGATCCAGGGACAACTTCCCCAGGAGAACACAGGACATGACCCAGGCTGTTTCAATGTCACACCAGCCTCTACCACTGCAGGCTCACCCCACATGCCATACCCCTCCATCCCCTCGACCTGAGTGAGCCAGAGCCACCTAATCAGCTGCTACTTTAACCCTGTCCTGTCTGAGTGAAGAACAGATGCCCTCAGGCAACCTACACACAGAGGTGGGGCCAAATCCAAAGCTGAACCCCAGGAGCTGTGCAAACAAAGAAGAGAAAGGGAAGTTTCTCCCAGCAGTCTCAGGAGGAGTGAATAAATCTCCACAATTAACTAGATGTACCCTGAATCTCTGGAATACATGACTAGACAATGAATCATCCCAAAATTGAAGTGGTGGAATTTGGGAGCAAATGTAGACTTCGGATTTGCTTCCTGAATTTAATTTGTTTCTGGTTTTATGTTTATCTCAGTTTAGTATTTAGAGCTTATTAACATTGGTAGATTTGTTTATTGATTTGATTGTTCTGTTCTTTTTTAATTTATTAATGTTTTCTTTTCGCTTTTTCTCTTTTTGTGAGTGTGTATGTGTATGCTTCTTTGTGTGATTTTGTCTGTATAGCTTTGGTATTACCATTTGTTCTAGGGTTCTGTCTGTCCTTTTTTTCTTTTTTAGTATAGTTTTTAGTGCTTGTTATCATTGGATTTCGTTTTTGGCTTGGCTGCTCTCTTCTTTCTTTCTTTCTTTTTCTTATTGCATTTTTTTAATTTTTAATAATTTTTTATTTTAATAAATTTATTTTGTTTTATTCTTTCTTTCTTTCTTTCTTTCTTTCTTTCTTTCTTTCTTTCTTTTCTCCCTTTTCTTCTGAGCCAGTGACAAACAGGGCATTGGTGCTATGGCCAGGTGTGATGCCTGAGCCTCTGAGGTGGGAGAGCTGAGTTTAGGACACTGGTCCACCAGAGACCTCCCAGATCTGCCCACAAGTAAAACAAGATCCAACCTCATCCACCAGAACACAGGCACAAGTCCCCTCCACTAGGAAGCCTACAACCACCTGAACCGACCTTACCCACTGGGGGCAGACACCAAAAACAATGAGAACTACAAGCTGCAGCCTGTGAAAAGGAGAACCTAACACAGTAACTTAAGCAAAATGAGGAGAGAGAGAAATATGCAGCAGATGAAGGAGCAAGGCAAAAACCCACCAGACCAAACAAAGGAAGACTAAATAAGCGGTCCACCAGAAAAAGAATTCAGAATAATGATAGTAATGATGATCCCAAACCTTGAAAATAGAATGGAGAATACAAGAAACATTTAACAAGGACCTACAAGAACTAAAGAGCAAACAAACAATGATGAACAACACAATAAATGATATTAAAAATATTCTAGAAAGCACCAATAGCAGAATAATTGAGGCAGGGAAAGGATAAGTGACCTGGAAGATAAAATAGTGGAAATAACTGTCACAGAGCAGAATAAAGAAAAAAGAATGAAAAGAATTGAGGACGGTCTCAGAGACATGTGAGACAACATTGAAAACAACAACATTTCAAATATAGGGGTCCCAGAAGAAGAAGAGAAAAAGAAAGGGTCTGAGAAAATATTTTAAGAGATTATACTTGAAAACTTCCCTAACATGGGAAAGGAAATATTCAGTCAAGTCAAGGAAACACAGAGAATCCCATACAGGATAAATCCAAGGAGAAACACGCCAAGACACATATTAACCAAACTATCAAAAATTAAATACAAAGAAAAAATATTAAAAGCAGCAAGGGAAAAGCAACAAATAACATACAACAGAATCCCCATAAGGTAAACAGCTGACCTTTCAGTAGAAACTCTGCGAGACAGAGGTAGTGACAGGACATATTTAAAGTCATGAAAGGGAAAATTTTTAAACCAATATTACCATAACCAGCAAGGATCTCATTCAGATTTGAAGGAGAAACTAAAACCGTTACAGAAAAGCAAAAGGTAAGACAATTCAGCACCACCAAATCAGCTTTACAACAAATGCTAAAGGAACTTCTCTAGGCAGGAAACACAAGAGAAGGAAAAGACCTACAAAAACAAACCCAAAAAAATTAAGAAAATGGTAATTGGAACATACATATTAATAATTACCTTAAATGTAAATGGATTAAATGCTCCAAACAAAAAACATAGACGGGCTGAATGGATACAAAAACAAGACCTGTATATATACTGTCTAAAAGAGACCCACTTCAGACCTAGGGACACATACAGACTGAAAGTGAGGGGATGCAAAAATATATTCCATGCAAATGGAAATCAAAAGAT